>NC_135787.1:6820000-7420000 GCF_051106095.1 Pogona vitticeps
GACCATTAAAATAGGTCCTTGCTCCCAGCAGGGAGGGAGAGCCATTGAGAGGTTGCATTTGATTAGGTGGTGATCCAACCATGACAAGGGGACCGACACAATGTCTGTCACCAGCAGACCACATTCACCCCACTCGGTGGAGAACACCAGGTATAACGTGTGACCACCTATGTGGGTAACAGTCATTCCTAGGATAAAGGTTCCCTGCCATTGATGCATTCTCTCCATATTTACCCAAACATGAGAGCATACCTATTTAATGCCAAGATTTATAGTTTAGGAGAAGGAAGAACATAGATAGCAACATTTTTGCCCTGGCCTGATTTTCCTTCTGAATGGCAACACATTTGATGGTCTAATGCCAAGTGCCTTGTGTGGGTCCAAAGGCCTCTGAGACAAATTTTTGGACTTCTCTTCATGCTGTGCAGTGAGCTTGTTTTAAGTAGGAGGGGGCGCTTGAGCGCAGTTGTGATGTAGGTCTGCTGTTCACACAGGGGGAAGTAAAAAGGTCTTCAGTGAACTTAAAGCACCTCTTGGATTTTAGAGCTCATGCCGTACGCCTCCAGGAACAGCAGCTGTGTGCTTGAGCTGGAGTTAAGTATAGTTAACTGGGGCTGGGGTTTTCAGGAGAGCCTGGCCAGGGGGCAAACTGCTGCAATGTGGAAGGCATGGAGGCTGAACCATAAATTATACTGAATGGTGCAAATCAGTTGTAAATAATGCCTAGTGGTGACTATAAATGCTTATTTTGTTCTGTCTGTATGGAGCATTCAGACTGTGTACGATCTTATGAATCTGTTGTAACCAGTGCTGGAACACTGTTCATGTTAGAACAAGCAATATTAGCACATAGGTTGTGCCGGAAAGAGTGACACAGGGAACAGATTTCCTGTGCTATCCTCTAAGGTGTGCAATATACACATTTACATTGAACCTGTTCACCTTGCCTGGTTATTTGAAATCTTACATTCTGTCTGTGGTTTATGTGATGGGGGGGTGTCTTTTCTGGGATGGGGTGGTTGTCTATCCAGAACTAAACAACATTCCTTTCCAGCTTTTGCATTCAAAGAGGTCCCTGCCTCTTTGTTGGCTGTTTGTTTCCCTCTCTTTAGTGACAGTTGTTTGTTTGCTGTTGACCTGTTTGGTTGGTTGCTAAGTATATGTACAGTAAAGAAAGCAGAACATCTGTAACTTCAATCAACTATAACTGAAGTTATAGTTATAACTTTATATATAATTAACTATAACTATTCTTTCTCCTACAAATGTCTCAAAGTGACTTATTCAGACTTTTAAATGCTAGTTATTGAGAAAGGGGTGGACTCTGGGAAATTTGTAGCTATTTTCCTCTGTGGATCTATTCCTCTGTGGACCTGAAATGGTCAATTAACATCGATGGCATCATTAAAAAAGCTCACCAGCGTCTGTATTTCCTACGACAACTTCGGAAATTCAATCTGCCTCGGGAGCTGCTTGTCCAATTTTACAGAGGCATTATTGAATCTGTCCTCTGCTCTTCCATAACTGTTTGGTTTGGTTCGGCAACCAAACTGGACAAGAACAGGCTTCAGAGGACTGTCAGAACTGCTGGAAAAATAATCAGAGCTGATTTGCCATCATTGGAAGAGTTGTACATTGCACGGGTTAAAAAGAGAGTGGAAAAGATCGCGGCAGATCCACGGCATCCTGGTCACAACTTGTTTAATCTTCTCCCCTCTGGTCGGCGATACAAGACGCTGTATACTAAAACATCGAGCCACAAAAATAGCTTTTTTCCCTGTGCCATCAAACTGCTGAATTTGTAACCATCTGACGCAACTGGGAGTTGAGGCAATTGGTTTTTGTAGAATTTGTTCTTAATTGTCTTGTGAATTTTTCTGTTTATGGTGTGTGTGTGTGTGTGTGTGTGTATTGTTTTTAAGTGTGGCCGGTAGCCATATTAAATTCCGGGTATGGTTTACATACCTGGCCAGTAAATAAATAAATAAATAAATAAATAAATAAATAAATAAATAAATAAATAAATAAATAAATAAATAAATAAATAAATAAATAATAATAATAATAATAATAATAATAATAATAATAATAATAATAATAATAATAATAATAATAATAATAATAATAATAATAATAATAATAATAATAATAATAATAATAATAATAATAATAATAATGTAGCAAAATTATTTTAATGGGAATTCAAAACTCTGCAATATATCTATGGTACACAACTGTAGCAGTGTGTGACCTAGAGATCTTTAGCAAAGAATTCTAACTGCATTTCCAGAATATAAACTCCAAGTGTCTGTATGATGGAGCCACAACAATTTAGGTGGTGTCAAAATTTTCTGGAACTGTCCAGTGTAGATATGCTCTTCCTTTGCAATTGCCCAGCTTTGTGGACCCTGATGAGATAACTGTGGCCTTAAACCAGCTGAGGGCTTTTCTTTTCTTTTTTAACTGGATACAAAGAATATAAGACCAAAAGGAAAAAAAAAAACACACAGTAGAATAACTAATGGGGAACAATATTAACATTCTCCCGCTTTCAGAAAAGCTATTCCCCTTTGTATTTGAAAGGTAGGGAGCTGTGCCCTCAAGAAAGAGACAAAATTATTTCTGGATGGTTAAAAATGAAAGGGAAAGAAAAGAGAAAAAAGAAAAATGGGGGCCGGGAAGGCACATCTTTCAAAGCACATTTGTTCATTACGTTTATCAGATAATTTGAATTAAATAGCTTCATTTCTATGGCCTATTCAGCTCTGAAATGGCTGTTTCCCACATAACATGCCACATTAACCATACTCAGCGTGTTTGCAAAATGTGCAAATGTGTGTGCGCCTGTGTGTGTAAAAGTCTCTTCTAGCACCACTTAATATTCCCATATTTGAACTCAGACATAGGGTATGATCTCACGGGGGGGGGGGGAGAGATCAAATTTTGGAACTTTCGTGGAGTTGTCTGATGTAATTATTTCCTGGCGATCACGCGGCATACCGGAAAATGCACTCCAGCCCGGCCCTGGTTCATGCTCAAGTTAAAACTTTTTGGTCCAGGTGTAGGGCTGTTGCTTTTGAGGACTGGGCTGGATTCTGCGATTTCATGAAATTTTGGCCAGGTCACAAACCCGAAAGTCACCTTACGTGGTACCATGAGTAGGAACTTACAAAAATTTGCTTCAATTCACCATGTTCTTCCTATTCTGGATGGAAAGAATTCAGAATATTTTTTAAAGCCCAGAAACAAAAATCAAAGCTGACAAATCAGTTTAAGAATACCTTGGGCTCTAAGTGCAAATTCTCAAAAATTTGGGCTTGAATCTCCTCTATATGCGATCACATTAGTGACGGTTTACTGTTGTCAATGCTATCTATTTTGCCTTCTTCTGAGTGGGTCATATTTTCACAACATATGGTGGACAGGGCCACCTCTATGCAGAAAACTGATGCACTATTGGAATTCAGCCAGTGCAAATGGAGAATTTCATTTCAGTTTATCTTTGAAGGATGCACCAACAGTTTGCAAATTGCTTCCCACTTGGGCTTCAGAAAGTTAAAATCTGGGAGGAAGGGAAAGAGACCCACTAGGTAATCACATGGTGCTCAAAAAGCATTCCAGTACATTTCGCAGTGCAAAGAAATGTTACCCTCTAGTAAGTACAAGCTTTCTGTTTAAGAGAGAAAAGCAAGCAAATAGACACAGACACAGAGAGGTGAATGCAAAAAACCCAACTGTTTGCCGAAACACACTTAAAGTGCAAGAGTGAGCCTGCCGCTAAGTCCTCGGACTTTGAGCTGGTGGGCGGGGTTTGCCACCCACCCCGGAAGGACATGAGACATCGCGGGAACGGGCTTGGCCGGGGGTGGAGAGCAGGCTTTATAAGGGGGCTCTCCACCCGCATCGGCCTCTTTCATTTTCGGGCAGGCCAGGGGTTGCTTCGCTGTGACCAGCGTCTGGAGCTGCGTCACGGCGAGGCAGTCGAAGGAGCTGGTGCAAGGTGTCGGGCTGCATCGGCGGCCAGGAGGAAACGGTGGGAAAAGGGAGCCGGGTTGTTGGGCTCGCCAGCCCAACCGGAGTTGATTCGGTGGGGGCCGGGCGGTTTCCCGAGGAGCGGTGGGAGCGGCAGCGGGGGGAATACAAGGTCTCGCGCGCCCCGCACACCCCGCTTTAGCTTACCTCTCCCTTCTCCCTCCATGGTCTTTCCACCCTCCATCCGGCGGCGAGCGGCCTGGCATGATGGGGCCGTTGCGCAAGTCGCGGCGAGGGATCGCCCGCGGCCGCATCCCCGGCCTCGATTTGAGTGCTTGGGGGTGCGGGGCGGGCGTGGAATGGGCGCGAGCTGGTTGAGGGGGGTGTGTGGTGTGAGTTGCGGGGCTGGGTCCCCGGCACAGGGGGCGAAGGAGTATGGCACCAGCCTCCGTGCCCCCCCGCACGATTTTTCCCTCTCTCCCCCTCCGCCCTCCACCCCTCTCTGTGCGGGCGGCCCGGCTGACTGGCTTTGGGCGCGAGGAGAGCCGGCCGGCCACGTGCGGCGGCCATTTTGTATATGGCCGCCATTTTGTGTTATTCAGGGGGGATAGGAGGAGGCTCCTTAAAATATATATATATATATATATATATATATATATATATATATATATATATATATATATATATATATATATATATATATATATATATATATATATATAAAAGAGATGGAATACATAAAGGGATATATAAATAAAAAAAAAATTGGGTAGTACATTAGGAGGGGAGGCTAAAGAAGGGAAGGTGACGCTAGCACGGCAAAAAAAAAATGAGTATTGTAATGCTAAGGCATGGATATGGGTTTAGGTTCGTAGGCAGGTGGGGTTCATGGTGTAACAGTCAGGAGGATATCAGGCAATAATTATGGATGCTCAAATAATAATAATAATAATAATAATAATAATAATAATAATAATAATAATAATAATGATTATGAATAAATAAATAAATAAAAAAACAATAAAATAACATAAAATAAAATAGAATAAATAATAAACAAAAAAAAGAGGAGAGAGCGGACTGAGGCTGTTACAAGGGCCGCAGTGGGCAGGAGTGCTGGATTAGCACATGCCGGGGCATAGGCGGTTTGGGAGCTCCTGAAGGGTCGTCCAAGGCAGGAACGGTGTCGTTGGTGGGTGGCAATTGTGGTGGCTAGCCATGCTGGGGGTGCACAAGCATAACAATAATCATTCTGATATCGCTTTATTTTAGGACAGCTGACGGCAGCGGTGGCAAGGACGCATTGGGCGCAAGGTTGTATTTTCCTGTGGTGTTCTTGGAAAGGGTAATCTTAGACGGATTGGGGCAGCTGAGGCAGGCCGGCTGCGTCGCCCACTGGGCGTTCTGCGGTGTGATTACGGGTTTTGTTAGTCTGGGCAGCATCGTGTATGCAGGCAGTGGAGGTAATCACGGGTACAAGGCGAGGCGCTAATTGGGCTAAGAAATAGACCCTAGGGGGCAGACCATTGGGGTTGGAGAATGGCGCCGCGTAAAGGACGGGGTACATCAAAGGGCAAGCAACCCGCTAAGCGACAAACCGTACCGCAGCTGTCCCCACCTCAGTCGTCTTCAGATGAGGATTCTTGGCCGATATGGCAGGAGTTGCAGGATAAAATGTCTGCAATGGAGGCTCAGAGGTTGGCCGCGCAGCAGGCGTTGCAAAAGGGGGAGCAGCCACGTAGATCGGTTAGGGAGTCAAAGGGGCTCAAGAAATCCAGGCTGAAGGTGATAGCGCAAGATCTGATGGCTCGCTTTACCGCTTTTGAGTCTGCACAGGTACTGGACAATCGGCCGGATGCCCCCAAGTCACCAGTCCGTTCCAGATCGCGGGGCAGTGACAAGGAGACAATGACTATTCCTAGGGACAGCAGCGCTTCAGCGGCAAGGCAAGAAGTCCGAGAGGAGCTAGAAGAAGGGGAGATTATGGCGGGCTCCCCACTGGAGCCTTGCGTGGCATCAACTTTGGACGGTGAGTGTATTATTGCACCACAGCTGCAGTCTCCAGGGATGGGCTGGCCTTGGGCGGGCGGTGCCATAGGTACACCACCGGGAAGCGCATCACAGACACCGCTAGACAGAGGGTGCCCTAACGCGCCCTGGCCCTATATGGGACCACAGTGGGGTCCATGGGGTGCACCATGGGGAGCCACACCTCCGCCACATCAGCCAGTTAGTTCTGAAGTTGCAGGGGGTTGGCATCCGTCAGTACCTAGCACGGGATACAATTCGGTGCCGGCGGCAGCTTTGCCGTACGCAGATTATGCGACGCCTGTGGGAGATCATCTGACGGCGGCCACGAAAGAGAAAATTTGGCGTGGCGAATTCGTGGACTTCTTTGATTTGCTTAATAGGGACTGTGAGAAAAAGGATTGGGACAAGGAGGACGAAAGGGAAAAGGAAAAACGTAGGAGGAAAAAGCCAGATAGGAATTGGACGAACTGGCTGCCAGGATTTGTGATTTATGCTGGGGTATTGATAAAAATGCAGCCCTGGAGGGCGCCAGCGCTGTTCCAATATCTCGACACGATGATTAGGGCTTCCACTGATTTTGAGGGTTTGGTATGGCTGAGATATGATGAGGCGTTCCGCATGCGGAGCGCCATTCAGCCCAATCTGCGGTGGGACGAGCCTCATCCACGTTTATGGCTACAGCACATGACGCCAGCCAAATCAAACATGGGGGATAGGTTTGATAGTGGACATTTGAATAGACGGACACGGCAGGCGCAGTTTGCCCGCCCTTGGGCGGGTCAGGCGGTTCAACCCCGCTTGTTGTGCTTTCAATACAATGCCAGGGGATCTTGTGCGAGGAAACCCTGCAGATTCAGACATGAGTGCCTCACATGCGGAGGCCAACACCCAAGTATCAGTTGTTTTAAAGCGAGGCAGGACAGAGGAGCAGGTGGTGCTAGGAAGCAAGGAGGCGGGGGCGCTCCTGGAAAAGGGGCCCAGCCCAATTAAGGTGGAGATTCTGGATTCATGGCTGCAGTGGTATCCTAGGCGTGAGGAGGCTATATATTTACTGGAGGGATTTAGAAATGGCTTTCGGATACCGGCAGTGGGAGAGCGTAAAAGTTATTTTGCGCAGAACCTACGATCAATTAAAGGAATGGAGAGTATTGTTAGGAGGAAAATAAGTAAGGAGGTCCAGGAGGGGCGAGTGTTAGGCCCCTTTAAGGATCCGCCCATTGGGAACCTTAGGGTTTCTCCGTTGGGCATTGTTCCAAAAAAGGCACACGGTGAGTTTCGTTTAATTCACCATCTCTCTTTTCCTGAAGGGGAGTCGGTTAACGACGCTATCCCACCGGAATTGTGTACGGTTAGGTATACGTCATTTGACAAAGCCATTAATATGGTTAAAAAATGCGGATTAGGGGCCGAGCTGGTGAAATGTGACGTAAAATCGGCCTTCCGGATTTTGCCAGTCCACCCAGAGGATTTTTGTTTGTTGGGGTTTCAATTTGAGGAATTATATTATATAGATAGAGCGTTGCCTATGGGTTGTTCCGTGTCATGCGCGGCTTTTGAGAAGTTTAGCACGTTTTTAGAGTGGAAGGTTAGGCAAGTATCGCGTTGTACATCGACGGCCCATTATCTCGATGATTTTCTTTTTTGTGGGGAGCGGAATTCAGGTAAGTGCAGGTTTCTATTAGAAACGTTCAAGGAATTGGCACGCGAGTTGGCGTTGCCTTTAGTGGAAGAGAAGACTGAGGGGCCAACTACGGTCCTGACTTTCTTAGGCATAGAGATAGATACTGAGCAGCAAACGTCGAGGCTACCAGATGAGAAGTTGAGAATTTTGAGAGCCAAAATAGGAGAGTTGCTGGGGAAGTCAAAGTCGACACTTAAGGAGCTACAGGAGATAGTCGGGCACCTCAATTTTGCTTGTAGAGTAGTGGCCCCTGGAAGGGCCTTTGTTAGGCATCTTTGCGCGGCCATGACAGGTCTTAAACGCCCGTTGCACCGGGCAAGGATAACTCAAGGTATGAAAGAGGACCTCGGAGTTTGGATGCAGTTCCTGTCAGGATTTAATGGGATTTCTTTTTGGAGGTCGGAGAGGAGTGTCCAGGTAGAGTTTTAGGTGCACTCAGATGCTTCTGGTGCTCACGGTTTTGGCATTTACCATCGAGGAAAGTGGTGTGCAGGCTCTTGGCCGGAGGCCTGGCAGGTAGAAGGCATTACGAGAGATCTCACTTTTTTAGAGTTTTTTCCCATAGTCGGGGCTTTGTGGTTGTGGGCTGAAGAGTGGGCGAACTCGGTGGTGCGTTTCTGGTGTGACAACGAAGCGGTGGTGTGTATCATCAATTGCCTCACTTCACAATCAGAGCGTGTCATGAGGTTAGTCAGGGCATTTACATTAAGGGCGCTCCAGTACAACATACTAGTACATGCTAGGCACATCCCGGGTCTGGACAACAGCATTGCTGATGCTTTATCACGTCGGCAGATGGACCGGTTCCGGCAATTGGCACCGGAGGCCAGGGAGTTGCCAGAGATTCTGCCTCAGGAGGTTTGGCAAATTGGCGTCACAACGCATCTGAGGCGATAGGTTTGGCTTTGGCGGAGAGGACACGGAAGGGTTACACGGCTGTGAGTAAAGAATTCGTAGATTTTAGACACATGGTAAACTTGGAGCAAGTTTGGCCCCTGCCAGTGGAACACTTGCAGCAATTTATGGTTCATTTGCATAGAAGAGGGCTGATGCCAGGGACCATTCAGGGAAAATTGTCCGCATTGGCCTTTTATTCGAGAGTTCAAGGGTATAGGGATCATTCAAAGGATTATAGGATCAGGAAGATGCTCGAAGGGTGGACAAGGAAGAGAGGGAAGGTGAAGGATTCTAGGTCACCCATTTCTCCGGCGCTACTGCAGCAGTTAAGCGAGCAATGGGCGAGTTTGTGCAGAAGTGAATACGAGAGGGCTTTGTTTAGGGTGGCATCGTTACTTGCATTTTTTGGTGCGCTTCGAGTTAGCGAGTTAGTGGCAACAGGTAAGGAGGACAAGTCAAGGGTGGCCCTGCAGCGAAGGGATGTCTTTCTAGGAGAGGATAGCCTGGAAGTGTTTATTAGGCGTTCAAAAACCGACCAAGTGGGTAAAGGAAGGCGTTTGGTTTTGAGGCGATGCAGCGTAGAAAATCTTTGCCCGGTAAGAGCAGCAAAGGTTTACATGGAACAGCGTGGACAGGAGGAAGGGTACTTCCTTATGCACGCCAATAATTCACCTTTAACGAAGTATCAATTTTGGAGGATAACGGATTTGGCGCTGCAAAAGGTGGGAGTGCAGGGATTACGCTTTGGTACGCATTCATTTCGGATTGGGGCAGCCTCTACTGCTGCGGCCTTAGGTTATAGCCCTGAGGAGATTAAGCGCCTGGGCCGCTGGTCGTCAAATAGTTACCGGAATTACGTTAGGAGCTTGTCTAATGAATAGGTAGGGTGTGTTTGTATTTTGCAGGTGTTACGGTTCATGGCCGGTGGAAGGATGTTTGGATCATCGGTCATAGTTACATTTATTGGGCAGAGCGTTATGCTGCCGCCTCCTCGTGGGGGAGAGATTTAGGTTTAAGCGCTTGGGCACACGTTACTTGGAGAGGAATCCGCGGAATGCAGTGGATACAATTCAACAGGACGACGGCCTTCAGCACTTCACCGCCGGATGTGTTGGTGGTGCATCTGGGCGGCAATGATTTAACTAGAATTGCCGGTAAGGCATTGATATTAGATATCCTGCGGGACCTGAGGTGGCTGAAGAGCAAGTATCCGTCACTGCGGATTTTATGGTCTAATATCACTCCTCGGTTGGCCTGGCAAGGCTCAGGGAGGACTGATGCGATAAATAAGGCCCAGTGGGGCGTGAATAAGGAAGTGCGTAGAGGTGTCTGCGGCGGCGGCCTCGGAGCAGTGATACAGCATCAGCGTATCCAGACGTCACGTTTGGAATTATTCCGCAGTGATGGGGTACACCTATCCGACATTGGTTTGGAGTTGTTCTTGGAGGATATAAAAGGGGGCCTGCTTCGTGAGCTCAAGGGGCTCTGTGGCGGGCATGCGACATAGCCGAGCTAGTGCGCATGCTGTGGCGGGTAGTGCGGAAAGAACCGGTATTTCGGTGTGTCCCAATGGATAAATCAAGTAAGCTAACAGCGCATCTGACCTTCCTGCATTGCGGATCGTGCGATCACGGTGCCTGTGGGGGGAGGATGCGCTGGGCCACTCATAGACCAACAGGCATCAGTTAAAGATGTCTTGAGGTCTGGGGTGTTTATTAGCGGCTAGACAGGATCCGACGGTTATTCGACCGAAGGAGCTTGGCGGCCGGGGACTCGCCCCTTTGATCATCTAGGGGTATGATTATACCCCAGTTTAACGGTTCTTCCGCACTACAGCAGGCCCCCATATATCTTGTTGGCCGAAAGGCTGGTTATTTGAATTACTAAGTTGAATAAAAGTGTGGCCCGCATTAACCCAAACTAATGTCTCGTGTCTTTATTCCGGGGTTGGGGTGGCAAACAGTGGGAGCCACGTTTACAACATGTGTTGATACAGTATTGATTGGTAGTTAAATTAGATCTTTGCCATTTTTAATATTTTAGTTCTATTAATTCAAGAAAAAGGAAGAAAATTGAAATTCATTTGCATTATAGATGCCATTGCCCCTCCCCCAATTCAGAACACCTGTGGCTGTTTTCTTGTTTCTTGGTAACACATCACACACATGCCAAAAATGTCAGCCTGAAGGAATGCAGAAGGTGAAACACCAACTTTGAATAGTTGGAGATAAATTTGCACATTGCCCGAGAAATTTGCACATTGTGGGGTTCGGACGAAACCAACACCGACATATTTGTCCACTTAGATGCAGAGCTTTGAGTGGTCAGCTCTTCAAAGCTTGAGTTTGAATCGCGGTGTATTCAGACATGATAGCACAGGGGAACAGATGTTAAAACTCGAGTGAGGAAAGTGTGACAGAAAAAAATTGTTCCATTCCCACATTTCGCTAACGTTAGGGTGAACTTTTCCAGATGCTGACATTGAGATCCTTGGAGAAATCCAAACCTCTGAGAAGTTTCTCTTCTCTTTTATTTTTCCAGATGAAACAGCACTCATGCATTTCTCCCAGGTATGCGAGATCAGTGATGCTGAACCTATGGCATGTGTGCCACAGCTGGCACACAGAGCCCTCTCTGTGAGCACATGATCCATAAGTCGCCATAGAGAAATCCTCTGGATTTCAGCACTCCCCTCTGCTTATGCAGTGGCCCAGCAGAGGGGTGCAATGGCAACCATTACCATTCGAGCCCAATGAGGGATTGAAGGACCAGGAAGTATTTATTTGTTAATACTGCCCATGGGGGGGGGGACAAGCATTTAACCCTTGCAGCACAGGAGCAGTTGTTTTTTCTAAATTAAAACTTCAGCATTCAGGTTTTAATTGCAGTATTGGCACTTTAAAATAAATAAGTCGATTTTTTGTTGTTGCAATTTGGGGACTCGGGCTCAAAAAAGGTTCACCATCACTGCACTAGGTGCTCAGAGCCAGCCACTGCCCTCAAGCAGCAGATTTAGCAGTACCAGTGTATCTTTGCAATCTATCCTTGCCATGGATCCACATGAATTTTAATGTACGCTCATCTCCAAATCATTGCCCATCTCCATTTCCTCAGTTATGGCACTGGCATGAGAGATTGGACTGGAAGCTTCTTTGAAGTGGCATATTTTCTCCCTGCGTACTCTGCAAGGAGCTGTCCATTAAGTGCTCATGGTGTTGATGATGAAGATGAGGCTTGCCAGGTCTCAAAGAATGAGCTGCTGTGCCAGGAAATGGCTGGGCTCCCCTGAATCTCCAGGCCAGGCAAACAAATGTGAGGAGCAGTAATGAAAGGGAAGGAGCGAGTCTTGTTTATTGTTACGGGGTGGTCATAGTGTTTGGGTACTCAACTCCAACCCTCTCTGAATGGCACCAGGGCTCACTGGCTTCCTGTGTCTGTCCAAATGACATATAATATACTTGCTTAGGAGCTCAGACAGAGAACCCACAATGCCTAGCTCACTCCCTCACACATGCATGGAGAAATATTATGTTCCCAATTCTTGTGACATCACAAGGCCCCACACCATGACTTCACAAAGACCCACCCCAGGCATTGGGCTCCAGATATAATGAAGGGATGGGAAGATAATCCTGTGACAGCCCCTGAAAAATATGACAATACTTGTTTCAAAACCATTCCGGAAAATTCTTTTATTGGTTTTGGAAAAGAGGCTAAACGGGTATCCTCAGCAGAGACAACAGCCTGGTTCAGCTCCAGCAGGATGCCTCCCTTCTGGTCCCTTGCTTCCCCCTGGGGAAGAGGAAGCTTCGGGCCCTGCAAGAGAAAGAGAGAGAGAAAAACAATTAAGAGGCCAGCTCATCCACTGCCATCAACCGGCTTCAACCCAGGTGTATCCACCAACCAATGGTGGAGGTTCGGCCTGCCAACATCCACCGGCTTCCACCAGGAATATCCACCCGTTCATCTCTTCCACTCCACTTCTGAAGCCAGCCTCCACCAGGTCCCAAATGCTTGGGTCACACACATGCCCCGGCAACATCTCCACAGAATGCCAGCCAGGCCATTCACACATGCATTCACACACACACACACACACACACACACACACACACCAGCCACCCCCCGACACACACACACACACACACCTTCACTCCACCAGCCATTCACACACATGCCCAGGCTTCCATCCACTGATATCCACCAAGCTTCTGCCAGCTGGTTTCAGGAGGCCAACGTCCCCCGGCTTCATCCGCCAACCTCTGCTAGCCTCCGCCTTGCGGCCTCAGTCAGTTTCCACAGGGAGATTCCACCAGCTTCTGTCTGCCAACGTCCACCGACTTCCCCCCAGGTCCATCACCAACATCAGCCAGCTTCAAGCCACGGATCTCTTCCAGCCTCGAGCTGTTAACTCACAAGCCCAGTTAGCAAGTTCATCTGCTTTTGCGAGAGAACTTGCCTTGGACAGAAGGGCTGGGTCCCCTGCAGCCGCTGCTGCCACTCTCTGCTGGACTGCCCTCTGGCCACTGGCTTCCCTTCTGGTCTCCTGCCCTGCCCAGCAAGCCCCTTTTATCTGCCAGCAGAGAGGTGGGGCCCCTGTGAGGTCACAAAGACCCAGGAGAAAATGGGTTGGGTTCCCAAGGCAGCAACAGCAGCACCCTGGGATCGGCTGAGTCCTGATGATGATGTCAACAGTTCCTCTGATCATGTGATTCATCCACAAAAGCTTGCATTTTGCATGGTTTTTGTGGCCTATTAATGTATCCCTCGTCACCAATCCCTCTGATTGTTAAATCTCCCCATGTTGGCCTTCTGACAGGATTCTAGGCTGGTGCTCCAAAAAGTTATCTTCCAGCATTTGCACCAAAAGGAACTTTCCTAAGCCCTGAGCTAAGAGGAAAAATGAAAGTAATAAATGAATAAGGATGCGCACAGTCACACAATGAAGCCTTTGACACTTTTTTTGCCTCTTTTTGGACATTTTTTCTTGCCCTTGCCATGAAAAAGATATTATAAGGAGCCCGTTAAGAAAACACCCTAAGTGTTTGAAACACATACGAGTATTTTAATACCATCCCAGCACTATCAAAGATGCAACTGTGTTTCAAAGACTCTCCCAGCCTTTGGAACCCTCTCCCACTGGAAGGCAGATTTGTCCCACCAGTAAGTATTTATTTGTTAATACCACCCATGGGGGGGGGGGAGGAGGACAAGCATTTAACCCTTGAAGTACAGGAGCAGTTATTTTTTCTAAACTAAAACCTCTGCATTCAGGTTTTAATTGCACTATTGGCACTTTGAAATAAATAAGTTGATTTTGTGTTGCAGTTTGTGCACTCAGGTTCAAAAAGGTTCACAATCACTGTCCGAAGATGTTGCAAGGTTATGGAAAGTTGCACAAAGATCAGAACTGAGAAAAGCCACAGTTTTAGAGAAACAGCTCCCAGAATCGTACAACGTGAGGATTCTAGGAATTGTAACTTTTCTGATCTCTAAGATACAGTCACAGAATTCAAGTGTAAAGAACTGAGTTCATACATGTTATAGTTAAATTGAAGTGAGTCCCTCAAAACCACCTCTCCACCCAAGAGACTTTTCCCAAAAAGTGACTCATCTTCCTCCAGGATGTGTGTTTCTTAGAGCAGCTTAGCACTTTACTGTGGGTATAAGAGTGCAACTGCTTTCAATTCAAAGATTAATTAATTGAGAGAAACTCAGGGAAGGAGAGTTCTCAGCAGGAATGTTGGCAAGACCTTGGGTCCAAGTCCCAAGTCTGAGTCTTTTGTCCCAAGTCCTGAGTCCCAAGTCCTGAGTCCTTAGTAAAAACAAGCTTTTCCCCCTAGAAAAAAAAAGAGGGGGTTGATAGGTTCTGAGTCACAAGCTGAATTTTAATACAGTTTATTTTTGAAGAATGCACCAACAGTTTGCAAATTTCTTCCCACACAGGGCAAAAGGATTCAGAAAATTAAAAACGCCCCAAATGGAGTCCGAGTCACTGGTGTGACTTAAGTCTGACTTGACAGTAAGTCCCATCATTCAAAAGTCCCTTAATGGGGACGTGGTGGCGCTGAGGGTTAAACTGCAGAAGCCTCTGTGCTGCAAGGTCAGAAGACCAGCTGTCATAAGTTCAAATCCACGCAACGGCATGAGCTCCCCTTGCTTGTCCTAGCTCCTGCCAACCTAGCATGTAAAAATGTGAGTTGATAAATAGGTATCACCATGGTGGGAAGGTCACGGCGTTCCGTGTCTAATTGCACTGGCCATGTGACCACAGAAAGTGTCTACGGACAAACACTGGCTCTACGGCTTGGAAACGGGAAGGAGCACTGCCTCCTAGAGTCGGACACGACTGGACTAAATGTCAAGGGTAACCTTTACCCATGATTCAAGTCCCCATCCCTGGTTCCCAGTTTCTTCTCCCCCATTTATAGCCATCTGAAAGAATGTAGGCAATGTGGGATGATATGCATGAGCTACACCACCCAACCTTTGGTGGTGCTCAGCAAAAATGGTGCACCGCCATCTATTGGTCAGGAGGCTGAAACATTCTTCGATGTTCCTTTGGTTCTTTGCCACAGAAGAAATCTACTCATTCAACCCAAAGTGTAGCTTTATTCTAAACCTGTTGGTGACTAACACTGTTGATTCGAAATGGCTGACGGAGTCCTCAGCAATATATTGCTTAATGCAGTAATGGGCACAGTAATTCACTCGCTCAAGGTCAAGAGGATATTTCTGAGGCAAGGTATTTTTGTGGCTGGGACTGAGATTTGTCATATACTTTGAAAGCCTGCATTGGAAAATGCCCCTAAAAGCAGTGAATTATGGCTTTTAACACAGAGTTCTTATTTATTTTTGCTTTTGCTTCTGTTAGTTTCTAGAACGGTAACATTTCTTCATTTTTTTTGGACAGTTCTAGTCCCATCCTGTTAGATTTAATATTAACCTAACCAAGATACAAATTTATGTCTCTCATTAGGACTGTACAAGCCATTTAGGCATAAACAAAGACATAGAATGGAACCGAGAGACAAAATAATACAGTTTGCCTGTTTAAATCCAAATATATGGGATCGGTAGATCCACCAGGCAAAAAGCCATTATTTACAGGTTGCATTACTTTTTGAGACTCTTTGGCTTTCAGTTCCTCCCACTCCACACCCAATACTCTTCTCCCTTTATTTTCCATAGATATTTTTCTGTGAAAACCTCAGGACAATCCTCTGGTCTTGTCCCCAACCACTATTCTTCCCCCCTTCCCGATATTGAGGTGCTGGCTCTGATGTTGGTGGGGCTGTAAGTCCCCTCTGGGTTTTACTCTGAACTTTGCTGTTGAGGACAGGACACTTTGGAGATGGCTCATTCATAGCGTTTTCGCGGGTTGGAGGTGACTTGATGGCATATACCACCACCAAAGTGAACACAGAATCAGAGAGTCATAGAATGGTAGGGCTCTTTGAGATCAACCCTTAGACACAGAGGAAATCTGCCAGCTGCCCTATGTTTAAAACCATGCAGCAAAAGAGAGTCCACCTCCCTATGAAGCATTCCATTCCATTGTCAAGCAGCGTTTTTTGTTCTTTGTAACATTTGTCGAGAGGTGTGGTGCTGGAGGAGAGTCTCGAGAGTCCCCTGGACTGCAAGGAGAATAAACCTAGCCATTTTGCAGGAAATCAACCCTGAGTGCTCCCTGGAAGGACAGATCCTGAAGCTGAGCCTCCAATCCTTTGGCCATCTCATGAGAAGAGAAGACTCCCTGGAAAAGGCCCTGATGTTGGGAAAGTGTGAAGGCAAGAGGAGAAGGGGACGACAGAGGATGAGATGGTTGGACAGTGTCATCGAAGCGACCAACATGAATTTGATCCAACTCCGGGAGGCAGTGGAAGACAGGAGGGCCTGGCGTGCTCTGGTCCATGGGGTCACGAAGAGTCAGACACAATGACTAAACAACAACAATAACAACGTTTGTTCAAAATCCCCATTGTTTTGGATCCTGCCCTCTAGAACTGTAGAAAACAAGCTTGCTTCATGTTCCACATGAGTACCCTTCAGATATTTAAAGGTGCCTATTGTATCACCTGTCCACTTGCTCTTTCCCAGGCTAAATATTCCAGTTTGTTGATATTCTCCTTATACTGTGGTATCCAGAACTGGACACAATATTTATGGGAGGTCTAACCAAAGTAGATTGAAGAATGATACAACTCCCCTTAATAATGCACACAATACGTCTGTTCATGCAGCCTGCTGTTGTATTACTCTATTCAACTTTTTTTAAAACTTCTGTGTCTGTTTAACTTACAGTCTATTCAGAACCTGAAATCCTTTTCACACATCATACCACAAAGCCGGTTATCACCCATCCTATATTTATATGTCTCATTTTTCCGGCCTAAATGCAGAGCTGTACATTGTCCCCTGCTGAAATACATTTCTTTTTGTACATTTCCTTTAACATTTCAAAAGTTTCCTTACTTTTTCAAGCATCGAAGGTACAGTGGCTGAAATCCTGTTGCTTTGTTCTGCGGGCAAAAAAGCAAATGGTTTTGCATTTAATCACTTCTCGCCAGCAATAAATGAGCTCTATCTGGGATACTTGAGCGTGTATCAACGCAGCGGACTTTTGCACCCCCAAGAATCACCGTGGTGACTCATCGATTGCTGGGTAGAAGGGAGTGAATGTTACACCATTTGCTGTCTGCCTCTAAGATTAGAATAGCGCCCACTTTGTTTCATAGAAATCTAAAGCAAAGTGAAGTGTGCTGCTTATATACTGCCCCATGGCACTTAAAACACTCCCCAGGCAGTTACAATTTAATTATGAGGGCGACACATCCACCCCCACCCCCCAGCAAGCAGGGAACTCAATGTACACACCTTGGAAGGAAGGAAGGAAGGCTAAGTTAATCTTGAGCCAGTTACCTAAACCCATCCGGCTCTAACCCAAGTCATGACTAGAGTCTTGATTGCAGTACTCCGGTTTAACCACTGTGCTATGGGGCTCATTGAGAATCTAAAGCAGTGGCTGGATTGTTTGCCTATTTCTTAACAGTAAGGGGGTTCGTCTATGCTTGCTTTGTGTATCTACATATGTGTGTGCATTTGCAGAGCGCAAAAGGAAAGGACAGTAGTTGTATGTCTACATAGGTTGCACAAATTATAGGGCCTTAAAGGAGATTATAGGGGACGTGGTGGCGCTGTGGGTTAAACCACAGAAGCCTCTGTGCTGCAAGGTCAGAAGACCAGCAGTCGTAAGATCAAATCCATGCGAGAGAGTGAGCTCCCATCGCTTGTTCCAGCTCCCGCCAACCTAGCCATTCGAAAGCATGTAAAATGTGAGTAGATAAATAGGTACCACCTCAGTGGGAAGGTAACTGCATTCCGTGTCTGGTCGCACTGGCCACGTGACCACGGAAACTGTCTTTGGACAAGTGCTAGCTCTATGGCTTGGAAACGGGGATGAGCACCGCACCCTAGAGTCGGACACGACTGGACTAAATGTCAAAGGAAATCTTTACCTTTAAAGGAGACTATCTCTTTGTCTTGCCATTGGCTAGAGATGAGGGACTCGAGGGAGGTTTTCAATCCTTCTTTAAGGTGTGTTGGCAAGTTGTGACCAGCCTCTGATCACAAGGACAAGGAATCCAGCATGGATACTTCCTTTTCCCAGCTTACCTAAGGCTTTGGTTTTCTGTTTCAGTGTGTGCGGGACTTCATGGGGCTCTTGGCTAACTCTGCACAACTTTTGCATTTCAGTAAGAGCAGTGTCTTGTAAGCATCCGTCACCTTTCAGATTCAGTTGTATTTCTTGCCAGGGACATTCCGCTGAACTGCGGAAGGAATCCACAGAGGGAAGTGACAATAATGCAAATAATGGGCGGCAAGCTGGATGTGCAGAATGTGGATAAAGTGGGTTTCTGTGTAGCCGGGGGCTACTGTCATACTGGGTGGACAAGATGTTCAGTTTGAAACTGAGTGCATTGAACATGGGGCCAAGCACAATGGGTTGACAACAAGCCCTAGCTTGAACCGAGACCTATGCCTCTGTTAATCAGAAATCAACCCCACTTGCTAGAGCGAGGGAGCCCAGGAATAGGCTTCCAGATCACATCAAGTTACAAATCAAAGCAGATTTATCTGCCTGAAAATGACTAGAAGCCATTATTTTGTTCTCTGATGAGAGAGCCCACCCAGCATTAGCTTTGTGAGTGGACTCCAACCTCTGAAACACCCCTCCAGCTCTTCCAAATCGTATGTCATGTCTGATTCTGTTGTGGTTGTAATCAGGGCTGGCTCCACCATTATGCAGGCTAAGGCACCAACCTTAAGTGAGCAATGCTCAGGAATGGGCAAAAATGAGGCTCTCAGTGGGTAGGAAAGTAGACATGGAGAAGGGAGAAAACGGAAGGAAAGCTACTATTTCCGCACAGCTCAGAGGCCAAGCCTTGAGCCTTGAGAAGTGCCATTTTGGGGTTGAGGCACCTGAAAGTAGGCCCACTGCTTGGGAGCATGGTGCTAAGCTGAAGGAAACGAGGGAAGAAGAACTTTCTTAGGAAATTATGAGACATGAATAAGACTTAAAAGCCTTAAAGCAGAGTTGATAACAAATCAAAGCCAGGTAGAAGCCAGGCGGGAAAAAACCTTCTCTCAGGAAGCAGCCGGGTTTAGTCCCTCAACAACCCTTAAGTTAATCATCTTGGAATCGTCTTAGATCTGCAGAGATGGAAGGGACCCTATGGATCCTTAGGTCCAGCTCTTATTTAGGAGGCACACTGGGGAATTGAACTCTGAACTTCTGGCTCTGCTAAACCACTAAGCTATCCAGAAGTTGAAGGGAGCAGCAAAAGAGAAAGATCTAACACAAGATTTATTGGCTCAGTAAAGGAAGCTCAGTAAAGGAAGGGACGTGGTGGCACTGCAGGCTAAACCGCAGAAGCTTGTGCTGCAGGGTCAGAAGACCAGGCAGTCGTAAGATTGAATCCACGCAACGGAGTGATGGGGGGGGGGAGAGAGAGAGATGGCAGCACTTTTCAAATCCTTGAAAGGTAGTCCTTCAGAGGAGGGGCAGGATCTGTTCTTGATCGTCTCAGAGTACAGGACATGCAACAATGGGCTCAAGTTACAGGAAACCCGATTTAGATGGAATATCAGGAAAACTTCTTAACTGTTAGAGCAGTACGATAATGGAGCCAATCACCTTGGGAGGTGGTGAGTGTTCCAACGCTGGAGGCATTCAAGAGAAAATTGGACAAATATCTGCCAGATCTGCTTTGACTTAGATTCCTGCCTTGTGCAGGGGGTTGGACTCGATGGTCTTATGGACCCCTTCCAACTCCATTATTCTAGGATTCCAGGATTCCATGACATTCTCCACTTCCACCAGCCATGTTCAGCAGGCACAACTATCTATGGCACAAAGGAGACCATGTTCTACCTGCCTGTCTCTTGGATGGCAAAGATAAGGTGTCCCTTGGGCAGGGGAGAGAGGACAACCATAATTTAACTGTATCTGGAGCTGCAAATCTTGACTTAGTTTGTCCTTATGTGATAAACCGGACTACTAAAAATAGGAAAAGAAAAGGAATAGAAGTTTTCATGTGACACTGGATTTTTTTATTTTTTTATTTTATTTTTTAAAAGGTCTTTGAGTAATTTGACACACACTTTATACCAATCTTCTCTAAAACGCTCGGTAATGGAAAATGCAACAACTGCTGCCTGGTTGCATGAACTGGTAATTGGATGGATTTGTCTCTTTGTGACAAATCAGCCTGTCCTTTTGTGCTTGCTCTCTGTATATGAGTCTCTCTCTCTCTCTCTCTCTCTGTGTGTGTGTTTGTGTGTGTGTGTGTGTGAGAGAGAGAGAGAGGGAGGGAGAGAGAGAGAGAGCCATTGGCTACAAACTGAAAGCCTCAAGTTGTCTTTCTGCTGTTCTGGAGTGAGAGTTCTTGTGGAGGCTGGACATGAGCTGCTAGATAGCTCAGTGGTTCAGGCATCTGGCTGCAGAGCCAGAAGTTGGGAGTTCTATTCCCCACAGCACCTCCTTGACGATGATCCATAGGGTCCCTCCATCTCTACCATTATAAGAATGTGGCCATCAGTGATGGGCACGAGTAAATTTGACCACATCTCTTCAGTCTTGGCTAATCTGTCCTGGTTACCTGTGACATCCAGGATCACATTCAAGTTTTTGGTGCTTACCTATAAAGCTCTTCATGGTTTGGGATCCTGTTGCTTGTCAGAGCCTCTTTGCCTTAGAACACATTCCCACTCCACCAGATCCCCTCCTTTGGTTGGCCGCACTGAAGGAGGCCAGGAAAACATTCATGAGAAATCATGTTTTCTTAGTTGTGTCACCAGCTTTTTGGAACTGGCTCTCAGTTGAGCTGCACCTGAGGTCCGCTCTGCCTTCCAAAGTAAGGCAAGGCGAGGCTCAACTAGAGATGGAGGTATTTGTATTCATATACAAATACGAATATCCCCCCACAGGTGCAGATAATTAGGGTCCGGCCCCCTGGGGCCAGACTGACCACTTACGATTCCACCGCTGCTGCTGGCTCCATAGAGCCTTCCTAGCTCTCTGTTGCTCACAATGGATTGGCCGGTTGGCGACCTGGCAGAGAGGCTCATCATCTCACCTTCTGCCAGGAGTGGCTAATCCATCGTGAGCTCCGGAGCGATAGGAATGGTGCGCAGAGCTCACGGTATTGTGAGTGGATGGTCTGGCCCCAGGGGGCTGGACCCTCATTATCTGCACCTGTAGGGGGATATCCGGAATTACGAGTGGATGGTCTGGCCCCGGGGGCTGGGCCTTCATTATCTGCACCTGTGGGGCGATATCCATATTCGTATACGAATACCCTCCTCTCTACTCAAGACACAGCTCTTCATGGAGCTTCTGATAGCAACCTCACATGAATTTGCCATTTGTCCTGCCCACCCTATTAGGCTTAATGTTATTTTTGTCTTGGTTTTGTGATGCTCTAGTTCATGTGCTCCGTTATTTTATAATTGTTATTGTTGATTTATTGTCTCTTAACTGTCCAGAATGAGGGGCATGGTGGCGCTGTGGGTTAAACTGCAGAAGCCTCTGTGCTGCAAGGTCAGAAGAAAAGCAGTCGTAAGATCGAATCCATGCGACGGAGTGAGCTCCCGTCGCTTGTCCCAGCTCCTGCCAACCTAGCTGTTCGAAAGCAAATAAATGCGAGTAGATAAATAGGTACCACCTCACTGGGAAGGTAAATGGCGCATGACCACGAAAACTGTCTTCGGACAAAAATGCTCACTTTATGGCTTGGAAATGGAGATGAGCACCACGCCTTAGAGTTGGACATGACTGGACTAAATGTCAAGGGGAACCTTTATCTTTACCTTTACCTAACTGTCCAGAATACTGCTTCACACTAAAAGGGTGGCATAAAAATCTATGAAATAATTAAATGAATAAATAAGATGATGATGATCTATCAATAGATTTTCTTGCAGTACTGAGGCAGCCTTTATGAATGTCAGTCTTGGCAACAGCCTTTTCTCTCCTAAGTCTATACAGCATAAACATGATTCATTGCGCCAGACCTAAAAGAGTTAAGCAGTTGAAGCTTGGCTTGTGATGAGCGATTCTGTGAGTTCTGCTTTTCTCCTGGTTTCCTTTTGAAAAGAAGAAGAAGAGGAGGAAAGGAAGCAAAAAAAAATCCTCACGGTCTTTCAATATGGAATATGAAGAAATGTGTTGATTTCCATAAATTCCTATTAAAAACGAAGTCAACGGAAACTCTCATCCATAAAGATGTTAACTTTCTTAATAGTACATTTTAAACCCTTTGCTGTGCTCACTAATTTGAAGCCTTCAGAAGCTCGAAAAGTGCAAGCTTTCCCTCTCCAGATGTGCAAGTATAGATATATTGCAGAGCATTAAGTCCTGAAATGAGATGGACACAGAATAAACCTGTAGTGCAGAGAGCTTCATAAAACTCCAAAGTAGGAAGCATACTATTCCTGCCATATAAATGACGTGCTCTGTATTCCTCCTTTCATGAGCCTACGTTTCGGATGTGAATAATTTAGAAGAGAAAAACATGAGATAACGCCGAGGCGGTACGAGAAAGGAGATAAATTTAGGTCCATAATGAGGGACACCACAGTTACAGGCCAATGAATGCCAGTTGTTAAAACGCTTTCTCAGCTGCTGAAAAATGACATATCTTGCAAAATGTGCTGTTCTCATACTTGGTTGCACTCTTTTTTAACTTCTATATATTAAAAAACACCTTTACTCCATTCAGAAGAAAGAAATTACTTTTGAAAGCAGAGATTATATTATGCAAATAAGACACACGTGGCTGTTTCAATGGGGCCAAGGATAAGGGTTCTGTGGGGTATGATTCAAGGGCAATGAAACACAGCTCTTGGGCTCTAGCGATCTTTCCCTATAGGACGGACATGGGGAATTTTTGTTCTTTTCAACAGCCTGTTTTCTGGAGTGAAATCGGTTGGGAGCAGGGTGGAGGTTCAGAAGAAATATTTGAGCAGGGGGTGTAAGATGTACAGTGGTCTGTTAGCATGATTTTCACCCATAGGCTGCTCCACTTAGAGATGAGCATGAACCAGAGAACCAGTGGTTCATGGTGATTTGTGATTTGTGGTTTGTGATTCGTGGTAAGCTACGAACCACCGCGAACCCCCAGAAAAACGAACCAGTTTGTGGTTTGCTTTTCCAGTTAGTGCCTGGTGTGTGGGTGTGTCTATATGCTCCTGCCACTTCTGCTGCCAGGTATATGTTCAGAGGCAGCGGCAGACTCCTGGCAGAGGAGTGCTGTCTCTGAGCATGTGCCCACCGATCAGCTAGGCAGTGGGCGCATGCTCAGAAGCAGCGACCCAACAGTGAAAGAGGCAGTGATGGGGGAGGCAGCAGTGGGAGGAGCAGGTAGGCAGAAGCAACAGGGGCAGTGGGAATGGGGAGGGGGGCATCTCGTTTTGCCGAAGGAAATGAAGTGCCAAAGGGAAAAAAGTTCGGGGTTTCGTTTGGCTTTTGCAAAACAGGATTTCTGAACTGGCTCGTGAAACGAACCAAGTTTGTTGGGTTTTTCAATTCATGGTTCATTTCGTTGCCCATCTCTAGTTCCACTACAATGCAGCGCCTGACGTCCTGTTCATCTTAGTGTAATGCAACTGTGGAAGTGTGCTGTCCTTGCGTCTAAGGAGCCAGCATTGTGCTGTTGTCACAGAGTCACGATGGAGCGAGAGCTTCACAATTGCACAGCTCATGACTGTGCGGTTCATACCGTGGTTTTACCAGTGATTGGGTGGTTCACGTTGGAACTGTTGCGCAACAAGCCTATGAATATTTCTGGATATTAGTTCTGCCCTGCTGGGATTTTTACACACACATCGCTGCACAACAGGATTTCGAGCCGATACGCCTGTCCGTCTGTATGAAAATAAAAGATTGATACAGGATCCTGGCAAGTGGAGAGCATCTTGATGCACCCTCACACACTGCAGGAATCTGCATCCAGATGGCAGAGTGGGACGGAAGGCTGCAGCGGGCAGAGCCAGTGCCGAAAAAGAGAGATATTGTCTCTTTCTCTTTCTCTCTTCCATCTTTTTCTTCCTCTTTGGTCTCCCTCCTCTACTGTGGCCTCTGGGCTCTTAGACAGCTCTTGTTCAAAGTTCTAAAGGGAAGCAAACCATACCACAGCACAGCAAAATGCAGCTCAGCTCAGCAAAGCACTGTGGTTCTTGTGTCCAGTCCAAAGAAAAGGGTGAGGGATCCCTTTATTAAAACACAGAAATATCACAAACGTTAAGCTAGCTTTTAATTCTGCTGGAGTTTTCAGCAAGAATGACCCATTTAAAATAATCCACTGCAAAGCTTTTTATTATGGGTTAGTTGCCAATAGGCACAAATCCGCTTGCAAAACACATCCTGTTTGGATGCAATTTCTCATGGTACAGCAGGACATCACCAGCTGGGGGGCTTCCTGGCTATTGATGGTACCAAGGTTGGGGCAGCATGCGTGCCCACTTGACATGCAGTGGAAACAGAGCTACTGGAAGTGCCTCCAGCAAGAACAACATTGCAGGCCAGCCAGTGTTGGGAGGCTTCCCAGCTACCATGGTGTCTCCTTGCCATGCCAGGAACTATGGAAGACTTACTGCAGTCTTAAAAAGTGAGCATTGGGCATCATTTTAAAACTATAGTAGGGCTTGTGTCATGTGCAGGGGTTTGTTGTTTTAGCCTTCATTAGGTTGGGCATTACAGAACTTGGGTGGTGCAGAAGCACCATAGAGGTGTTGGGGTTTTTGCAGCCTTGCATGCTTCCTGCAGCAGGCCTGGCTGGGAGGAACTTTTCTAGGCTGGGATGTGTATTGTCTGTTTATCCAGAACTGACCAATTGTTCCTTCTCTTCCTCTGAATTCAAAGAGAGCCCCACCTCTCTGCTCTGTGTCTCTTTCCCTCTCTTTTGTCTGTTACAGTCTGTTGTTGAAGGCAGTCATATTTGTCAGTTTGCTCTTTGATCTCTTCAAGTGTAAGTAATGAAACATTTTATTCTTTCTCTTACTCAGAGTGAGTTATGGAAACGGTAAGTGCTAGATTAATGAGAAAAGGGGTGGACTAATCTTGGGAAACTTGAAGCTGTTCTGCTCTGTGAATCTCTGCACTTCTTCTGCACAGCTAGAGGAAGTTACTGTATTTTTCTGTGTATAAGACACCCCCATGTATAAGACACTCCCACTTTTCTAACCCAGAATTAAGAAATCTAAGTGGGGCTTAGCAAGTGTAGGGGGAAAGGGATCAAAGTGCTGCAGGATCGCCTTGATCCCTGGTTTCTCCCTTTGTGCTAAGCCCCACGGGGCTTAGCAAAAGGAAGGGGGAAGGGATCAAAGCAATCCCGCAACTGCATGATCATTTTGATCCCTTTCCCCCTTATACAGCCACAGGATTGCTTTGATTCTTTCCCCCCTCCTTTTGTTAAGCCCCATGGGACTTAGCAAGCAAAGGGAAAAGCAAGAGTAAAAAGCAGAGTATCCTGCCACAATCAGCCATGGTTTTTGCAACTTCTTTTTGTAGAGTTGCTGGTTACCATATTTTTCCGTGTATAATACTATATTTTGTCTAAAACTTTTAGACTAAAAATTGAAGGTCATCTTATACACAGAAGTAAGCTGAGGAGAGTACAAAAACAATCGGAGGGGAAAGCAGGGATCAAATTGTTCCTGCAGCGCTTTGAACCCTGCTTTCGTTTTGCTAAGGATTAGCAAGTGGAGAAGAAAGCAGGCATCAAAGCGCTGCAGGAACAATTTGATCCCTGCTTTCCCCTCCGATTGTTTTTGTACTCTCCTCAGCTTACTTCTGTGTATAAGACGACCTTCAATTTTTAGTCTAAAAGTTTTAGACAAAATATAGTATTATACACGGAAAAATATGGTAACCAGCAACTCTACAAAAAGAAGTTCCAAAAACCTTGGCTGATTGTGGCAGGATACTCTGCTTTTAAAGCAAGTTCCAAAATGGGGGATGAAGTTAGTTTGAAGGCAACAGGGTTTAGATTTCACCTCCACAGTGGAGATGAAACTCTCCTTCTCAATCTTGTTAGACAAAGAGTTGCTTAGCAACTCACTCTCCGAGTGACTGGCAACTCTGTCTAACAAGATTGGAACAGGCAGATGTATACTGGAAATCGATACCTAACCTTAACAGAGATAAGGACAGTTAAGACATTTAGCAGTTGTAGTCATGCGTGAGGCCCTTCTCCTCCCAAGACGTTGGGGCTGTCAGAGATCAGGGGGCCCAAGTCCAAGAAAAACCCTACGATGCCTTGATGGTTAATGCAACTCCACTTTTCTTGTGCCTCACACAAAGTACTTGGATTCTGGTATCTCAGGTTCTTCAGTGACACTGCCCTTCAGGGCAGGATAGGTCCTGGGGTTCAGTAGGTGGCAGCTAGCTCCAACTGCGGAAAGCAGGGAATCCTTTCAGGATCTGAATCAGAGACCTTGCAAGTCTCTGCAGAGTAGAACATTGGCCCCAACTGAGTCTGGACAAGATCCCAGCCAAACGGTGGGCACGTCGCAACCAAAGTAGAGCGGGGAGTAAACACAGGAGTGAGCGAGGGACTAGATGAGTTGGTACAGGGTTACTTTGGGGCCCCAGGGAAGAAAGGACTGAGTGATGTTCAAAGCTCCAGTGATTTGGCACTAGATTTCATTGTAGTATCTGAAGCCCAGGTAACTCATAGTTCTGGAACTGGACTGGCTGGTCATCGATGGTTCAGGAACCAATCCTGCAGGGGTGCTCCCTCTGTGGAGTTTCTGTTCCTCCCCAAGGATCCCCACTGTCTCCTGTTCCTGGTTCTGATGACCCCTCTGCTCCTTCACTCCTTACCTGTCCTCTGGGCGTTCCACACAGTTCCCTCTTCCAGCTTGGCTTAATCTTCCTTGTAGGTCAACCCTCAAGTCTTTCCTTGCTCACTTCTCTATCAGCCTGGCTTCTCCCTCCATTCCTCTGGCTTGTCCTTACTACCTTTTCATCTCCTGGACAAGTTTTCTTTTCCACCTTCCACCTGCCTCCTGCCTTTCCCTTGGTTCCTTCTTTTATAGGTCTTTCCTTGCTCCTGAAACCTGGTGTGATGGCCTCCTGGCTTCCCTAGGTTACTATGGACCTCCTGTCCGATGGCAGTTGCTGGAATATGGGGTGCAATAGAGTCCTTCTGTCTGAGGTGGCAAGTATGGACTGAAGCTGCAGTGAAGTGAGGGGGCAGCACTGCCTCTCAGACAATCATAAAAGCATAGATTGATGGAGCTGGAAGGGGCCTCGTATAAGGACATCAAGTCCACCCCTCGCTCAATGCAGGAATCCAAATCAAGGCAGATCTGATAGAGGATTATCCAGTTTTCTCTGGAATGCTTCCAGCGTGCGAACCCTCACAATCTCCCAAGGTAATTGGTTCCATTGTCATACTGCTCTAGCAGTTAGGAAGTTTTTCCAGACAGACAGCCGAAATATGACTTCCTTTAACTTGAGTCCATTGTTGCGTGTCCTGCACTCTGGGATGATCGAGAACAGATCTTGCCCCTCCTCTGTATGGCAGCCTTTCAAATATTTGAAAAGTGCTATCATATCACCCCTCAGTCTTCTTTTCTCAAGGCTAAACATGCCCAGTTATTTCAGCCTTTCCTCATAAGGCTTCGTTTCTAGCCCCCTGATCATCCTTGCTGTCCTCCTCTGAACTTCTTCCAGTTTCTTGGCATCCTTCTTCAAATGTGTTGTCTGGAACTGGAGACAGGATTCAAGATGAGGCCTAACCAGTGCTGAATAGAGGAGGACTAATAAATACCTAATGGGATTTGGAGACTATACTTTTGTCAGTGCATCCTAAAATAGTATTGGCTCTTTTTGCACCTGCATTGCCCTGTTGGCTGATGTCCAGCTTGTGATCCACAATTCCAAAAACCTTCTCACTCATGGAATTACTGAACCAAGTATCCCCCATCTTGTAATTTCCCCCCTTAGACATGGAACTTGTTCTTGATAAATTTCATTCTGTTGTTTTCAGCCCAACGCTTGAGCCTATCAAGATCATTTCGAATTTGCTAATCTGTTACCCCGTATGCCTGAGCTTTTGGGTTCTGTGCCTGTCTTAGACAAAATGGAAGTTAATGGAACCAGGTTGCTAAGAGAATTAATTTTGAGCATAAGCATTTTTAATTGCATGGTCTTTCATAGTTTCTGTTCTAAAAATCCCTGTTTCTTTAGTTTATTGTTAAAAAATAATATGTTTTTACTGCCTGTTATGTTAAGTGAACTTGATGACCGCTGATCTCTGGTGTTCTTAAGCTTCTATCTTTTATTCTGGGCTACTGGTTTAATTAGTCAAGGATTTATATTTTAATAGGTTTTTCTGTCTTGTGGGTTACATTGACATACTGTTCCATTGTATCTGTTTGGGAGATTCACATTTCCACTCCAATCCTTAAATGGGTTTTGTCTCTATTCAAGTGACAAAGGAAGTAAATATTCTATCAGAAATACAAAGTAATTCTGCACTTTGTACAGTTATTTAGATCCTGGAAGTAAACAGAAATTATAGGTTCCTTGAAATTAATTCCCTTTGGCAACAACCTAAGCATAACAAAGTTGCACAAAGTAATTTTATGATACGGTATGCCATTCCTTTTTGCGCATGTAACTGAAGCTAATTTTAGTTAATTTTATAATCACCAGATGGTGCAGCCGCAAAATGTACCTGTGCTTCATATCCTAGCATGCCATTATTATTTGAGAAGCAACTAAAAATAATGCTTACATTTAAATAAAAAGGATTGGATAAGTTGCTTTGAGAGAAGGCCACTTTCAACAATAACTAACTCTTTTTGGGTCATGGAATAGTAATGGCAACTAACTACCTCCAAGAAAGAGGCCATTTTCCAGATCCTTTATTAATTAGTTTTAGGTGTAATCTATGAGAGCTTGTATCAGACTGTTATGGTCTTCTATCCTCATGTCAAAACCAGCCCATAACTAGAACGTCTAGAGAGAAATACTCTACTGCCAATACTAGCATTCATTTATAGAGACCACTAGCTTTCCTAGAGGTCTTTAAGGGTTCAGAATTGTTGGAGTTATGAACTTAGCAGGCTGATGGGCTTTTTGGTGATCACCAGATAATTAGGACAGCAAAGAATGTCTTAGAAAGAGAGGTTAAAGAAGTCAGCCATACACACAGGGATGTCTGCCAGCAGTGCTGCTGGTGGGTGACTAGTAGAATAGGCAGAATAACACCAACTGGGTTTCCACTGAATTCTGCCCTGCCCCCAAGAGGACTGTGCTTTTATTAACCTTACAAGCTCACAGATAGTTGACAGTATACAGATAGGTTACAGAGTTCAGATAGGACAATTATAATTGGCCTAAGGAAGGGCTCTATGCAAGCTCTCTAGCATCTATGAGAAAGAAGAATGGTGGGCAGTCATGCCCCTCAGAATCAGCTGTGACATCATCTGTGAGGGTCTGCCCTCTACTGCAGATTAAGCCAACAGTTTAGCAACCTTGGGAATGGCACACACACACCCCACACAGAATAACACAAAAATGAGATATATGAGTTCTAGATCAATGAGAGGGATAAGGAGATATATCTATCGGAAACTTCTATGGGGCTATTCCTGTCTTAGTCTAAAATGAATTGGTTAAGATATAAGAAACAGGGTGGAATAGTGGAAAGAATTTCAGACTATGATTCAAGAAACCAGAGTTCTAGCCCTGCTTAGCCACACAAAGTCACTGGGTAGGTGTGGCAATTAGAGATGGGTGCGAATCACCAGTGTGACAGTTCATGCCAGTTCGTCCTTTAGATGAACAAGCGTTTGGCGCTTCCCACCCCTGCCTCCTCCAGAAGGCACCCATTCCAGCTTCTCTGCTCCACCTCTTCTGGGCATTGACTCTGAGTGGGCACCTTCCAGAGGAGGTGGGGCTGTGACCAGCCGAAAAACTCTTTGAAGGACAAACCAGCATGAAACAGCCAAACCAGAGGCCCGTGCCCGTCTCTAGAGGCAATGATAAACCACTCCTCAAATATTCTTCTTAGGCATCCTTCAGTCCCAAAAGACCATGGTAACGTGCTCTGTATGAGTGTCCTCTCCAGAGCATGAAGCCTGGGTAGAATAATATGGAAGATAGACTGTTACCCAAGCAGCAAATCCCCCCTCTCCACGTCGCTGAAATAGTCCAATGGAAAGGCAAGAGCCAATACAACTGGTTCCAGCAACATCGCAGGAGTTGCCAGAATGACACGAACAGCCTCTGGGACTCCAGATCCGGATTTTGTCTCAAGGTTGACTCCTGAAGCCTTTTCGATCAGTGGATATAGCTACAAGGCAGTGGAGGTTTGAAGTCAGAGTTTTCCTTCTCCTAGATGGGCTGCCTTCCAAGGTTGATGAGCCCCACCTACCCGGTCCTCAAATATTAACTTTATTTTTTATTTAATATATTTATATGCTTTTCTCCCAAAGTATCCAGGGTGGCTTACAGTATTAAAAGAAACAAAGTTAAAAGCCAAATAAAATTATTACAATATATTTTTTTAGAATCCAACAAATGTCATATTAAAACTCAGTATAAGAACAATATTGATAGCTCAAGTAAAACAACAGAATAAAATGATCTCTTTTAAAAAAATCCCCTTGGTCAGACCAGCCGTTTAAAGGAAAGGTTGCCGGAAGAGTCACACGTCTTCATCCACTTGAGAGGGAATAAAATCTCATCTATTGTTAAATCCCCATTAGGATTCCCACAAGATAGAATTGACTTGACGGCCCCCAACACAGGAATGTAAGGGGACTGATAAATTATCCCCCAGCCCTTCTTCACCCGCTTCCCAGCTTCTGTGTTGGAGATGTGCACATGGAAGAAGAAACACACACATAGACACCCAACTGCACAAACATTGGATGCCGCTTGGCTTGTTTCATCACCTTCGTGGTAACACAGTTCAAGCAAACCCTGAGGAGAAAAGAAACAGTAGGCTCAATCTGAAAGAAGAAATTAAGCTGATGGTTCTTTTTAAAAAAAACACTAAAACAAGGGATGTTTGGCACAGCCTAGCATTTATAGATTTGGGTAAAAGCTTTTTGAATGGCAAGTGTTGTTCAGACACATAACTTAACTAATGGATATTGGGCCCTCATGTTCAGCCTTTTTGGCTAGATGGATAGCCATCATCTGTTATTGATTTCTACCACCCTGCTATTTCAAGGGATTTAGGAAAATAATCTCACAACCTGCCTTAGTTGCCAGGTATTCATTATGAAATGAACAATGCTTGGAGGTCCTGCAGCCATCACAGAGCTTGACGTGTTTTCTTTTGGCAAATAGGAAAGATGTACAGTATCTTTAGGCCGTTTCATTTTCCCTGACAAGGACAGCATCCAAGCGGGTCAAGCTGTAGAATGGAATTGGCACCATCATGTCTCTTTATGTTGATGGAGCAGGTGTGGGGAAATGTCCTTTGTGGGAGCACTGACTGTGTGGCTTGGGGTTTTCTGGAAGCTGAAAGATCCAATGGGAATTTCCCCCATCTCTGTGGGACAGTCAATCAGGGACTTACTGCTAATGCACTTTTAGGTAATTTCTAGTAGACAAGTCAGTGTTTCTGTCCTCCAAAAATTGACAAAGAGGGCCTGAGAAGACACCAGAGCCTGATTCATCTGCACTGTCCTCTCCTCACCCCCATGGGGGTCATCGACCAAAGGTCAGCTTCCTCCCTAATTCAAGAAGGGGGCCATCTAAAACCATTTCCCCATAGGAAAGATCTTGAACCGTTTTGCTGTCATTTCATTGTGATTCTATTGATGTTTCAGACAACTTGGGGAATGAGATGCTACTGCCCTGGCAACCTTAAACCTGTTTTTAGCACTTTGCAGATTGGATTCAAAGACAAAAGGGGGGGAAATGCCAGTGCCCAACCATTTATTTATTTATTTTATTTATTTATTTATTCGATTTTTACCCCGCCCCTCTAGACAACGTCTACCTGCCCTCTGCCACCTCCCAAGCTGGCTGCCTAACTGAGTGAGCTGGGCACCTGCCTTCCACCGTTCCTGGTTCCTTGTTTAATGCCCTGGTTTCCTGTCTCCCACCAGCTAGCCTGGCACTTCTGGGAATTACAGTCCAAAAATGTAACTGTCCAAAACCCTGGATTGAGAGAAATGGGCTGTGTGTCTATAACCATTGGTGCTTCTTCTTCTTTGAGGTTGGTTTGCCAACAAAATTATGAATAGTCAAAGCTATGGTTTTTCATGTAGCAATGTATGGAACTGAGAGCTAGACCATAAAGAAGGCTGACCGCTGAAGAATTGATGGTTTTGAATTGTGCTTCTGGAGGAGACTCTTAAGAGTCCCCTGGACTGCAAGGAGAACAGACCTATCCGTTCTGAAGGAAATCAACCCTGAGTGCTCGCTGGAAGGACAGATCCTGAAGCTGAGGCTCCAATACTTTGGCCATCTCATGAGAAGAGAAGCCTCCCTGGAAAAGACTCTGATGTTAGGAAAGTGTGAAGGCAGGAGGAGAAGGGGATGACAGAGGACGAGATGGATGGACAGTGTCATCGAAGCTACCAACATGAATTTGACCCAACTCTAGGAGACAGTGGAAGACAGGAGGGCCTGGCGTGCTCTGGTCCATGGGGTTACGAGGAGTCGGACATGACTTAACGACTCAAGAACAAGAACAACAACTCCTTTTGCAAGCCTCCCAAGTACGCTGGCCTGGTGGGTGGATGTGTGGAAAAGCTGAGTCGCAGCAAACATATCAGTGCACCGTAGGAATGTTTTGACAGTAGATTTGCTTGAAGAAATGAAACTTTCCCACTTTGGGGTTATTTTGTGCTGGCTTTGTGACTAAATTATCACCATATCAGTGATGAAATACATTCATGATCAGAAGTGAGGAAATTACTGCTTTGGGGAGATCCATAGCTTTGATTTATGAATTATGGGTCTCCGATTAGAGTTTTATGAAGTCTTCATCAGGATTGTGTTGGAGAAAAATGCAGCCGCATGAGAGAGAGGGAGGACAAAAGAGAGACGAGGGGGGAAAAGAGAGTGAAATACTTCATTGTGTGATATTTGGATATTACATGAAATTTTGTACCTTTAACTAGATTTAATGGCACTAAAAAACTGGGCCCGGCACATTTAAGCCCTATCAATTTCAGAAAAAGAGGCAAACACATGCTTATCTGTCTGTATTGAATTACTGAGAGACATTTAATGATCCAGACAAAAATCAAGCCCTTTGAAGTTTCCATTTGTTTGAAAGGAACAGCACAAAGCATGGGCTGTCTTCTGTTGAAATCACTGGGAAATGTACAGCTTGTGGGGGGGGGAATGGGAGGGGATGAAAACATTCCCCCAGAATCCTTCACCCAGCAGATTCTGGGAGTTATTGTCCCAAATCTGAGCTCTGGAAAATTTGTTTTGTTTGTCTGGATCTAAATGCTACTTAAGGGGCCACATGTCTCTGAAGGTGAGGTCAATCTAGCCACAGGTCCATGGACAAAACAGATCCATGAAGTCAATGGGATATGAGTTAGTGATGGCTACCAGGTCTCGTTACTTGAACTTCAGGATAGCTCAGTGGTTTGGGTATCTGGCTGGGAGTTCAATTCCCCACTGTGCCTCCCTGAGAGTCGTTGGACTCAATGATCCATAGGATCCCGAAGGCTTTCATGGCTGGATCTGATGGTTGTTGTGTTTTTTTCGGGCTCTTTGGCCATGTTCTGAACACGGCCAAAGAGCCCAAAAAACCTACAACAGCCACCTTTTTTATAGGATCCCTTCCAGCTCTGCAGATCTAAGATGATGATAATGGTGATGATTAGTTGCCCACTTTTTATTTTGTTTCCTTAATTTTGGGGGCAGGGACAGGGTACACCAATGGGTTGAGATGCCCTCTTTCACTGGGGGGTAAGAAAATCTGTGAGTATTTGTCCATGTGAATATAGGCTATGATATCTCAGGGAAGATATATGCCAGCTAGTGGGTATCTGCACTTTTGCAAAGTCATGCTGCAGCCAACGGTGGGTGCCGCAGCAATAGAAAACTATTGTGGAGTCTCTCGGGAACTATGAAATCTCTTTTAAATGTGGGGTAATTGACTCTCTAGTCAAAAGTAAGCAAGTCTTCCTTTTGTCACTGATCGTTAAGTAGGATGCTAACCTGTACCAAAAGAGTTATATTCCAAAAGCAAAACATAATGCCGCAAGAACAAATACAATACTTGAATAATAATATTTCTCCCAAAGTGGAAACATGCATAATACCGTCCATTGAATTTAGACGTATGCTAGCAAAATCTTATCAGAAAGTTCAAGGTATGGCATCCATGAGCCAGAGTTATGTAAGGGAAAACTATTTCCGCTATTGTTTGAGGCTGTTAAGTCCAAATTCTTATATATACACTTTATGATAATTGCTTGATAGTGTGTCTTTACAAGGTGCAATATTTCTTTAATTTTTTTTAAAAAAGGTAACTAATCGTCTATAGAAGCGTTGGTAATTCTCAGTTTTTGTGCAGTGAAGTTTTGGGGTAGTGCTTAAGTCTGTTGGGTGGGAGAAAGCTAAGCTACTGCAAAAGGAATAAGGAAAAGAGATAACTCTGCAGATGTAAAAGACAGGGTGAAAACGGGAGCCAAATTAGACCTGATGTTAAACTTGTCACTGGCCCTTATGTTTTTTGCTCTTTCAAATAGCATCCGGACATTGGGATTTGGATCAAAAATACAGTGTGGGCGAGAAGCAATTTAAGATCCAGCTGCAGAACAAAGCAATGGGATATGCTATCCCCACCACCACCGCCATCATCTTAGAAATGCAGACTGGAAGGCACCCTATTGATCATCGAATCCAGCCCCCATCAAAGAGGCACAGTGAGGGATTGAACTCTTAGCCTCTGGCTCTGCAGCCAGATGTCTAAACCACTGAATTATCCAGGAGTTCATCCCCTATGTTTCATGTCCTGTCTCGCTTGCTCCTTTGTCTACTTAAGTTCAGTAAGAAAGTCATGTGAGAACTCTCAGTGTTGAGACTTACTCAAGTTGAGGAACTGAAGTTGGCCATAGGAATTACACAAAAGGAGGAAGAGAATGTTGGCTTCTCATTCCTCCTTTGGCACCCAGGTTCAAGAAGATTTGGACAGCCATACAACAGTTATGACTATTTCCCCTCTCTCTGCTTGGTCTGGAGAAGAACACTACCTACCTACCTACCTACCTACCTACCTACCTACCTACCTACCTACCTACCTACCTACCTACCTACCTACCTACCTACCTGCCTGCCTGCCTGCCTGCCTGCCTGCCTGCCTGCCTGCCTGTATGTCTGTCGGTCTGTCTGTCTGTCTGTCCATCCGTCCATCTGCCTGTCTATCTACTGACCTTGTGCTTCTCCTTAAAAGGTGATTTATATCATTAAATTGGAATACGTAAAGGTAAAGGTTCCCCTTGACCTTGAGTCCAGTCGTGTCCGACTCTAGGGCGCGGTGCTCATCCCCGTTTCCAAGCCGTAGAGCCAGCGTTTTGTCCGAAGACAGTTTCTGTGGTCACGTGGCCAGCGCAACTAGACACAGAATGCCGTTACTTCCCCACCATGGTGGTACCTATTCATCTACTCACATTTTTACATGCTTTCGAACTCTTAGGTTGGCAGGAGCTGGGACAAGGGATGAGAGCTCACTCCGTTGTGTGGATGTGAACTGCTGGAATTTAAAAAACAGTACGTATACAAATACTAAAAAAGAATCAAGCAAATGTCACACTAAAAGATGGTAAACAAAAACAACTCCAAAAAAAAAAAAAAACACATTCAAAGTGGGTAGTCCCAACCATCCGTTTTGAAAACCCCACTCAGGGAGCTGGTCACTGAGGGAAAGCCTGCTTGATCTTTGCCTGCTTGTGGAAGAACAGCAAAAATGGGGCCAGCCTGACCTCTTGTGGGAGGGAGTTCCAAAGTCTGGGAGCAGTGACAGAGAAGGATCTCTCTCATGTTCCCAACAAATGCACCTGTGAAGTTGGTGGGACCAAGAGAAAGGCCTCCCCTGATGATCGTAACCCCTGGGGAGACTCATAAAGGGAGAGGTGGTCCTTGAGACAGCTTGGATCCATGTCACTTATGCAGTCCAGAACCCTGCTACCTTCCTGGTTTAATTCCTGCACGGAGTTCAGCTCTTATCCCCTAGGCTCATGTAGGGAGTTAAATGCAGTAGGGATGGGGGCATGCACAACTCCCCTCCTCTGGAACTCAAGTTGTTTAATCCCATCTAAAGGCTTCCATTTTGAAGGAAATCAACCCTGAGTGCTCCCTGGAAGGACAGATCCTGAAGCTGAGGCTCCAATACTTTGGCCATCTCATGAGAAGAGAAGACTCCCTGGAAAAGACCCTGATGTTGGGGAAGTGTGAAGGCAAGAGGAGAAGGGGACGACAGAGGACGAGATGGTTGGACAGGGTCACCGAAGCGACCAACATGACTTTGACCCAACTCCGGGAGGCAGTGGAAGATAGGCGGGACTGGCGTGCTCTGGTCCATGGGGTCACGAAGAGTCAGACCCAACTTAACAACAACAAAAGGCTTCCTATGAAACACTTAATTTGTGCTTCTTACATAGGAAGGGTGGCTTGTTTTACCACCAGGTTTTTAGTGGAAGCTCTGGTGATCAGCACCAAACGTTTATTTATTTATTTATTTTACTGCCACATTCACTGCTTTCCAAAATTGTTATGGGGCAGCAATAATTGTTATTAATCAGTCCATTAAAGTTCATGGGGTGTAGTGCCCATAACTTTAATAATGGCTCTGAATCTGTCTATGTAGTCTCTTTTATGCGCTGGATGCCACATGGCCAGGAAATGAATCTCTTTTCCCAGAGCTTGAGTTCTGTGTGAGATATGACTACATTAATCTCTGATTTATTTGAATCAACACAAGGAATAATTGCTGAGAATTAACTACTTCTTGTTGCTGGCAAAAGGGGAATTAAATTACTGAGCTGAGCTGGTAATTATGGAGACTACTAGTTCAGTTTTTATGTCATAGTTTGCATTTATTTAGGAGCATAACCACAGATGTCCAAAGTTTATGCAGCTGTTATATTAAATATGATGGCACTGTAGAAACAAAGAATGCAAGCCTGCATATGTACCTTATAGTTGTGTGTTGAATGCCATCAAGCTGAAACCAAATTTTAGTGACCTTAATAGCTTCCAAAAATAGCCGAAATATTTAAGGTTTTACCAGTTCCACTTCACCAAAAGGTTTTCACAGCTGACTGGGGATTTGAACCCAGATCTTCTGATCTAGTCCATCACACTATTCACTACACCAGACTGTCCATCTATAGAATGCAGTAGGCCCACTTTGATTCAGGGGAAATAACTTGGCAAACATACATGGGGTGGTTTGTTGTAAAAAAACCCCCAAACAATATATATTTTTATGTTATCAGTTCACTCCTGTGTCATTGTGTATCACAGTTTTTGGGGTCTTAAGATTTTATAAGCAGGCAGGTACCTAGGCAGATCTGTTTTGTTTGGTGATAGGACTGTGTCTCCCAACTGAAACAGTGCTAATCATTAGGGTGCAGCTTCTTCCATCCTTGAATGGTAAACAAGAACATTTAAAAAGAATCTCTTCAAGGTAAGCTTCCATGAAGTTGTGAACATTCCTTTTGTTTTCCCAGTCTTGAAGAAAATTTGCACATTTTTACGATTGGCTCTTGCACCTTCCTAGAAAATGTGCAACATTGGAAAATGAAGTAATTGTCACCTTGTTGTGAGAACTGGATAAACTGAATGCCTTGAATAGGTTGTATGTGTCTTTCCGATCAATCAGACTGGCTTGTTCTCCTTGCTCTTTGTATGCAGTTAGGTTCATGGAGGGGAAAGACCCTCATTTTGCACAGAAACAGAAATCTGTGTGCAAAATATATTGTGCACTGCAAAAAAATACAGGTTTTCTTTTTTATTTTTTTTTTTTTTAATTTTTAGAGTCTCCACCTTACAGGAAGGCCAAGATCACTCAAGAGGTTTGTAAAATCTCAAGAGGCTGTCTAACCATGCCAAAAGAGGCAGTCTTGACTGGAACCTTGGCAACAGTAAGATGATTTTGAATCATCTTACTGTTGAACCAATCCTGAGTGCTCACTGGAAGAACAGATCCTGAGGCTGAGGCTCCAATGCTTTGACCATCTCATGAGAACAGAAGACTCCCTGGAAAAGACCCTGATGTTGGGAAAGAGTGAAGGCAAGAGAGAAGGGGATGACAGAGGACGAGACGGATGGATAGTGTCATTGAAGCAACCAACATGAATTTGACCCAAGTCCTGGAGGCAATGGAAAACACAAGGGCCTGGTGTGCTCTGGTCCATGGGGTCATGAAGAGTCACACACAACTTAACGACTAAACAAAAACAAGATGATTTTTAACAGAACTGACACAGTCATTCAGTCCTCCTTTCCAAAATTCACCCTTCTGATGGGGATTTCTGTGCAGTAGATCCCCTAGTCAATTGTCATGGATTCATGTGAAAGTCTCAGTATCTCCATTATTACCCTTCAGCCTTAACAGTACTTTTTTGGGAAGAGAGAGAAATGGGACATCAGTTAATACCAGTTAATTTTTGGCCTATATAATCAAGTCCAAATGGAATTGTAGGCTAGTCTTCAAATCAAGTAAACCCAGTGAATCAATGGGATTTGTCTAAACGTTAAGTTGGCTACTCCCATTCATACTACAGATATACTCTGGTTCAAATTGTTAGTTTGTTTATTTATTCATTGGATTTCTATATTGTCCCATTAGTGCAGTGCACTACTGTGGAGGGTTTACAGCAGGAAGAAGCACAATAAACATAAATTAGATAAAAACAAGTAAAATATTAATTTTTGGATGACAAGGATTAATATTAATTTAAAATATATTTACCCCACCGCTCTCCTTAAAAAAAGGGCCCAAGGCAATTTTTAATAATTAAAAACACAATATTAAAAGCTAAAAGCAGTAAATGATTCAAATATTAAAGAAGAATTATGAACAGGATATTAAAAATGTTAGATAAAAGCAATACGAAAAAAGAGTTTTTGAAGCACCCAAACTGTCCTATCTATTATCATCTAAGGAAATGTTAACAACTTAATTTAACTCTAGGATTCTAGACCAGTTAAAAGGTGAAATCCATTTCCGGCCCCTACTAGAGCAGAACCAAAGAATGAATAAGTAGGTAAGTTCCATGAATTCAGTGGGTCGAACTCAAGCTGGAATGAACAATAAGCTTTCGTCGTATGAATTATTCTGGGGAGAACAGGGTGCTCCATAGAAGTGCGACAAAGCACATAATTGTGAAATATAGCCAATGTATTAATTATAGAACATTAACTACAAAGTTTCCCATTTGTTCAGTATGTAAAAGGTAAAGGTAAAGGTTCCCCTTGACAATTTTTGTCCAGTCGTATTTGACTCTAGGGGGCGGTGCTCATCCCCGTTTCCAAGCCACAGAGCCAGCGTTTGTCTGAAGACAATCTTCCGTGGTCACATGGCCAGTGAGACTTAGACACAGAACGCTGTTACCTTCCCACCGAGGTGGTCCCTATTGATCTACTTGCATTTGCATGCTTTCGAACCGCTAGGCTGGCGGGAGCTGGGACAAGCGACGGGCGCTCACTCTGTTGCGTGGATTCGATCTTACGACTGCTTGGTCTTCTGACCCTGCAGCACAGGCTTCTGCGGTTTAGCCCGCAGCGCCACCACATACGTTCAATATGTATGCACACAAAATTCCAAAAATGGAAACTGCTGTGGCACCATATCAAGGCACCCTTTATCTGTCTGGCTGCATGCATTGGGCACTTCCTTAGATCAATGTGGACGCTTCCACAGTCAGGGCAATGATCAAATGTAAATTAGAGGAATTCAAAACTCTGCAACACCTACTGCTCCATTCCTCCAGCTGCAAACCAGAAGTGCAAGGACTCACAGAGCAGATTTAGCGGTCACAAGACCAGCCGTCGTAAGATCGAATCCATGTGATGGAGTGAGCTCTCGTTGCTTGTCCCAGCTCCTGCCAACCTAGCAGTTCGAAAGCATGTAAAAATGAGAGTAGATAAATAGGTACCACCTCGATGGGAAGGTAACGGCGTTCTGTGTCTAGTCGCGCTGGCCATGTGACCACATAAACAGTCTGTGGACAAACGCTGGCTCTATGGCTTGGAAACGGGGATGAGCACCGCGCCCTAGAGTCGGACATGACTGGACTAAATGTCAAGGGGAACCTTTACCTAAATATAAAAAACTGCCCTTACAGTTGTAAACTGCAGCAAGAAAACAGATGCATGTAAAGCATAAAAATGTTCCACATCCCACTGTCTAAGAGCTGACTCCACTCCTGGGACCCCTTCGGAATGCGTGCCTCATGCATTTTTACCAGCCTGTTCTACTAATCTTAAAGCAATTTCAGCTGTATAATCCACCAAACAAGTAAATCTTCACAAGGTTTTGAGAGGCTTCTTAAACAGGCCTCAACTGCATTATTCAATACATGGGCCCCTTTGAGCTGGTAAATCATGACAAATATTAATATGCAGCACCAGTTACGGAAATGAAACCAAAGCCAGACTGGCATTTAACCCATGTGGAGGAGCAGAATTCAATCAGCGAATCTATTCCCTTTCCTTTCTGTAACAATACTTTGTCATAAACCATGAAATCATATCCATGTGCCTAGATTGTGTCAGTCAAAAGAAAGTTGAAATCAGAATGATCATGATATTGGTCAAGGAAATTTTTTACTAATGGTGCATCCAAAACATATAACTAGTTTTAAAGTGGTACCCATGATGCATTCGAAAACACCAGACTGACCATCTTTTGGTTCCATTTTTGCTGCCTTTCTGGTTCCATTTTTGCTGCCTTTCTGCAAGCAGGCAAACTCCTTGATAGTTCAGTGGTTTAGGTCTCTGGATGTGGTCCTGAGGTTGGGAATTCAATTCCCCCACTGTCCCTCCTTGATGAGGGCTGGACTCAATCATCCAGTCTCCAGTTCTAAGGTTATTATAAAATTATTAAGACCTTTCTCTTCAGGCAGGCTTGCCCTCAGTGACTGATTGTCTGAGAGGGACTTTTAAATGGACTGCCATCCCCTGTGGCTTTTAAATGTGCTTTTAGTATTGATTTTATTTACTGTTTTTAGTGTGGTATTTGTTTGATTCTTTTAAAATATTTGTATATGTACCTTTTTTTATTTTCGAATATTGTCTTTTATGATATAAGCAGCCTTGGGTCCTCTTTAAGGAGAAAGGCAGGGTAAAAATATTTTAAATAAATCATGGTGGCTTAATATCCCAGTGTCCAAAGAGGTAAGGTAAAGGTTCCCCTTGACATTTTCAGTCCAGTCGTGTCCGACTCTAGGGGGCGGTGCTCATCCCATTTCCAAGCAATAGAGCCAGCGCTTGTCCGAAGACAGTTCCCGTTGTCACATGGCCAGCATGACTAGGGAACACTGTTTTACCTTCCCACCGAGATGGTACCTATTTATCTACTCACATTTGCATGCTTTCGAACTGCTAGGTTGGCGAGGAGCTGGGACAAAGCAACGGGCACTCACTCCGTTGCGTGGATTCGATCTTACGACGGCTGGTCTTCTGACCCTGCAGCACAGAGGCTTCTGCGGTTTAGCCCACAGCACCACCACGTCCCTGGTCCAAAGAGGTAACATATTCCTAATCGCAGGGAAAACAAAAAATGTTAAATAGAGGTATACATTGTTGGATTTAATGCAAAACTCTTTAAACCCCTTAGCAATTCTTTTCCAAAATTAAGAGATCCAAAGTTAAGATGTAGGGCATGGGGAATACTCATCATCCTGAATATTCAAAAAAGTCTCAGCAACACAACATCAGCTTCATTATAGGGAATCTTGGGGTATAAAGAACTGACACCCAGAATCATAACAAGCACTGTATTATGCAGAATATAGATCCTTTCAACTTGGTGATAAAATCTTTAGTGTATCTTACAGATGGGGGGATTTTAAGAATAAAATGATGGGGGCATAAAATGAGGGGAGAGGGTGCCATGAGAAGGAAAATGATTTGGCACAGGACATTTAGAATTACAGACAGGGGTATTCATATTTGTATACAAATATCCTCACATAGCTGAACATAACGAGGGTCCAGCCTCTTGGGGCTGGACCGTCCACTCATGCGTCTGCTGCTGCAGCCAGTTCCACTCTCCCTTCCAATCACTTTGGAGATCTTGGTCGGCTGTCCACTCGTCAGCCTTCCAGGGAGACTCGTCTTCCCTCCTTCTGCCAGGAGTGGACAGTCAATCATGAGCTCTGGAGTGATTGGAAGAGAGAGCAGAGCTGGTGGCAGCAGCGGACATGTGAGTCCAGCTGTGTGGGTGTATTCGTATCCATATACGAATACCCCCATCTCTAGTTACAATAACACAGCAATGATAAAAACAGTTGGCCCGCCAAGATGAAAAATGCAGAAAGAGTGGAGATAGTTTCCTATGAAAGGGTCTGACAAATTGATGCAATTGTGATATCAGGAGAATATATACCGTGAATCAATGTCATTATGATCTGAAAGGAAGTTTGCTCAATGTCTAGCGGGTTCTGGAATTCGTGCCAGCATTCTTTCCAAAATGTTGCAACAAAAGTTGGTTTTAACCCACAGAATGATTCTGATCTCCCAAGGATGATCCAAACAAATGGTTCTTTGCCACTGGAGAAAGGTTGCTGAGTACCTCTATGTTGCTCGCAGAATGAGCGGGGATCTCGTATATTCTCCAAGTATCTTCAAGTTCATGAAAGCATGAACTCATCGGTAACATAGGAATCATTTGTTATTTATATTAAACTTCCAACAGTGGTGTTCTTTTGCTTCATCCTTTCTTCCAATGTTGTGGGAGTAACTGGGCAAGTGCAAACTCTGTGTGGGAGGCAACACTGATAGCCATATGATACAAAACACTTGCTACTGCAAATATAACTAGTGATATGCATGAAGATCAGTGTTCAGTAGAGGTAAGTGCAGACACAGCTCTTGGTTTTTTTCCTTTGTGTTTGGTTTAAAGCTCTCTCTGTTTCATTCTGTCATCTGACAATTGGTATATGGTATATTGTTGTTTAATTGTTAAGTTGTGTCCAACTCTTCATGACCCCATGGACCAGAGCACGCTAGGCCCTCCTGTCTTCCACTGCCTCCCAGAGTTGAGTCAAAGTCATATTGGTCACTTCGATGACACTGTCCAGCCATCTCATTCTCTGCTGTCCCCTTTTCCTCTTGCCTTCACACTTTCCCAAGATCAGGGCCTTTTCCAGGGAGTCTTCTCTTCTCATGAGATGGCCAAAGTACTGGAGGCTCAGCTTCAGGATCTGTCCTTCCAGTGAGCACTCAGGGTTGATTTCCTGCAGAATGGATAGGTTGGTTCTCCTTTCAGTCCAGGGGACTCTCAAGAGTCTCCTCCAGCACCACAATTCAAAAGCATCAATTCTTCGGCGGTCAGCCTTCTTTATGGTCCAGCTCTCACTTCCATCCATAGCTACTGGAAAAACCATAGCTTTGACTATGCGGACCTTTGTCGGCATGATATGGTATATCCTTTTCTAAACAAATGCTTTCACTTCTCATTGCATCTCTCTCTCTCTCTATTTTTCCAAAAACACATGTCATAAGGAGAGCCTTGACTAGCGATGGGCATGAATTGCTGGTTTGGCGGTTCGTGCCAATTCAGTGGATGTCCAAACAGGTGTTCCACAGCTCAGCACCCTGCCCCCTCTGCCAGGTGTCCACTCAGAAGCAGCACCCTAGATTCCCTCCTTGCCTCCTCTGGGCGCTCCCTCTGAGTTGGAGTCAGCTGGAGACGGCAGGGCATCGAAGAGCAGAACTCCTGTTCAGCAATCCGCTGAATTGGCATGGGCTGCCAAATCAACAGTTCATGCCCATCTCTAGTTCCACCAGTTAATAATAATAATAGTAACAACCACCAGCACCTAAAACATAATACACCAGACATAACAGTAATAGATTAGGCATCCTTCAGTCTTGAGAGACTATGGTAACGTGCTCTGAATAGAGGTCTTGGAACAATATCTAGTGTGGCTGAGAAGGCCAATTCGAGATTGACAATCCCTTCCGCACTGAACACAAATACAATCTGTCTCCTGTCCAGCTCCCTGATTTTGCTGGTTTCGGGCCTGCCTCTTTGCCTCGGCCTGCTGGACAAGGGTCTCTTCAAATTGGGAGAGGGCGTGATGCAACGCCTGCCTCCAGGCTGAATGTTCATATGTCAAGCTTTCTCATCTGTGGAGGTCCATTTCTAAGGCCTTCAGCTTTTGGTTGCAGATCTCCTTGTATCACAGTTGTGGTCTCCCTCTGGGGTGATTTCCCTGCACTAATTTTCCATACAGGAGATCTTTTGGAATACAACCATCAGCCAATCTCACCACAGCAATAGAGCATAACAGTAACAGAACAAAGAAATGTCTGGACAATTGACTTTGCAATTCCAAGGGATGCCCGAGATGAAGATAGAGGACTGGAAAAAATAACTAAATACAGAATCCTGGCAATAAAAATAACTCCTTTGTGGATGAAATGGATTTCAATGGTCCTCACAGTCACTGGGGGATTGGGAACAATGTTGTGGAATTTTATAAGGTATTATAACCAGTTGCAGATCTCTGACATAGCACCATCAGAACTGGAAAAAAGACGCAATATTAGGAACAGCATACATATTACTATACCTATATTTAACTTATGTTTTGGTTTTCTGTTAAAACTTGTATCTGTCATATAATATCAGTCAATGTTTTTATGATTTTGCCTGCTTTTGACTGTGTTTATAGTTCTGAATATTTTTGCGATAATCTTAGAACTGCAGAATTGGACAGGGTATGATCAAGAGAACTTTGTTAAAAAAAAACTTCGGTTTAAAAATTCCCATGCTTAGAAGTCAAATAATTTTCAAAAATATATACTCTCCACTGTTGGCCTTCCAATGAGTGGCTGGGAGGCAAATAGATTGCGAATTAGAGATTTGTAGGGCATGAACCTGAAAAATTGTGTTTCATGATGGTTAGCGGTTCAGTTTTCAATTTTTGCTTAGTGGGGCGGGGGGGGCTACCTGCTCTTGTCGTGCTGCTGTTGCCTGGCTGCCACTTCCATTGGGATAGCAGTGGTGGCACAGTTTTGCTTCTAGGAACCCGGGCACTGACTCTTTAGGTAAAGGTAAAGGTTCCCCTTGACATTTATTCCCATTGTGTCCGACTCTACGGCGCGGTACTCATCCCTGTCCCCAAGCTGTAGAGCCAGCATTTGTGTGTAGACAGTTTCCGTGGTCACGTGGCCAGCGCGACTAGTGACCTTCCCACCGAGGTGGTACCTATTTATCTACTCACATTTTTACATGCTCTCAAACTGCTAGGTTGGCAGGAACTGGGACAAGTGACGGGAGCTCACTCCGTCGCGTGGATTCGATCTTACGACTGCTGGTCTTCTGTCCTTGCAGCACAGAGGCTTCTGTGGTTTAATCCGCAGTGCCACCATGTCCCACGCTGCCTCTTTACATGCATCCAACCCTAAGTGATCACCCTCAGTCCCTGAACTGGGTTGCAAATTGAAGCACAAACCCGGCCAATTTATGGATTTTTCTGGTTCGTAGTTTCATTTTGTGCTGATCTCTACTGCAAATGTGTATAACCTTTCCACATTTGAGAAGTACTTTCCTTTGTATGTATAAATCTATTGCTCATTTATGACTCCGAGTCCTAGCATTCTCTTTCTTTATTCCATCTTCCATCCTCTGTTGCTTTCTACAAGACTCTTCAGTTTATAATTTTTACAAAGCCTTGTCCCGCCCTTCCTCACTTAGCTAATTTTGAAAGCTAAATCCTCCAAATTGCTGTTGTGTTTCTTGATCAGGCTGGAGTTTCGCAACCCCCTCAAGTGCTTGTTCTACCTACAAAGTTGTTATGTTACATCCTAGACAATGGGGGCCCCCTCTTGTCTTTTGATAATGCCATTGTCAACTATGTAATCTTGCCATTTCAAAAAAAAAAAAAAGAAAAAAAAAAGCAACACATTTTTGACAACCCTCCTGCATGCATCCTTGGAAGTTTCCGCTATGTATTTTCAATCCAGCAGTGTTGAAAATGGTTCAGAACAGTTCATTGCTTTTCAAACCCATCTGTATCTATTTTCCATCCCAAAAGGACTCCTATGGTGAAAATTAAGCTGGGATGGGGGAAGAAGAAAGGAAATTATCTGAGCTTCTGTTGATGTTAAAATTCCCATGTCTTACGTGGTCAGAGAGCAAAGTGGCATGCACATTTGAAAGAACTCCAAGCAACAAAGATCACAGGTGGTGTATGAACCTAGTGGCAGGTGTCCATGTGCCTCACTTCCCAATTTCTCCTCGTCAGGAGCCACCGGTTTCAAGGACTATGCCACAACAAAGTGCCCAAGAATAATTACTATGGGTTAGCAGTGCCGTAGCAAATTTGAATGTGCAGATTCTCATCCTGAGAGCCTCCCTAATTCTCTTACTCATAAGGAAGGTCCAAAATGGAAGCAGCTGTGCTGAGCCATATTAGCAAATTAGGAGCAGGTCTTTTGTCAAGCTAATGCCTCTTGGTTTCCCATTCAAAACCAAACCAGTCTCAAATATTTTTCATTATAACAAGGATGCTATGCAACAATATATTGCTTCTTGGAACACTCATCCCTTTCCCAGGAGTGATGAGGAGGTAGCCAAACTCCAGGGAAGCAGGGAGACAGGGAACGGGTGGTGCTGCTCGGATAATCCTGGGGCTTCTGTCATTCAGATTTTGGCTGCACAAAACCAATGCTAAGAATTTAGTCAGATTCATTTTCATACCTCCCAAGAGTCGTTGTGAAAATGTGTCTTACATCAAAAATGCACATGTGGTACACAAGGTTGTTATTCTGTGCCTTCAAGCTGTTTCTGACATGGTGACCCTATTAATCTCCGAAATGCCCTGTCCTCAGCCACCCTGCTCAGCTATTGTAAACTCATGCCTGTGGCTTCCTTTAGGGAGTTTGCCCATCATATATTGTATGTGTTCCTGCAGCTTCCAGCTTTTCCCGGCATTATTGTCTTTTCCAGAGGATCTTGCCTTCTCATGATGTAACCAAAGTAAGACAGCCCCTGTTTCAATGTTTTTTGCCTCCAGAGATAGTTCAGGCTTGAATTGACCTAGGACCCCTTGTTTGTCTTTCTGGCAGTCCAGGGCATCCATAAAGCTCTCCTCCAGCACCACATTTCAAACAAATCATTTTTCCCCGTCAGCTTTCTTAACTGTTAGCTTTCAAACTGATATATAGTGATCAGGAATACAAGAGTGTGGATGATCTTGGTCTTAGTCTCCATTAACACATCTTTACACTTGATGATCTTTTCTAATTCCTTCATGGCTGGACTCCCTAATCGCACTGCACATGAAACAGCATGTGCTGAAAAAGATGAATGGTTAAAATATATATAACTGAAACAAAATATGCAAACCACACATTTTGTTCATGTAGGAAATGCAAAAAAAAAAAAAAAACCTTAGGTAAAATATGTGAATAAATGCATACATTTGTAATCATGTGCAATATATCTACCAATTTCAGAGCAGGAATAAAAACATTCACATGATATCATCTCTCTCTCTCTCTCTCTCTCTCCCTCTCTCTCTCTCTGTGTATATATATATACACACACACACACACACACACACACACACATACACACATATACATATATGAGATAGATAGATAGATAGATAGATAGATAGATAGATAGATAGATAGATAGATAGATAGATAGATAGATAGATAGATAGATAGAGAGAGAGAGAGAGAGAGAGAGAGAGAGAGAGAGAGAGAGAGAGAGAGGAGAATGCAGGTGGGATTCAGTGTAGCACAACATAATTGAGCCTGAGAGATTTTTACACAACATTTCCAGATGTTTTCCTCATGTCAAAAACTTTAGCAGAAAGAACATAGCAGACTCCAACAAGGAGGGAAAACTTTTTTAAAAAAGGTATATCTTCTCCCCGCCCCCCCCCCCCAATGCTGGGTTCTGACTTCTCAATGAAACACTCATATAATCTTTACCCCCTGTTATGCACTGCTACTGAAATCTAGTAATAAATCTAATGATTTAACAGAGAAATCTACTAATGAAAAGACCACAGAGAAACCTTGACATCTGAGTGTTCAGCCTGGAGGCAGGTGGTGCATCATGGACTCTCCCAATTTGAAGAGACCCTTGTCCAGCAGGCCGAGGCGAAGAGGCAGTCCCCAAAGCAGCAAAACCAGGGAGCTGGACAGGGGACAGATTGTATTTGTCCTCAGTGTGGAAGGAACTGTCACTCTCAAATTGGCCTTCTCAGCCACACTAGATGCTGTTCCAAGTCCTCCATTCAGAGCACGTTACCATAGTCTCTCGAGACTGAAGGATGTCTAAACAGAGATACAGTACATATCGTTATGCTCATTAATGGGGTGAGCAACTATTTCACTTTTTCTTTCCATGCCTCGGTATCTCTTGAGAACCCTGGGCCAAAATCCAGCAGGATAAAAAACCAGGTGTAAAAATACAATCACAGAGGTATTTCTCTCTTTCTGCAGGCTTCTCTTCACATGATCCATTGTATGGCCAGCTGTGTGAGATCAGATCTGTGAAGGAGGCCCTGAATTCACATATGATACAGGGGAAAGCTTACAACATCACCCTTATAACGTTCTGTAGTCAGGCTGGATTCTGCTCATGTCTCATTGTTTAAGGTGGAGGAACATTCAAGCATATGATTCCTCAGCTGCTTTCTGCTCCACTGAAGCTCTATCAAATGGTCTTCTGAAGCTGCGGAAAATGACAGGTTGGCTTGGGAAAAGGTAGTGACCACTGGTGTTTTTCTCTCTCTCCAGGAGAATCGGCACTCTGGTGTTAAGTAAGGTGACTGAGTCCCAGCGTCTGACCCCCCAAAAATCTGGGGTTCTTGGCTTATGTAGAGAGCCTGAATATAAGCAGGAACGTCTCCACAGAGTAGATCAGTGATGGCGAACGTATGGCACACGTGCCACTGCTGGCACGTGGAGCCCTTTCTGCCGGCACGCGAGCCATAAGTCACCAGATCACTACTCCCCCTCCCCCCGCAGCCAAACCTGAGCAAGCAGCTGCAACCGCTTTGCTGGTGCAACAGACAGGTGGCAGGTCAGGATCCGGAGCAGCTGGTGCTGGCGGTGGATCCGGAGTGGGGTCCTGAGGCACCTCCGTGCCTGGGGTTACCCCTTCTGCCACCACTTTCCGGTTCCGCTGCCTCCACTTGGTTCTGCAACGATGGCAGCACACCGCCCCCTGTTCGTTTGTTTCCCCAGTTTGGGCATGCGAGCCCAAAAAGGTTCACCACCACTGGACTAGATGTTTGTCATGGGCAGAGGATGAGATGGTTGGACAGTGTCATCGAAGCGACCAACATGAATTTGACCAAACTCTGGGAGGCAGTGGAAGACAGGAGGGCCTGGCGTGCTCTGGTCCATGGGGTCACGAAGAGTCGGACACGACTTAACGACTAAACAACAACATGGGTAGAAAACAACAACAGCAAAAGGAGGGGATCATCACGTACAAAGAGCTATGGTGGGTATGTTGTCTTGGAGTTTTGTTTGCAATCTTACGTGCCGTCTGTGGGTTGCTTGACTGGCAATGACTTTTTGGGGCTGTCTGTCCAGCACCAACCGATCCTTCTTTCTGCCCTTTGAATTCAAAGAGAGACCCACTTTTCTGCTGAGCACTTCTTTCCTTCTCAGTTTGTGGCAGTTGTTTTGTTGCTGTTGAACTGCTTACTCGGTTGCTAAGCGTGGGTGTGCTGAAAGAAAGCAGTAGACACGAGTCTGTAAAAAATGTTTGTTTGTTTTTTTGTCACCTACAAATGTCTCAGAGTGAGCAAGCGAGAATTTTAAGTGCAAGTTAATGAGAAAGGGGTGGACTTTGAGGAATGTGTAGCTATTCCTCTCTGTGAGCCTCTGTATTTCTACTGGGTATAAAAGGATATAGTAGCAAAAGGAATTTGACCAGAAAGTCAAAACTCTGTGACATGTTCTGGTTGGGAATGGTCAAAGACTTCTACCATCAAGGGCCAATGTTGGTCAAACTATAGATCTACCAACACACAACCAGCCAACAAATGGCTTATTTTTGATTTGTGGACCATTTTTTCCCATCAAATCCAGTGTGTTTTCTATTGTTGTTGCTTAGTTATGTGCAAAACATTAACATATGCCAGTTCTAAGGTGAAGTACACATTTCAGTTTTCATTGGAACTTCAAGAAATATTCTTGGCTGACTGTTTGTTTTTATTCCTGTGGGGAGATCTTTCCACCATATCTACCACCCTTTCTTATTAAGGGTTTTTGATTTCTGGATGTCCTCTTTTCCTCTTTGCTTTATGTTAATGGCTTGATTACTTCTCTTTTCCCTTATCTTGTCAGGGTCATTTACACAGCAGAAGTGCAGAGACAAGTAATTAGGGAGAGCTGAACATTTAACACCTTGTCTCGCCATAATTCACCTGTTTGATCCAACAATTCTGCTTCTTTGTTAACTGCATGAGTATCAGGCTGCCAATTAATATTTCCAGAGTGGGTGCACCGCACCTGCAGTGTGGAAATTATCCTCCTTTATTTTTCAAGTTTATGAACCAGTCTTTTAAAAGGGCAGGTAACAACCTAATTATTAACTACTGCAGAGATTTTAAAAAAGAGGAAATGTCTAAACGGATATTAAAAATGTGTAAGGAACATAAATTATTAATTTAGTATCTACCAATCCTCAACTGGTATAAAACATTGGAAAATTGTATTATCCTTTAGATTAGTGAGCTCCGATAGCTTCTCCCATCTCCTGCCAACCTAGCAGTTCGAAAGCATGCAAATGCAAGTAGATAAATAGGTACCACCTCGGTGGGAAGGTAACGGCGTTCCGTGTCTAGTCGCACTGGCCATGTGACCACGGAAACTGTCTTTGGACAAACGCTGGCTCTACGGCTTGGAAACAGGGATGAGCACTGCCCCCTAGAATTTGACACGACTGGACAATTTGTCAAAGGGAACGCTTAACCTTTACTTTTGCCTTCAAGAATGTCATAGGCTAGGCAACATCAAATGGAAAGTATTCAGGCTTATGTAATCCATGCCATGCATAGTTGGCCTACACTTCAATGTGTAAATAAGTGTACAGCTCATCTTCATGAGTGCCACTAAATTTCTCTAAACAAATGCATGTTGTGTGAATTCCTCCTGTGTTGACATTTCCACCACCAGCAGAGTCTTGAAGCTCATGCAACTCACCTGCAAATGGTGTCATGGCAGGTGAGTTAGATGAGCCCCAGAAGGAAAGCAGGAACTCTTTAATTACCAGTAATCTCCTCCTGAGTGACATTACCACAAGTATCAAAGTAAGGGCAAGACAAGAAGTTTTAACGTATTCTCGAAGACTTTCATGGCTGGGATCCAATAGTTGTTGTGGGTTTTTCAGGCTGTTTGGCTGTGTTCTGAAGGTTTTTCTTCTTAACGTTTCACCAGTCTATGTGGCCAGCATCTTCAGAGGACAGGAGTTAGAACTCTGTCTGTGCCCTGGTGCAGTTTTGTGGGATAGTTGAGTATTAATAGCTGTGGAATCAGCTTTTTGTCCTTTTCAAGAGATTGGGTGATTATGGTAGTCAGCATGTTTTTTGTTGTGGGTGTATTGTCGTGATAAGCGGGGGTGTTTCCCCCCGCTTATCATGACAATACACCCACAACAAAAAACATGCTGACTACCATAATCACCCAATCTCTTGAAAAGGACAAAAAGCTGATCCCACAGCTATAAATAATCAGATATACCACTAACTGCACCAGAGCACAGACAGAGTGCTGACTCCTGTTCTCTGAAGATGCCGGCCACAGAGACTGGCAAAATGTTAGGAAGAACAACCTTTAGAACATGGCTAAACAGCCCGAAAACCTAAAACAACCAACAAGAAGTTTTGTTTGTTTGTTTATATACCACCCATCTAGCCATTATAACATCACACAGGTGTGGAGTGTGTGCTCTCTGTTTTCCTTTTGTTTTTCTTTTTGTTTGTTTTGTTTTGTTTTGTTTTGTTTTGGCACTGCGTGTGGCAGTGGGGAAAGGTGCACTGCATTTCCTTTTCCTTGTGTTGGATAAAAGGATATCGAATTTTCTATTTGTTTTGTTTAGTGTTCCATTGCATATATTTGTAATTTATTTCATATGGTTTTGTTTCCTGTCCCATAATTTGGGCTCTTGTTTGCTAAATTGCTTAGTGTCTGATGATGGTTGATTTTTGTTTCTTATACACATTGGTGTTGCCTGCTTTTAGAATGGATGGTGGTCTGTTACTTTCTCCTTGGTGTTGGAGTAATTTTGAGGGTTCTGTCTAGCTTTATTTGGTCTAGTTCCAAAAATTGGCATGGGGGGGAACACAAATGAAAGAACTCAAAAGATCTGGGCCTTTTCGTGTTTACTTGGCACCTGAAACCTGTGTTTCTGCAAATCAGTGTCTTCTTTCAGCTTCCTTTTCGAAATTCATGTCCTCCTTTTGGGTGATATGTAAGGGGTCACCATACTTAGCATCATATGATAGACTGGGAAAAGCACATTATTTCCCCTGTTACCTTCTCCTCCCACTAATAAGGGGTGGTATGCTATGTGGCCTCTGGAGCCAATAGTTGCTAGATATTTTCTTTCTGCTGACTCCAGCTTTAAAAGGAGTTAAAGCTTTTCACTTTTCTGTATTCTTCTCCAGGGCAGTAGTATATCCAAAACCTGCTGGAGATAAACCATCCGGATGTCTGTTCCAATATTTTGCCTTGTGTAATACAGCAGTGCGCCAGGATCTCGGGCTCGGTTGCTGAACTACCATCACAAAATCTCACAGCCAACATAGCAGATAAAATATCCAAGCTGTGCTCTATTTCCACAGTTATTTACAGATCTTAAACGGGAGATGCAAGATGTTGCAACCTCACATGCTTGGGTGACTGTCAATTAGAAATGGGCACGAATCAGAAAAATTGTGATTTGCTTTGATTCATGATTCGTCGAATCAGAAAAATTGTGATTTGCTTTGATTCATGATTCGTCAAGGTCAATGAATCACAAATTACATATTGACAATTTTTTCTAATGAAAAGACAAATCAGTTCATGAATTCATGTTTTACTTTAAAACCCTAAAAAATGTCCCCCCGGGCACCTAGGTAAAGGTAAAGGTTCCCCATGACATATAGTCCAGTCGTGTCCAACTCTAGGGGGCAATGCTCACCCTTATCTCCAAGCTGTAGAGCCAACGTTTGTCCAAAGACAGTTTCTGTCGTCATGGTGGTCAGCACGACTAGATATAGAATGCCGTTACCTTCCCACCGAGGTGGTAACTGTTTATCTACTCGCATTTACATGCTTTCAAATGGCTAGGTTGGCAGGAGCTGGGACAAGCGACAGGAGCTCACTCTGTCGCGTTTATTCGATCTTACGACTGCTGGTCTCCCAACCTTGCAGCACAGAGGTCTCTGCGGTTTAACCCGCAGCGCCACCACATCCCTAGAGACACCCAGAGACACGAAAATCACTGAGAAGCATCTACTGACTCTCCTGTACAATGCCTCAACAGGGAATCTGCTGAAGTGTGTTTGCTGAATGCAGTCATGTTTGCCAGTTTGCTATCTGATTAGTTCAACTGTAAGTAAGGAAACCTTTTATTTTGTCTCCTATTAATGTCTCAGAGTGAGTTACTGAGACTGTGTCAGCTTAGTGAGAAAAAGGGGAGGACTATTCTGGGGAACCTGACGCTATTCTGCTCTGTGAATCCCTGCACTTTTGCTGAGCAGCTAAAGGAATTTCGCTAAATTCAAAACTCTGTAAGACAGGAAACTGAACACAAGCTTTTAGAATCATAACCATAGAATACTAAAGTTGGACGTGCTCTAAATGGACAAAACATGCCCTTTGCCTGGAAATGCTTGTTCCTCCCTTTTGCATGTTACCAGCCGATGGTGCTTTGCTTCTTTGGAAGCGCTCACATATTTTCACAAAGTGCGGCTGAACATCAGGGGAGTCTGCCTCAAAACCTATATTTATTTTAAGGTTTGAGCACAGCAAGCAATCAAAAAAAGCAGGAAACCAATGAGTCTTTCAGCTCTGATATCAGGTGTTTCTTCCCCACCATCACCCACTGTGTGAAATCTATTGACGATATATTGATTAACTCATGCTTTCCTTTTCTGTTCCATCACTTTTATGTTTGGACATAAAATATATATTCTACGCACAATAGACATTCCATTGCATGCCATTTTTCACTTTCACTTGGCTTAAAACAAAGGTTGCCTGGAGAGCTCTTCTCTTTTTCCCATTTGAAAACTGAGGTCTGCAGAACTGCCTTTTCACAAGGCGTGCAGCTGCCGACGTGGCTGGAGGAGAGGAGATACCATGTGGTTTGGGCGAGTGGGCAAGAGCAGAAGCTTCAAAAGAGCTGCTCAGCCCTGTGTCACCCTCTTTGTTGCAAAGAAGTCTGTTTCTCAGCTGAACACTCTGAGCTAGTGTGCCAGTTTCCCTGCCCCACCTCCTCTGGGCACTGCCTCTGAGCTGGGTGCCTGCTGGGGGAGGCAGGGCTTGGAAGCACCAAACACCTGTTTGGCTGAGAAACAAACCAGCACAAACTTCTGCCCATCTCCAATCCTCACCTTAACTAGATGCCCAAGATCCTTTTTATTGAAACCTGCAGCCAGTAATAACGGCCTTTGTGGTTCCAAGTTGTGAATCCTCCCTTCTTCCATTCTCACAGAGGAGAATGAGAAAGTTCCATTACAAGAGTTTCGTTAGTTTGTTTCTTTATTTTGTGCATGTCAGGAAAACCTTGTGAAAGTGGTAGGGGGGAGGGGTTGCATAAAAACCTGGCATTTTGTGCAAGAATCTGACATTTTGCACACAACATTGCATTTTGCACAAAATACAAGGAACATTCTTTTTCAAAAAAAAGAAAAGTTCATGCAAAATACGGGCATGAAATGAACCATGAAGCCACTGCCTCTCCTCAAATTGGGCAGTTTTGTGCTTCATATTCGGGTGCTTCAGTGAAATGTGCCTGCCCAGAATTAAAATACAACTCTGAACTATGACTGGCATAGACCAGAGATGATGGATCCTTCTTGGGTCCATTGACCCTGGCCAGACAGCTTGGTGCCACTCAATCAATTCCTTAGGCAACACTAGGGTGGACCTAGAGGAAACATTATATAGGACTGATTGTCAGATCAGGCAGGCAACCACAGAGCTCCAGGTCTGCTCTCTGAGCAGCTCAGCTGGTGACTTCACTTATGCAGCAGCTGGTATGAGAAGAGGACTCTTAACTAGCACGTCTATTAATCCTGTTCCCTCCCCAGCCCACCTCATGATGAGCAACACCCTGTCTCAAGTTCCCTTACATGAACCATTCATTTAATTTTCCCGAAGCCAACTGTTAAAGAGCACTTTCCCGGCGGCGCTGCTTTGGGGGACTATAACTCAGACATTCTAAATCCAATTTTCACCTAAACTTGGAGGGGGTGGAGAGGAGAGTCAGCTGAAGTCTCTCTGTGGGTTTGGCATCTCTAGCTTCCATAAGGGTCATTCTACTGCTCCCAGAAATCCTGAATCGCACAAACCACAAAAATGGCTCATTTCATAAGAACGTTCGTGAAATTTCATGGTTTGTGAATAGAGAGGGGGCTATTCATATTCATATACGAACGTCCCCACATAGGTGGAGTTAATGACGGACCAGCTCCATGAGGCTGGATGGTCCACTTACTGGTCCACTGCGGATGTGGACCGCACAATTCTATCGATGGATCTGCAGCGTGCAATCCGCTCGCCACTCTTTGACCTTGCAGCAAGTTTTGTCCTCCTGCCTCCTGCCAGGAGTGGCAAGCAGATCACGCACTGCGGAGCCATTGGTAGAATCGTGCTGTGTCCATGTCAGACCGGTGAGTGGACCGTCCAGCCCCTTGGGGGTGGACCGTCATTAACACCACCTGTGTGGGGATATTTGTATTTGTATACGAATATCCCCATCTTTATTTGTGAATAACAATGAACCACAAAACATCATGAACTGTTGTTTTCCTGGTTCATGCCCATCTCTAACCAGTATCCATTTCAATAATTATGCATAAAGAACTCTGTGGAAACTGCCACAACAATGAGATGCCAATTATGTGCCTGGTTACCTTCAACCAACACTGGTGACTGTGACACATTCCACTGTCAGAGTGCTGCACACGTGAGAATGTTGGATATTGGCCAACCAGTTTTCACTACTGCTGGGGAAGGATCCCTATATCCATATGACTTGAGAATCCATTTCATTACCTCTTCATCTTCCCAGGTCTTCAATCCCAGCCTGCATCCAGCTAGGTGTGCTTCTGCAAGGAAGGCTGGAGAGGAGAAAACGGTATCTCTTTATCCAGAGCAAAATGTGGAACTCTATAGCCAGTGCTTTGGCTAGGAAACGAAAGACCTTTCATACACAAGGCACTAGGAAAATAGCAAGATTGCTAGGTCTCCTCTTGAGTGCTTTTCTGAACTTTAAGAAGAATGCCAGAAAATATGGAACAAGTGCAGAGATGGGCAACAAGGATGATCAGGGGACTGGAAACCAAGTTATATGAGAAAAGACTGAAAGAAATGGGTATGTTTAGCCTCAAGAAAAGAAGACTGGGGGGAGATATGATAGCACTGTTTAAATACTTGAAAGAGTGGCATACAGAGTCTTCTCAATCCTCCAGACTGCAACGCATATAAGAATTGGCTCAGGAAGCCAGTTTTAGGCTCAAAAATCAGAAGAAAAAAAAACTAAACTGTTAGAACAGTACAACAATAGAACTAATTACCTTGGAAGGTGGTGAGTGCTCCAAAGATAAACTCATTCAAGAGAAAATTGGACAACCTCCTGTCAGATCTGCTTTGATTTGGATTCCTGGATTGAGCTGCCTAGAGTGGTCTTATAGGCCAGATAGGCGGGGTATAAACAAACAAACAAACAAACAAACAAACAAACAAACAAACAAACAAACAAACAAACAAACAAACAAATAAATAAATAAATAAATAAATAAATAAATAAATAAATAAATAAATAAATAAATAAATAAAATGAGCAGGGAATTGGACTTGATGGCCTTATAGCTCCCTTCCAACTCCATGATTCTATGATGCTATGATTCTGTGACTATCAGGAAGTCCGTAGAGCAAGAAAGCTGATAGAAAGCCACATCTGTAGCCAATGCGTCTGAGATGCCTGAGCAGAGATTCAACAGCCTTATAGGCCCCTTCCAACCCAGCTATTCTATGATTCTACAGTGTATCCGGCAATAAAAGACAATATGTGGCACCTTAAACATTGTGTTACTTGCTCCTTTCCAAATGTCATTTAACTGACATACTGCAGTACAGATCCAACTGACTGCAGTGTGGATCCAAAATTACCCCACTTCGCCCACCCCTGGGCAGGGGAATTTGCTCAAGATCCTTGTTTGGTGAGAGCTGAAAATACACTGCTCGTTTTGTCAGAAGGAAATGCAGGTATCTGATGGATTGGGGAGAGAGAACATCCCAGGGACACATGCTGCCTTCTCGCGAGGTGATTGAGAATCCTATTGAAATGATGGATAGATGGATCCCTCTTCATTAGCATTCAGACACTTTTCTCTCCTGGCACATGCAATCAGATTGAGTAATAACTTTGATAAAGTGCGCCTCAAAGTCTTTGAATATCCAAATGCAGGCCCAGCCGGTTCTTCCTTCGTGAGCCCACCTTGGGCATCTGTTTTTCTTAGGCATTTACAGTTAATGAACAAATGGTTCCGAAAATAACCGCATTACAAGGAAAGGCACATTTCATATTTTACTGCCTCATCCCTCTGGATGCTTGTGCAATAAATAAAAAAAGCTGAGGAACAAGGAAGGAACATTGCTCAAACAAACATGGAAAAATAGCACAGGTTGTTCCAGTCAAATGGATTCAGCTGTGGGCTTGTACTACAAAGTGAGAGAGGACCCCCCTCCACCAACCAAGCAAGATAGCCGGAGATCAGCTCTCAAGCGCTGCCTTGGGATATGGTCCCAATTTCCCATTCCTGAAGCAAGAACTGCACATTTTCTTGTTCAGATAATTGTCCTGTGTGCTCAGCTAGGCAGATCACTACATTGGTTTAAAGGTCAGTTTCATCTGCAGTACTATTAAAAAGGCCACTCTAGAAAGTGAATGTTGGGCATGCCGTGAGAATGGCTGACGGTTGGATTCCGAAAGATCTCCTATATGGAGAATTAGTGCAGGGAAACCACCCCAGAGGGAGACCACAGCTGCGATACAAGGAGATCTGCAAGTGGGATCTGAAGGCCTTAGGAATGGACCTCAACAGATGGGAAACCTTGACCTCTGAGCGTTCAGCCTGGAGGCAGGCGGTGCATCATGGCCTCTCCCAATTTGAAGAGTCCCTTGTCCAGCAGGCCGAGGCCAAGAGGCAGTCCCCAAACCAGTGAAATCAGGGAGCTGGACAGGGGACAGATTGTATTTGTCTTCAACGTGGAAGGGATGGTCACTCTTGAATTGGCCTTCTCAGCCACACTAGATGCCATTCCAAGTCCTCCATTCAGAGCACGTTACCGTAGTCTCTCAAGACTGAAGGATGCCTCATCAGACGGTGAAAAATCTGACTTTCATGACTGTTGCGTTTCTCAGGATCCTTCACATCCTTCTTGTTCTGCTCACGTTTCTCATCAAAGATGCAAGATTTTAACATTGTATGGACATTTGTGTCTCTTTCGGCCAAGACCAGAACAGTTACTCATTTGGGCTACAGAATAGTTCGGTAAAAGATGGATGATGATATTGATGATAATGATGATCAGTACACAGAAAGCTGTCTTTAATTGCTCCATCTACCCTCATAAGAATGGATGGGATTTTCTGGACTACATATCCTAAAAGTCCCCAATCTGGGATTTCTGCCTAATTGACCCACACCATACAGACACCTGTCCGTGACTCACCTGAGAGAAAAGGTCGCCCTAAACTGAAAAGCTTTGCAGCTTAGCTAGGCCATGCTTCCTGTTCCTGCCCCCGTGCTAGCTGGGAACTTTCTTTCTGAACATAAAGCTAGGTGGAACTAAGCCTAGCTAAGCCTCAAAGGCCCATCAGTTTCATTTTATTCCCCATCCAGAGGTGCATGTGTTAATATAGTCATGTAAACAAAATTATTACCCATGCTTCCTCCCAATGCCAGCTGTAATTATAGGCTGGAATGATAACAGAACATATCTGGTAGGAGAAAATTAGGTGGCATTTGAAATGCAGGGTGAGCCTGTTCTTCTGCTTTTAAAAACCTTTTCTGCTGAGTTTTGATAACGAAAAGAAAATCGCATGTGATAGTAGTGGACAATTTTTTAAAAAATGTTTTTAATTTTTTCACTTTTGGAAGGCCTAATTATTTGAGTGATTAAGGAGGTGGGTGGTAAATTGTGTGTGGATTGAATGGGGTGTTCATTAGCTCACTGTAGAGTAGGTGTATAAGAACATAGATAGTTGGCTGCAATCTCTCTCTCTATCTCTCTCTCTCTCTCTCTGTCTGTCTGTCTGTCTGTCTGTCTGTCTGTCTGTCTGTCTGTCTGTCTGTCTATCTATCTATCTATCTATCTATCTATCTATCTATCTATCTATCTATCTATCTATCTATCTATCTATCTATCTACAGTCCTGCCCCGCTTAACGATTACCCCACATTATGACGAATCTGCTTTACAACGATGATTTTGCTTAGCGATGATCGGTTTTGGGAACCGATTTTCACTTTATGATGATCAAAGCTGATCGCTGGGTTTTCAAAATGGCTACCGGGTGCTTAAAATGGCTCCCCGCTGTGCTTAGGGATGGATTCCTTGCTATACAGGCACCAAAAATGGCCACCCTATGGAGGATCTTCGCTGGACGGTTTTAGCCCATTGGAATGCATTGAGGGGTTTTCAATGCATTTCAATGGGCTTTTTAATGTCGCTTTACAATGTTTTCGCTTAACACCGATTTTCCTGGAACAGATTATCGTCATTAAGCGAGGGACCACTGTATGTATCTGTCTGTCTGTCTGTCTGTCTGTCTGGGCAACTTCAGGTGCCTTGCACTCCCTTCATATATAAAAGGGAGTACAAGACACCTGAAGTTGCTCAGAAATATATGTGTGTGTGTGTGTGTGTGCGCGTGTGCATGCGTGCTCTCTCTCTCTCTCTCTCTCTCTCTCTCTCTCTCTCTCTCTTTCTCACCCAAGATGGACTTCACAGCATTTAGATTAGTGGATTACCCACTTTAGAAAAGACTATATGACTACCCTACAATCTCATTTTGTTCTTGAGACTGATGGAGACAATAACAGAAGATAGTAACACGAAAAGGCTGAGCTGAGATAAAATAACCTGAGGTAGTGATGGGTACAAACCTCTGGCTCAGCAGTTCTACCCAATTCATTTACAGCTGCAACAGGCATTTTAGTGGTTTGGTGCCCTGTCCTGCCCTCTCCGCTGGGCAGCCCCCCCTGCTTTGCTGCCCCCCCTCCTCTGGACTCACACTGGAGGGTGTGGGGCGCCGAACCACCAACCGCCTGTTTGCAGTGATAAACGAACTGGGATGAACTGCCAAGCCAGCAATTCATACCCATCTCTAATCTGGAGTATAAACAGTCTGTAAGCTTAGCTGGGGGGGGGGGGGTTTCCTACCAACATTTTGACCCCGTACAAGTTCTTATCTGCAGCTTCTGTCTTCTTGTGTGACCCTCTTCTGTTATCCATAGCCATCTTTACATACTGTAGCTCCTTTGTTTGAGGTTTTCAGACATTGGATGGCTGCGAATCGGGGTGCTTGAGCTGTGAATTGCCTATATTTAGAAAGGATGACCATAAATGAGAGTTGGCCTCAATTCCAACTCTATAACTCAATGATTTTTTTAAACACCAGAGGTCACAGGGGAAGTTCCTGATGCCTTCCCATCCCCTGTAAGTTCACATTTATCTCAAAAATCCTGAAGAGCATGGTTGTGATAATGTGTAGGTTAATGTCAACTCTCAAATCAAGGGGGGGAACTATCCTTTCTTATGCTTTGATATGCTTTGATTGTATTCCTGCATTGAGTAGGGGGTTGGACTTGATGGCCTTCTAGGCCCCTTCCAACTTGATTTTTCTATGATTCTTTCTTTCTTTCTTTCTTTCTTAAATCCCCAACCCGGTTCTAGCAAACCATCTCATGGAGAGCCGATTAAACAACCGTGAGAAGAACAGCGGGTTTGTATAATTCTGCCTTTTCACGCTGTTGCCCAAACAATGGGAAAACAGTCATCAACTAAATCCATTTGGTGGAAAGAAATGATTAACATAAAACTTGCCGAAAAGATTCTGATTCATCAAGACGGTCGATTTAGATGAATTTTTTTGTTACACCATAGGGATCCATTGCCACTAAAATTGAAAAATGAAATGATAAACAGGTTATTGATGGAGATTATATCTCCCTGCCTTTACTTGGTGATAACGGGTTTCATGGGTGCACTGTGTAACCTGAAGAGATAGCTACAGGTTGCATTTAATTTTTGAAAATAAAGCTTTTGCTTTGAGTCAACATCATTTCCAATGATACACTCCTTTTCAGCTAAAGATTTTGAACGCTTCTTGCTAAATAAGTGATGTTTCTCTTCACCCATCTGTACCTAAAAGCCTCTTAAAAGTAGAGGTAATGGATTTTTTTTGTTACTGTTATTTTGTTTTTGTTCTGTTTGTTTGAATTTTCAATTGGTTTGGCTCCTGAAAGCTCACAATTAGTTACAGTCTGGGAGCAAGAAGAAATGATGTAATATCTGCCATAATTGTACTGAGTTTACACAAAGTAAATCCCAAACTGCATGTCTAGTATATGCGATCATCCTGGCTCTCATGTGCTCCGACACATCCAGTTCACACAATTAGTTGCACACTTGGTTACACACTGGGGCACAAGATGGACAGCCAGAAAATTGCAAAGACCCTCAGTGCAAACTTTTTACACACGTAATACTTTGCAATAGGGTTGTGATCAGCAAAAGTGTACGATATCACAATATTAACTGTGTGTCTTGTGGGTTACTTTTCTTGGGGCATCTCTCAGTTATCTGAGCTGATACATCTTCGTGGGTTGCAGCACCTGGTTGTGGATCCAGTGGCTGAGAGTTCAAATATCCCATATGCATCCCGGGAGAGGGACCACCCATGATAACTTGCCATGCGTGTCTGACTGATGGGGTAATGTATGGCCTTTGACAAGCTGCACAGTTCTGGAGCCCCACCCGAAAAAAGATCCAGTAAGCTGCCCCTGGGAAGGGTCATTAAAAGTCAGAATCAACTTGATGGTACATGTTATCCATGTTCATCTTGTGTGGTTTCAGTCGTACACTATTCACAAGACTAGGAACATACAGTGGTGCCCTGCATAGTGATGATAATCTGTGCAGCAAAAATCATCACTATGCAGATTTGTCGCTATGCGAAAAAAAGCCCATAGGAATGCATTAAAACCCGTTTAATGCATTCCTATGGGCAAAAAACTCACCTTTAAGCAAAAATCCTCCATATGGCTGCCATTTTCGCTGCCTGGTAAGTGAGGAATCCGTGTGAAAACACAGCGGGCGGCCATTTTTTTTACCCGGCGGCCATTTTGGAACCGCCGATCAGCTGTTGGGAAATCATCATTATGCGAAAATCGGTAAGCGAAACAGCTTACCGAACATCGCAAAGCAATATTTTCCCATTAAAAATATCGCAATGCTATTGCAAAAACGATCACAAAAACTTAATCGCTATGCGGATTCGTCGTTAAACGGGGCGCCCGTTAAGCGAGGCACCACTGTATTGTGTACATGTCCCATTGACTGTGTCTCAGTTAAGGGTATGATCACACAAGGAAATTTCTACTGAACAATGCGCTCAAGTTAAGGGAAGCCAGATTTAGGCTGAATATCAGGAAAAACTTCCTAACTGTTAGAGCAGTATGACAGTGGAACCAGTTACCTCGGGAGTTAGTGAGTGCTCCAACACTGGAGGCATTCAAGAAAAACTTAGTTAATAATCTGGCAGATATGCATGGATTGTATCCCTGTGTTGAGTGGTGGGTTGGGCTTGATGGCCTTGTAAGGCCCCCTTCTGACTTCACTTTTCTAGGATTCTATGACTCAGTGGACCTACTCTAACGTGATTTACTATGATAAGTGACAAGACTGATAACAAGCACATCATTTCTGTTTCTCATTACAGCATCAAAAAGTAATTGGTTGTGTTGCTTGTGGCACTGCTCATGACTTTTTCTTTTCTTTCCATTAACTAATTTTGGAGGAAGGAAGAGTCTGCTATAAAACTGGGCTCCGGCTGCACCTCCCAAAAGAAAGCTCCCTCTTTTGGTTCTTGGATATGACAGACAAATTAGTTATGTGTCCGCATACCTTATTTTACTTGGCTATTTGTATAACAAGGTGGTATGCAATTTGATTGTCAAACGGGGTTGCTGTTAAGTCTTTGATTGGATGTGGGAATTCATTCCTTTTTGGGGGATTCTGAATATTTCAGATTTCTTGATTTCTCCACTGCAGGCACTGATTGAGCACTTATGTGCTTGTTTGCATGCAGAGTAGTATTTAATTCCCGTTCTTTCCTAACATGCTTTCCAGTTTCCTGCCTCTCTTACACAGCTATTGCAATGGCTGGCTGACTTTGACGGTGCCTTCTCTCTCTCTCTCTCTCTCTCTCTCTCTCTTTTGGCTGTTATTATTTAAAAACAACAGCACAGAACAACTGACTTTCCCCATTTTGTCGTCAAGCCCTTCTCCCCGACAAAATGCTTATTTATGCTCAACAGCAGTTGGTGGAAACCTCGGCCCTTCTTGTTTTTGAAACGGATCAAACAAAGAAACTAGGGACTTGTCAGATTACATTTTAATAAAAGTCATATTTGTTTAAAGGAATTTACTGGCTAAGGAAAAACTCATTCAGCTGAAGGAACCACCATGAGTTCTACAGGCACATCTTAGGATCTTACAACTGCAGAACTGGAAGGGACTCTATGGATCATTGAATCTGTTGTTGTTGTTTAGTCGTTTAGTCGTGTCCGACTCTTCATGACCCCATGGACCAGAGCACGCCAGGCCCTCCTGTCTTTGTTGAATCATTGAATCTAGCCCCTGTCAAAGAGGCATGGTGGGGATTCGAACGCCCGGCCTCCTAAACCACTGAGCTATCGAGCATGATCAGTACATTGTCGATATAATGGATTTGCAGGTATGGGGGAGTGTCAGTTAATGTCATAGAGCAGCAAGCTGGCCAGATGTTACCAGAGCTCATGAAAGTTACTTTATTTTTTTACTACAGCTATCAGAATCTCCCACCACCAATCATGTGGTTGGGAGATTCTGGAAGCTTTAACACAGAAAACTATTTTGAGTTTTTAGATGTTACTTGGTTCAGGCAGGTGAGAGGATAGATCGTGGATCATTGGCTGCATTGGCAAATTTCTGGTGAAGCATCCCTGGCTCCTGGTTGCTAAAATCTAAGCAAATAATTTTGACCTACAGTACATGGTCCTTGAATTTTCTCTTCGATAAGCATGCATACTCAGAATCATTTAAGAACAATGTCTTCATTTTAACCATAAAACCAGACAGACATGTTTAATGTTTTACAAATTATAAATTGAGATTTCCTGAGTGAAGGCATAGTATTTGTCTTGGTGTATTATTCATCTGATTGTAACTACTGATCACAACCGTAAGGAAAGAAACATTTTTAACATTAAATGCTTCTAGAGTGATTTTTAACATATGAAGTGCTAGTCACTTTGTGGGTGGGTGGGAAGGTGAGTGAAACTGTTTCTCCATGTTTCTTACTCTGCTAACTAAAAGGGAATAATTATAATTCCACAACATGAATAACACCATGGAGGTGGGCCTTCTTGGTGTGGCCTGCACTCTCTGCAACACTCCTTCGCATGGTCCAAGAAGTGGAGGCTCTCTTCAGCTTTAGATGTCTTGTTTACTTCCCGACTGATGATGGTGGCTGTTTTTTAAAAATATATATTGTTTTCAATGTATTAAATATTTTTAAATGGTTGAGGAAACAGATTTATATTGCATTGGATGTGTGGTTTAATGCGGCTAGCTTTGAGACTTTACTGTGCAGCATGCAAGAACTATAGAGGGATCTATAAATCAATTGAACAATACACAGGATGGAGCACCACCCTGTTGAATGAGCAATAAAAAGAATGATCAGTTTGATTGATAGCCTGTGTGGCGTTGTGGTTGGGGTGCTGGAATACAGCACAGGAGACCTGGGTTCAAATCTCCCATCGGCCTTGACACTCAAGGGGTTGCCTTGTGGTGCCCCTAGTCCATCAACCTGTCCTACCTCAGAGGGTTGTTGGGTGGATGAACTGGGAGAAAGGACTGCTATCTACACTTCCTTACCTCACTGAAGGAAAAGTTGGAAGTAAACATAACGAGGAAACTAAATGAGAAATTGAGAGAGACAGAGGGAATTGATGGAAGGAGGCTGTAATTCCCTTTCCAGAGGAATCTCTTTCAGACGGCAACCCTGCCTCCAATCATCTCCAGCAACAGAACATCCTTCTGTGTGTATTTTTTCAAGGGCCATGGGCTGAAGCACAGAAACAAATGGTTTGTTGGTAACCTATTTATAGCGAAATAACAGGGCCATGGATTTAAATTATAGTGGGAGGAAAAATGATTGATTAAGGCGTGTTGTTCTTTGAGATCAAAGCCTGGGCAGAGAGGAATTTCAGGAGCAAAAATGGAATTGGTTGTCACGAGAATTAATGCTAAACGATTGTTCGCACATCTGCCACAGCGGGTGCTTTTTATTATTTTTTTTAAGTAGAATTTTCATAATGGAAGCTTTATTGTATCTTACTCTGATAAGATCCTGTTGCCATTTACTTGGGCTGGTTAATTTACAGCAATTAATTTGAAATGCAGCTGTAGCCGTGGGGAAGTGAGTGGATTGATAACCTCACTTATAGGAGCCCCCTCCCCACTGCACCTTTGTAACATGATCTATATACATTTCTTTCCAGTTGTGTTCCTGGTGTACAGTGATTGGGCAAATGAATGAGGATGACAAAATAGTTTCAGCTGGTTTGCATCCATGAGAGTGGGGCATATTTTTGTGGTCGTGGCTGCATGATCTATTTTAACAGACCTGCTAACCTATAAGACAAGATGATGCCTGTTACTTTCGAATGTTGGGTATTCTTCTGAAAATGTGAAATAAATTAGCCATTCTAAACCTTTTTCTTTTGCTACAGCCATAAACACGATGTGAAAAAAAAAGAGCCAAATTAGGTTGGATAAATTGCATAACAAACATTAGAAGATTAGATTAGATTAGATTAAGCATCCTTCAGTCTCGAAAGACTATGGTAACGTGCTCTGTATGGAGGACTTGGAACAGCATCTAGTGTGGCTGAGGAGGCCAATTTGAGTGTGGCAATCCCTTCCACACTGTGGACAAATCCAATCTGTCCCCTGTCCGGCTCCCTGGTTTTGCTGGTTTCGGGAGTGCCTCTTTGCCTCGGCCTGCTGAACAAGTCTCTTTTCAAATTGGGAGAGGCCTACTAGAGGCACCGCCTGCCTTCAGGGTGAACGCTCAGAGGTCAAGGTTTCCCATCTGTTGAGGTCCATTTCTAAGGCCTTCAGATCCCGCTTGCAGATGTCCTTGTAATGCAGCTGTGGTCTCCCTCTGAGGCACTTTCCCTGCACTAATTCTCCATTCAGGAGATCTTTTGGAATCCAACCATCAGCCATTCTCACGACATGCCCAAGCCAACGTAGACGTCGCTGTGTCAGTAATATATACATGCTAAAAATTCCAGCTCGTTCTAGGACTACTCTATTTGGAACTTTGTCCTGCCAGGTGATACCAAAAATACGTCGGAGGCAACGCATATGGAAGGTGTTCAGCTTCCTCTCCTGTCATGCACAAAGGGTCCGGGACTCACTGCAGGACAGGACTGTGCTCAGGACACAGGCTGTATAGACCTGGATCTTGATATATGTATATAGAAGATGGTGTGTGAAGAATTGTTTCTAGTCTGTAGCCCCCTTGGCTGTTAAAGCCAGTTGGGAGCCATATTGTGTACTATCTCATAGAGCCTCTTAAGAAATATGAATCTGGCTGTGTTACCCAGTGAAAAAGCCAACTGAGAGAGAGGGCAATCCTTCCTGAATAGGCATTGCCTTCGCTTAGAATGAATAAAGATGTCCATATCTTTCTGCTCGGTCTCTCAAAAGTGACTGAAATGGGGTCTTCCTATTGCTCCTGATGTAATATCTTTAATTAGGCAAGTTCAGAGGTGAGTGAAAATGGCCCACATTTTCAATTCAATTATAATTTAATGATTTCATTAATTACAGAATGGGTTAAGACCTCGCTCTATGCATTGAGATGCAAAAATATCTCTGTTTCATTTATATTTATTTACAGATTTTCCTTCCCCCTGGCCCATTTACTACTGGCATTTCATTCTGTGCCATTTCCGTGTTGGCTCACAATATACTCTTTCTCTCCCTCCTGCATTTTTAGCACTTTTTTCCTTCAAAACATATACACATTTTCTATGCATTTTTCCAATGTACATATCCCCCCCCCCTCTCTCTGTGTGTGTGTGTGTTTGGCTGGAATTTAGGCACATTTGCGCATTTTTTCCCAAGTGACTGCCTATTTAGCTTTGCAGATTTTGGAAATGCATGCATGGTTTCCATGCATTTTCCCTCCTGCAATGCATCCTCACAAACCCAGCTAATCTGCAGTGGAGATATGCATTTTGCTGGCCATTTGGAGAGTGGTGAGATGTATAATTTTGCATGGAAGTGGACTTAGGTTTTACCTTCCCATTCCTAATTATTTTCCTGGATGGATTCTTGGGGGAGTTCACCAACCTAGATGTAGCTCAAGGCCACTTCTTGGGCCCTTGCTAATTCTCGCCTTCTCTTCCCCCCCCTTCTCCATTGCTGAAGTCACATCCCTCTGAAGCAGGAATGCACATGTAATATGCACAGGGTGAGTTGCTGTCCACGCTCTAGTAGGCATTAGCAATTAGATTTCATTTCCAGTGTCTAGGCTGACTCGGAGGCAGCAGTCAAAGGTGGATTAGCAGTCACAGCACAGAACCATAGTCAGAACCAAAGAGGAACTTGTGGTGAAACTAAAGGATATAGCAGGACACACTTTTGATAAATGAGTCTTTGCAGTTAGGGCCAAATGATGCAGGAACAAAACAGAGCTCCTAATGGCATCTATTACACAAACAATGCTTAGCTGGTGGACCAGTGGTTCTCAACCTTTTTTAAACTTGTGACTCCCTTTATAATAGCCAAGTAACCTATGGGGACGTGGTGGCGCTGCGGGTTAAACCGCAGAAGCCTCTGTAGGAAGACCAGCAGTGGTAAGATCGAATCCACGCAACGGAGTGAGCTCCTGTCGCTTGACCCAGCTCTTGCCAGCCTAGCAGTTTGAAAGCATGTAAATGCAAGTAGATAAATAGGTACCACCACAGTGGGAAGGTAATGGCATTCCGTGTCTAGTCACGCTGGCCACGTGACCACGGAAACTGGCTGTAAAATGGCATTTTGAAAGGGGTACAGTCATCTCTTCTCAGAAAGGAGAGGCTTCTTTCTCCCTCAAAGGACCTGCTTCTCATACATCCAAATCCATACTAACTTTAATATCCCATTCCAAAAGGTCATGGAAGGAATTATTTAATGAGATCTACAATATATAAAATGTGACCCCCTGACCCCCCCCGAAAACACTTTGCAATCCCCTTGAGGGTTGCAACCCTCAGGTTGGGAAACACTGTGGTAGATGAAGCCCTTGTACGATCCTTCACATTCAGGAAGACCTAAGAACCATCTGTGATGGGTACAAAGACTGACAACTCTGGGCCCAGCCAAAGGGGACAAGTGACTCCAATTTTGCACGCATGTGGGTCTGTGTGAATCCACTCTGAGAGTTAGTCTGAACTCAGAAAGGAGCTACCCAAGGTTCTGAACCTAGTTTGGGGGTCGCAGAGGGCCCTGCACCTTGAAAACTGAGAGAGAGTCCACCGCTGCTTGGAGAACTAGAGTCAGTCGCCTCCTCAAACCAGATGTTTCACCCTACCATGTCCATCCATCTCAGGAAGCATGGCCAAAGGAAAGAAAGGGTTTGATTCTCTAGATCAGTGGTGTCGAACTGTGGCCCTCCAGATGTTCTTGGACTTCAACTCCCAGAAGCCTTCACCACCACCTCTGCTGGCCAGGATTTCTGGGAGTTGAAGGCCAAGAACATCTGGAGGGCCACAGTTCGACACCACTGCTCTAGATGTTTTGGACCACAACCTCTGTGAACCCTTATCTCTGACCATGCTCTGAATGGGGGGGTGAGTTTTAGGGGGGCCTTCACAGCCAAGGCTGATGTGCCAATATGCAATTCAGTAGATCACCACACGAGGCACTAGATAGTCCTCATCTCAGAAAGATGAGCCCAGGAAGCAACTGATACCAATCCATTTGCTCATTGCTTAGGGATATATACAATATCTCAGCAGTCCGTGATTGACCCTAATCCCTTCCAGTTCTTTGCTAGATCCAAACATCCAGTTATTTTTAGCATAGGGTTCTTTAAGTGCTTTAGTGTCAGCATTGAAAGGAATTTGCCCGTTTTCAGGTAGCTATTGCTTCACACAATACTTTTTTTATATCAAGAAAAGTGGAACTTCCATATTACTCATTACTGGAAATGCTTCTCTTCCATTAGTGCTATCAACTTTGCTATGAAATAAAAGTTGATTTAATTTCAGGTGACACTTGAATCTAAAAACATTCTGCTCCTAGTTCCAGAATAATGACAAATCTGCTTGCATCTCTTTTATAAAGACTGGAATCGCTCACTTTTTAAGCTGTGAATGAAAAAAGATCAAAGCACTGTCTCGTGGCACCTTGAAGATGTACATGTTCCATTGCGCTAAAGCTTTCCATGGAAGTTAGCCCACTTTGAAGAATGTAAATTCGGCTGATTCACATTTATGACAAATAAAATGTGTTAATTTTTCAGATTCCACATGACTCGTTCTTTTTGCTGCAGTAAACTAACACGACTACCCCCTTAGAAATGCTGGAGTCAGGAAGAGAATTTCTGATGTTCATCATATGATTTTGATAGAGTTTTTGCAACCTTGAATGCTGCCTCTAGGAGGTGTGGTTGGGAGGGACCTGTCTGGGTTGGGGTGACTGTCAATCTATCTAGCACTAACCAATCATTCCATCCCTGCCTCTGAATTCAAAGAGAGCCCTGCCTTACTTTCCATGATCACTGCAGATGGTGACAGCAGCCATGAAATTAAAAGACACCTGCTTCTTGGGAGGAAAGCGATGACAAATGGTCTGCGTAATCAAAGCTAAGATTTTTCTAGTAGTGATGTATGGAAGTGAGAGCTGGACCATAAAGAAGGCTGACCACCGAAGAATTGATGCCTTTGAATTGTGGTGCTGGAGGAGACTCTTGAGAGTCCCCATGAATGCAAAGAGAACAAACCTATCCATTCTGAAGGAAATCAACCCTGAGTGCTCCCTGGAAGGACAGATCCTGAAGTTGAGGCTCCAATACTTTGGCCATCTCATGAGAAGAGAAGACTCCCTGGAAAAAACCTTGATGTTAGGAAAGTGTGAAGGCAAGAGTAAAAGGGGACAACGGAGGACGAGATGGTTGGACAGTGTCATTGAAGCGACCAACATGAATTTGACCCATCTCCGGGAGGCAGCGGAAGACAAGAGGGCCTGGCGTGCGCTTGTCCATGGGGGTCACGAAGAGTCGGGCACGACTTAACAACAATGAAGAGCTGCTGTAACAGGAGTTTGTGGAACACAGTGCCCAACAAATAACATCTACCTTGACATCTCAGTGTACAACAGATAGTATCTACGCTGACTACATGGCTCAGTTAGGTTACTTGAATTAAGTCAGCAACGGGAGTTCGGCTTGTTTCTGTATAACTTAGGCATCATAAGTAATAGACATGAATAAGAAAAATAGTTATGTCGAACGTTACAGCCAGCTGCTCCTCTTATCTCTCAATCTACTCTGCCTGAATAATCTCATGCTACCTCACACTTTACCTGCTAAATGTATAGGTGTGCCTACAGCAGTTTGCCCAGTGATTATAAACATATTGAGTGACATAAGAATTTTTTACCAAGAATGCAAACAGTGGGGTTTTCCCTGGAAAAGAAAGACATTGATATTGGGAAAGTGCTACCAACATGAGTTTGACCCAGCTCTGGGAGGCAGTGGAAGACAGGAGGGCCTGGTGTGCTTTGGTCCATGGGGTCACGAAGAATCAGACACGACTTAAGGACTAAACAACAATCATTAACAGCCCCAAGCACGTTTTACAAAGTTAAGGCTACAGCTTCCTTGGTTGAGACACTCCATCTTATCTTTAGTTTTCACGACTACAGCATTCATTCCATTGCCTTATAGACCTTTTCCAACTCAATTATTCTATAATTCTATGATTCTAATTCCAATTCCTTATAAGTTTCTCGTTACCAAGACAGTTCTCATCACACTTTTTTTGTTTTGCTTTCTTTAAAATATGCCTGGCAATACTTCAAGGTTATAATTTGGTTCCGTGTACACTCATGGGAGTTTTGACAGTGATTTCCATGTGTGCTGATCGTGACCAAAGTGCAGATTTCTACCATATTAACTTAGGTGCAATTATTCCCCACATGGAACAATCAAAAGTAAGCTGTGCAATCTGTTGTATTGGTAAGAGCCAAACCCACACGCGAGAGGTGAAAGGAACAACTTGAATTCAAATGGCAGATTACTCATTCAATTTTGCAAAGTTATAGTCATAAGCTGAGACCTGTAACACAAATGACTAGGTTTAATACAGAAAACAGTGAGCAAAATCAGCTTAGGTCTTACATGGCACAAGATGATGGTGCCCTCACTTGAGAGCAGACAAGGGATGCCGAATTTACCATATTTTTCAATGTATAAGATACCCCCATGTATAAGACGCCCCCCACTTTTCTAATCCAAAATTAACACATCTAAGTGGGGCTTAGCAAGTGCAGGGGGAAAGGGATCAAAGCACTGCAGGATCGCTTTGATCCCTGCTTTTCCCTCCACTTGTTTATGTTCTCTCCTCAGCTTACTTCTGTGTATAAGACGACCCTCAATTTTTAGTCTAAAAATTTTAGACAAAAGTATAGTCTCATACATGGAAAACTATGGTAGTATTTAATACATCCAGAACCTGCCTTTCCACTAAAAATGCCCAAAGCAACTAATAAGAGTGAAAAGGTTTATCTAACAAATAATCAGATGAGAATATATAAAAACAGGAGCCAGTTAAAGCGTCATTAAGTCAAAATACACTTCGAAACACAGAACAGAAAATACCTGTTCATAAGCCAAATAACAGCTTAAATGAAAAGGCTACTACTTTTTCTATCGGCCAAAGGCTCTTAGAAAAAAAGCTGGATGATGGTCAGTGGTACTGCAAGAAGTCCTTTTGAGTCCCTTGACAAATGTCTGTCAAATAGTGCTGGGACTGGGAGTAGAGTAACATTAAATGGGAGAAGATGAGCTTTAAAATCGCCTCACTAACAAACAAAACCAACCAACCAACCCACCCACCCGCCTGCTCGCCTGCCATGCAGCCAAATGTTCTCCTCCTTCTTCTCTAAGATTTCTATGCCTACAATGTTAAGATACTTTTTCAGCAACCCTGAGACTTGCCAATTTTAGAACCTCTAGAGTCATGGTTTCCAACCTTGGCGCCCCAGATGTTCTTGGACTAAAACTCCCAGAAGCCTTCACCACCAGTCAGGATTTCTGGGAGTTGTAGTCCAAGGACATCTGGGTTACCCAAAGTTGGGAACCACTGGCCTAGATTCTAAATAGGCTGATTATTCCATACTTCATTTTTCTTAACAGTGTCTGTTCTTGGAAACGGTGAATTCCAACAAAAATAATACAGCAAAATTGATAGGTGACATATGATAGTGCTTAGCAAATGTAGGGCTCTTTCTACTGTGATTCAGACCTTATGGTTATTATTCCTTAGGAGGACCTATATCTCAGGCTAATTCACTGCTTCGGTAACTGAGTGACAGGTGTCAGAGAGAAGAAGGCGTTGGAAAGCTACCCAACTTTTTGATGAAAAGTATAGGGGGGAGGGATAAAAGAGTACATATTTTCAAACATCTCAAAAAGATGTTTAACCCCTTTATTATCTCCTCATTTGCCCTCGCTTTCCATTGACCTCACCTGGCCTTGGTTGATGACATTACTAAAAAACCTCTGATTAGTTGTTATGCATCATCATGGTGTTATAGCTCCCTTTCAGTTTTGATGGGCCGGTATTAGCCATGTGGCCAACCCAGGAAAGAGGAAAAGTAACCATCGGGAAAAAGTAACAAGTTAACAGACAAGGGAAATAATATGCTTGACATGACATTGAATGGAACTGGGTGGAAATACACCTCTGAGATTCACGTATTGGAAAGATATTTCAGGAAATATATTTGTCAGTGCAGGTTTAAACTTCCAATGGGCTGTGTACAATATGCTACAATGATCTGTTTGATCCATCTATACCCATTTTTCCCCTTTGAGGGAACGAACCTAAATTATTAGGTAAATTGAATGGAATTAACGTGTAGTCTGATGAGGTCTGAATTTAAGCTGCTTCTGACATTCTCATTCCAGCCTATTCCGGAATCCAATTAACGTGTGGGGCTGATTAGTGTGACTAGTCTCCGACTTTACAGATGGCAACCTTCCCTAACCGCTTCAAGTCTCCTTAATTTCCTCAACTTTAATCCAAAGATTACCAAGGGAGTTGACAAAGTACTTGAGCGAGAAGGCAGTTTATGCTCTCAGATGCCATAGTAAGTCATCGTTTAGGAGGGAAGAAAAGGAACAAGGAACGTCTTTTAAGTTAACAAGGGTGATGAGAGAGGGTTGATGCCTGAATGGCAGGATGCCTGGCAGAATCACACTTTTGTATCTCCGGGAAACACTGCACCCGTCTGCTCGCTAGGTTCTCCTCCATCGGCTTTCTTCGCCTTGACATCTGCTTTCTCCATCTGGAACTGAATGATGAAGTGCTGGAGCATGGACCACCTCTACCTGTATACTCCACGTTCTTTTTGCCACCTGAATAACGCAGCCTAGGTGGAGCTTGCTATGAAAAAGAGAGAGCAGGGAGCAGGAGGATAACAGAGAGCAATTGCCACTCCTGATTCACCACCTCCTTACAGAGATCCTGAATTTTTGTTGTTGTTTAGTTGTGTAGTCATGTCCGACCCTTCGTGACCCCATGGACCAGAGCACACCAGGCCCTCCTGTCTTCCACTGCCTCCCAGAGTTGGGTCAAAGTCATATTGGTCACTTCGATGACACTGTCCAGCCATCTCGTCCTCTGTCGTCCCCTTCTCCTCTTGCCCTCATACTTTCCCAACATCAGGGTCTTTTCCAGGGAGTCTTCTCTTCTCATAAGATGGCCTGAGCTTCAGGATCTGTCCTTCCAGTGAGCACTCAGGGTTGATTTCCTTCAGAATGGATAGGTTTGTTCTCCTTGCAGTCCAGGGGACTCTCAAGAGCCTCATCCAGCACCACAATTCAAAATTATCAATTCTTCATTGGTCAGCCTTCTTTATGGTCCAGCTCTCATTTCCATATATCACTACTGGAAAAACCATAGCTTGGACTATGTGGACCTTTGTCGGCAAGGTGATGTCTCTGCTTTTTAAGATGCTGTCTAGGTTTGTCATTGCTTTCCTCCCAAGAAGCAGGCATCTTTTAATTTTGTGGCTGCTGTCACCATCTGCAGATCCTGAATTACGGAAGCATAAACAAAAAACAGTAGCCACTCAGACTGGTAAAACCTGTGAGATCTGAGAGAGCAACTTTAAGCCTGAGGCTATTGTAACTACAGTTTGTGCAAAAAACACACAAGGAAAAGTTAAGAAAATAAAATCCCCACCGAAAGAGGGAGATTCCCCCTGAGGAAGAGTTTGGGGAATTTGTTACACCACAAACAATTGTGAATGTTCCTCCCCCTCCCGCTGCATGGCCAGTTATTGAGACACAGTCTCATCACCATCATGAGATGGAAAAGCAACCCATAGCAAAATTGCCGGGTCCTCTTGACTCAGAGAACATTTTCACTTGGTCTGCTTGTGTGTGGGTGCACAGCCAACTTGAGGAAGAGGCTGTCATTGATTTAGTGCTTGTATGTGCACCAAGAATTGGAAACATCCTCAAAGCAGAGCTGAAACCTAAGAAATCAGAGTGGGAAGATTAAAGAAGAGCAAACCTACTCACCATCCTTCAGAAAGTAGATGCTTATATATATATATATGCGTGGACACAACTGTACTAAATGTCAAGGGGAACCTTTACCTAAGATGCTTATATATAAGCATCTTATATATACCTATCTCTTATATATACATCTCTCTCTCTCTCTCTCTCTCTCTCTCTCTCTCTCTCTCTCTCTCTCTCTCTCTCTCTCTCTCTCTCTCTCTCCCCCCCCCCCCATATAAAGGGAACATTGGTAGCATATATATATATGCTGGCAATGTCATACAGCTGGCATAATGTTTGGCAGCCTGTTGCTACAAATTACAAAGTCCATGTGGACATTAGTTGTTTATTATTTGCATCTTAACTTGTTTACTTTTAAAATTTAAAATCATTTTCACCCCACCTTTCTGCTGAGAAGGTGGCCAACATCATTGAAAGCCAATATTTAAAAGCTAAAAGCGATCAATGATTGAAATATTAAAAGGAATTCAATAAGCTTTCTATTAAGTTGTAAGGTAAAAATGTTACTAAGATTTAAAGGCATCACATTTGAAAACCCTTCCTATGCAGTAAGTCACTAAAGAAAAGCCTGCTTGAAGAGGAAGGTCTTCAGCTGCTTGAGGAAGGGCAGCAAAGATGGGGCCAGTGTGGCCTCCAGTGGGAGGGAGTTCCAATGTCTACGAGCAGCCACGGAGAAAACTCTGTCCTGTGTCCCCACCAAATGCCTCTGTGAGGGTGGTGGAACTGAGAGACAGGCCTCCCCTGATGGTCTCAGTATCTAAGCAGGCTCATAAGGGGAGAGGCGGTCCTTGAAATAGCTTGGGCTTAAGCCGTTTAGGGCTTTATCAGTTAGAATCAGCACTTTGAATTGTGCCATGAAACAGATTGGAAACCAGTAGACAGCTGCCACAAAATTAAAAGACACCAGCTTCTTGGGAGGAAAGTGATGACATATCTTGACAGCATCTTAAAAAGCAGACATATCACCTTGCCGAAAAAGGTCTGAATAGTCAAAGCTATGGTTTTTCTGTAGTGATGTATGGAAGTGAGAGCTGGACCATAAAGAAGGCTGACCGCCGAACAATTGATGTTTTTGAATGGTGGTTGTGGAGAGAGTCCCCTGGACTGGAAGGAGAACACACCTATTCATTCTAAAGGAAATCAACCCTGAATGCTCACTGGAAGGACAGATCCTGAAGCTGAGGCTCCAATACTTTGGACATCTCATGCGAAGAGAAGACTCCCTGGAAAAGACCCTGATGTTAGGAAAGTGTGAAAGCAAGAGGAGAAGGGGACGGCAGAGGACGAGATGGCTGGACAGTGTCATCGAAGCTACCAGAATGAATTTGACCCAATTCCGGGAGGCAGTGGAAGACAGGAGGGCCTGGCATGCTCTGGTCCATGGCGTCACAAAGAGTCGGACACAACTTAACAACAGAGAAGAGCTGCTGTAACAGGAGTTTGTGGAACACAGAGCCCAACAAATAACATCTACCCTGACATCTCAGTGTACAACAAATAGTATTTACACTGACTTCATGGCTCAGTTACATTTCTTGAATTATGCCAGCAACGGGAGTTCGGCTTGTTTCTGTATAACATAAGCATCATAAGTAATAGACATGAATTTAAAAAAATAATTTGTTACACCGAATGTTCCAGCCAGCTGCTCCTCTTATCTCTCAATCCACTCTGCCAGAATAATCTCACGCTACCTCACTTTACCAGCTAAATGCATAGGTGTGCTTAAGACAGTTTGCCCAGTGATTATAAACATATTGAGTGACATAAGAATTTTTAATAAGAATGCAAACATGGGGGTTTAGCTCTTCCATATGCGGCTTCCACTTTTATGATCCTGGTCTTCTTTTCATGTTTTAATGAAATGGATTATTTTCTAATAGATCATTTGGCTTCAAATCTGGATTTGGTACATTATGGACATATGCTCAAGTCATTTGACTAATGGGGGTGACAAAGTGAAGTAAAGCATAAGCATCTGCAGCTATCTGTCTACCAAGCCTGTCCTGGTAATTTTGGCTCATGCATGGCCACTGCTAATAAAGACACACCGCTCTGAGACTCACACCTTTATTCCCACCATCTCTAGCTATTTTTAGTTCCTGGATTCTTAAAAAGAAAATAAACCTCAGAGGATTTTTATATGACTGTAGATTTCATTTACATATATAAAACTGTTTTCTTAAGAAACAAAGCAGATGGGGAGCATTTAGAAGAGAAAGGAGGGGAAGAAGACTAAGAATGAGAAGACAACAGTAATATAAAAGTAAAAAAAGGAAGATCTTTCAAAATCACAAGTCTCTCATTTAGAAGTACTCAGAAGCTGCGTGCTTCAAGAAAAGAGGAAACAACTTTAAAAATTTAAATATTGTGCAGTTACAAGGAGGATCAGCTTATTTTTGACAATAGAAGAGTTCAGTTGATTAGAATATGTTTTGCATACACTTTGTTGTTTCTTAAAGAATTGCTTTGCTTTGTTTTTTTGCGAAACTGTTTTCTTAAAGAGTTGTCAAGGATCTGCTGTAGGTTTATGTTCATCCGTCGAAGCAAGATGAGTACCATTAAGCCGAGATGAAACAAGCCACCATCCAAGAGCAACAGAGGCTGCCGTGGCTGCATTACTTGAAATCTCACAATCTGTACTTGGGTGTAGTACTTATAATTCTGAACTGGAGAGCTACATCCAAAGCTAGAAAGCTATAAATTCCATCACGAAGCTCTTTCTCGAAAAGAATCCTAAGTGTCTCACTCAACCACAAATGCCAAGATTCTATAGGAGCATCCACAACAAAATCAAAGAACACGAGAGACACTGCATACTAAAACAACCAAAAAAATCGGCAGTAGGTGAACATGCCCTAAAACAAGCTGGACATGAAATTCTATTCCAAAATACTGAAATACTGAACAACACCAGCAATCTTTACGTTAGACTGCACAGGGAGACCATTGAAATCCACAAACACAAGCAGAACTTCAACAAAAAAGAAGAAAGTTTAAAACTCAACAAAGTTTGGCTCCCAGCACTGAAAAAATACAGCATGCAAAAGGTCAACAAACTCTACCCAGCCACAAGGACCGGTGATCACTACACACAAAAGACCAGCTAACGACACCCATCAATCACAGTGGCAGATAATCTCTCCTCCTTATCACAACAATACACCCACAACAAAAACACACTGATCACCATAATCACCCAATCTCCTGAAAAGGACAAACGCTGATCTCACAGCTATAAATACTCACTCCCAAATAAACTGCACCAGAGCACAGAGTGCTACTCCTGTCCTCTGAAGATGCCCGCCACAGAGACTGGCAAAACGTTAGGAAGAACAACCTTCAGAACACGGCCAAAGAGCCCGAAAAACCCACAACAAACATTAGATCCCAGCCGTGAAAGCCTTTGTGAGTACATTCTATAGGAGCAATTCTCAAGAATGAAAGAGGTATTGACATGCTTTGTAGGGTAGACACACTCAGTGATGTTCCAGGGTAGAGTTGGAAGCCAATTATCAGGTGCCATTAAGGATGGATGAATCAGTTTCTCTTGCTGTTGCAGAAATTCCCCCTCCCCAAGTTTCCTAAGATTTGTTTCCAAATCTCACATGTTTCTTCCTAAATACAACAGAAAGAACTTGAAGAGTTTCTTGGAAGTGAATATGAAAGAAAAGGTTTCTATGAGCCACCGTGCGGTCCCTTATCAGGAGAATGGTGACCTATAAATAAAACAAACAAATGAACAAAACCAAAAAATTATCCATCCTTGCACCCACCAGAGGCAGGACCTGCTCTGACAATAATCTGCTCTCACTCTACATCAAATTAGAATTAATAATGTCCTAATCTGGAAGATCCATTTTCAGTAGCATGTGGGGTACTGCTTTTAACCACCACCATTTTAGAACTGCAGAGCCGGAAGGGTCCTGATGGATCCTCAAATCCAGCCCTTGTCAAGGAGGCACAGTGGGGAATCAAACTCCCACTGAGCTATCCAGAAGTTTGGTTAAGCATGTAAGGAAGAGGCCTGCTGGATTGAACCTACCTATCCAGACCCACATTTTATGTCACTCATTGGTGATCCAGTTACTGATGAATGGTCTGCTAGCATCTCCCGGTCTCCTGTTTCCCAGGAAGGATGCACAGAAGCATGCTGCCTCTAATACTGATGTTGATATACAGGTAGAGCACTCCTCTCTAGTAGACACTGACAGCTCTTTACTTCGATGAATTTATCTAATTCTCCGTTAAAGTCATCCATGTTGGCGTCTGTCACTACAACTGCGGATGTAGCAGTGAATAATGGACATACACCGTTAACTGTGCACTTCCTTTTCCCCTGTCCTTTTTTGTTACAGTAAATCCAACTGAAAACTTAAGAAGGAAGTCTAAAATAGGTCAAAGACCAAAATCTTGTTCTGTAAATTATGCCTGCAGATGATGACATGCAAGCCAATTACAGAATGATGGTATCAGTGGGGGGGATTTTTGATAATTAAAAACTCCCTGTTGCTATCCTGTGGCTTGTCTGACTGGGGTGTAATCAGTTACACTGCATGTGAGCAGTGGGAGCTCTGTGATGGCAGCAGAAATTATTTAATTCCCAGAGGTCTGTTGTGAGTAAGTGATGTTATCAGCAGAGGGAGATATGGGGTAATGAAGAAGTTCCAGCTTCCATCCTAGAGCTTACACGGCTTGTGAGCAGTGAGGCCAGTTATACGAGTCAGGTGAGCTGTGGGAAAGAAACAGGAACCCTTTAATTTCCAAAAACCTCCCCATGCCAATGACCTCATCCGCCTTATGCAGATGTAATTTATGCAACAGGATTTTTTCCAAAATGTGATGGGAAAACATAATGAGAAAATTTCATGTGTGAAATCGCATGATCTTTGCCAAAAAAAAAAAAAGTTGCATTACACTCAGTGGTGAGAGTCCTACTGGATATTCATACGTATGTAAAAGAACAGTGTTGTCACTTGTCGGTCACATCTCTGTTTGCAGACCTGGAGACATACCTGGCATGTGCCTAGCTTGTTGTCAAATCCTGGCCAGCAGAGGTGGTGGTGAAGGCTTCTGGGAGTTGTAGTCCAAGAACATCTGGAGGTCCAAGGCTGGGGACCACTGCACTACACTATGCTGAATATAATGCACCAACGTTGTGTGCTACTTCAAAGGTCTGCATTAATTCCAGTAGATCTCAACAATACCCTCGAGTGTCTGGTGCTACTCCTGGGCCCAGACTTAATGACTGTTTCCAAACCCAAATCTCTCAAGACTACAGACAAATCTGTTTCCTTTGACATCAAAGAAAATTAAAATGAACCAGGGCAGATGGCCCAAACAAGGATTGAGCAAACATGTCCAAGGCCTCTAAGCTGTCATGAGTGAAGTTCCCATCTATGTAAATATTTTTTTTATGTACGGAATTTTGCAGGTAGCTGGTCTGCTCATGTGCACGTGCTTGGCCCATGTGGAATCAAGCCACGTTCTGTACTCCTACTGCTGCCTTTGACAGGAGCGGAAAGTTCTTGTGTGCTCCAGGGCTCTCATCACTGGAGAACAGTGGGCCACAGAGTTAGTGTTTTATGCTCTGTTTCATGGATCTCAGGCAATGTTCTCAATGCATGCAGATCAAAATGCTCTGTTGAAGTGAAACAAGGTACTCTGGAAGGAAAGATCTAAGACCAAGGTTTCATTTTGAAAATACCTGTGCTGCTCAGCTCCATTGAAATCTTCATACTTGATCCAAGAAGCTCCTGCAAGCTTCTTTCATGAAACATTATGTTAATGCAGGAGAGAGGGCATAAGAGGAAGAGAGTCATATGGAATTGCATATATATTTTAGTTCTTTCTAGTATCACACCTATTGCTTGTATTTTTAAGAAATCCTCATGATTCCCCATGGTTCCTTGGCCATCCTCTGATCCCCTTCTGGGGTAGGCATGTGCCCTGTCATTGGACAAATGGGCAAAAAAATGGGATAATTTGTGGAATCATAGGATGATTACAAGGTGGATCAAAGATCCACAGTTCACTCTAGGGTGGAGCTGACTCTTCATATTCTACAGTGGTGCCTCGCTTAATGATTACCCCCACATTACGACGAATCCGCTTTACGACAATCTTTTTGTGATTGCAATTGTGATCGCAAAATGATGGTCTAAATGGGAGAATTTCGCATAGCGATGATCAGTTCCCTGCTTCAGGAACCGATTTTCACTTTACGATGATCAAAAACAGCTGATCGTCGGGTTTTCAAAATGGCCGCTGGGTGCTTAAAATGGCTCCCCGCTGTGCTTAGGGACGGATTCCCCGCTATACAGGCAGCGAAAATGGCCACCGTATGGAGGATCTTCACTGGACGGTGAGTTTTTACCCCATTGGAACACATTGAACGGGTTTCAATGCATTTCAATGGGGTTTTTAATTTCGCTTTACGATGTTTTCGCTTAACGGCAATTTTCCTGGAACGGATTATCGTCGTTAAGCGAGGCACCACTGTATTATGCATTTGAAATGATCGCTGGTCATTGGAATTAGGAAAAGGGGAAATTAAACAAGGCTGAGTTGCAGGCATCAGAGGAGAAGGTGAGAGATAGCTGAACCGGCCAGTGGAGCCCAGGATCAATTCTGAGCCAATGAAATGCAAGGGTAGGCCCAGGCTGAAGTGTGTGCATATGTATATATATATATATCTGTTGCAGTCACTCCACCCACCATTTTTGGAGGTGTAGATTGAAAAGAAAGACTTATTGCTGCAATAGTCTTTTTCTTAGTCCTCTCACTCATCTTAGTTTATTAGATTTTACTGAGACAGTATTGCGCTATTAGGACAGAAAGTGTATGTCATTGCGGAAAGACGATTGTTGCATGGGCTTTGAGTGAAGAGGTCACATAATTAGGGTGTTGCATTGCCCTCTCCAGGTTGTAGCCCACTGTGTTCCTCCAGTAAAAAGAATTATATATACAATATCTGACATAGAAAATTTTTAAGCCAATAATGTTTTTTTTAAATGAATAGCTCAATCTTGTGTCGTCCTTGGAGTTTCGTCGTATAGCATTGGAGGATGTGCCTCTCAGATTGCAAACAAGTGTTGCAGCCCGTGGGAATATTATCTCAATATACATGCATGCTCACACAAACACACACGCTCACAAGGATTATGTACATGTATGCATATGGATACTTTACATGTGTTCTAGAGCAGAACAAGGGAAGCACTGCCTTCCAGGTGTTTTGGATGTAAAAATCCCAGAAATCCTGACTTCCAGGAACAATGGTAAAGAGTTGTAGAAACTATACAACAAATATGACAGCAGAGAAAGTAAGTTAGATTTCCACCCTTTGTTGTGCATTCCTTCGCCTTCTATAGATGCAGGTTTACTTTCTGAAGGAGGAAATCTCACTGACTGTGCAAGTTCTCCCTGTGAATAGGAACCCAGATTAGAAATTGGGAAGAAGTCACTCTTCATGTGCAAAGAATGATGATGGGGAAGGACCAGCACCTGGCACATCTGTCGTGCATTGCCGTAGCATGCCTGGAGAGAACTTCCCACACATCTTTTGTTCAAATAGACTTAACAGGTGAGTTGTGAAGGAAGGTGTACTGCTAAATGAGAGTAAATGATCAACGCAGCACAAACAGTATTAGTGTTAATTGAGTTATCAATGCCGTTAGCCAGCAATCTCCTGCAGCGGGCTCTGTGAGCTAGTCCTACAAAATCCTCATCATGTGCTTCTCTGTCTAAGCGTAAGAGGGACCCTCCGAGGGTCCAATTTTCTTGGCACGCAGTAGAGTCATTCATGCATTCTGTTCTCCCTTGTGCCAGGGTGGGGTGAGCATAGGGAAGGGCAGAATAGACAGACTAGGGCAAAGGAGGTGGATACTTTATTGAAGACGTCCCTGGGCCATGTTAACATATAATAAACACAAATTCATAACAAATTAAGAACAAGGTAAGTAAAATAAAATAAATTAAGAACAAATTAATAATTAATAACAAAAATAACAGCAAACACAACTTTCAAAGAGCGTTAGTATTATAAAATACAGTACTTAAATTATGTGTACAGTTCAGTCAGTCACGAGGGCTACATAAACATGTGGAATGCCAAAGCTTGGCCACACCTAGAATTGGGATTCTCATCACTGCTTGACTGATCTATAGAGTGACTTCATGTGGACTGGCTATTAACGTCAGCAAACAAATCATCAATATGTCTTATCCACATCCTTGGAATTTTTTTTAAAACATGAAAAACTGCTGTGGATCTTTAAAATGCTGGACGTGCATGAAGCCCTTACACCACCATTAAAACAACAACAACCACACACACATTTGTGGTGATCTACTTTGTGGCCCCTGTTTATTTTGGCCCTCACAAGAGATCATGCCCTGCTTCCTTCACACTGCCACCAGGTATTCTCCTAATACCAATTATGCTATACTCATGTACTACCAACACTAAGCGTTATTGAACTTAGGACAGAGGTTGAATTAACAAAGATTCTTTTATTGACAAGTAAATCATAAAGGTAAATCAAGTATGAACTGAATCAGGTCTACATGGATTGGATTATGTATGCAATCACTTTTATTTCAAACTACTATGTACTTTTAATCAATATCTCTCTTATAGAACGTGTAATTTCATTCCTGCTTGTTCAATATTGTTTATCTCAATTCCCTCTACTAACACTCTCAGCTCAAATTCCTAAATCTCTTCTTCTTGCTGCTAAAACCCTAACTGCCTTTCCACATCTTCAACTGTCTCTAACTCTCCAACTCTCTGTCTAATTCTGCCCCTCCTGCCCTATCCTTGGCTCCTCCCCTTTGAGCTTCTGTGATGGACAGGCAGGAGTGACGTCACCTTTTGGCATTCCGGTACAACATTTTGTTGGAGTTACTGCAACCTCACATGCTGCCTATAGTGGGTGTGGCTGGGAGGGCCTCTTCTGGGCTGGGATGACTGTCAATCTATCCAGCACTAACCAATCATTCCTTTCTGCCTCTGAATTCAAAGACAGCCCTCCCTCTGTGCTTTTTCCACTACTTCACTTGTTGCAAACAGTTGTTCTGTATGCTGTTGATCTGTTTTCAACTGTAAGTAATGCAATGTTTGTACTCTTTCTCCTACACATATTTCTGGATGTTATTGAGACCTTAAGTGCCAGTTAATGAGAAAGGGGTGGACTATTTGGGAAACATGTAGCTATTCTCCTCTGTGGGTGTCTTCAATTCTAGTGCATAGCACGAGGAATTTTACCAGAAATTTAAAACTCTGCAACACATTGTTGAAAGTGCCTTTCCAGACTCAAAACTCAAAATGTTTCATCCAGGCAACATTTTGAGACACAGAACGGAAGAAGGGTGTCTAGCTAGCTTCAGACTTTGCAATTGGTGGGCAATCCAGTGTTTGTGGACTGGCTAGAAGTGGCATAAATTAGAAATGTGCTAAATGTTCATTAAACTCAAGGTTCACTTTGAAGGAAATGTGTTGCAGAAATGTGTTGATACTGCTCAATCCCCATAGACAATAATATAAATGGCAGGAATTAAGATGGAAAAAAATGTACCTCTTGCAACAGAGTCTTGAATTCTCTGCAGAGGGGATGGTTTTCCAGAGATACCCTTGACTTCTTAGTTGTTGAACTCAAATTCTTTAAAATCCAAAACTTCCATGTCAAAATGCTGGCTGGTTGAAACCTGTGAGGCTCTTCCAAAAGAGATCTCAGATTTGGCACACGTATGTGAAGAATGAAAAAGAGATACAGGCTTATTGAAGTTGCCCCAAATAGTGCCAACTTACAGGTGCTTAAAGGATGTTGTTGATCTCTATTTGACTGTAAGGCATTGTTATCCCACCAATAAAAACAGCACAGAAGCAATACAAAGGCTATGAATGAACAGGGTCATAAAAATTGCCAAAAAATAGTTTGAAAAGACAGTGATATATTTAATGATGTCACTTTATTCCATGCTCGTGAAACAGCTATTTAGATTTATAGGCTTCCAGCCTTCACCCTAAACACACTGTTAAATCCATTATCTACAGCCAAGCCCTGTAACACAGCCATTTGTGTTGGGATCCATTGAACAAAGAATTCAGCTCCAGATGTTTCAAGATTCAGCTCTCAGAAGCTTTATTTAGACAATATGGTCTAAGGCAGTGGTTCCCCAACTTGGGCCCCCAGATGTTCCTGGACTATAATTCCCAGAGGCCCTGGGCAGCGCTGCTAGTGGTGAAGGCTTCTGGGAGTTGCAGTCCATAAACACCTGGGGAACCAAGTTTGGGAACCGCAGGTCTAAGGGATTATAAGAATTATAGTCCAAACCTCCTGGCAGGTCATAAGCTCCCCCAAACTTAAGGGACTTCAGTTTTCCACACGTGCTTTGGGTTCTAGTTCTCACTCCTAACTGCTGAGTGTCTCTGGTGGTTAGGGCTGGATCTCATAGCCACATTCCAAGGATCCAAAACTTTGAGGAAGTATAAGTGACCAACCAGAGTGGAGCAAGAGATGGTCAAAGTGAACGGTAGAGTTGGCATCACCACCTGCGCTAACACTGACATGCCAGCGATCATCATGAATAGAATAGCAGTAGGAAAGGATAAAGAAAAATGTTACTTGTGCATTTCATAATTTTTTAATAGTACACATAGCCACTTAAGAGCTCCTGGCTACCTTAGTGGTTTATGCATCTGGCCGTGGAGCCAGACGTTGGGAGTTTGATTCCCTGTTCTGCCACCTTGACAGGAATTGGACTCAATGGTCCATAAGGTCCCTTCCAGCTCTGTAGTTCTAGGATGAGGATGATGAAAAACACTTGCCTCACAAGATGACCATTAAGAAGTCCATATTCCAACCAACCATATTCCAAGTGTGAAGGCAAGAGGAGAAGGGGACCACAGAGGATGAGATGATTGGACAGTGTCATCAAAGCGACCAACATGAATCTGACCCAACTCCGGGAGGCAGTGGAAGACAGGAGGGCCCGGCGTGCTCTGGTCCATGGGGTCACGAAGAGTCAGACACGACTTAACAACTAAACAACAACAACATTCCAACCTTACCTACCTACACTGTGGATTTCCAGAATGGACAGCCCATGCAGCTCACAGAAAATTATGAGAAGAGGGAAAGTGGAAAACAGTTCCGGCTGGCAAGTGAAAGTAGAGTTTATACAAATCAATGACCATCCACACCCTTTCCACACAAATTTTTTTTGGGGGGGGCACCCAGAGCACACAGCAAGGCCCTCGGTAAATGGACATGTCCTGAACGGGATGGAAGAGGAAGATTTGCTGGAGCAGTAACACAACTTGTCATTCAGGCAACACATTGCCCTGCTCAGAGAGATTTGCTGAAATGGGTAGAGACTGCAAAAATGTCTGAAGCATGCTGGCTGCTCACAAATAGACTCTGTGCACTCTGTATCACCCCCACCACCCCACAACAAACGTCCGTCTCTTTTCCCCGCATTGTTTCAGAATGAGGGGCTAAAGTGTCTTCCAGGAGAAATGCTTGTAATTCCATCAGCCCAGGGGTAGTATTTGAGGCTCACAGGGGACACAATGACTTGGCACTTACCAGCGCTGCAGTCTATTTTCATGCATAGCCTCAATGACTCGTAAGCGAACAGCACCAGTGGGTGCACGAATAAATACAGTAATTCAACACAGAGGACATTTGGGAAGACGGTGGGTGGCAATTCCCTCTCCAGGTGAAAAGAGCAGAGGACAGAGATTCCCCCAGCAGGCCCATGGCCTTTTGCTGCATGATGTGGAGCAGCAAACGGAGCTGGACACTTCCCCCGTGTCAAGGTGTGTATGAACCAAAGTCGGCGATGATATTCTGAGGCACAAGGAGGAATGTAAATCCTGGCTTGGCTCATCCAGCCGGTGAAGAATGTGGAAGTGCAACCTTCTCACTGGGGAGGATGGGTGAGCAACTCGGTGGGAGTTGGACGGAGTTCTCCTGTTGGCCACAATGATGTCTTGCACCAACCAACAAACATTTGCACGAGTGTGTGGCTTTTAGTGAAAGATCGGACCATTTGGTGTGGATTATGTGGATTGCCTTAAATTAGGTGCATCCCTGCTTTCAATTAGATTCCGTTGAGTTACTGGTAAAGGTAAAGGTAAAGGTTCCCCTTGACATTTAGTCCAGTTGTGTCCAACTCTAGGGGGCAGTGCTCATCCCCGTTTCCAAGCTGTAGAGCCAGCATTTTGTCCGTAGACAATCTTTCGTGGTCATGTGGCCAGCGCGACTAGACACGGAACGCCGTTACCTTCCCACCATGGTGGTACCTATTTATCTACTTGCATTTTTGTGTGCTTTCAAACTGCTAGGTTGGCAGGAGCTTGGACAAGCGACAGGAGCTCACTCCACCACGTGGATTCGATCTTACGATGGCTGGTCTTCTGACCTTGCAGCACAGAGGCTTCTGCAGTTTAACCTGCAGCGCCAACATATCCCGTTGAGTTATTGACAACCTTCTAAACCATTAGCTAGTCCTTGCATGCTTCCTCTGTGCAGGTGTGTGTAGTTCATGCACATGCTACTCTTTGAAAGGGGAAAAAGGGACTAGAAAGATTTTATTCAAGCGGCAGAGACCCTGAGAGAGCGCTTTGTCTGGTTCCCTGAAGCAAAAATCTTTGTAGGGGTTTCCAATTCATCTCTAGATCATGCAGCAAAAGAAGGCAACAATGTGTAAAATATAATAATCATGTGCCACGAAGTCAAATCTGACGTATGGCGGCCTTGTTTAGGTTTTCCAGGTAGAGAACATTCAGAGGTGGGTTACCCTTCCCTTCCTCTAGGGGTGCTGTGGGGCTGTGCAGCTTGCCCAAGGCCACACAGGCTGGCTCTTCTCTCTGGAAGCACAGTACGAAATCGAACTCCATAGCCAGAGACTTAAGATACTGAGTTATCCAGCCAGCTGATGTACAAAAAAACACCCCTCCATATGAACAAATCTTCATTGAAGAAAGACATCAAGAAATAGAAGACAACAATGGAGGAGGAGGGTGTTGAGGAACCATATCCCTCCATGCCATCCTTCCTGGTTTTAACGTTTCCAGGGAAGGCCTTTCTTCTTTCAGTCCCACTGCCCTCCTAAGCATACTTGTTGTGGAACAAGAGAGAGGACATCTTCCATGACTGTTCTCAGACTATGGAAGTCCTTCCCATGAGAGACCAGACTGGCCCCTTCTCTTCTGCCTTTCTCTTGGCAGGCAAAAGCCCTTCTGTTTCAGGCAGGCTTTTAATAAAGTTTGCAAGCTGCTGATGAAGAAAGGATTTTTAAAAGAAGTACCATTCTTTATACATATTCTCGAAGGCGTTCACGGCCGGGATCTGATGGCTGTTGTGGGCTTTTCAGGCTCTTTGGCCGTATTCTGAAGGTTGTTCAGAACACGGCCTTCAGACCTTCAGAAGATGGCCAAAGAGCCTGAGAAACCCACAACAACCATCATTCTTTATACCTTTTAGAATGTGTGTTTTTAACAAGGCTTTTATTGGCTGCTTTTGAATAATATAATAATTAACATATTTACATTTTTTGTGGTAGTATGAGTTTAATATTTTGTAATTGCTTTCATATGTGTGTGTGTGTGTGCGCGCGCGTGTGTGTGTGTGTTTAATCATTTGTTTAAAATGGTTTAAAATGAGCCTCATGGCACAGTGGTTAAATTGCAGTACTGCAGCCAAATCTCAGCTCATGAGCTGGGTTCAATCCGAAATAGCTGGGTCAAGGTTCACTCAGCCTTCCATCCTTCTGAGATTGGGAAATTGAGTGCCCAGCTTGCTGGGGGGAGGCAATGTGTAGTCTGCACAATGTAACTGTAACTGTGCAGAGCATGTGTTACGTTCTATGGGGTAGTATATAAGTACCATGCATTGCTTGGTAAGCTGATTTGAGCCCCTTTGAGGGAGAAAGGTGGGGTAGAAATTAAATGAATAATAAAATAAATAAATAAAATGAAGGAGGGGGGATCCAAAGGGCAAGTTTAATCAGAATATATATGCATAGTTTGCCATGCCATGGTTCACTCACTGCTGCACCATCAGTGTGCCCAGGAACTAGCGAAAAGGAAGAAATGCAAAGAAGAATTAATGATGATACCGATTTGCATCAGTTTACTGGTTTATAAAGTACTGAAGCAAAATTAGAAATCACCTTTGGGTTTTTTGTTTTTGAATGATTGTTTTTATTGTGCTGAAATCAAAACAGGGTGAAACAACAACATTAGACCAATGCAAACACATACGCCCAAAACTAAAAGAAAAGAAAAAAGGGGGGGGCACAGAATAAACCACAACAGGGCAAACTACAAAGGATTTGCCAGTATTTCAAAAAGTCTCAGTATAAACTTTGATGAAGGATGACCAAATATCTAGGGGAAAAAATCCATATGCAGTTGCTGTTGCACATGTTCAAATGCGAGAACCATCGTAAGGGTTTCTGTCCATTTGATTAATAGAGGGTGGGCCTGTAGCCTTCCCGTTTCTCCACAATCATTTGCTGAGACATCACAAGGGCACCACGAATCCAGCTCCATTGAATATTGATCACCGTTTGCAAAACACATGGAAAAATGTGTACAGCTATCACCTTTTTGTAATCCACATAATCACAAATGTGGCGATTTACAGAGATTTACAATACCTCTCCCCACAGCAGGGAAGAACGGTGACCTGTGTGCCTGCTGAATTTGCTCTCCAGAGGGGATGGGCAATTTAAGGATCTCGAACCCACTCCTTGTGGCTCTTTATCTTTCAGTGAGACTTGGACTTGGTACCTTAAACATGGAAGATGGCTTCAAACGGAGGATGATTTGATATTTTTTTTTCCAGGCAGTCCTTTAAAGGGAGGACTGTGCTTCCTGAAAAGGACACATGTCCAGCCCATGAAATATGCTGCTCTTAATACATAGAAAGCGTGGCTATGCTTGCATATTACTCATGCTACAAGAAAATGGCCAGAATGGTTGGAAGTGCAAGCTCAAATGCTTGTTTTCACCCAATTGGTGACGGATTTCCAGTAGGGGTGATTTGTAGGGATGTCCATGAGCACTAAAATTTGGAACTGGAATTTGAAGTTACACCCCTTTAGATTTAGAAATCAGAATTTTGAAAATTTGGGGTTTCTAGATAGCCAGAACTCTGTTATGGTCAATAGGAACACACAGACCACCAGTTTGGCAGTTCTGTGGGGTTCGTTTACTGGCTCAACAGGGTGTTCCATAGTTTGGCACCCTCCAGCAGGCACTTACTCAGACGCGGTGGCCTGACCTTCGTGTCCCAAGATGATGCTTCTGAGTAGGCGTCCATTGGAGAAGCAGGCCGCCAACCCGCAGAATACCTTTTGGGCTGGTAAACAAATCACCGTGAACTGCCCAAACTGGCTGTTCATGCTTTAGGCCTCTGGCTATGGAGCGAGAGCTTCAGAGTTCAATTCCCCACTGAGCCTCCTTGACAGAGGGGTCCTTCCAGCTCTGCAGTTTTAGAACAACAACAACAACAACAACAACAACAACAACAACAACAACAACAACAACAACAACAACAACAACAACAACAACAACAACAACAACGCCAGACATTGTAGTAATAGAACGAAGAAATGTCTGGATCATTGACACGGTAATTCTAGGGGATGCCAAAGCTGAAGTTAAAGAATTGGAAAAAGTGAAAAAATGCAGAGACCTGGGAATTGATACATCTTGTGAGTGAAGCACGCTTCAGTGGTCCCCATCATCATCAGGGCTTTGGGAAAAATACCATGGAATTTCACTCCGTATTATAATCAGCTGCAGATCTTTGAAATAACACCATTAGAGCTACAAAAATAGCAATATTAGGAACAGCATACATACTGCACTGATATTTAACAGATGTTTAGGTTTTCGGTCTAAATGTGAAACAGCAACGTCTACGTTGGCTTGGGCACGTCGTGAGAATGGCTGATGGTCGGATTCCAAAGGATCTCCTGTATGGAGAATCAGTGCAGGGAAAGCGCTCCAGAGGGAGACCGCAGCTGGGATACAAGGACATCTGCAAGCAGGATCTGAAGGCCTTAGGAATGGACCTCAACAGATGGGAAACCCTGACATCTGAGCATTCAGCCAGGAGGCAGGTGGTGCATCACAGCCTCACCCAATTTGAAGAGACCCTTGTCCAGCAGGCCGAGGTAAAGAGGAAGTCACAAAAGCAGCAAAATCAGGGAGCTGGACAGGGGACAGATTGGATTTGTCTTCAGTGTGGAAGGGATGGTCACTCTCAATTTGGCCTTCTCAGCTACACCAGACGCTGTTCCAAGTCCTCCATACAGAGCACGTTACCATAGTCTTTCGAGACTGAAGGATGCCTAACTATATAAAACCAGTCCATGTTTTTATAATTTTGAGTGACTGTGCAGCTTGAACCCTTGGTGCCAGAGTGTTTCATTTCTCAAGAAATTACTGCAGGATGCCTGATAAATAGGTTTCACTTTCACTTATCCTTCCATCAACCAGAAATCAAGCCTTTGCTTTCTCATCTATTGGAATAAATGGAACTCTTAAGATTTATCATTACACCGATTCGGGAGTGGCCAATTTGGATTCGGATCTATTCGGAACTACCCGAATATGGCATTATTCAGTGAATTCAGAATAATTTCCAGATCCAAATCTGCATCCCTAGCAATTCTGTGTGCCAATCACATTTCCTCGGATTATCTGACTGGTTGCGAATGTTATGAGCAATTCTGAGCTTGTGGTGAGGAGCCATGTCAGACAAATGAGCCTTTCCTCACTTGGGCCAAGTATCATTCATTCAGGGACATGTGCTTCCCTCTGCATGAGGTTATGTCTCTGAGCTTCTCCTGTGATGCTCCCGTTCCAGTGAAGCATTGAAACACGGTCGCTTTCCATGGTTTCACGCTGCAACCGTGGAAATGATTCAATCTGACATGCTGTTCCAATTCAATAGACAGCTGCTTCAGTAACCTGGCCGGTGGAGGGACAGATCTACAGGAAAGAAATAACAGACATGATAAACCAGTTGAGTACGGGCCTGGAAATGCACAAGAAGTGAACTGATAGGATCCGTGCGTGCATGTGTGTCTTAGACAGGGACATGAAGACGTTAAGACCTAGTGTAGTTTTCTTGCTAGATCTGGGCAAGCCTCCAGAGAACCTTCTCAAGATGTGCTCCTCATTTTCTTTCTTTTCCCACCCCTAGAGAGTGTGGAAGAAAGGAAAAAGTATTAAGGAAAACTGCCCAAATTCTTTCAAGTTAAGGGAACTACTATGGTCTCCTTCGGTTCAACACCCACTGACTCACCCAGAGTAGTGGCAGAGAGTCTCTGTTCCACCATACCTTCCATGAACTCCCAGCTCTTAAACCTGCTTGAACCTGACTTTAATAATGTTGGAGAACAGGATCCAAGGAAAGCAATGGGGCAGCTGCACACTGTCCCACCAGCCTGCTGAAGGGGTTCAGTTAACCCCACTAGTCTCCTGTCGAGTGCAGTTTCTGCCTGACCCCAAGGTCACATCACTCGGGTCAGGCTGCTCACAGTCTGTTGTGGCCACTGGGTCTTCAGGACAGCCCGGAAGCACCCTACACCTTTCAATGAAGGCTTGCATTGCTGGCTGCTCACCGATGGGCAGATGTCCCCTGCCCTTCCTGCTACTGGCTCCGGTGGTCCTTTGGGCACTTGCTCCTCCAGTGCTTTCTCTGAGTAGGTAGGGGCTTGGTCCCTGGCCAGTCACCAAGGTCTCTGCAGGGTGGATGGTGAAGGTGGCGTGCAGGCAGGCTGAAGATCAAAACTGCCACGTTCTCCCTCTTTTGCCCCAGGCCTTTCCACCCAGATCACTGTACATTGGAACAGTTCACCTTCCTAGAGGCACAGAAGATGGGGCCCAGCTCCCCACCCACTTTCCCCCACTCTTCACCCTATGACACTGTCATGTCATCTGACTAGGAGTCTCCTTCTTCCTCCTCCCTCTCTCGTATCTCTGACTTCTGCCCGGGGGATGCGGCTCTCACCTTCTTGCCCAGGTGAGCTCTATCATCACCCTCCTCCTTCACCTGGAACCTGCTTTCCTATGTCTGTGCCCATTTAGGACCCAGGAGCTGTAGATTCTGTCAGGACCTCAAGGGGGCATGGGGAAAGGGTGGACGGCCTGCTAGGGGTGTGAGGAGTGATCCCCTCGCAGTGAAATTTGGCATTTCCCCCCCTAACTTTGCATTTTGCTTAAAGCTCCCTTTCTTCTCTGGGCGGTCTTAAAAAATATAGTTTAAAAGGATGTAAAATTGATGTGGGCTTTAAACAAAAAAAGGGAGGGGAGGATTTGCATGTGCCAACCCCTGAAACATATGGCAGAGCTATAGGAGGAGAACTAGCAAGCTGCAGTGATGTCGTGTGGGTTTCAATCACTTGGAAAACGACACGGATATTGCCAGCTCAATTCCAGATCTATCTAAGGCAATCTGGGAAACGTATCAGTGTCTATTGCAACTATCTCTCAAATGTCCTCAGATATTTTAGAAATGAATAGCAGTCATACCAATATTACGGAAAATGAGTACAGCAAATACAATGCTAATACAAATCAGGACAAGAAGTGCCTGCTTTAAGAAAGCTTAGAAACAAGGAAGAAAAGAGGGTGGAGGAGTCCAGCTTTAACTGGAAACCATCTCTCCTTCCCCGCAATCTATTCTGGGCCGAAAGCAAGACTTTTGAGTAGAAATGGCCACAGCACCTATGGCTGAGGAGAGGTGAATCAGAGGCAGTTCCCCTCCCTCCCTTAATCGACTTCCTTTTCACTCTTCCGCCATGTCCATGAAATGGAAAAGCCACCATTCACTACTGAAAGATATTGAAAGTGGTGGTACTTTATTAGATTTATATACCACTCCATTAGTGCAACACACTACTCTAGAGGGGTTAACATCAGGATAAAACACAATACACATAAATTGGATAAGACCAGTGAACAACAGGCAGAAATCTCCAAAGCACAAGCTAAAATGTGACACATGAGGCATATAACAAACAAAACAGCAAAAAACCAACAAAAATTAAAAACACACCAGGCAGGTTAGCTAAGGAAGGCTGCTCTGTAAGGCAGAGTTTTCAAGTGTTTTTAAATGTTGGGAGGGAAGGAGGCCGGCACAACGTCACCGGTAATTAGTTCCAAAGTCTTGGTGCCAAAGAAGAGGCCCTGTTTTGAGTAGATGATTTCCTGGCCTCACTTGAAAGTGGCTATCCTGAGGAGCATTGCCTGGGAGGACCCAGTGAAGCACGTAGATGACCTTGGGAAATGATGCTCCAACAGATAACGTGGCCCCAAATGATGCAGGGCTTTATAGTCGATCATCAAAACCCTTGAATCTGACCTGGGATGCTAAAGGTATCCCATGTAGATGAGCCAAGATTGGGGAAATGTGATGAAACTTACTCACGCCAGCCACCTGCTGCATTCTGGACCTGCTGTAATCTCTGGGTCAGACCCAAGGGGAGCCCCATGTAGGAAGCATTGCAGTAGTCAATACAGGAGATGACCAGTATATCCACCAAAAATCCATTCAGGATAGAGCAGAGGTACTCTTTGGAATGGGGCCTTTGACTCCTCCCTACTGAAGTTGACCACAGTGACAGTAAGAAGAACTATTAAGGTTAACAAACATCACTAGCCACTTAGGCATCATATCTGTAGGAAGCTGGGCATGAGACTTCCATGATGGTTTGTTTGCTACTGTTTCATCTTAGCAACTTCCATGAAGCTCAATACACATACACTTCACCCTAGATTTCATAAGAACCCGATGGGTTTCATAGAGAACAAAAATCTTGAGGCTAGGCCAAAATGGTCTAGAAAAATGATCATAGTGACATTCCATTTTGGAGGACTGGTAAAATGGGCGAGAATCTTTAAGAATTTCTCACCACTCTCTGCTTTAGAAATCCACGGACCTCCTGATGTTTGACTTTCAGGGTATGTGCAGTTTTGATGAGCACCCAGGTTGGGCCTATGTAGCAATTGGGTGCCTACCACCAGTTCTTCCTTCTGCTGCCAGTACTAAGAGCCCAATTACTTTACTTCAACAAGGGGAAGGAGACAAGCAGTGGTAAATGGCCCTCCTGAAGTCAATTAAGTCATTCTTATTTTTCCTCTTTTCTTCTTGCCATCTTGGGACTCTTTGTTTTAAATTAACTGTTAAAATTGTAAATTTATATTATATTTTATATCGTTTCTTAATGTAAAACTGTATATTTTAAATTGTTTTTATCTTCTAAGTTGTGAGCCACCCAGAGTAGACTATGTCTAGATGGGTGGCATATAAATGCAATCAATCAATCAATCAATCAATCAATCAATCAATCAATCAATCAATCAATCAATCAATCAATCAATCAATCAATCAATCAATCAATCAATGTCTCTGCATCAGACTTGTAATTGGAACAAATAGTTCTAGGCAAAATCCAAAGAAACAGAACAAAGCAAAACGAAAAGAAAAAAAAGCAAAAACATGTGGCACCTTAAAGACCCACTATTATATTTTATGGGCTCGGGAGCTGCACAACTAGTCCTACCACTCCTATCAGGAAATTGATCCTATTTTCTTTTTAAGCACTTAAAAGTTTGAATGTTTGCACCTTTTATTACTCTGATCTAAGACCATCCATTGCTCTGCAGGCGTCCTCAAAATTGCCTGCCATCTGTGGGTCTCCTTCGCAGATCCCTGCAGTGCAGGAATAGGTCTGAGCCTGCAAAACTATCTGGACTTTCATGTCCGTGAGTCCCAATGCCCAGATGTTTATCGCACTGCCTTGCAGAAGGGTAGTTTAAACTTTCCTGGGCTCGTTGGAAATAAATACAAAGCTGAGACAGCCGGAGCGATGCTCTTTCATGTTTTCATGTTAGCACAGCTGTTCAAGCAGCTTAAACACAGCAGATGGTTGACATCAAGGCAAATAATGATCTTACTCAGGGAATGGAGCTGCTAACATGACAAAGTGCTGGGGATGGTAATGGGTGATATCCAAGGCTCAGGGCCTGCTCTGTTGTGGCACCCCTGCCTTTGGAGTTCTTCAAACCCGTGTTATGACAGGAGCCCCAATGCAGCGCCTATTAAACTCATGTTTGCTAGGCTGGCTATTTTCCTGGCTTTTAACACAGCAGATTCAATGGTTTCCATGGTGGGTTTTCATTTAATTACTTTAATTAATGCCGAAGTAGACTTGTAAGGACGTAGTAGTGCTGCAGGTTAAACCGCAGAAACCTCTGTGCTGCAAGGTCGGAAGACCAGCCATCCTAAGATCGAATCCATGCGACGGAGTGAGTTCCCATCGCTTGCCCCAGTTCCTGCCAACCTAGCAGTTTGAAAGCATGCAAAAATGCAACTCGATAAATAGGTACCACCTCGGCGGGAAGGTAACGGTGTTCCATGTCTAGTCACGCTGTCCACGTGACTACGGAAACAGTCTACGTACAAACGTTGGCTCTACGGCTTGGACACCACGCCCTAGAGTTGGACACAACTGGACTAAATGTCAAGGGGAACCTTTACCTTTACCTAGACTTGAAATTGGGGTAGTGGAGGGCAGTGTGTAAATATCATCACCATCATCATGATCATCATCATGATCATCATCATGTATCCTCTCTTACCTGTAAACCAGGCTTGTCCAACCCGCGGCCCATGGGCCGCATGCAGCCCAGGTTGGCTCGTAATGTGGCCCAGTGCAATTTTTTTTAAAAAAGAAATTCTGAAGTTTCAAGTTACATCGCTGGCACTTGTGGCCGGGGCACGTCACAACGGTAGGGGGGAGAGAGGGAAGGAAGGAAGGGAGAGGGGGGCTGTGTGACTTCATTGCACCATCCCCGTCAATAGGTGGACCCCCTCCCAGCCCCATAAAGCCACCGGAGTCGAAGCTGGCAGCCTCTGCTGTCTGAGATCGCAGCTGCCAGTAAGCGCGCTTGGAACGGGGCTGCAGAGGACAGCTAGGGCTGCCCCCCATGCGGCCCAAACCAAATTTATTTCTGGCCCAAACCAAATTTTCATCTTCTAATGTGGCCCAGGGAAGGTGAAAGGTTGGACACCCCTGCTGTAAACAGTCCCATTCTGATAATGGAGCAAATATGCAAAAATAACCTAAATCAGAATCAGTGTGATACTTTATCAGCTGTAAGCCACAGATTCTGTGGCATCCTGGGTAAGAGATTATTCTCACCATCCCAGGGATGTTGTCAGTGATGACCATGATTTACTCACAGGCCTCTAATCGTAAACCATCTTAAAAGGAAAAGATGCAAGGCTGATTGCCAGCAACTGCAGAAGGAGCGTGTTGTAAATCCACAGTAGAAGCAGCACAGTTCCTAAAATTAGACTATTTTCCAGTCAATTTGAAGGGGGTGGGGGGGAGAGAAAATCAGATTTAATTTTCAGGTATTATGCATGCAACTGAACAAATGAGCTGAACTAGAGATTGTGAGGCTGAAGTGTATATTTTTGGAACCTGCCTGTTTTGCAGGCCAAAGGGCCATGTTTTCCTGATTATTTACACAATTTGAAGGGCAAAGAGGAAGAAGAATTGAATTCTCTAATCTTTCCCCCTGACTCTTCTTCCAGCTACCAATAAGGGTGTTGTCTAAAGCAGATCAAAAGGTGAGCCTGATTTTTACCATGTCTTTCCCAATAATGCAAATATGGTTTCCCAGTAGAGTTCCACTAAGCTTTTGATTTTCTAAGAGGCGAAGCAAAACTGGCGGTCTCTTCCCCACCCCTTGAAATATGCCATCCTCTTTAATAAGCTAATGCTATTTTCCCGAAAGCATCCAGAAGATAAAGTCTCTCTTAATCTTCTGTCCTAGATCTAATCAAGTCAATTCAAATCAATTCATTCCTGTAACCTATGTTTGAAAGGCAGCCAACTTCTCTCCCTTCCTCGTTCGGCTAGCAATTCAAATAACCAAGACAGGTTTTAGTAAAGTCAATGCATCGCCTTGTCATTTTAGTCCCACTGAAGATGTATCAGCTATGCAAACATGTAGAAATGGTGGGGTACCAGATCTTTGAGAGGAGGGATTCCTTAAAGAAATAGATTGGGTGGCGGGTTGTAGCACAAAAAAAGTAATATTTCTAAGGTCTGCTTCCATAAGAGCCACACAGTGAACGTCATGACCATTCATAAACCTGATCTCTCCAGCATGGCTGCAGAAAAAGAAATATCTTGTTGGTTGCTGCGGGTTTTTTGGGCTCTTTGGCCGTGTTCTGAAGGTTGTTCTTCCTAATGTTTTGCCAGTCTCTGTGGCCATGGGCATCTTCAGAGGACAGGAATCAGAACTCTGTCTGTGCTCTGTCTGTGCTCTGTTGTGCATTCTGACTCCTGTCCTCTGAAGATGCCAGCCACAGAGACTGGCGAAACGTTAGGAAGAACAACCTTCAGAACATGGCAGCCCGAAAAACCCACAGCAACCATCAGATCCCGGCCATGAAAGCCTTCGAGAATAAATATCTTGTTCCTTGCCTTTTGAGATGGTGCTCTTCCTGCCATGAGTGGCCAGCAGGGCAGAGCGATTCCCACGCTCTCTTCTGCCTGCCGTCTCTGCTCAGGTATCCCAGAAGCATCATCTACAGAGAAGGGCTGATATCAGCTTTGTAGCTCTAAGGACACAGCATGCTTCCTGATAGTCCTGCTTCTCTCATTCCTCCAACTGCTTGTCTCCTACCCTTGGCTTTCTTCTTCGGCTTCATTTTAGCTCAGTGGCTTAGGTCTCTAGCTGCTGAGTCAGAGTTTGGGAGTTTGATTCCCCGCTGTACCTTCTTGACAAGGACTGGACTCGATGATCTGTAAGGTCTCTTTCAGCTCTGCAGTTCTACGATGACGATGACGACAATGATGACAATGATGATGATTTACTTGATTGCCTTCCCTCAGTAATCAGCTACCTGTGTGTGATTTTTAGATAGGCGGTTACACATTACTGCTTTGACTGGCCGGATCCGTCATTTCTGTCCTTCCACAAGCAGGCAAAGACTTTTCTCTTCTGTCAAGCTTTTCCTCAGTGAATAGCGCCGAGTGGGGTGTTTTGAAATGGATTGTTGTACCGTACTGCATTGAAGGTGTTTCGATGTTGCTTACGGTATTGTATTCATTGAGCCTTTTTGTATCATGTACTCACTGTTAATTAGCTTAAATACTGTCTTATAATGTTGATAAGCTGCCTTGGGTCCTTTTAAAGGAGAAAGGTGGGTGAAAACTAATTTATAGAAATAATAAATAAACAAACTGAAAATGGCATGTCTCAGTCATCCTTCTCTCCCCACCTATCCTTACTAGCTGATCTAAGCATTTCCTTCCACTTGGAAGGATGTTCCTCAAGTGTCAGATTATCAGAAAGGCGTCAGATTATAAAACAGGATCCTTTTAGTCAGAATAGCTGAGATTTTGATCATCCTCCCACAGAGACAAATGCCTGTCAGAACTTCTGCTTGCTTCTTAATGAGTAGCAAATACTGTTGTTGCTATAGCTTGTTGTTCAAATGATCTTGTCATGACCAGGGTAACTGGTGATTCTGGGTTTGCGGAGATGGGAAATCTGCTCTTGACATTTATTTATTTAAAATGTTTATATGCTGCCTTTCTTCCAGAAGGGATCCAAAGTGTTTTACAATATGAAAAGAAACAATATTGAAAGCTAAAGCAATAAATTAGTGCAATATTAAAAAGCAAATTAAAAAAATATAAAAGCCGTGTAGATAAAAGCTTTCAGAACTTTACAGGACCTATTCAAAATGCTGATCCCCTTTTTTGTGGGGGGAGGGAGGTTTAGCAGCTTGGCTAGTTCCCGGAAAGTTTGGACCAAAACCCAGAATGGATGAACCACCCCAGACAGTCACCAGATGCCCCTTGGCTTGCGGTTTTGTTCTTAAGAAGCTGCTTTGGGTTTTAATCATTGTTGAAATTTGTTTTCTGGCTAAGGTTATATTGAGGGGTTGTCTTATTGAAAGGCTAGATAAAGATGTTAGCAATTAGCCAGTAGGGTCTAATTAAAATGTTAGAAGTTAGCAAGTTGGGTCCAGGTTAAGACAGCCATGCTGTGATCTCAGTACAGTCAATGGGACTTCAGACAACCATGATTAACTAAAGTCTGGCCAACTTACAATGCAATCATGCACATCTCTTAGAAAACCTCATTACGTTCTATGGAACTTACTCTATAGACTGCAGTTTTGTAGCATTTCAGCCTCTGATTAAATCTGACCCATTATCTTCAATAACGGGACTTGGGTTAAATTACTCTCCTCTTACTATGTTACTGAATTATTTAGAGGAAGAATTAGATTCTTAGGTTAAATTATTTGGTCAGCATTGATCAGCAGCAACAAAAATGGCCTTATCTAGCCACTGGCAAAAGATACACATTTCTTTACTGACTGAGTGATTGTAGCGTGTCAAAGGAGCACAAGAACAGGCAAATTAGCTGATAAGGTATGTGCCTAGGAGAGGAAAACTGGTTACCAAGGGCTCAAGGGAAAAAGGACTCTATATATTAACTTCTGGAATGCTTAATGTTCAGTTATCAGATTGCAGAAATGGATTTCCTCATAACCCTTTCTCTTTGAAATGTTTAAATAATAATTTGAACAAATATTTCATAAAGAAGAGGAACCACTGGCTCACCCTAATGGCAACAGATACCATATAGCCATGAGTATTATATCCAGACCTTTTGCAGCACGGTGGCAATGTGTGCTGTTTATATTCCGTCCCCTAGTGCTTAAAGAACTCTCTGGATGGTTTACAATTGAATTATGCAGGTTACACATTGCCCCTTCAGCGAGCTGAGTACAGTGGTGCCCCCCTTGATGACGAAATCGCTTGATGATGAGTTTTTTGTGATCGCGATCACAAAATGATGGTTCCTATGATTTTTTTTTTCTGCTTTACGTCAACTAGGTGCCTGCTTCCTGAACCGTTTGTTCACAAAACAATGTTTTTTCCGGCTCTGCAAAATGGCTTCCCTTCAAAAAATGGCTTCCCTCCCTTCACAAAATGGCTGTTTTCCGGACAGAAGCTTCGAAAGACAGTGATTTTAAACAACTGATCGGCGGTTCTCTGTGGGCGATCTTCGCTGGACAATGAGGTATTTCCCCATTGGAATGCATTAACTGGTTTTCGATGCATTCCAATGGGTGTTTTTTTCCGCTTGACAACAATTTCGCTTAACAGCGATTTTCCTGGAACTGATCATCGTCAAGCGGGGCACCATTGTACTCAGTTTACCAACTTTGGAAGAATGGAAGCCTGAGTCAACCTCGAGTTGGTTAAAAAGGTATAGGTTCCCCTTGACAATTTGTCCAGTTGTGTCCGACTCTAGGCGGCGGTTCTCATCTCCGTTTCCAACCCTTAGAGCTAGCATTTGTCCACAGACAATCCTCTGTGGTCATGTGGACAGTGCAACTAGACACAGAACGCCGTTACCTTCCCACCAAGGTGGTACCTATTCATCTACTCCCATTTTTATATGGTTTCGAACTGCTAGGTTGGTGGGAGCTGGGACAAGCGATGGGAGCTCACTCCAGCATGTGGATTCAATCTTACGACTGCAGGTCTTCTGACCTTGCAGCATAGAGGCTTCAGCAGTTTAGCCCACAGCACCACCATGTTGAACCCAGGTTGTGAGCAGAGTTTTGGCTGCAGTGCTGCAGTTTAACCATTGCATTGCCAGGCTCCAAGCTTAAGTATCTGTGAAGCCAGCTTGGTGCCTCAAGTTACAGTTCCAAAAACAGGAACTCTTTTACACATGCCAACTGCAGTTTTTTTAATGGGTTTAAGTGTTTTGCAGGCATAGGGGCCTTTTTTGTGTTGTGGTTCTGGGAGGGACCTTCTCCTGCACAGCGGCATCACTGAGGATAAAGAGCAGTGTAGTCATCAACCGTGTGCCTCTGAATATTTATTTGAACTTTTAAAAAAGTACATATCCCATTTTTCCTCCATTGAGCTCAAAGTGGCTGATGTGGGTCTCCACTTTCCTAGTTCATTCCTGATGACAACCTGGTGAGGTAAGTAGATTGGGATGCTGTTGACTGGCTCATGGTGATCCAGTGAGCTTCATGCCTGAGTAGAGACTGAGTAGGTTTCCTAAGACCTAGGGCACTACTCTAACCATAACACTACAATGGGTTTCAGACAAGTAAGTAAACCTTACCCAGGAGTGGGAAATGCCCCTAAGGAGCCTTGTGATCCAGTGTAAATTGAAGTACTGTAGCCAAGACTCCACTCACAACTTGATGGACTCAAGTTGCCAGCTCAAGATTGTCTCAATCTTTCATCTTTCTGAGTTCAGTAAATTGAATACCCAGCTCACTGGGGGGGGGGATATGTACCCTACATTATTAAATTGAAAACTGCCCAGAGAGTGCTTTAAGCATTATGCAGTGGTATATAAGCAGCACACTTGGCCTCACACACCCTAATCTCCTCAGTCAAGATTTATCTTCCAAGAGTTGGCCAAATTATTTTGACAGATAATTGCATAAGCAGCTCTCCTTGTTAAGATAGTAAAAAAAAAAATTGGTGTAACGGTGGTAGACCCATTGGTGAGGACCTATGCACGTTCCACTGATTCAATGGGCTCACTCTAGTTGTGTCTTACTAGTAGATTTCAGCCACAGATTTAATAGCTAGCTGTCTTCTGGCACCCTTTACCTACCAGCTGAGGCAGTCACTTCACTCTGCCCAATGACAGGGCCGACCTTGCCTCTGTAGTTCTTTCAGTGGATAAGAGTTGTTTGTTGGTTATATTGCAAGTTGACTCTCTGTGTTGTATTTCTTGGGTCACTGGTTCAAGACCCACTCTCTTTACTTTACTTTACTTTTATTAGATTTTTACCCCGCCCCCCCCCTAGACAAAGTCTACTCTCAGCTCAGGTCCTGACTAGAGATGTGGGTATTCGTATATGAATACGAATATCTCCCCACAGGTGTAAATAATGAGGGTCCGGTACCATGGGGCCGGACTGTCCACTCACCATTTCGCCACTGATGCCAGATTGATAGAGCCTTCCTATTGTGCTGTTGTCCGCAATGGATTAGCCACTCTGCAACCTGGCAGAAAGGCTTGTCATCCCGCCTCCTGCCAGGAGTGGCTAATCTATTGTGGAGAATGGCGCGACAGGAAGGCTCCGTCGAGCTGGCGTCAGTGGTGGAATGGTGAGTGGACAGTCATCATTTCCACCTTTGGGGGGATATTCATATTTGTATATGAATACAAATACCCCCATCTCTAGTCCTGACAATTAACTAGCTGGGGGATGTTGCATTAATTGATGAGAAATCTGCCCCAAAAGGTCATGCAACTTCAGCATCAACACCCTTAAAACCAGTGGAAGTGGGTGGTGGTGCTAGTGTTGGTGATGAGGCCACTGGCTTGAGTCTGAACTTTTCAGCACATTCTTTTGTGAAAGGCCGGATAGATAGACAGACAAATAAAGTCCTGAAGCCTATCCCTAAAATATATTCAGCACCTTGGAGAGCTCATGTGAATCTCAAACTAAAGTCTGGACTGGAGCCACTGTCCTGCTGAAATTGGAGCCATCAGTCAGCACTGCTTTAAAACTCTCTCTTTCTCCATCTATACATGTGTGAGAGAGGATGACTCTTAACACACCACTGCTGTGCTAGATGCAGGATGTTTTGGTGAGCAGAATTGCTTCCAGCTCTGCTAGAATAGGTTGCTCTCCAGGATAGTTCTGTCAGATGACAAATAATTTGTAGGAAGGAGCTGCTAAGAGGTCTCGGTGATCTTACGACAGTATCAATTGCGAAAGCAACAATTAAAACAACAAGCAAGAACAAAGCACACTGAGTATGGACCACAGGAAGCTCACACTTTTGAAAGTGGTGCAACCTTAGGAGACTTTGCTCTCTGTTGTCTAGACAAAAATAGAAATCTAGATGGCAAAAAGCAAACGGGGACTTGCCACGAGTATCCTTCAGCCCCTTCTGTTGCACTTAGAAATCCTCCTAGCTTCTTGTTTCTCTGTGTAACTTTATTGATGCTGTTTCTTTTGAAAGCCGTTTACTAGTTCCACACATCAGCCACTTCCTTCAGAGGCTGCCTTTTCCTGATTTCGCAGCTCAGTTTGTGAACGCTAGAATCAGGGGGTAGGGATTGGACTTTCAGGAAAAATGAACTCCCAGGTCCATAACTGGGAGGGATCCCCTCACCCCAGGCCAAATTATGAGATGGGGGAACTATCAAATGGCCAGAAGTAGACTAGCCCTCTTACCTCCATGCTGTTCCTGCACTGCTTCTTTGGACCTTCTGCAAGTGTTTCAGTGCACCTTTGTGGTTGATGGGGATTCCCTGTGATGCACAAGGGTGCATAAGGGAGTGAGTCCCGATGGAGGCTGCCACCATACAGAGGCAACAGGGAGTCGCATCTGACAGAGAGTCTCCTGCATACATCTAATATTAGCTCTCCTGGCAGAAAGGCCTAACCTGGAAAGTTTCTATAGCTTAGCATAGGCCTAGCTCCACAAAGCTTCTTGTTCAAAAAGGAAGCTCTCAGCAAGCATTGTGGCAGATTCCTTCTTGAATAGGAAGCTAGGCAAAGCTAGTCATATGCTGTCATGAAGCATTCCAGCTTAGGTCTTTCTTGTAGGTGAGCCACATTCCTTCCTTCCTTCCTTCCTTCCTTCCTTCCTTCCTTCCTTCCTTCCTTCCTTCCTTCCTTCCTTCCTTCCTTCCTTCCTTCCTTCCTTCCTTCCTTCCTTCCTTCCTTCCTTCCTTCCTTCCTTCCTTCCTTCCTTCCTTCCTTCCACATTTATAAAACCTACCCTGGGTTATTGACAACAATAAAACAAATATACCATATTTTTCTGTGTATAAGACCCCTGCAATGTATAAGACAACCCCCAATTTTGACCCTTGCTGGAGGCGGAGGAGCAGCCGTGCTTGGCCACCTCTCACGGCTGCCCATTTGCTGCTGCTGCTGCTGCCGCCACACGATCACCTCCTAAAGTGCCGCTCATGGGATCCTTCACCTCTGCCTCTACCTCCTTCCATGTATAAAACGACCCTCAATTTTTCCTCTAATGATTTTAGGAAAAAGTGTCATATTATACATGGAAAAATACAGTACTTATAATCAATTCGTCAATTTGGTTTTCATTTTAAAACCTTATAAAATGCTCCCCCACCACCTTGAGACATCAATATCACAGAGAAGCTTCCACTGACTCTCCTCTACGAGCCCTGAAAGTTTGGTGAAGTTTGTGTTTTGGATGTCAGAGTTGTGCACCCACAAAGACTGTCCACAGAACTTTATTCCCAAGCCACCTAGGGACACCAGCATTGCAGAGAAGGTTCTCCTGACTCTCCTTTACTATCCCTCCAAGTCTGATGAAGATTGGATTTCAGACATCCAGGTTATACACCCACAAATTGGGTCCTTCCAGGAAAATGCCCTTTAACGGTTGGCTTGGGGAAACCTAATCTTCACCAAACTGGGACATATTGTAGAGGCGAGTCATGAGAGGCTTCCCTGCAGTTTTGACATCTCTAGGTGCCTGGGGGCCATTTTCTAGCCCAAGGAATCAACAAATTAAAAATGACTAAACATTCATTGATTCACAGTTGTCAGGGGCATTGATTTGTACAAATATGAACCAACAAATTAGTGGTTGTTGATGAATTATGAAATTCTTTTTTTTTTCAATTAATACCGATCTCTAGATAGATTCACTGGAGGTTGCTAGTAAAAGCTTCCTTAAAGAGCATCATTTAAAACAACCTCTTGAAGGTAAAGGGGAAGGAGCTATGTGTAGCTCAACTTGGAGCTGATTTCAGAGCCACCACTTAGAAGGTGCGATTTCTTGTGTGTGTCTTTCTGGCCTCCCTTAGCATGCCAACTCATAGGAGCATTGCCTGTGAAGATCTGGTGGTGCAGGTTGATGTTTTTGGAGAAAGGTGCTCCATCAAGTAAAGGTAAAGGTAAAGGTTCCCCTTGACAATTTTTGTCCAATTGTGTTCGTCTCTAGAGGGCGGTGCTCATCCCCGTTTCCAAGCCATAGAGCCAGCATTTTGTCTGAAGACAATCTCCTGTGGTCACACGGCCAGTGCGTCTTAGGCACGGAACGTTGTTACCTTCCAACCAAGGTGGTCCCTATTGATCTACTTGCATTTGCATGCTTTCAAACCACTAGGTTGGCAGGAGCTGGGACAAAGTGACGGGAGCTCACTCCATTGCGTGGATTCCATCTTATGACTGCAGCACAGGCTTCTGTGGTTTAGCCCGCAGCGCCACCACGTCCCTGCAGCGCCACCACATCCTTCCATCAAGTAATAAGAGCCAAACCTATGAAGAGCTTGTATAGGTAAAGAACCAGAACTATGAACCTACCCCAGAAGCTCACAAGTAACCAGTGCAGGTGAGTCAAGACTGGGGAAATGTGGTCACATTTGCTGACATTCAACACTAGCCTGGAAACCACATGCTGAACCTGCTGATGTTTCTGGCTTAAACTCAAGGGAAGCCCCAGGTAGGCAGCATTACAGTAGTTGATGTTAGAGATCACCAGCACATGCATCCATGTCTTCACGGCCCCCTCATCAAGGTTAGGGGTCCATAGCTATCTGTCAGGTAGAATTCCAAGACTGAAAAATTCTGGGATTCATAATAAAGTGGACACAGAGACACAAACATGTTTAACTCATTTTAACTTTTTTCAGATAAAATCCACCTCTAAGGGATGTGGGAAATACACAGAGTGGTGGTTTGCATGGCTGAAATGAGAGCCAGTAAACCATCACCACCCCATGCATTTTGCTTCCTGGAAAAATCTTGTTTTGGCTGCAAGGATGGAGATTTTTCAATTTAACAAACTTCATGAAAATATGTAGTGGTGGATGTAGTCCTCCCAGTCCAGGAGTGGCCATGTGTGGCCCCCAGACCTCTGGAGGTTATGCACCCCTAATCTATGTGTTCCCTTCATAGCCATGTTTGTGGGCCGCCACCTTCAATAGTCAACACCGTACACGATTATATTCTGAGGGAAATTACACCAAAAGAAACAAAAGTATAAAAACAATGCCTCCCCTGCCAAACCAAAGTGGCGGTCATGACTTTTTCTGGCACAGCCAATGCTGGTTTCTGTTTGTTTGTTTATTTGTTTGAACCCACCTTTTAGACCATTCCACAACCTGGGATCAGACGCAAAGGAGGCCCTCTCTCACATCCTTCCGAAATGTGCCCATGAGGGCAATGGTACAGAGAGAGAAGGGCCTGCTCTGAAGATCATACCTTTTGAGGATGTCCTATGGAATCACCTGAGGAGGCTGAGGGAGATCAATGTTGATGCAGAGAAGATTTGGGTTCGGATTCCTGCCTAGCCATGGAAACCCACTGTGATGTGGCTATGGCAACAATTAACCACTCACATACTATGACAACCCTCTTAGGGTCACCACAGTTAGGAAGCACCAAAAACAACCAATGATTTACTCCATTGGTGAGGCCCAAGAATATCATGCAGAAGCTTTCACGTCAGCTTTCCCTGTCACACTCCTTTACATTGTAGTCAGGGTTGGTGGAGACTTCTTTTTCAACCTCTTCTCTTCTCGAGCCTCCAGTGGGCAGACTCTCATTTATTTTTATTTTGTCCACATATGGAAGCAATTAGATTCTCTTCCGCATCAGCTATCGTAATTATTCTGCCTCCTTAAATGACAGGGAGCCCTCAGAGAAAGTGGCAGTTCTTTTGACCAGTATGAATTCTGCAAGAGGGGGGCATCTTGAGCCATGCAAATTAACACAATTTCATTTCCATCAGCCTCTCCTCTGCACCGCTGTCACAGCGAATCTCAGCTCGTCGGGCGGCATGTGAGCATTTCAGCTACAATGACAAGAAAAACGGAGATCTGGTCATTCGTAGTCAATTGGGATGTTCTTTTGTCTGCTGTGTCAAAACCATTATTTTGACCTCTGTGCACGGTCTCCAGCTCCATAATGCAGCTGTCACAAGTTGAGGACAGCAAGAGATAAACACTGATGACTAGCATACAAAATGCAGAAGAATCATTACAGCACTTCAGATCAGAAGGGAATGGAATAATTAAATCCATCCACTCTGTTTAAAGACAAAGGTGGTAATCTGCAGAGGGCAAGTATTGTGCTCTTAACAGGATGAAGTGGTGTGTGGATTCTTACTTGTGCATTTCATAGCATCATAGAGCTTCAGAGGGAGCCACTCTGTCTGGAACTCAACTTGATGTTTCAGAGGTATGAATGTTGGCTAAAAACCTTTAGCTGTGCAGCAGAATTGCAGGGGTACATGGAGCAGAATTAGCTTCAAGCCTTCCCAGAATAGCCAACCTCTTTTTGCTTCTCAACAAGTGGCACTTACAATTTCAATAAATCACTCCAAGACATTGGTAAGAGAAGGAATAAAAAAGGTTTCATTTACTCACAGTGACCCTCATCTCTATTTCGCTAATCACAAGAGAGAATGGGCCCACAACAGTTCAATGTTGAACATCAAGCAGTCATGTCCAAAATGTTAAATTTAGTAGAGCTACAGAAAACGAAGTTGGCTGGCTGGCTCAGTGAGTTGGATACTGGCTGCTAGCTACAGTTCCTCACTGTATTTTCTGGGGGGGGGGGGAAGCCAGCCTGTGTAGCCCTGGGTAAGTTGTGCAGTCTCAGGGCACCCCCAAAAGAAGAGACCTGTAAGCCATTTGAGTACGTTATACCGAGAAAATGCCGAGAACTGTAACCATAAGATGGAGTCAACTTGACAGCACTCAAGTACAATTATACATTTATGTCACAAACCTAAACATTTCTTCTCAGCATTCGTACAGAGATTGGGCCTGGGCAAAACCACCTCAAAATGTGATAGAAAAGCTGGCTTGCCAGATGTGTGGGCAAGTCACACAATGAGTCTTTGTGATGCACACCCTTGGTGTCAAAACACCTTTTTGAAGCACACAGCTCCTTGCCAACACATACACACAATTAGCACAATTTTTTTTTGTCAAAACAAGACTCTTGTCAAAATGATTTGACATCGCCCATTAAACACGATGACACCGCGCGGTGAATCTACATTCGTCCTGTCCTCGGTGTTTGCTGACAGTGTTGTGGATGGAAATAATTAGGACACCGTCCTCTCCGCTTGAAAACTTATTAGCATTTAGCTTATCTTGGCCGATGTGCCTCTTCACAATTAATCCAGGAAAAGACGGTGTGGGAAGAGATTCCTCGTGGAAAATTTACACTTGTAGAAAAAGTTAGAGGGTCTCAACTTTTGTTGGTATCTTCCAGAAAGGTCCTCCTGGGAATATCAACAGCTGCAGAGGCCTGAGAGGCCCATGGGTGAGGCATGCCCTCCTGCATGGCTCCCGGTTTGAACAATAGCTCCAGTCCTTCCTGGAGAAAGGCTCTTAGAAGGTGGTGCTGTGGATGTCCTGGTCTACACCTAGGTGATTGGCCTATGGTGTCACTCAGTCTTCTGACTTCTCTCCCATGCATAAAAGTGCTGGGAGAGCTTGTCAGGAGTTCTGTGGTTTGGTGTCACCTGCACATGAATGAGACCATACTCTGTCTCTCCTTTCTGCCCAGCTCCAAGGAAGTTATTCCTGTTATGATGGATACCCATATAAAAGGGCTGAATATAAGCCTAGGTTTCCTCGGCCATTACCAAACGTAATATTTCTGTGGTTACCCACTGCCATAGTTATTTTCTTTACAACTACCAAACCCATTTCTCATCACAAGACTCAAAAGTAAAAGCTCAATACAGTGGTGCCTCGCTAGACGATTGCCTTGTGGGATGAAAAACTCACAAGACGATTGTTTTTTGCGATCACTATGGTGCCTCGCAAGACTTTTTTTTTCTATGACCGTGCTTCACAAGATTTTTTTTTTGAGACCGATGCTTCACAAGACTTTTTTTAGACCAATGCTTCACAAGACTTTTTTTAAGACCAATGCTTCGCAAGACATTTTTTTTTTTGAGACCAATGCATAGGGAACCTCGCAAGAGGATTTTTCACAAGACGACAATTTTCGCGGCACGAATTAAAATCGTCTTGCAAGGCACCACTGTATTAGCACATGTGATTCCTCTGCTATCTCAGTCTTATATTTAATTTTATATAATCTCCCCCCCCTCTTCTAACTAAATCCAAAGTCTTCAACACCCACCCCTACCCCTTCTCTCTCTTCCAGCCCACTCATCTTTGGTTGTTGTGGGTTTTCTGGGCTGTTTAGCCGTGTTCTTAAGGTATTTCTTCCTAACACTTTGCCAGTCTCTGTGGCCAGCATCTTCAGAGGACAGGAGTCAGAACTCTGTCTGTGCTCTGAGCTCTGACTCCTGTCCTCTGAAGATGCCGGCCACAGAGACGGGCAAAACGTTAGGAAGAAAAACCTCCAGAACACAGCCAAAGAACCCGAAAAAGCCACAACAACCATGGGATGCCAGCCGTGAAAGCCTTCGAGAATACACTGCTCATCTGTGCTCAGACTTGGTGTCTGTTTTCTGTCTCCTGCAGGAATTTTTACAGCAAACAAACATAGGCCTAATTACTACATGTATTTATAATATTCCATTTGTGAAACTGATATTTCATCCAAAATTTTATTCTGTTTCCATATGTCTGATGAAGTGGATGTGTGCACGAAAGCTTATACTAAAGCTTAATATAAAAATATAATAGTCAGTCTTTAAGGTGCCATGCGTCTTTGTCTTATTCTGTTTTGTTCTGTTTCTTTGGATTTCTCCTGTTCTAAACCAGTGTCTGTTATCAGTAATGGAATGGGTAAGGACAAACAGATTGAAAGTGAACCCAGAGAAGACAGAGGTGCTCCTGGTCGGCTGAAAAATATATATCAAGGGATAGGGGCTCAACCTGCACCAGATGGGGTGACACTCCCCCTAACAATTCACACTCGCAACTTAGGTGCATTCCTGAACTGATCCATAAGTCTGGATACACAGGTTTTCATAGTGGTCAGGAATGCATTGACGAAGCTCAAGCTGGTGCGCTAACTGCACCTATTTCTGCAGATACTTGATTTGGCTAGAGTAGCACATGCCTTAGTTACGTACTGTACATCTGCTTGAATCACTGTAGCACACTCTATATGGAGCTGCGTTCCGAGACGGTTTGGACAGTTCGGCTGGTTCAAAATACTGCAGCCAGGCTGCTGACTTGGACAGGTTACAAGAAAAATATAACAACTTGGTTATAACCTCGCCTCTGGAACAATCTTCCTCCGGAGATTCATGCGGCCCCCATGCTGGGCATCTTTAAAACCAATTAAAAACTTGGTTGTTCATTCAGGCCTTCACTCCAGCCAATCCTTGATCTTCTTTTTACTCCTTTCTATTCCTTATTTTATTTTATTGTTTCATTGTAGTTGTTGTTTTTCATATATTGGAATGTGTTTTATTGTCTGTTTTTATATTGGAAGCTGCCTAGAGTGGTCCGGTGGTCCAGATAGGCGGGATACAAATCAAATAAATACACAAATAAATAAATAAATAACAGCTTCATTGGCTATGGGTCCGTTTCCAGGTCCAATTTGAGGTGCTGGTTATGACCTACAAAGACCTATACAGCTTGGGTCTGTATAGGGCTTCGTAGGTCATAACCAGCACCTCAAATTGCTGCCCAGAGTAGACCTTTGGTCTAGATGGAGGGGTATAAATCTAAAATAAACAAATAAATAAAGAACTGGGTCCCAGGTATCTGAAGATATCCATATATCTCCATATCATAATCACAAAATGGACTTGTCCATGAAAGCTCACATTAAAATATAGTAGAGATGGGGATATTCCTATTTGTAAACAAATACAAATATACCAGTCCCAGCTGCACCTAATGTGGGTCTGCCCCCCGGAACTGGCCTGTCCACTCATGTGTCCCAGTGCCCAGTGTCCCACTCTTCCCACCAATCACGGAAGTAGCTCCACCATCTCCCTGCTCGGCTGGCCACTCAGCACCCATGTGGGGAGAGTCGTCCTCCCGCCCCCTACCTGGAGTGGCCAGCTGAGCAGGGAGAGGGTGGAGCTACTTCTGTGATTGGCAGGAAGAGCAGGATGTTAGTGGCACAGTGGTGCATGAGTGGACGACCCAGTTTTGGAGTCCAGACCCACTTTAGTTCCAGCTGGGATGGGGAGATTTGTATTTGTTTACGAATACAAACATCCCATCTCAACAAATATGGTGGTCAGTCTATAAAGTGTCCCAACTTTTTGGTCGTCTTAATTTTTTCCCCATTGTTTTGGCCTGATATTTTTGCCTGTTGTTTCCCTTCTGTAACTCGATTATCGTAAGCCACCCAGAGTGCCATGTAGTAAAGGTAAGGCTACGTGGAAATGTAATTAACGACAGCAGAAGCAACAGCAGTGATCATTTCTTAGGGCTGGAATGTGAAACATTAACACATTTAGCACCAAAAAAGAAAAAGTTAAAAGCCAAATGAAACAAGCGGGTGACAACCACAAAGAAAAACACCACAACTACATCGTAAATCAAGTGGTTCCTTATTTGTTCCTTCCCACTGTGCGTATATAACAAAAAGTCAGAACCAGATGTACACCAATTAAATCCCAAAGTTCACAGGTGTTGAGAGGAGTGATTATGGCATAAAAGAACACTCTTGCTCCATACCTTTCAAGATTCCCTAATAGTCTAATTTAAATTTGCTGCATTAAACAAAAGATGCACCAGCTAAACTGTAGAGAGGGGAGGATAAGATTGGCTTAAATAAGGATAAGCAGCAGCATGTAATGGAACAAACATATGCCTGAACACAGGTTGCTAGCTTTACTGATTGCATATAATGAGAAGCACCATAGCTTACTAGTGGCACATGCGCTTTGCATGTCAAATTTCCTCATGTTATGACCTCTCCTGTTAAATAAAAATAAGCCCCCACCTCACCTGAGGGAAAAAAATAAAAAGAAGAACAAACTCTGCATGAGATTCTTCTAACTTATGCTTAGAACTGCACCACTGGAAGGGACCCTCTGGATATGTGTAAATCCGTTATACACAAAGCTGACAGTAGGAGGAACAAGGTGCAGATGACATCTGACCATTAAGCTGGCCCCAGGGGTATTGCAAAAGTGTCTTTATATACCACTGCTGCTGTTGCTACCATTTATTTACAGTGGTGCCTCACATTACGACGTTAATTTGTTCCAGCGAAATCGCTGTAGAACAAAGACGTAATGCGAAAATAAAAAGCCCATTGAAATGCATTGAAACCCCTTCAATGTGTTCCAATGGGCTGGAAACTCACCGTCCATGGGGCGGCCATTTTTGGTGGCTGTCTTGCAAGGAATTCATCCAAAAACACAGTGGGGAGCCATTTTATTTACCCAGCAGCTATTTTGAAACCGATGATCAGCTGGAGGAAAATTGTCGTTTTGCAAAGAATCGGTTCCTGAAGGAGGGAACCGATCATCGTAAACAAAAAAAAAAACCCATTCAGACCATCGTCGTAAAGCGGTTTCATCGTAATGCGGGGCAATAGTAAAGCGAGGCACCACTGTATTATTTTATTTTATTGGATTTCTACCCTGAACATCTAGACCAAAGGTCTACTCTGGGCGGCATCTAACCGCCCAGAGTACTACTACTAACCTTAGTTTACAGAGCTGGAAGGGACCCTATGGATCATCAAGTCCAGCCCCTATCAAGGAGGCACAGTGGAAAATCGAACTCACAATCTCTGGCTCCACAGTCAGATACTTAAACAGCTGAACTTGTATCCATTCCTGCTCAGTCAGAACAGACCAGGGATGGGTAAGAGGCACATTGGGTAGGAGGCAAGGAATGCCAGGCCTGTAGCTGTCTATTCCCTGATATATAAAGCCCTTTGGAGACACTCCAACACATATTTGTCCAGGTTCATGTTCGATACAGTTATAAATCAGCTAATTAACTGATCAATCAATATCAAAGTCTTTCCTCTGTTGCACAGTTTTGAATCTCTGGTAAAATTCTCTTTTAGCTACACAGCAGAAGTTCAGAGATCCACAGAGGAGAATAGCTATGAGTTCCCCAGAGTCCACCCCTTTTTCATGAACTAATAACTCACTCTGAAACTTATGTAGGAGAAAGAATAAAAAAAGTTTCTTTACTTACAGTTGCTTAAAATTACAGACTTGCAGATACTGCTTTTTTTTTAACTGCACACATCCTAACAATCAACTAAACCAATCAACAGCAAAAAACAAAACAAAAAAAACCCGCTACCAACTGACAGAAGAGAGTGATAGGACACTCAGTAGATAGGCAGGGCTCTCTTTCAGTTCAAAAGCTGGAAGGGACAATTAGTGCTGGACAGATAGCCAATCACCCCAGCCAGAAAGAGTCTCAATCTACAATGTTGTCCACCAGCACTGCTCACCTGGAGATTCATCTTCTCTGCCTACAGATCCAGGAAAGCATAGCAATTCCAGGAGACTCCAGTGAGTGTTCCGAGATTTGGCAGCCCACCACCGGTAGATCTTTTAGTTGCTGCACAGCTTTGCATATGACCATACATTCATGACTTTCATTTGTACGCCACCTTCCTCCCAATAAAAGGACCTGAGGCGGCTTACAAAACAAAGGCTGATAATCCAAAATAAAATAAATTGCAGATAACGAAGCATGCAATATGTTCAAACTCTTGAATAAAAAACACTTTAAAATAATTTAAACGCCCATTGCAATGGCAACAGAACATTTCCTTTTGAAAACTAGTCCTTCACAAATTTGTTACTTACCGAAAACCTGCTAGAAGAGAAAGCTCTTTCTTTGTCCGTTAAGGCAGTGGTCCCCAGCCTTGGGCCTCCAGATGTTCTTGGACTACAACTCCCAGAAACCTTCACCACCACCTCTGCTGGCCAGGATTTCTGGGAGTTGAAGTCCAAGAACATCTGGAGGCCCAAGGTTGGGGACCACTGCGTTAAAGGAACCAGGGGGTGAGATAACGTAGCCTCTCATGGAAGGGAGTTCCATTGCGTGAGAATAGTCACCAAGAAGGCTCCGTCTCATGTCTTCACCAAGGATGCCTATAAGGGTGGTAGGACTGAGTGAAAGGCTTCCTCAGAGATCTTAAAACCCAAAGAAACTCATATGGGGAGATGATGACCTGGAATCCAAATCATATCGAGCTGTGTAGGTTAATGCCAGCATTTTGAATTGTGTCTGGAAACAGACCAGTAGCCAGTGAAGCTGTCATAACAAGTAATTCCGGTTCTCCTTGTAACCTGGTCAGTAGTCTAGCTGCAACATCTGGAATCTGCAGCATTTCTGAACACTTTTCAAAGGCAACTTTCTTTACAGTGCATTATGGTCATCCAAAAAAGATGTAGATTAGGCATGTGTCACAACAGCCTGATCAGATGTGTCAAATAACAGGGGTAACTGATGCTTACCCTGTTTCTCCGAAAATAAGACCTAACCTGAAAATAAGCCCTAGTATGATTTTTTCAGGATGCTCATAATATAAGCCCTACCCCCAAAACAAGCCCAGTTAAGTGAAAGCCCGGCCGTCACCCTTGTGCAGCAACCAGAAGAATATGACAGGGCTGCATTTGAATAAATGTAGATGGTTATCCATGAAAAAAATGAAACATCCCCTGAAAATAAGCCCCAATGCAATTTTTGGAGCAAAAATTAATATAAGAGCCTGTCTTATTTTTGGGGAAACACAGTTGTTTTAACTTTGCAACCACACCCTTGGTTCTACTGAGAACTGAGATGAACCCAGGGGCATGTTAAGAACCAGAATTTCCCTGGATGGTGTAATGGGCTGAACACTTGTTCCCTGATTTTCCTTTTAAGTAACCAGGAACACCTCTGTCAGTAGATTAGTGAGGCTTTCCCAATCCTAAAATCTTAACCAATAGGAATAATAATCAGAATAAGCTGTCCTCTCTCATGGTTTTCATTGGATCAAGCAGGGCTATCTTGGAGACCATGACGTCATGGGCAACTTGTGAGGGACACCACATCCCAAAATTTGAGTATGAAGCAACCCTTCTCCTCAGACCATGGAGCGCCCGTGCTTGGCACTGACCAGAGAAGTCTCTGAGAAGAGCTGATAGAATCATTGAATTGGAAGGGGCCTAGAAGGCCATCAAGTCCAACCCCCTGCTCCATGCATTAATGCAAATCAAAGCAGATCTGCCAGGTGGTTGTCTAAGTTTCACTTAGTGTTGAAGCAACTCACCAACTCTCAAGGAAATGGGTTCCATCATTGTACTGCTGTAACAATTATGTTTTTCGTGACATTCAGTTGAAATATGGCTTCCTGTACTTTGAGCCCATTGTTATATGTCCTGGGATGGAGAACAGATCCTGCCCCTCCTCTGTATGACAGCCTTTCAAGTCTTTGAAAAGTATTGTCCTATCACCCCTCTATGTTATATTTTTCAAGGCTAAACATGCCTGGTTCTTTCATTCTTTCCTCCTAGGGATTGTTTTCCAGCCCCCTGATCCTCCTTCTTTCCCTCCTCTGAACTTGTTCCAATTTGTCAGCATTCTTCTCGAAGTACGGTGTCCAGAACTGGGCACAGGACTCAAAGTGAGGCCTAACCTGTGATGAATAGAGGGGGACTAGCACCTCATGAGATTTGGAAACGACACTTCTGTTAATGCAGCCTAAAATAACATTTGCCTTTTTTGTATCCCCATCACACTGTTGGCTCAAGAAGAAGGTTCGCAAATGAGAAACCTGGGAGAACTATGGCTATTTCACAAGTGTTGCTTTGGAAACAATTCTGAGGAATGCTAAAAACCCAGTATGGTCCAGGCCAGGAACAGCAATTTTAATTCCATTGGTGGTGGGGAATGATCTTTAAGCCAATTTTCTCATAAAATGCAGTTCATTTCACTACAGAATTCTGCACAGACTTGTTCCATTAGATGACACCCTTGCTGAGTTCACAGGGAGTTATTCCAAATACGTTTGCTCGAGCTGGTGATATATCAGGGTTATGTGGCACCAACATCGGTCTGAGACATCCTGCTTATCTAATCCAAGCTCTTTTACCTTGCCTTGAAATTCTTCTGATGAAGATGAATACGAATGGACCTTTACATTTGTTGCAAATCGTTTCTGGGATGAAACGGCCGAATGTATCCAGGCAGTGTATTCATGAAGGCTTTCGCAGCCGGATTTTTTGGGCTCTTTGGCCATGTTCTGAAGGTTGTTCTTCCTAACGTTTTGGCAGTCTCTGTGGCCAGCATCTTCAGAGGACAGAGCATGGACAGAGTTCTGACTCCCGTCCTCTGAAGATGCCGGCCACAGAGACTGGCGAAACATTAGGAAGAACAACCTTCAGAACATGCCCCCAAAGCCTGAAAAACCCACAACAACCATTGTATCCAGGCAAGTTGGCCCTAAATGAGAACAAGGAAGCCAAATTTAGTTGTACCGCTTTTGTTCATCAAGACCTATACTATTACTGCTATTGTTTCCCAGTTGTTCCATCCAGTAACCATCTTCTTTTCTTCACTCCTCATCAGTGCTTTGTGTGTTTGATTCCTCTTGCTATTCTTTTTCAGACTCCCTAAGGCTAGTAGGTATCTCTGAACTCTGCTTGACAATAACTAAGAATTTATCATTGCTTCCATTTTGGTTTCTGTACATTTAGAGAGTGCTGGTCTCCAGTTTCCTAGATGCTAACCCTTTTTTTTATTGTTTAGCCATTTAGCCGTGTCCGACTCTTCGTGACCCCCATGGACCAAAGCACGCCAGGCCCTCTTGTCTTCCACTGCCTCCTGGAGTTCGGTCAAAGTCATGTTGGTCACTCCGATGACACTGTCCAACCGTCTCATGCTCTGCCATTCCCTTCTTCTCCTGCCTTCACACATTCCTGACATCAGGATCTTTTCCAAAGAGTCTTCTCTTCTCACGAGATGGCCAAATTATTGGAGCCTCAGCTTCGGGATCTGTCCTTCCAGTGAGCACTCAGGGATAGGTTTGTTCTCCTTGCAAAAATGAACCCTTAAGTGGTTCATTTGTTACTGTTTATTCCCAGTTAGAGCTCAGAATGCTTTGTCTGAAAAAACAACTCATTGCATTACTCATTACTTCTTAGCAGTTGAGCTCGCATTCTCCCATTCTCTTAGAAATTCATTGCCAGGGAAATGCACCCTGATGGCCAATTGTACCTTAGAAATATTTATAAACATACAAAAAGTCTTCTTCCTTTAACTTTTTGGATTGGCACTAAGTCCAACCTCCTGTGTGGTCTCAGACCACCAAATATTTTTAAAATGATTAACAATAACTGTAACCCAACAGGGTGTGTGATTTTGACCCGAAGTGTAAAGGTAAAGGTAAAGGTTCCTCTTGACATTTAGTCCAGTCGTGTCCGACTCTAGGGGGCGGTGCTCATCTCCGTTTCCAACCCATAGAGCTAGCGTTTTGTCTGCAGACAATCCTCCGTGGTCACGTGGCCAGCATGACTAGAGACGGAACGCCATGACCTTCCCACCGGGGTGTACCTATTTATCTACTTGCATTTTTGCATGCTTTTGAACAGCTAGGTTGGCAGGAGCTGGGACAAGTGATGGGGGCTCACTCCATCACATGGATTCGATCTTATGACGGCTGGTCTTCCGACTTTGAAGCACAGAGGCTTCTGAGGTTTAACTCGCAGCGCCACCACGTCCCTTGACCCGAAGTGTGTGTCCCCCCAAAAACTTTATTGTGGACATTTTTTAAAAAGCAGTGCGATATTCTAGGTAGGTGGAGAATATTATTGATATGGCACCTGGACCCACTGTGGGTCCCCCCTTAGGTGTGACATTTCCCCTTTTCTGCAGCATTTTAATGGGAATGGGCTGCCCTTGTTTCTTGGAGCCAGGTTTAATACAAAGAGAAAGCATTCCTCTTTGAAGTATGACATGCGGCTGCCTTGGCTGGAGAAAATAAGATCCAGCCCAGGTCCCAAATAATACCTCTTCGAGATCACTGATTTGTGGTGCAATGTCCACTGTGTTCACTGTTGACTTGTAGTCATGTCATTAAAAAAGTAGAAAAACCGGATAGCCCAGTGGTGTAGGCATCTGACTGAGGAGTCAGAGGTTGGGAGTTCAATTCCCCACTGGCAGCAGTTGGACTTCATGATCCACCAGGTCCCTTCTACCTCTGCAATTCTAAGGTAATTTTATTATTATTAGTAGTAATAGTAGTAAAATAATAAATAAAATACCTTTATAGTCACTTTTGAAAAACCCATGGGGTCAGCTACTGAAACAGTGACGTCAATGTCTATGCTGGCTCGGGCATGTTGTGAGAATGGCTGATGGTCGGATTCCGGAAAATCTCCTGTATGGAGAATGACTGCAGGGAAATCGCCCCAGACGGAGACCGCAGCTGCGATACAAGGTTATCTGCAAGCGGGATCTGAAGGCCTTAGGAATGGACCTCAACAGGTGGAAAAACTTGAGCTCTGAGCGTTCAGCCTGGAGGCAGGTGGTGCATCACGGCCTCTCCCAATTTGAATAGACCCTTGTCCAACAGTTCGAGGCAAAGAGGCAGTCCCAAACCTGCAAAACCAGGGAGCTGGACAGGGGACAGATTGTATTTGTCTTCAGAGCGGAAGGGATTGTCACTCTTGAATTGGCCTTCTCAGCCACACCAGACGCTGTTCCAAGACCTCTATTCAGAGAATATTACCATAGTCTCTCGAGACTGAAGGATGCCTACTATTATGTGGTCAGCTTAAAGTCCAAATGTGACTTGAACCTCACTCCATCTACTGTCAGCTTTGGCTCTGTGTATGAAAATCTGTCGTTGATTTAGTTTTTTTGCAGGAGAGCCCTCATTTCCAGACTACATTTGACTCCCTTAATGTCCAAGACAAAGAGAAACCGATACTTAGCCTGCTCTCGTTAGGGTTCGATATAACTCTGCAGAGCAGCAATTTTCCTCCTTATCTGAATTGAATGGAACAAAGTCCCCTCCAAAAAAATCAAACAAGGAGTTCTCTTTCTTGACACCCTACTTTCTTCCTTATCTAAAGATGCTCCAACAGATTCCTGCTGGAAAATGTGAAGAAAGAAGCTGCCTCATTAACAGCTTTCTCCTTTTGTGACAATAGCTTGGCGGGCAAGAAGAGTTTAACGTTGAACTGGTTCCTACTTCAGCAAGTAATCACAGCAGACTTATCATCCTTTGACTGGAACTTCCTTGTTTAAAAAGAGAAACATTGAGTTATTTAATTTTGAGGGAGAGGGGATTGAAAATAAGTAGCATAATCATCTTAAAGAGGAGGAGGGGGAAAGACATGACACAAGGTACTTTAATTGCAATAAAACTGTTTTCAACCAGTTTCTGGAATTACTTTTTTCTTACATCTTCTAGAGCAGTGTTTCTCAACCTCAAAGGAGCCACAGAATGTTTTTGGGGAGGTCATGGGTCACCTTATAGGTGTTGCAGTCCTTGTTAAATAGTTTCTTCCTTGACCTTTTGGAGTGGGATAGTAAAATCAGCTTGTATGTACGTATCAGAAATAGGCCCTTCGGTGGAGAAAGAAGCTTCTGTTTTCCGGAAAGGGATTACTTTACCCCATTAAAAATGTGTTTTATACCAATATGGTGTGTGTGGGGGGGTTTGCAGGCTTTTAACAATAATGAATTAGTCCCTGGATGCCATTTAAAGTTAAGATAGTTTTTTGAAATGTTTATTTGCATTAATTGTTCAATTATATTTTGATTTTCATATTTATTCTATTATTTATTTATTTATTTATTTATTTATTTATTTATTTAATATCCCGCCTATCTAGTCGATTAAGACCACTCTGGGCGGCCTAAGTTAATACTTAACTTACGGTGTTTTTAATGCTGTTCTTTTTGATACTGTGAGCTACCTTGGGTCTCCTCATTAGAAGAAAGGTGACCTATAAATAAAATAAATAAATAAAATAGATAAATAATACTTGGCTCTTATAGAAAGGGGGTCACAACTTGAAAAAGTATTTTAGTTTTTCTTTTGATCAGCCTGGGTTTCTCCACAGTATAAGGACACAGAATGAAAGGAGAGATAAAAGTAATTGAGTTGCTTGCCCCTTGTCTGAGCTCGGGAAACACATATAGAGTTCTGACTCCTGTCCTCTGAATAAGCCGGCCCCAGAGACTGGGGAAACGTTAGGAAGAAAAACCTTCAGAACACAGCCAGACAGCCCAGAAAACCCACAACAACCATTCGGAAGTTTTTACTGCTTTGGATGAAAGAAGATAAAAAAACACAAAACTTCTAAGGCTGCATCACAATATCACACACATGCAACACTATATGAAAAAGCTCACTCAGAGGCTCTGGTTAGGAGAAAGAATAAAACATTCCTCTTTACTTACAGTTCTTCATGGATGAAACCAAACAAACATATTGTGTAAAAATAGTTTAGCTGTTGTATCACTAAACTTAACTGGTTAACTAGCTTCATTACTGACTAATGGGTGAGCAATTGTTGTTATAAATATCAGTTGTTTGTTCTGCTGATGGTTGAGTGTTGATGGAGAAGTGATGAACTTTTGAACTCACTAGGATTGATTTATGAATGGTATCATCTACTATGGGGCATCTGGAGAGACAATAATAAGAGGAAGTATTGGAGGCAGTGACAGATTTTACTTTCTTGGGCTCCATGATGACTGCAGATGGTGACAGCACCCACGAAATTAAAAGACACCTGCTTCTTGGGAGGAAAGTGATGACAAACCTCGACAGCATCTTAAAAAGCAGAGACATCACCTTGCCAACAACAGTCTGCATAGTCAAAGCTATGTTTTTTTCCAGTAGCAATGTATGGAAGTGAGAGCTGGACTATAAAGAAAGCTGACCGCCGAAGAATTGATGCTTTTGAATTGTGGTACTGGAGGAGGCTCTTGAGAGTCCCCTGGACTGCAAAGAGAACAAACCTATCCATTCTGAAGGAAATCAACCCTGAGTGCTCACTGGAAGGACAGATCCTGAAGCTCAGGCTCCAATCCTTTGGCCATCTCATGAGAAGAGAAAACTCCCTGGAAAAGACCCTGATGTTGGGAAAGTATGAAGGCAAGAGGAGAAGGGGACGACAGAGGACGAGATGGTTGGACAGTGTTGTCGAAGCGACCAACACGAATTTGACCCAACTCCGAGAGGCAGTGGAAGACAGGAGGGCCTGGTGTGCTCTGTCTGGTCCATGGGGTCATGAAGAGGCGTCTTTTAATTTTGTTTCTGCTGTCACCATCTGCAGTGAACATGGGGCCCAAGAAAGTAAAAGCTGTCACTGCCTCCATCTCTTCCCCTTCTATTTGCCATGAGGTGATGGGACCAGTGGCCATGATCTTATTTGGATATTTCCGAATATTTATAATAATGATTCCTAATATTTGGAGTTTCATTTTTTTTCCTTATAGGTCACAAAGCAAAATGTTAGATTTCTGCTTGGTAGAGGGATAAGTGAAAGTGAAACTTATTTCACAGGCCTTCTGGAGTGTTTTCTTGAGAAATGAAACATAAAGAAACTCTGGCACCAAGGGTCATGGGAGCAGAGAACTCATATGTCTCCTGATTGGGTTCGCCATGGGGTTTTCCAAGGGAAGGAAGGCTGGGGTGACAGTAAGGATTGGAGATTGGTGTGGGAGATTGTGAGGGTTCAAGTTCTGGCTCCACTTTTTTCTTCAAATAAATTGACAGACTTCCTCGGTTTGGAAATTGGAGTCACATTTATTGGATTATTTAACAAACAGCCTATATCAACAAAGGTATTCCAACCGTTGTCTCCCTCTAACAATGGGTTAGGAGGGAGTTTCCAATCATCAACTTTGAATGGATTAGTCTCTTGGGTATTCCAGGGACCCGGCCAGTCCAGGGTACAGTCTATGTTTACTAATTGTCCACCCTCCCCTTCCAATAGGGGTACTGTATCTTCATCCCGACCATCTGTCCAGATTGGGTCTCGTGAGGAGGCATTGTCCCGCCAAAGTCTCCTGAAAGACCTCTCTGCTGTTGCTGCATCATCAGCCATTCCAATCTCTCTAGCCTCTCCCTCTCCACCTTCTCCTTTTTCTCCCTCAACTTCTTCCTCCACTCCTTCATCTCACGCTCCTCCCCCCAATAAGAGGGCTTTGGGTTACTTTCACTCCTCCTCCAGGCATCCGCCTCCTCTCTCGGGACCCTCACCTTTTCTACCTTCCCAGTCCACGGGTCTTCCAGCCAAATCCACTCCCAACCACGAGGCAAGCTATCCCCCTCCTTCTTTATATCTTCCGGTCCCACCTCTACTTCTACCCGTGGCTGTCATTCTCTTCCCGCCAAAATATTCCTGCCTTCTCCAATGGACATTCCCCTCAGTTTCTCCTCCATGTTTCCTGGGTTTTGCTCAGGTGATCTTCCTGGGAGGGGGATTGGGTGGTGTCTGCACCTCCTTGTCAGCAGAGAGCAGGAGGGATGGCATTCCCATGAGAGGGGCCTTGCTCTCACCAACCTCCTCACAGAGATATAGAGGCATATGTGCAGGGGGCCCTGCAAGCCAAATGAGACTGACATCTTCTTTTAGCGAGCTGAGAAGGGGTCTGTTTGGGGAGGTCAGGCCAAGGTGGCCATTCAGAGAGGCAGGGCAGGAAAGCCAGGGCACTGCCTCTGAGTGGGCACCAGCTAGAGGAGGCAGGGCCCCGAACTGTGGAACAGCCTGTTCAGCCACCCACCAAATTGGCACGAACCACCAATCTTGTGGTCTTTGCCCCTCTCTAGTTACAATGAGAAAATGGTATCTGTTCCCCCAGGGCTTTCCATCCACCCGGGATGCGAGCTTCTGGCGGATCAAAAATGGCCTGGAAAAGACAGTAGGATGTGCATGTTTATATTAAAGTGGTCCTTCTGCCTCTTTAATATTTCAGGTGGTCAGCTCATTCATGGGGAACAACTAGGAATAATGAAGAACTGCTGTGGGCAATAAATATCTTTCCTTATCATGGTGGGGGCAGAAGCTAATCATGGTTGATGTGCTGTGATTCAAAATCTATCAGTGAAATTGTATTAAGTAAGATAATATCTACTGCCTCTCTAAAAAGTAATCATTTTTAATTGATCAGTTCTGAATGAGTGAAAAATCCATTTTGAATTCATCGTAAAACGTATACAAAAGAAGGAGCCGTCTTCATATTGTACTCAAGAAGGATTTGTCTGCCCGTAACGTATTAGGTTGGAAAAATAGCTTCTGTAGCCCCGTCAGACCAAGCATGTCTTGTAATTTCGTTTGACTGGTTGTTATGCCTTGTACCGAGAGTCCATTAAAGACTTCCTCCTTTGTCATATAGGAGAGTTCAATCTCAAAAACATCTGGTTTCCGAATGCAACAGCAAGACCAAATTGAAAACGTCCAAAAAGGATATTTCTTAAAGACAATGTGCTCGGTTCCTCTCTTGGCCGCACTGAAGTGACTTCAGCTTAATAATAAGGATGGAATTGTTTGGGGAAGCAGACACGATCCAGAAAAGCAGGGCTAAATGAATGATTGTCTGAACAGTGATAATTACTGTGGGGTAAAAACTGCTGGTGGGTACAGGTACAGTATGTGACTTAATTTAGCACCCCTGCTTACACTGCATGGAAAAATAATGTCTGTTTCACAGGGGATGCTCTCTTATTCCAGGCTGAACAGAGATATCTAGAGATGGGCATGAACCACTGATTTGGCGGTTCGTACTGGTTTGGATGATGGCCCAACAGGTGTACTGTAGTTTGGTGCCCCGCCCCCTGTGGTAGGTGCCCTGGCTGCCCTGCCCCACCTCCTTTGGGCACCCACTGGAGGAGGAAGGGTGCTGAACGACAGAATACCTGTTGGACTGTCACCTGGAACCAGCACGAACTGCTTCATGTCTGTCTCTAGAAGCATCTGAATATGTAGGTATTATTGCAACATTGAGTCCAAGGCATCTCTATATAAAAGGGTTGCATCGTGTATCTGGTCTAGAGGAGGGTGTTTGCAAGGGGGGAAAATAGCTACTGCCACTGAGGAATAACACTAATGGACCTTGACCAGGCTTGGGGGGGGGTTACAAAGTGAGATGTGCAAAATCTAGGCTCACAGAATGATGGAGCTGAAAGGAACCACAAGGCTCATCCAATCCAAATCCCTGTCATTTAACCCATCTGAAAACCTCCCGGGGAAAAAAAAATAAGAAATTACCTTCCAGAATAGCCTGTTTCACTGTCAAGTAGCTCTTCCCTATAAAACAACTGAATGGGCCGCAGCTATAATAAATGGGTCTTTCCTTGAGGGCAGATTTCCATCTGCCCTCAAGGAGACACTCATTAGGCCCATACGAAAGAAATCTAGTTTGGCGGCGGACGAAATTGGCAATTACAGGCCCGTCGCCAATATTTCTTTCATGAGCAAAGTGGTGGAGAGGGTGGTGGCAGACCAGCTTCAGGCGCTCTTGGATGAAACAGATGCACTGGACCCATTCCAGTCGGGCTTCAGGCCGCGCCATGGGACAGAGACAGCATTGGTCGCCCTGTATGATGATCTCCTGAGGGAGGCCGACAGGGGCAAATTGTCTCTGCTGGTCCTCCTCGATATTTCGGCGGCCTTTGATACCGTCGACCACGGTATCCTCCTGGGGAGGCTCTCCGAGTTGGGAATCGGTGGCCTGGCGTTAGCCTGGCTCCGTTCCTTCCTGGAGGACCGTCCCCAGAGAGTTCAGCTTGGGGAGAGCTTCTCGGCCCCGTGGAACTCCAATTGTGGGGTTCCACAGGGTTCGATTATCTCCCCAATGCTATTTAACATCTATATGAGGCCACTAGCGGGGGTCATCAGGAGGTGTGGAGCGATGTGTCACCAGTACGCTGATGACACTCAGCTCTATATCTCCTTTTTGCCAACTGCAGGTGATGCCGTCCTGACCCTTCAGCGCTGCCTGGAGACTATACTGGAATGGATGCAGGAAAATGGTTTGCGGCTGAACCCGGACAAGACGGAAGTCCTGAGGGTGGGGCCCCCCGTGGTTGGTGGCCTGGTTGGCCCTCTCTCCTTTGGGGGGGCGACCTTGGCCCCGGCGAGTGGGGTCCGCAGCTTGGGCATACACTTGGACCCGACGCTCACCATGGAAACACAGGTGACGTCGGTTGTCCGCTCCGCCTATTTCCATCTCTGGCGGATTGCCCGGCTGCGGCCCTATCTCGACACGGGGGCCCTCACTACCTTAGTACACGCGCTCGTAATCTCAAGATTAGATCACTGCAACGCGCTCTACGTGGGGCTACCTTTGAGGCTGATACGGAAACTTCAGATGGTGCAGAACGCAGCAGCCAGACTTCTTACCGGAGGGAGAAAATACCATCATATTTCTCCCATTCTGGCTAGACTGCATTGGCTGCCCATTTGTTTCCGTATCGACTTCAAAGTTTTAATGCTCACTTATAAGGCCCTAAACGGTTTGGGACCTCGATACTTGGCGGAACGCCTTCACCCACCAAGTTCTACCCGAACCACTCGCGCGAGCCTGGAGGTGAGGCTGAGGGGCCTGACGCCGAGGGAGGCCCGGAGAGAGAAGACAAGAAACCGGGCCTTCTCGGCAGTGGCCCCTCGCCTTTGGAACAATCTCCCTCCTGAGATTCGCGCGGCCCCTTCGCTGGGTACATTTAAAACTCAATTAAAAACATGGCTTTATGTCAAGGCCTTCCCTCCTGCCAGTGTTTAATTTAATTTAATTTACTTTTTCTTCTTCTTTTTCTATTTATTATTTATGATTTATTATGTTTTGTTAATTGACATTTGATATTTTTGGATTTATGCTGTTATAATCTGTATATTTTATGTTAGCCGCTCAGAGTGGTACTGACCTACCAGATGGGCGGGATACAAATCAAATAAATAAATAAATAAATAAATAAATAAATAAATAAATAATAAAATAAATAAATACTCCCCTCCATTTTTATTATTGTTCTTTGCAAACTGTGTTTTGTTTTAGACACCAGAGATGTCAGTTTGATGTATATGACAATGCACATCAAAATGGAGAAGAAACCTGTTGTTTTCAATGGGATCCCATCTGGACACACGCTTCTGTTTTGAAATACCTGGTTATTTTGAGTGTTCCGGCTCTGATAACAATTGTTGCAAAAAATTGCACAGATGGATGAAAAGGTTTGTTCGGGACAAATATTTGCATTAGTGAAATCGTACTAGTGAACAGAGCAACATCTCTAGGAGGAAGGGGCAAAGCCCAGTGACAAGGTTCATGTTGGGGATACAGAAAACCCTCAGTGTTGTCATCACCAGTATAACTAGGAATGATGTCACATCTGAAGCCCTGGAGAGTCACTGCCCATTACGAACAACACAACTGTTTGTCTAATTTTGCAGTGGATAGTCCTTTACTCAAAGACTTTTTCTATTTCAGAGAGGCTGCCCAGTAAAAAACTTGTTTATGGGTAAAGAAATTTATGAAAGACAAGCAGGGGACTTATAGCTGCCTATCAACATTGAGCTGCTAGAGAAGACCACCTTTGGTCTTTAGCAATTTGTTATATCTGGGTCTCAGAGTTTGGAAAAGACTCCTAAGTTTGGAAAAGTTGCTCAGTGATTCTGGGATGTATGGTCCAAACACCCAACGCAAGCCTAAATTTTTCCGACCTCTGCTTATCTGTATCTATTTTTATATATCTATACATGAGCAGTCTGGGAAATGTCGTGGCGGCTAATCGGACTACCGAAACACAGTAGTAAACATCTCCCTATGAAATTATGCCACAAAGGAACAGTTCAGTGAGCTCCTAAGCATGATTATTCTATCGAAGATACCTGCAGAGCGACAGCCTCATAAATCAGAAGAGCCTCAGACATGGATTTGCTGCAGTGCACATAACTCAGCTAGATACTCATTAGATACTTCCAGTTTCATTAAGAAAAATCCATCAGCCTACGTATGTGGATTCTCTCCCACCCCAAATACATTCCAAGCATTTCCAGCATAAAAGATACATCTGCAAAGCCATCCATTCAAGCCAGCAATTTCATGTTCATCAAAGTATCAAAATATATGAGGAAACGTGATGGTGTTTGTGTGTGTTTAGTCGTTTAGTCGTGTCCGACTCTTCGTGACCCCATGGACCAGAGCACGCCAGGCCCTCCTGTCTTCTACTGCCTCCCGGAGTTGTGTCAGGTTCATGTTGGTTGCTTCGCAGACACTGTCCAGCCATCTCATCCTCGGTCGTCCCCTTCTCCTCTTGCCATCACACTTTCCCAACATCAGGGGCTTTTCCAGGGAGTCTTTTCTTCTCATGAGATGGCCAAAGTACTGGAGCCTCAGCTTCAGGATCTGTCCTTCCAGTGAGCACTCAGGGGTGATTTCCTTTAGAACTGATAGGTTTGTTCTCCTTGCAGTCCAGGGGATTCTCAAGAGCCTCCTCCAGCACCACAATTCAAAGGCATCAATTCTTCGGCGGTCTGCTTTCTTTATGGTCCAGCTCTCACTTCCATACATCACGACAGGAAAAACCATAGCTTTGACTATTCGAACGTGATGAGTTTACAGATAGAGAGGCGAAAGTGGCATGCAACTCAGTAGTCATTTGTGGCCATCGTGGACTTGAATCATGGAATAATTGAATTGGAAGGGGCCTACAAGGCCAATGAGTCCAACGTCCGGCTCAAAGCAGGAAACCAGATCAAAGCAGATCCGACTGATGGTCAAAGACGTCCTTGTGAGTTCTTTGTTTTTCAGAACCAGCCTTGGTTCTTCGGTGCTTGTCAACGTGCAGTCTTGCCTGTTAAAGGTAAAGGTAAAGGTTCCCCTTGACAATTTTTGTCCAGTCGTGTTCGACTCTAGGGGGCGGTGCTCATCCCCATTTCCAAGCCATAGAGCCAGCATTTTGTCCGAAGACAATCTTCCGTGGTCACATGGCCAGTGCGACTTAGACATGGAACGCTGTTACCTTCCCACCGGGGTGGCCCCTATTTATTTACTTGCATTTGCATGCTTTCAAACCACTAGGTTGGCGGGAGCTAGGACAAGCGACAGGTGCTCACTCCGTCGCGTGGATTCGATCTTACGACTGCTGGTCTTCTGATCCTGCAGCACAGGCTTCTGTGGTTTAGCCCGCAGCGCCACCATGTCCCTCGGTGTCTTGCCTGTTAGGTGAGCCTAACTTCAACAGTGGAAATGGGAGAGGCCATGCCTGAAGACACCAAACCTCCAAGGTGCAGAACAAGTTGCCAAGCACCGGGGAGGCGTCCTCCAAGGCCTCACTGTTGGCCCATAGAACCTGCTAGTTGAGACCATTATCTCAGTTTGCCTGATGGTAGGGCCTGTCCTATGCCCAGTGTACAGCTAAAGGATGAGCATGGACAAGTGTCCATGCTACCTATGGCTTTCTGGGAGCTGTAGTTCAAACCCCACACCACATTTCTCACTTGTGGTCATGCAGGGTGTGGTCCCTATGAGGCCCTATTCCCAAAAAGTGCTCTCATTATAAACTATTTGTATGAGTGCATCCCATAATATTGAGGAGAGTGGCTGTGCTAGACTGCGGCAGCAACAGTGGCACGTAAGGTGACACAGCTGTCTTTGTTGTGTGTGCAGTTTAATCTGTTATATCTGTTGAAGAGCGGGGTTTTGAATCTGATTGGGGGGGTGTCTGGGCCCCACAATGACACCTGCACATGCAAAAGATTTGTGGCAAAATGGGTTGAAAAGAGATGTTCACGAATCAGTTCGTCCTGTTTTGTCCCAGTTCATAAAGAGGCAGCACAGGTGTGGCTGCCCCCCTTTCCTGCCCTCTGGCTCAATCAGCTACTCATCAGGTCCCGTACGGTAGCTTCCTGCCCCTCCTCAACTGATCTTCTGGTCCTGGCAAGAGCTCAGGCTTCTCTGCCCCGCCCCCTTGGCTGATCTCCCAATCAGAGGAAAGGGCGGGGCACAGAAGTCTGTGCTCTTGCTCCTGACTGGGAGATTAGCCAAAGAGGAGGGAACAGCAAGCAAGCTGGACCTGGTGAGTGGCTATTTGAGGTGGGAGTAGGAGGCAGCAACAGCAGCTGTTCTGCCACCTTTATGAACTGGGACAAACTGGGATGAACTAGTTCATGCCCATCTCTAGTATTGAATCATCACCTTCCGGCATGTGTGTCTTTATCCTTGTATATAACCATTAGCATTCCTCTCTTTGGTTGTTTTTAAGCTTCTAACACCTCTCAGGGGCTTCCCCGGGGTTAAGCAAATGTGCTTTTGGATTCTTTAATTGCTTCAATATTGAGAGTCAAAGATGACAATTCTGATAATAATACACGAATCTCCAACCTACTGTGAAAGATGTGGTTGCTGCATCATAAGCATGCTCTTCCTCTGCTAATCTTTATTTTTCCGGTTTTTTGGGGGAGGGGAGAGGAGGTAAAAAGGCTAGGAATTGCTATCTCTCAAATCAGAAGAGTTGAAAGTTGGAGTTGTAGACTGAATCTGTGTTATCTTTTCCCCTGCCATTCAAAGTGAATAATTTCGCACTTCCCTTATAAACACAAGCTGGGGTGAAACTTTTGTGCTGAGCTAATTTAAACCAAATGAGGTAATTACTCTAAAAGACAATTCAGTGTTGCAGGCCTGTTTTTAATCTTAAAGAGCTTATATAGAATGCTGGACTGGCAATCTGTAATTGGGCTTACTGTATCAAATTGATTGTGAATAGAGATGGCAAGAACGGGGGGGGGGGGGAAGCAGTTCATGATGGTTCATCACTATTCATAAGTCACGAACCACAACAATGAAGCAGTCTGTTTTGTGTTTTTTGCCGAGGAGGACTTCTGGGAGTGGTAGAATGACACCCCCCCCCCATGAGTTAGAGATGACAAACTTGCCAAGAGTCTTCAGCTGACTGTCCTCCCCACACCTCTCCAGTTTGGTGAAGAATTGGATTTGCTATGTCCAAGGAATCATCCCCCAAAGCAGGTCCCCTCAGCTGGCGAAAGAGCACTTTCCTGGGGGGACCTGCTTTGGGGATCTTTAACCTGGACCTCCCAAGTCCAACCTTTGCCAAACTTGGAAAGGGTGAGGAGAAGTGTCAGGCCAAGAGTCAGGAGACGTTTGGTGAAGACTGGATTTGGGATGCCCAAGTATATCTCCCATGTACAATATGCCAACACTGATAACAGTTTGGTATTTCATTTCATTCTGCCTCCTTATCAGACTGTCTTCGTTCACATGGCGACAGCAGCAGGCAGTACACAGAGCTAGAATTCTTACCCTCAAATGCAGCCTCTTTTGTACACCTGAAGGAGGGTGAGAAGGAGTAAGGGATCGAGAGAAAGAAGGGGGGGGGAAAGAGATGAGTGTGCCAAATAATTAAGTCTAGACATTGTACCCTAGCAAAGAATACGCTGCTGGTGAGCTGAGGCTTCAACAGCATAGAGTTCCTTTGCCTGCTTCCCCGGATGGACGTGAGATCACATGGCATCTCACAAGAGCAGTTGGATGAGGGGGGAGTGGCAGTGGATAAAAGGAGCCATTTCCCCCTGTCATTCCCTCTTTCTTGTTGACATCCAAACCCCCACTCCCCTTTATTCCAGTGTGAGTTTATCTGGTCGCGTTTTTGACTCGTCTCCTGATTGGCTTTTGGAGGAGGGGATTTTTTGCCTATCCCTCACTGGATTAGGCACGTTGGCCATTTGATGGGTGGAAAGTTGGTCACACTGGAGGTTAGTGCGGATTAAACAGATACTTGAAGTGGGGAGTCAAATTCTAATAGCAGGTAATTTGAGCTCATCTGAACTCCCAGCACTGTGGATCATGCGATCCGATGCTTGAGGGGAAAGATGCACTGGGGGGGGGGGGAGACACCCGGACCATCCGTCAGAACAGAGAGAGTGGCGTGAGGTCCAGGGTGGTCACATTTGTACTAGCAGATTTTCCCAATGTCTTCAAGATTGGGATAAATGAGGCCAGGGTTTAGCACATTGGTTGTTTAGAAGGGTCCTTGTAGACCTGATTTTGAAACCTGAATTTGCACTAAGGCAGGACCCCCCCCCCCCCTTTGCCAAATGATTGGCATAATGATGATATTTGAATAAAGTGTGGCCCATGTTTAAACCCATATTATGGCTTGTGTATTTATTCCGGGGTAAGGGGGCAAAGACCAACGCATGGCTAAGTCAGCAGGAACAGATACACAGTACTAAAATTCTGTTCAATACAAAATATAGACTAAAATCCTGATGCTTTAACTTATGCCACATAATGGACTATTTTATGGTTTATTCCAAATGTTTACTATACAATAAATGTTTAGAAATAATAATGCTTTCATTGTGGGGGAGTCTCTGGGGAGTACAAGATGTGGGTAAATCTTTGAGTTCAGAAAACCAACACCAGAAGGATGGTTTTGGCCAGCTGTAGCAGTTTCAGAAAATGAAAGACTTCCACTTTGTACTGCAGTACTCAGTGATGAAAAAGATTCACACAAGGGCATTGGGACCCTAGGGAGGGGGGGTGAAATCAGATTTCCTCACCCAAAATCACCATAATGGATGACATCATCAGCATTCTGCAAGATGTGGAAATGCAGCCTAGTCCTTCCATCTTGTCCTGGTGAGTCCAAGAAAGTTCACTCTTGTCTCTTTAACATTCACACCATACTTTGTAGCTGTATTTCCCTTCTGCCACGTTGCACACACCCCGTGCCCTCCCCTGTACACCAAAGAGCGAAAAACAGTATATGAGCATCAATCTCTTTATGGCATCAAACACTCTGTGTTGTAAATATTGTACTAGTAGAGGTTTTATTTCACATAGATACACCTGGATTCATCATTCCAGCCTACTTTATGTTTGCTTTTCCTGCCAGTAAATCTACAAAAGCCAATTGCCTGATGTAGGTTGTAAAAGACATTTGTCTTCCACACAGCACATGAAAGCATCCTTAGAAATACCACATGAAAACATGAGGAGCGCAATACTCAACTTTATTGGCAAAGAATGTACTGCAAGTTGTATTCGCTGGAATAGAAATCATTGTTTGCAAGCATGGGCCTTGGAGAATATCCAGGAGGCCTAAGGCCTTGAAAATGGGGTGTTTTGTGTATGCCCAAGCCCTCTGAGCCATTTCTCCCTCTGTCAGAGGTATGTTGGTGTCTAGCCAAATAATGCCCCAACTGTTGCTATTGTTCTGATGACAACAATAACAACAATTGAAATAATTGATAGCTTTTCTTCTCTTCCTCAAGAGTCTGATGGTTGACATGAACTTTCTTAGCTAGCCTCATGGCAGGCCCAGCAGATTCTGGAACCTTTGAGATCCAGTGGCCTGTTGCCCAGACACTCAGGGAATCAAACAACAGCCAAGGATGTCACAACCAATTGCCAACATAAAAGGAATGTGAAAGATACTAGCTAAATTCCTTGTTCTGATTGATTGAGGCTTGTCACAATGTAGAGAGAGACATCTTGGATAAGAGTTTTCAGGTCCTGAGAGATATCTCTCCCTTCAGGGTCAGAATGCCACAAAGAGGCCTTTAAAAAAAATCCTGATGTTTGGTGTTGCTGTTGAGTGCCATCAAGTCACTTAGGGCTTATGGTGACCCCATGAATGAGCCATCTCCAAAATGGCCTGTCCTCAAGAGCCTTGCTCTGCTCCTGCATACTCAAGCTTCTGGCTTCCTTTAGGGAATCAACTCATCTCTCATTGGGTCTCTTTTTACTGCCTTTCACCTTTCCCAGCATTACTATCTTTTCCTGAGAACCTTGCCTTCCCATGATGTGTCCAAAGTAGAACAGCCTCAGCTTCATTTTTCCCCTCCATAGATAGTTCATGGTCCATTTTATCTAGGGCCCACTTGTTCATCCTTCTGGCAGTCCAGGGTATCTGCAAAGCATTTCAAAAGAATCCATTGTTTTTTTCCTGTCAGCTTTCTTTACTGTCCAGATTTCACACCCATGCACAGTGATTGGTCTCGGTGTCTAGTGACACATCCTTACCCTTAATTTCCATCCTGCCTCTCCTCGTCGGAGTGGTTGGCTGCCTGAGGAGGCAGAGAAGGGCAGCCCATGGTTCTGCCTGGACTGGTGTGCTTCCAGAGGAGGTCCCCAGTGGTGCATGAAGAACATCTAGGTACATTTGAACCCCTGTCCCATACTCACTTCATAACCAGATAGAGGGCACATAGATTAGGGTTGATGTGATCTCTGCCCTTCTCTTGATCCTTCAATACAAAACCCACTCAGGTGCATGATGATATTTCTGAATTTCCAATTGTCCATGAGGCCCCCATTCCTATGAATATGGAAACAGAAATGGTTGCTATACTTTGAGCATCTCATCAGAAAACAGGACTTTCTGGAAAGCCAATAGTGCTGGGAGAAAGTTGAAGGCAGCAGGAAAAGAGGAAAAACAAATACAAGATGGGTTGACTTCACAAAGGAAGCCATAGGGTTGAGATTGCAAGAGTTGAGCACGGCTTTTGATGACAGGACATTCTAGTGGTCACCCATTCATGGCTTCGCCGTGAACTGGAGCTGAGGCACATAACCACAAAAAAAATCTGTATGTATCAGCATGATTCTACCTACTTTGGCAGCTTATTGGCTGAACAGGAAGGACTAAAATACCTTCTGGTTGAATTGGGAGGATTGAAATGGCTTCTGGAACTTTTCCTCGATAACAAACTGGCTTGTGATTTTTGACTGCTAATTTCCAGCACCTGCCTTTTTCCTGATCTCTTTTGTTGTCCCATAGCTGGGACAATGGTCTTCCCCTTTATAGACCGTCAAGGACACAGAGGTCATTTGTACCACAGTTGGCTGACGATGGCCTGGCAGTGATCCAGAAGCAAACATTTTCTATCCCATTGCCTCTACTTTGGAATGCCATATGGTTGGGAGCATCTGTTTGTGTGTTTTCGGGTCAAACTGGACATTAAGGAAAATGCATATTTTTTCTACGATTAACCTGTTTACTCTTTCTCCGTGGAATTGCCTCAGAGATATGTTTCTTGAGTATCAAACTTCCAAATTAAATCCCTGTTTGTTTAAGTCACAAAACACAGCATACTAACAGTAGTATCTGTGATTGAGGGAAATCATGTGCTGAGAACAACCCCTAGATTTTCTGAAAATTCACTAAGCGTATCACCGAGTTTCACCCTCAGGCGCCTTCTAAAGACATACTGATTGCCCCGTATATTGCTTAAGTTCTTGAGCAGATATTTTCCTGACATTGTACATGCTGTTATATTGTTTCATGTTTCTTGCTGTGTGCTCCTTGGACACTGTTTGATGCCATCTCACCTAGAAACTGTGCTAAATAAGTAAATAAAACATACTAGCATTCTTATCATCTGAAGCTTCTCAGAAGCTTATTCTCTGTACTTCAGAGTTACAGAGCTTTGTTATTCAAAGATCCGCTGTCAAGGCTCTTTTCACCGTGTTCCAATCAAATTAGTTTAGGCATCCTTCAGTCTCGAGTAGAGTTGCCAGACATCAGGCAAAAGGAGGACATGTCCTCCTTTTTAGCCTAATGTCCTCCGTCCAGCAGGCAAAGATAAAAACCTTTAAAATGTCTAGCTTTTGTATATTTTATGTTATAATCTTGGATATGAGGGGGAGATGTGGAAGCCCCTCTGTCTTTCCCCACCCCCACCCACCTGCCCATCCCTTGTTACCTGCCGCAGCACTGGAGCGCAGCCCTCACCCACTCCCCACTGCCACTGTGGCTGCTCGGTGAGCTGCCATGCCTGCTCAGCCCATGTGGAGCCCAGAAAGGTAGCGCAAGCAGAGTACCACCCACTAAGTGAGGCAGGAGCAAGCAGTGCCCGAGCACATCAATGGGAAGGTGAGTGCCTGGACTGACAAAGTTGCAGTATTACCAGGATGCACCAGGTGGCACTAACCAAAATAACTTTCCTGAGAGATGAAGATGCCAAGCAATAAAGCAGTGTTGATAGCAGAATAGCTGTATTATTTACAGGATATATACATACATGTACAGCTTGGTCCTTCTTTCCAGTCCCGAAGTCATACACAGCAGTTTCCACAGAGTTCAATGCATAAATCAGAGTCAAAAGTCCTTATAAATTAGTTCAGCAGTCAAATACCATATGTTCAGTCCAATAGCCAGAGTTCTTCTTCCAATATAAAGCACGAAGACACGGCTTCTTCCAGGATACTCCAGCACAGCAACACAACACCACCAACCCACAAAGTGTGTGTGCTAGGTCTGCAAGCTTTATCCCAGGATTAGCCAATCCAGGGATTGCTCTCTCAGCTGTTACAATTAACTCAGCTGGATAAATTCTTGCTTTGCTTCTTTCTTTAGTAATGATCCTGATAAATACTTATTGCTTTAGTACAAAACTACATTTAACAATTCCACCAGGTTTAGCTCAAACCTGTCATGGACTGTGTGTGTTCAAAGTCCCTTCTGGGGGACTCCAACTCCCACACTCCCCAGCCTTGACCCGTCTCCCCTGATTGGCATATAAAAGGTGGGTGGACGTACTTTTGCCTATCCCACACTGTTTACCCATGGGATTCTGAGGGCTATTCTAGGTTTGAGTCACATTTAAATAGGTCAAACTGTCAAGTAGTGTGGAAGAGAACATGAGTTTCAGTGAGCTCCCAAAAAGCACATGGGGTCCTACTGCACCCAGAATCACAGCAACCAGGACCTAGCATTTCACTTGCAGGGATGAGGGGTGAATAAGGTATAGTCCCATCCATTGCATGTCTTAGTTCTAGACAATTGGATAGATGGCAGATAGGGAGGTTTTTCTTCCCATTCTGTGGCCAGCTGGGTACGAGATGTTCAGGGGACAGCTCTGACCAGGGGCTTGGGACTCACCTGCTTAGTATTGGAGAGGGGGTAAGAGATACCCCTAGAGCCTGCCCCAGGGATCCACATGACGTCCAGGCCCCTCTGCAGGATGGGAGTAATTGGAGGTTAAAAGCAATAAAGTGTGGCCCTAGTGAACTCCAATGCCTGTGTCCATCTCTTTATTTCGGGAGTGTGTGGGCAGAGATTAAATAACAGTGGTGGAGGAAAACATCAAATATTAATTTCATGAACCTTAAAATATCATGTGAATAAATCTACAGTGTTTTGGAAATTCATAGTATTACTGTATATTCCAAAGTGTCAATAGTCAACAAGAGACCACAGCATAATATTTTAGCTACAAAAATTCTCAAATGCTTTTCATACAGTTTACATGTCTCCTGTATATTTTATCTTTTGCATTCTTTTTCAACAGCTCTGCAGTTCATCCCAAAAGCAGTCTTGACTGCCACTAGCAAAGTTCCATCTCCCACCCCTTCAAATGTAGGATATCCATCCCTCCAGCTTGATGGTCTGTCACTCGTTCCCTCCCTCCCTCTCTCTTCCTTTCCTTTTTGTTTGTTCCTTGTTTCTTGTTGGCCACGGCTCTTCAGCCCCAGCGGCAGCGGCAAACAAGCAGCAGCAGGAAAGGAAAAGGAAAAGAAGAGAGAGGGAAGGAATGAGTGACAGACCATCAAGACAGATGGATGGACAGGCGTGAGCTCTCCGAGGCAGGCTGCGAAAGGAGACAGGGAGGGGAGCATGCACGAGAAGGCTGTTCTCTCGGCATCACCCCTCCCGCTGCATGTCTGGGCAGAGTGCGGAGGAGTGCCAGGTGGGAGGAAGGAGAAGTGCATGGCTAGGTTGCAAGTGGGGCTCCTCCTTCACCTCAGCCACAAAGAGGATGAGGCAACAGCAGCAGCAGCCTCACCAGGTGACCTGCAAAGAGTGGGGGGGGGAGAGACCTAAAAGCAGAAGCCCCAGTGGTGCCAAACCCCTGAGGGAGAAGACTGCTGGGCAGGAAGAGGGCTCCCCTTCTGGATGCATGAGCACTTGGGGGGGGAAGGCAGGACCAAGCCCCTATGAGGTGGGGAGGAAGCCCCGCACTCACCAAGTGGGTGCCGCCACTGCTGCTCCTGCTCCAGGTTGGGCTGAAATTAGAAGCCAGGCAGATTTTGAGAGTGGCTGGGCATGTTGAGTTTTTGGGTGGCTGTGTTGTGCTCGTGTGCATGCGCACAAGTGCGACATGCCCCTCCACAAGCGCGACATGCCCCCCATGCATGCGTGTGGGGGTGGAAATCCATGTCCGCAGCCCAGTTAAAGGAAGCCCATGGACCAGCACCGGGCCACAGACCAGGGGTTGACAACCCCTGTTATAAGGCACAGAGATAATAAGTTTCAGAACTAAGGTTGATATTTCTCCATATTTCTTGCGGTTGATTCACATTCCCTTTGCATCTTTGGTGTTTCTGTGAAGGAAGCAAATTTTCCTGAAGGACATGAATTTTGGATGATGCTCTGTCCGTCAAAGCTTTGCAGAACCACCGTCACATAAAATTTTAAATTGGTCAGGGAGTTTGGAAATGTGTTTAACAAACCTTGCTGAATGTTTTGGCATGCCTGGCCTGATTCTTGAAATTGTAGCAGCCCATGGAATCAGGCAGGCCTCATTATTTCCATGCAACTCATCTAATGCCAAGCATGAATCGAAGGTGTAGCTGTGCCACTTAAGCCATGGAACACAACATCTCCACATTTAGTAGTGCAGAAGCACAATATAAGATGATCTCTTCCTTTTTTTTTTTAAAAAAGGAAAACAAAAGTAAAACCTCTGCACCTGAAGCACACTGGGAACATAACGGTGAAGAAAGCAATAATGAAACACAGGTCAGTATCATTTCTGGGGAGAATTCGGCTGCATCTCTAGAGTCAGAATCTTAATGAAAGAAGTTGTAGCTATGTTGTGATAAAGAAAAGGACCTACCATTTATATTAAAATAATATGCCATGGCTATTCAAAAATGCTGAGGAGTGTGGACAAGCGTTCAAGATACTCAGATCTCTTCCTCTGTACAAAATGTTATAAAATTAAAGTTAGGGAGGAAGGAGAAATCAGTGTAATGTTGATGCTATGGTCTCGGCAGAGTTTTTAAGAATGACATGGAAAGAGATGGAGCTGCAGGCTTTTCAAGTGAAGGTCTATCAGGTGATGTGATGGTCTGAGATTTTTCTACAGGAACATCTGAACATGGAGAAAAGGAAGAATATATTTATTAATAAATTAAAAAGTGATATTGAAGATAAATTGCAGGAGTATTTTAAATTGAAACTATTGTGGTTTGGGAGAAACGCCATGATCATAATGAAAATATTACCAAAATTCTACTTTTTTATTTAGGATGCTCCCAATACAATTAGAAGAAGAAGATTCTAAGTATTGGCAGGGATTAATTAATGGATTTTGTAATCAAGGTAAAAAAAATCTAGTATAAATAAAAGATACTGGTATAAGGCTCAAAAATGGAGGTTTAGGTATTCCTAATATATAAAAAAAATATGTAGCGAATCAGTTAAGATTTATTGGAGATATTATATACAACAAAGGGAAGTTAATTTGGTGGGATATGGAATCCTCAGAAATGAATGGGAATGTTGAAAAATATTTGTTTAATGTAGTAAAAAAATACAATAAATCAGGTGAACAACACTTCTTTTAAGAAACATATTAAATGTCTGGAACAGATATAAAAATAAGTTCTGTCCCTTTACTTCACCACTAAAATTAGTGACCAAAATAGAAAAATTCTCAGCAAACTTGAAGGGTTTGATTTGTTTAAGGATAAAAAAGTTTTCAGATTGAAGGATTGGATGATCAAAATCAGATCGAAGGATCAGATTATAGTTAAACTTCAAACTTATAAATTATCATGGTATAATTATATCCATTTAGATAGTTGGACAAATGAATGGCTGAAAACTAATGGCAAATGTAGAGAATGTACTAAGTACGAACAATTTCTATCATCACATGAAGACATGCAGAAAGATCCTTTGATGAAGGGAGTAGTAAGTAGAATTTATAACCTAATTTTGGAACAAGAGGAAAAAGATAGAAACAGAAGGTTTGAAATCAATTTGGGAAAATGATTTAAAGACAGAAATTAAAACAGAGGATTGGATAAAAATTTGGAAGATGAGAATTTTAAGATTAACGTTGGTAAGAATAAAGGGAAAAAATAAAAATTAGTTTAAGGTGGTATATGACTCCGGTGAAATTGAACATAATAAATTTAAACTATTCTAAGGCTTGTTGGAAATGTGATGAAGAAATTGGCACATATTATAATATGTGGTGGGAGTGTAAATGGATTCAGAAATTTTGGAAACTGATTTTTAAGGAAATATGTGATATATTTGGAAAAGATATTGAATTTATTTTATATCTTTTTAAAAAAGATATACAATTGCTTTGTTGTCAATTTTTTATAAGATAGAACTTGATTATTCGAATGAATTGATTTCCAGTTTTATGACAAGTGCTAGAATATTAATCGCTAGATTCTGGAAAGATAAAAATGATATTAAATCACAAGATTGGTATAATGAAGTATGGGACATTGCATTAAATGATAAATTGACTACTGAACTTAAGATGAAAAGAGGGGAGATAAGTTCAAATATTTTTATGCTATTTGAGGTAGATTTGTTGAATTTGTATTAGTGAAAGGAAAGGGGGAAAGCCTCTAAACAACAATCAATACAATTTTGGAAAGGAAGTTTGTATTAAAAGTATTGTTCCAAAGGGTCCCGTGGGTATGGGGTGCACAGTGGTTTAGAAGGGTTATCGCTCTTAAAGCAACTCTTCCGTCTGCTGATGAATTGCTCCAGTCTTGCCCCCAAAATAGATGCCCCACAGCTGGGCCGAAAAGGATATAAGGATTAGACTCGACCACATTTCCTTGTGTGCCATGTGATTGCAGGGAAATAGATTGTACCAGGCCACTCAACAACTGCTCCCAATAGCAATTTACTTCCCATTATGATCACACCCTAACTTAATAAAGCTGAAATCCTGTTGCTTTGTGTAATAAGCTGCAATCAGAGTTGACCCATTGAATCAGTGGAGAGTTGGTAAATTAACACCCTGTGCATTCCATCGGCCCAACAGGCCTGCTCTACGTATGGCTTTCTAAGCAACAGGCTTTCAGCCATTGAAAGCTCTTTCGATGGATCTTAGCCAGGATGGAAGAATGAATCATTGCTGAGGGCCAGCATGATCCTACATACCAGTTCACAGGATACAAGCAGCGAGGGAGAGCTGCTGCTTACATAGATTGTTTGGCCTTTTCCTGGATTAATCCCCCCGCCAAAAGGCATCACAAGCAGAGTAAATGTGGAAGTGCAGGTGTTTATCACAACAACAGCCATAGCCAGCTCCTCCCAGGAAAAAGTCGAAAAGACAGGCAGCTGGGTTAATTGATATAAACAAATGAATTCTAGCAGGTTTTGTTTCCGTATGGAGCGGGGGAGAGGGTTGTAAAGTTAATGGCTCTCAATTGTCCACCGAAGGCCAAAATATTCTGAGTGACCATTGAAGAGAAAAGTCACACTCAGTGACTTTCCAGAACAGCAAGGGTGGGTTCAACGATATACTGTTCCTTGGGAAATCTATTTCTAACCAACTGCTTTGAGGATGTATTCGTGAAGGCTTTCACGGCCAGGATCTAATGGTTGTTGTGGGTTTTTCAGGCTCTTTGGCTGTGTTCTGAAGGTTGTTCTTTCTAACATTTTGGCAGTCTCTGAAGCCGGCATCTTCAGAGGACAGCACTCTGTGCTCTGGTGTAGTTGGCTTGGGAGTGCAGTATTTATGGCTGTGAGATAGGCTTTTGTCTTTTTCTGTACATGGGTGATTAGTGTGTCTTGTTGTGGGTGTATTGTTGTGCTAAGGAGAAGAGATTATCTGTCACTGTGGTTGATGGGTGTCGTTAGCTGGTCTTTTGTGTGTAGTGATCCCCTGTCCTTGTGGGTGGAGTTCGTTGACCTTTGAGGATTATAGGGTACGGAGAAACAAGGCAGAAAGGATGATGGATAGTATAGTCCCTGCTAATCAGTAAGTCATGGGCTTTGACTTTGCAAGCCTTGAATCCAATATACTATTGATTTCCAGTTATATTCCTGGAGGAATCTTCTTAGCTACTGTTCAAAACATCATGTTTTAGTAGATCAGGTGTGGGGGGCACCTGTAACCTTCCAGATATTGTTGGACTCTGACCTACATCAGTCCCAGCTGATACGGCCAATGGTCAGGGGTGATTTAAGTTCTCATTCTGCAGAGCTACCCATTTTCCCTCCCCAACCTAGACAGACCATTGGAGTGATCCAGGAAGGCTCTTACAATACTTCATGCGCATGTTCCTTTGAACTAGTTCATGTCTATGTGCAGTGGTGGTCAGCAAAGAACACAACAACAGAGAGCAGAGATAGCTAAGGGATCACTGAGACCAGGAAGCCTAATTCTTTGAGCCTATCTATATATACATAGATTTTACAAACAAACAAAAGGTCACTGCTGTAAAGGCACACAGAGAAGCTTGTTTTCTTCCAGTGTCTCTGGGTAATGCTTGGAGATCCTCAGATGCCCAGACCAAAATTGTCAGGGCCGGCGGTCATGCAAGCGCGGTGAATATGTGAAGATCTCAGTGACTCTCGGAAGCATGGGTCACTGAGCCCATGGCTTACTTTCATGCCTTCGTCCTGCGATGCTTAAAACCCTGTGTAGTTTCAGACTGTAGCACCTAAAGGCTTCTGTGAAGCCATTCTTCTCCAAGCAGGGCCGGCATTAGTAACTTACCGCTGCCCAGAACTTTGTTGTTTCTATGCATGAGTGCACACACCAACAAGAACAGAAAAACATTTATGTGTCTATATCTACATGACAATATTTCTTTGTAATGTGTATGAGTAATATAGCGCACTACAGCAACTGAAGAAGGCTGGGTTCATCAACACTTAAATACTTCCGTTTTAACAAAAATAACAATAACAATAACAGCAGCAACAGCAGCAACAGCAGCAACAGCAACAGCAATAATAATAATAATAATAATAATAATAATAATAATAATAATAATAATAATAATAATAATAATAATAATAATAATAATAATAATAATAATAATAATAATAATAATAATAATAATAATAATAATAATAATAATAATAATAATAATAAATAAACTGCAGAGCTCGAGGGCATTCTATGGATCATCAAGCCCAGTCATCATTAGGAGGCTCAGTGGGGAATTGAACTCACAACCTCTGCCTAAGCCACTGAGCTATCCAGCAGTCACACTCATAAATGTATTAGAGAGAGCATGTCACTCTGTTATTACAACAGCTTCATTGACCACCAATGAAGTGGTGATGGTTCTTACCTATAAAGCCCTATACAGCTTGGGTACAGACTACACCCCATATGAGTCTTCTCAGCTTTTAAGATCTTCGGAGAGGTCGCACGCTTCTCTTGGTTCCAACAACCTTCTCAAGCTTGTTCAGTGAGGACACAAGAGAGGTTCTTCTCAGCAGCTGCTCCTAAGTATTGCCCCAGAAGCCAGGTTGGCCCCTTCTTCTTGTCTTTCTCAACCAACCCAAGACCTTCTGCTTCAGGTAACCTTTTAAGCAGTAAGTTATCTCGGAAATGCTGGTTTCCACATTCCACCTGTCAGTGGACCCTGACAGGGTCACTTTTACCCAGGACCAGCCAACTTCTAGACAATGAGCCCCCAGTAAAACTTGGGGAGACGGATGTGGCTCATGACACTTTAGGAGAACCTGGATGGGAGGGAACCAAATGGGAAGAAGAGAAAATCCAGATCAAGGCCAGGGGGAAGAAGGTGTGGGCTGGAAACTCCTAGAGGCAGCAAGGGGCTTTGGGATGTGGGAGATATAAAGGAGGGACTGGAGGTGGAGAGATAGACTTGGAGCAGAGAGGAGAAGGTGGAACAGGGGGTGCAGAAGGGGGCCTGTTTCTTGACATGATATTTAAGGAGGAGGAGGTAGAGTTTTCTTGAGAGGATGCCTTGGAAAACCCAGTGGAGAGTTTCCAAGCCAAGGAAGAGCTTCCCAAAGGAAACCAGAACCAACTGGGGATTGAAAGTATATATACAAAGAGGACTCCTGGACAGGGGTGCCCAAAGATGATGTAGAAAGGCACCTCAGTCTGAGGCCACTGCCCCATCCCTCATATTGGGGAGAATGACAGTGGAGAGAACAAAGAGGCCAGGCCAGTCAGCCTAGCCCCAGGGAACCTACGGCCATTCAGCTGAGATGCTGGTGGAGGTATGCCAGAAGCAGCAGCAATGAGGAAACTATGCTGTTAGCCGCCTAGAGTGGTCTTAACCGACCAGATAGGCGGGATATAAATTAATTAATTGATTAATTAATTGATTAATTGATTGATTGATTGATTGATTGATGGATTGATTAAATAAATAAATAAATAAATAGGGTGAGACCAGCATTGTTGACTTTGGTGTGGGAATATTGACTTCTCCTTCTTCTTTATCTTCTTCTCCTTTCTCCTTCTCCTTTCTTTTCCTCCTTTTTTCTTCTTCTTCTTCATCATCATCATCATCATCTTCTTCTTCTTCTTCTTCTTCTTCTTCTTCTTCTTCTTCTTCTTCTTCTTGCTGCTGCTGGTGGTCCTGTTGTTATGTATTGTCAAGTGAATTCGGACATATGGTGACTCTCTCCAGTGTTTTCCAGGTAGAGAATACTCAGAAGTTTCCCATTCCCTTATTCTGGGGGTGCCCTGAGACTGTGCAGCTTGCCCCATAGCCTAGCTCCTTTGGGATGCACAATGGGGAACTGAACTCCCACCCTCTGGCTCTGTAGCCAGAAATCCAACTCACTGAGCTATCCAGCCAAATTATTATCAACATCCTACTAAACCCTGTTTTCATTCAAACACTGGTGTCGTCATTTAGAGATCAAGGAGCGGAGGACAGAGCATCTGTTGACCTGGCTAGAGCCAGCAGTGCTCACATGTATAAGTATTTCAGTGATTAACTGCATTCTGCAAACAGATGCAGAAAAACCTTGATTAAAATGTTGTACAATTCTCATCTGTTTATGTAATCTGTATTTATGATGCAAGTTAGGATGTGTTTGCATTGCTCTTGTTCATCTGTTAGCTGTTGTTAAAAATACAAATCCTTGGGACCTTTCAGTTGTGCTTGCAGTGTCTGTTTAATAGCTAGCCCCACAGAACCTCAGAGAGTCCCTTTTTAAAGAATATCATAGAATCATAACATTGTCATAGGGTTGGAAGGGACGGTGGAGGTCTTCTAATTCAACCCCCTGCCCAAGGTAGGAGACCTCAGACCATCCTGGACCTCATACCATCCTGGACAGATGGCTGTCCAATCTTTTATTTGAAAACCTCCAGCAATGGGGCACCCACAATATTGGGAGGCAAGCTGTTCCATATATGATACAAATATGGAATAGATATAGAAAAAATATCCTGTCAATTTCTCCACTACATTCTATAACAGATTTAGAGAAGTTCCCAGGGAATTTGAAAGGAAGTTTGGAAAAGACATTAAGGAGCAAACCAGTAATTTGAACAAAGGGTTGGGTGGAGAGGATGAAGACTAAAGAGGAAACAATAGAAGTGGGACGGATGGAATTTTGTGATCATCCTGCCTTTCACCATTTCTACAGATTGAAAAGGAAAATGGGAGTAAAAGAAGGAAGAGAATGAGAAGGAAAATTTGTAAAATATTAATAGAAGTAGAGGATGAGAAATAGATTTTGAAGATGCTATGGGAAACAGATTTGGGCGAGGAAATAAGTAGTGAGAACTGGAAGAATTTATGGGTTTAAAATTACAGGAAATTACAGGAAGCTAGATTTCAATTGAATGTCAGGAAAAAACTTCCTAACTTTTCGAGCAGTATGACAACGGAACCAATGACCTTGAGATGTGGAGAGTGCTCCACCACTGGAAGCATTCAAGAGAAACTTAGACAACCATCTGTCAAATCTGCTTTGATTTGTATTCCTACCTTGAGCACTGTTGGACTCAATGAGCTTACAAGTCCCCTTCCAACTTCATGATTCTATTCTATTCTTTTTCATATTTGGAACTGGAAAAAAACTAAGACAGACAAACAAAACAAAGGATCAAAATACTGTCAAAAATCTGGGTTTGAAGCCCTGTGTAATCAATCTGGATTAGTGTTTCCATTGGGTTTTTCCCCCAAGAGGCTTCTTTAGAGGATCTATATATACACTTACTGTGCCTCTCCTTCACCAGGACCAACAGAAATAATCTATTTCTTCATTTTCTAGAACCCATTCCCCTTCCAAAACTCTTCCCTTAATATTTTTTAAAAAGAGACTCAGAGAGTGGCACTCCGCTACCCCAAGTGGAACTGCTGGATAGCTCAGTGGTTTACATATCTGGCTGTGGAGCCAGAGTTTTAACCACGATTGTAGCCCAAACCCCATTACTTTTTCTTGGTCTGGCAGTTGAGTTCTCCGTTCCTGCAAAAAACTAACCAATAATAATGCTTTGAAAGAGCTACAGAATGAACTGTTCAAGTTAGTGGGTTGTAGATAAGAGAAATACTGCAAGCCAGCAGGGAATCTTCTGTTAATATTTCCCAAAGAACTTAGAGAGCCCTCTTGGTGGAAATATTGGCAAAAGAGACATGAGCATACTCCAGGGAGCACTGAAAGGCGGAGGGCATTTCACACAACCTTGTGAAAGTTCATTTTCCTTCCCAACTTCTATGATATGAGGTGGAACATTTTTAGTGTCAAGGGAATCATGTAACTGGTGAGATCAGGAGACTTAAAGTAGTTCAGAAAATATTAGTGGCCTAGCAGATTTCATTGCTATGTTTCATTTTGGGAGGATGAGGGTCAAGGATGGCATCAAGACGTGATGAAGGCTGTCTAGTCTTCAGATTTACTTTTTAATCATGATCTATTTCACAGCAGATCACTCAAGTTACAAGTTTTCTATGTTGCCTTGCAAGCCATCAAAAGATCCCTTTTTTTACAATAAGGTGGGATAGCTATCTTATTCTGTTCCAGCAAAAGCATCCATGGATTGCAAGGTAGTTAAAGAAAGGGAAATGCTATTATGGCATCAACTTGAATGGGTTGCAGCAGATAAAACCGGCAGACAGAAAAATGTCCCAATGATAACAGCATTATTGTGTGCTGCCTCAACATTTGCAAAGCACAACTATAGCAAAATGTGTAGCTCTTTGTATGCCTACCCAGAAATAAGTCTAGTTTCATTTGGCTCCTTTGAGTGGGGAAATCTTGGAAAAAGAATGTTCAACATGTTTTTTTGTGTGTGTTTGTGAGTGGCTTCTGTGCCTCTCCATGAAGACATAGAGAGTGTTTTCAGGAGCAGGCGCTTTAATTATAGAAGCTCAATTATAATGGAGCCACCATGGCCCAACAACAAAACCTAGATAGTTCTATGGGCAACAGGGAATTAACTGCACTCCCAAGTAGTTCAGGTCAATGGGACCAGTCCACTATGGTCTCTTACTGGGAGGATCGGAGCCCCGCCTTTTCTACCAGTCCAAGGACACCTTTCAGGTGTGATAGGCATGGAATGCTGCAACCCGGATGCACGTGTTCAACTGTCCCTGGAGTAGAGTAGCCTGGGCGCCTTCCCCAGCTACTCCCTTGTAGTCATGGCTAGTGGCAGTTGCCCCATCCATGTGGTACTCCTCCTCGGAGGCACAGCCAAAGTCTATATGGAGATGGCTGGGCTCACCTGTGTAATGAGGTTCCAGAAGAGGCAGGATAAGAGGAGGACCAGTTGGTCAATGCTGGGGGCACTACCCATGGGAAGCTTGTTGTGGGGCCACTTTCCCCTGCAGCTTCCTTTACCGGCATCGTGCCCTGCGCTGGTTCTCCAGTCGTCTCACCTCTTTCCACTTCAGCACCTCCTGGTGGCCTCCTGTTGCCTCCTCCAGAGGCACCAAAAACTCCTGTCAGGATCCTGGTGATGGATCATCTCCCAACTTGAATGCCTTAATGGTGCCTGCCTGCCCAATGGCCCTCCCCCTCTCCTTGCTCTCCTCCTTCTACATCCAGCCCTCCATGTCCACATGGGTAGCCTCTAGGGCGTTGTCCACATCACCACTCCAGTGAACTGCGGGGCAGGGATCTTGCCCAAACTCCTGAGGAGGTGGGAAATCCACTCTGCCCAGAAGGGGGAACTGTGCCAGTCCCACAATGTTATACATTTTTATAATGTCATAGGTCTATTTTGACATGATATCACCATGAAAAAGCACCATTATTGGCAGAGAGAGAGGGAGAAGAAAATATTTCACGAGTGAAGATCTTTTGCAATCTAGGTAAGCCAGCTTTTGGTGCTGAACAGCTTTGCTCTGCTGTTGGTTAAAACTGAGTGATGCATGGTTGACATCCACAGACAGAGGTGAACAGGAATGGGGTCTGAGCATGTGATGTCCATATTGGTTTCCAGCTGAGCACATCTATTTTCTGATTCCTGCTGATCAGAGAGGAGGTGGTGCAGATGCTTTGGGTAGTCCTGTTCTCACTGCTAATACACTGGACAGGATCAGATTTTGAGAACCCAGAGGCAAAGGCCCATTTGCTTGTCCTAGTTATAGCTCTGATTCCACCAAAAACCAGTACAACTTCCCATCCCCCATGGCGTCTCCCCCAACCAGGTCTCGATGTAGGGTTCTGTCTAAGGACAAAATCACCAGGAGCCCAAGTCATGTATGGGCTCCGGACTGCTCCAAAACTGCCTGTTTTTACGGTTGTTGTTACTACTTTTATTGTTGCTATAGAAATAAAAGCTGGAAGCTCATTGTTTTAGGATGCAGCTTCCTTATTTGTGGTCTCAGCTCCATTTCTCTTGATCTAACCATTGTAGAACACTCCCCTCTGTGGCTAGTTTGAGTTTCACTCACCGTATTTTTCCATGTTTAAGACTATACTTTTGTCTAAAATCTTTAGACTAAAAATTGGGTTGTCTGATACACAGAAGTAAGCTGAGGAGAGAAAAAACAAGTGGAGGGGAAAAGCACGGATCAAAGCGATCCTGCAGCGCTTTGATCCCTTCCCCCCTACACTTACTATGTCCCACTTAGATTTCTTAATTTTGGGTTAGAAAACTGGGCGGCGTCTTATACATGGGGGCATCTTATACATGGAAAAATATGATATTTTTAACAACTGTTATCCACAGCCATAAAGTCTAGCCTCCCAAGTAACCTGAGGCTGTAGAGAGGCATGTTCCTGTTGACTGTCACATAAATTTCATACTCAGATGCCTACAGATTGCCTACACAGAAGTTCCATTCAGTTCTCCTGGTTAATTGCAGTTGATAGACCTCCCCCCCTGACTTTTAAAAGGAAACATCTACCTTAATCCACCCTGTTTCCCATGCACTGCATACAGAAAGAGCCTATGATACATCCACCTCCTGGGCTTTAATAACATCTGCACATCGATGGATTCTCATTCAACGAGACGACAGCGTTCCTGCGTTTTGGTCTGCGGTGGATTTGGCTTTCAGAGCTACACAAGGAAGAACTGTCATGGTAACCAAATGATGTGATGATCAGTGGACTGTGACAAAGAAAACAAGCCGCAGAAGAAAGGTGGTGGTACATTGGGGACGCGGGTGGGGGGAAGGAAGGGGGAGAAGCGCTATCTTGAAAAAGCTGAGACCCGGGTGATATTTTTTCCCCCATGGCTGAAGAAAGCATCAATGCAGTAATGGAAAATGTCAAAGAATCCCCTGGTGGAGCTCAAAAATGTAGAACAATGTCTCCTGCATAGTCTGCTTAAGAAACTCAAAGCGAAAGGGGACCAAAACAAAAGGTAGAACCTTCAATTCACACCAGAATGAGTCATACTGGTTGGGTGATAACTCTGAGCAGAGATCAAAATGATGGTTGGGATGTTTTTGCTTTTGATCCTAACGCAGGAGTCCAAAGCACTGTCTTCAGAAGATGCAGGGAGAGGGGAGGGAAACTGGGAATAAAGCACTGGTAGTTGTTGGGGAAGGTATCATCACACCTGAGCTAGCCTGCTCATCCCATATGCATGTGTCTACAATGCGTAACTTGGGGGAAAGTCCAGGTAATATCAGGAAGCTTCACTGTCTGAAGCCTCATGGAACACCTTCTGCTCAGTGCAGATTAAGTGTAGTGCAATCCCCCATGTTGGTGGATTGCACCTCCCACCAATCCTAATGTGGCTAATGCTGATGAGAACTGCAGTCCTTCAACATTTGGAGAGGCGTTACCTATCCCTGGGGTGCACAAATCAAAGCTTGATGGACCAAGGGACTCCCTACTTTCTAGCCTTGACCAAAATTCTGCAGTTGTGATGAGCCATTTTAGGATGACCTCCATAGAGCTGAACTGAAATGGAGTACAGGGATCAGGGTGGAATTAGGAAAGACCTTTAGAGAAACAGGTTTAAAGTGTCTGATTTAGAGTGGGAGATCATCTGTCCACTCATGTGTAGAGCTTTGATGTTAGCAGGAGAGTCTCCTCTTTCAGGCTCAGTGCTGAAACTGGGTGATCATGGTGATGGAGTGGAATCAGGAGTTCTCCTTTAGCCATATTTAGAGACGAAACAAACTGCGAAGCAATAAAAAATGAACCAGGCTTATACGTGGTTCAGTTCGCAGTTTAGTTTTTGAAACCTACTTTGCTGAAACGAAATTAAGCACCGATTTTTTTTCCAGCTTAGCATTTCATTTTGCTTCCACAAAACGGATTTCCTCCCAATCCCTTGCCTGCTACCTCTGGGACTCCACATCTGGTCCTCTTGCATCTTCCTCTTCCTCTTCCATGGCTGCTATCTTCAGAGACAGTAGCATGGCTTCCTTTCCAGGAGCTGGGCCAGCTATCTCTGCTCATGAGCTGGCCTATCAACTGATCAGGATGATCAGCTGGCGGTCAGGTGCATGCCACACAGGCAGCATTGGGGATTCTGGAAGACCAACTGGATGCTGCCTTCTGTGCACGTGCCAGCCTCCAGCTCATCAGGGTGATTCGTTGAAGGTTGGGTATCTATGCACAGTCAGTGCCAGGCTGCGTGGAAGGCTGCTCTGCTGAGCTGCTGCAGCCTTCCAGGTGCCCAGCATGGTGGCAAGACAGGAGAAGGTAGCCTCCTCCACCAGGCACAGACTGAAAATTGAACCAGTTCACAGCTCGTTCATGGTTTGTGGCTGATCACAAACCACAATTTTTCAGGTTCATGCTCATCTCTAGCTCTGTTGATGGAATCATCACTTGTAATGCCTGAATAGGAGTCTTCCTTATGTAAAGTCTCAACCTAGGTCAAGACCAAGAGAGTCAAGGTTTCCTAGGGTTCTTGCCCCTTGAGAGTTGGTGGTCAAACTACAAAACATGCAACAATAGAGGAGATGGGGCAAGAGCCTTCCCTTTGAGCATTTTCCAAGTTGTTGTTGTTTAGTCGTTTAGTCGTGTCCGACTCTTCGTGACCCCATGGACCAGAGTACGCCAGGCTCTCCTGTCTTCCACTGCCTCCCAAAGTTGGGTCAAATTCATGTTGGTCGCTTCAATGACCCTGTCCAACCATCTCGTCCTCTGTCGTACCCTTCTCCTCTTGCCTTCACCCTTTCCCAGCATCAGGGTCTTTTCCAGGGAGTCTTCTCTTCTCATGAGATGGCCAAGGTATTTCCAAGTTGAACAGAGCCTAAATGGGGTATGGAATCTATGTCGTAGGTGCAGTAGTGGGATATCATTGTCTCCCATTTGCTACTTGATGCAATTATGTGCCCGAACAAGCACCTAGTATCCAGCAAGCAGTTGTTTTTAAATGGAAAAATAAACATCATCTGTAAGTACAACAGGAAATAATTAAAGCGCACACATGTGGGAGAGGGGGGAAAGACAGATTCCTTCGCGAATGTTAGACAGTGAAAAGAAACTGTTGTTTAGGAAGTGGGAAGGGATGGCGTTCAGAGATGGGATGAAAGGAAAGGAATCTTGGATGTTTTGTTGTGTGGAGATACAGGAAAGCAAGGAAGTGGAAGACTGAAACGCACGGCACTCCAGCAACATGGAGGATCAGAGCCTGGAGATTAATAAGGTTCTCGTCGCTCAGCTTAACCTGTGCAGACCTTCTTTGATTGCCAATGAAAGAAACACTGGGGAGAAAGACTACCACGCTGATGAAATAGATTTATGGATGAGCAATACATTATTTTCTTTGATTTGCCGTTGCTAAATGTGTGGGTTTTTCAGACCCTCTGCTCTCACCATTTCATATCTTATGCATTAGGGTTCATAAGGCTCCTGATGGGCTCTCCAATTACTAATCCACCCTAACAGCACCCTGGAGGATTGGCATTCTGCCGTGGTTTCTCAAAAAAAGGATGTGTGTTTGCGTCTGGTTTTGAGAAGCCCGTACCTTACCTCAAGTGCTCTTTCCGCAGTCTGTGCAACTGTAGAGTTAGTCAGGGAACAATAGTAAAATCATTATCATCATGTGCCCTCAAGTCAATTCTGACTCAATGACCCCTCCCCTCAGAAATGTTGCGAAGAAGGAGGCTCCTGCCCCTCCAATTCCACATCACAAAAGCATCCCTACCCTGCAAAACCAAGTACAGTGGTGCCTCGCTTAACGATTAACTCATTAAACGACGAATCCACTTGACGATGCGGTTTTTGCAATTGCTTTTGCGATCGCAAAATGATGTTTTAATGGGCGATTTTCGCTACCTGACGATCGGTTCTCTGCTTCAGGAACCAATTCTTCACATTACGACAATCAAAACAGCTGATGGTCAGGTTTCAAAATGGCCACCTGCTGTGTAAAATGGCTCCCCGCTGTGATTTAGGATGGATTTTTTTCTGCACAGGGAGCAGAAAATGGCTGCCCTATGGAGGATTTTCGCTGGACGCTGAGGTATTTAGCCCATTGGAACGCACTGAACTGGTTTTCAATGCATTTCAATTTGCTTTTTTATTTCGCTTGACGAGGATTTCGCTCCACAGCAATTTCACTGGAACAGATTATCTTCGTCAAGCGAGGCACCACTGTACTTAAAGAAGAGCACTTGATCTTTGTTTTTAAAAAGATCCCTCCTCTTTCGAAAAAGAGCTTGAGACATCAGCCTGACATGCAAGTGACTTCAGCTCATGTTTGTCACTAAACTATGGCAGACTGGGCACTGGTCCGGCTGTCCTTTAGTCCCTCTGACTCAATAACCAGGCTCACAATGAGCTGACCATGGTCCTGAACTCCCATCCATGACCACAAGTTAGCCAATACCCTCCATGGATTGCAATCGGAACAAGGCAACAGGTTTTGAGAATCTACACATGGCACGGCCCTTTTTCTCTGGATTTACAGATTGCTTTAATAATTTAAAGTTCAATCTGTCACCTGCAGCTTGACATGGCATAACTCAGGACCAGAGAATCACATGGGGCTTTCCTTCATCTGTTTTAGCTGGATGTTTAAGGCAGCACCTCACATGCTTTTAATATGTTAAAGCATAAATGGATGACTAGATTCCCCCCAGAATTATTTCATCTGCATCTCACCATGAGCCCAAGGCCGTGTAACCAATGGTAAGGGATAGGAAGAGCTGCAGTCTAGAAACTAGCTTTTCACATTCATGATTGAATCCTTGGATGCTTTCTTAGAGTTAAGATACTTTTTAATGTTTACTTGCTTTTCATTATTCAATTGCATTTTAATTAGTTATAGTTTGGTTTTTAATGTTTCACATTTTTAATGCTATGCCTTTTAATATTGTGAGCCGCCTTGGGCCTCCCTTATGGGGAGACAGGCAGCCAATAAATAAAACAAATGAATGAATGAATAAATAAACAAAGATCTCAAGACTCCTTCCTACTTGCTCACCTCTACCTTAGATTGTTGGACAAGGGTTGGGAAGATTCAGAGTAATAGACCAACTCAACCATCTATCTTGTGCTAACCAACATCTTTTAGTCTCACCTACTTCATACATTTGTTGTGAAAATAAAATGAGGGAGAGGATCATATATCCCACTTTCAGCATTTAAAAAGAATAGTGGCTTAAAAATGCTGAATGACAGTGATAATAATGAGAAGGATCATGACAGCAACAGTAAACAATAGCCATAGATATGTATATTCTCTTAAAATGATGGACAGCCATTTCAAACACCATTCGGTCCAGTCCAGTTATTATCAAAACCATGTCTTACTTTGCCCGGATCATGTATGCTAGCATCAAACGTTCACACTTTTTGGAAGACAACAAATGGCCAGAAATGGGGACATGCATTTTCCAAATTGAGAGATACCTTATGGGACATACCTGCAGTTTTCTTTAATACTGATAGGGAAAACTTGGCTGAAATCCTACTGCTCAGCATAGTATGTCATGCTAGAGTACATCCACTGAATCAGTGGGGAGTTGGAAAGTCAAATCTGCTGTATGTTCTATTGATGCAAATGGATCTACTCTAGTTGTGACTTCCTATGCTGAATTACAGTACTAAAATAAGTCACAACTAGAGTAGGACAATTTGAATCAATAGAACTTACAAAAGAGTTGACTCACTAAATCCCTACTGATTCAATGGGCCTACTTCTAGTGCAACTTACTATGCTGAGCAAAAGATTTCAGCCTTTATGTGGTTGAGCGAGTTACGGTGCTGAAATTTAGGATTAGGGTGGAGGAGAAATCTTTGCCTCTTTGGGATGTGGGAAATGTTCACAAAATTCCTTGACCTTGATAAGTTTGGCTCAACAATACTCCTCAACAGGGTGTTTGACTTCTGGGCAAGATCCACTCATTTCTGGAATTGTGCTCTGTTTGTATTGCTAAAAAAAATCTAGCAAATGTTTACTTTTGAAAAATGGACATGGACAATGTGTACACTTTAGAGAAATGCAATGAAAGGCAGCTGATAAAGTGGATGCATTTAGAAAATACATGCCCTGAGCTGTACAGAAATGTCCATGCAAAGAAAATAAAAAAAACCTTTGACTCTGATATGTGCCCAAATTGATGTGCCGTTCCAGTGGAAATGGGAAAACCTCTGTCACCTCCTGTTTTCCTCATTCTGCGCATCTTTAGTGCTTAGACTTTCTGCTCTTTCAAATACTAAGTGAGCTGTTGACTTGGGCCACAGATTATAAACTTCCTGCATGTTAAAGTATACAATTAGCCATGACCTGCATTTAGCAAGGCTCAATTCTGGGGCAGGAAGTGGAACACTAGCCTGCCCTTCCATATTCTGAATAGCTCACTCAGCCAGTGCAAATATAGCTCATAATTATCGGCAAACAGAGATCAGCCTTCTACGTCAAAGGCATCACCAGATTGTTTATTGGGTTTCTAATTAAAACATAAAGCAAAGAACACATGTCTCACTTCCCTGCCTGGAAAGCTTGCACTGACAGACAAAAGTCTATTTCCATTCGACACAGAACGGTGCCTCTGCCTTGCCAGTAATGTCAGTTTGGCACTAGAGAAAATCTCATCTTCCATCTAGTCTCTCACCGTAACATCTGACAAACAGGAGCTGGCCCTACTGTTAGACATTGTGAAGTGATTGCTTTCAGTAACAGATTTTGGGTGTCATGAAAAGGCAAAACAGAGTCAGTTGCTTTTTAATATTGTCTTCAAGCCAGGAGCAGGGGCAGAATTGCGTGCAAATTTGCATACTTTTAAATGGTTTTCGTTCTCTCCCGAAATGCAGGTCATGCAAAAATAGGCTGCCTTGTTAGACAGGTGGATTTAGCATGGATTTTGTTTATATGGTTTGCTTTAACTTGGCTTGTACTTTTCATGTTCCTTTTTTTGGTAACCACCCAAAGTAGTCTCTTGCTAGTAAATGGGTGGGGTACAAGTCCAATGGATGAATGAATGAATGAATGAGTTAATGAATGAATGAGTGAATGAATGAATGAATGAATCAATCAATCAATCAATCAATCAATCAATCAATCAATCAATCAATCAATGGCTCAAGTTAGAGGAAGCCAGCATTTGGCTGAGTAGAAAAAACTTCCCAACTGTTAGAGCAGTACAACAATGGAACCAATTACTTTGGGAGTTGATGAGTGCTCCAACCCTGGAGGCATTGAAGACAAATTTGACATCTGTCACTACTGTGTTTGTGTGCATTTTTTTTTTTTTTTGCACTTACGGATATTTGTGCCTTTGATTTTTCCATACGGTTTTGGGATCCTTATTTCTCAAGAGAGGGCACTAAAAGGGTATGAGTACCTGACGAGAGGTGTGTTTCTTCTTGCAGAAAACTTTCAAGGCTATTTTCCTTGAGAATGTTGAATACAGTGAATTTTCCATGTGTTTCATTGTAAGGAACCTTTTTAGATTATCTAAGGCAATGGTGAAATTCAGAATGTCTGGCCAGTGTGTCCTGCAAGAACTGAGTGTCACAGAATCCCTCCCAAAATTCAGTCTTAGCACTGATGCAAGACCTGCAGCATTTAGAGGCTGGAGAAGTGCTGGTGAGATCTGGGTTCAAGCCTCCTCTGGTCACGAAACTTCCTGGGTTGAACTTAGTTTGGGCATGGTTTCAAGGCCTAAACTACCTCACAGGGTTGCTGTGAAGGAGGACCATGTATGTCACCTTGAGCTCTGTAGAAGAAAGGCGGAGTACAAAATAAATACAAAAATGGAAAAAAAAATGTATCTCTTTTGAGTCCTTTAGGAAGACAGTTTATTTCTCATTTGGATCGGATTAGCAATAGACTCCAGTACCTGTTGTTGTGCTGATCAATTCCATTTACCTGCTCTCATTTCATCCCAAGAAAATGCCCTTTCCAATCTTCTAGTGGAGTGAGATCTGAAAGAGAAAGGAGATATTTTTTAAAAAAACTAGTCTTCCAACTCAGAGAGCTTCAAGCATCTGGAACTAATCAATTACATATGAATTTATGGGTTCAATATTTCTTTGTCCTCCTGATGCACAGATCATTATCTCTATTTACGTTTCTGTTGAAATGCATTAAGGGGGAAAAATCCCATTCCATTAGAGGTAATTATTTGGCGAATAGGCTTTTAGGGGCTGTTCCAGATGCCAGAACTAACAAGGAGATAACGCCCCATGTTGCAACATCTGCAAGAAAGGTTGAGGAAGCTTCTGTGACTGGAATGAAGAGCAAAAGACATTCAGTTGCTTCATAGACATATATTCCCTGCTCCTCCTCTTCAGCTCCAAGCTACACTTCAGTCATGGTGCATCTGCTCCACATATCGCAAGAATGTAAGACTCATGCTGAATCACACTGAATGCCAATCAAATCCAACACTCTGGTCCAAATCTAGAATAAATCCTCTGAATCAGTTGCTGTATGATAATTCAAAAGCCAGATAAATCCCACTGGCCGAAATCCTCTTGCCTAAATAACAGTGGTGTAAGGGAGATGAAACCACAGTTAGGGGGAGATTGCTAGGAATGAAAGAGTTCCTGCTTTGGTCCCTAGGCTCATATGACTCATGTGCAATCAGTCTCATTGTACATTTGTTGAGTCAGCCCTGGGATCAAAGTGGAAAATCTTTAACAACTATATTCGCCTCCAAGTAATGTCATGTGGCATTCAGCAGCGATATTCAGAAGCATGTTGTCCCTAATACTGAGTGTAAATGAGAATGAGTGTGGCACAGCAGATAGAGGTTTCACAATCGAATTGACAACTGTATGTGTCCAATGCCATCAAGTTAAAACATATAGTGACCTAAGAGGTTTTCAAGGTAAATGAGTAGGGGGTTGGACTCAGTCTACCTTATAGGGCCCTTCCAACCCCATTAGTCTATGATTCTAAGCTCCGACAGGAACAATGGACATAGCTACTAGCCATGCTGCAACCCAGCCCCAGCCCATAAGATCATGACATATTTTATATTCCCAGCCTTGGCATCTCTAGCGTATTTTATGTCTTCTGCCAAACCAGATCTTTCCCCCACTAGTTCTTCATATTCCTTTCTGTCTGAACTCTACACCAGCTCTTTAACCGAAATCCTTCACACTGCATTTAGGACCAAATAAAGCATTAATATGTTCATCTTTATGAAATGTTCTTCTAACTATTACCTCGGGCACTCATTGAGCTGATTCTTCTAGTGAGAACACATTGACATTGTTAAGGTTAATGGCCCAATGATTAACAATATGCACTTGCAGACGAATGGTTTCTTAAAGCCTAATTGTTTCCCCACCACCACAAGAGAAATGGGGGACTCATTGTTCTCTGCAGGCTGCATGATGTTCACAATTGGTGCTTTCCATTCTGCATGGTGTGTGTGTGTGTGTGTGTGTTTGACAGCACTGTTTAATAACACCTACTTCCCTCCATAGGTTTGTTTTTGTCATCCACCATATTGGAGTATGCGATTCTCTTGACTCAGAATTTTACCAGTCCAACCAGCTGCTAATACTGGAGTTAGAAAACACCCACAGTGATCATTTCTTGTTTTTAAAGATATACTCATGGACACAAGACACAAAACCCAGCTGACATCCTTCGACACCTACAGTTGTTATATCAGTAGTATTCCATTCCTTGAGATTCTTTGGCCAAAACCTAGGATCAAGAACAAATCCTTGCGACGTAGTCATGGCAGGCGTTTGAGCGATAAGGGCAAAATAGGGAGTATAAGAGAAACACAGACAATCCGTGCAGAATGTAAAGGCCAGCATGCAAATTTTCCAGCAACAGAAGCAGCTCTGCAGTAAGGAAAATAAGAGACCGAGAGGCTTTGAGCCTCTGATAGGGTGGCCAGATGTTTCTCTTTAGGGAGGATGGTCCTCCATTTGAAGAGTTGTCCTGCTTTTTCGGTAATGCATGACTTCATTTTTGGTCACGTTTAAGTGCTCACCCAATCCTTCCCATGTTTCTCTGCCTGAGTAGGGATTTGAACCCGAATTTCCTGATTTTGCATCCAACACTCTATGCATCACATTACAGTGGCTATTAGGTGACACATTTATCAGACCAAAATATCTCACAAATAGGCTAACTTTGGAGTCCCACAGAACATCTGGAGAACCAAGTTTGGGAACTCTTGTTTTAGGAAGTCAGTCCATCTCACACTTAGTCTTCCTCTGTTCCTGATGACTTCAACCTTTCCCAGCATTATTGTCTTTTGCAAGACTCATGGCTTCTCATGATGGACCCAAAGTAAGATAGCCTCAGTTTCAACATTTTTGCCTCCAGAGATAGTTTGGGCTAGATTTGCTGTAAGGCTCACTTGTTTGGGCAAAATGCCTGTAGTATTTTTTTTACCTTTCCTGAAACTCAGCCACCCTACCTGCCCACACACAGCCAGTACAAAAGGCCACAAGCTTGCTCACAAAGAGAGAGAGAAAAAAACATCTACCACGTTTCCCTAAAAATAAGACAGGGCCTTATATTAATTTTTCCTCCAAAAATGCATTAGGGCTTATTTTCAGGGGATATTTTATTTTTTCATGTACAACAATCTACATTTATTCAAATACAGCCATGTCATCTTCTTCTGGTTGCTGCACAAGGGTGGAGGGTGGGCTTTCACTTACGTGGGGCTTATTTTGGGGGGTAGCATTACGAGCATTCTGAAAAATTATACTAGGGTTTATTTTCAGGTTAGGTCTTATTTTTGGGGAAGCAGGGTAATTAGTTTGTTTTTTTTAAAATCCATGTAACAAGATAGTAGCTATTGTTGGTTTATGATTTGCAGAAACGTGCAAAATTCAGCCACAAAATTTTGTGAATTCTTTGCAATGCCAAAACAAAACAAGCAAAAATAATGCTTTTCCACAGACCAAAAATAGTTTCCCCCTTCTTGTTTACCACCAAAACCAAGCCAGGTTATTATTTATATCCCTAGCGATCCATGTCATGAATTGGGTTGCGGATAAGAATAAATTCAGTCATAAGTGCTAGATATCATTGTGCAGCAACCAGAAGAAGATGACATGATTGTATCTGAATAAATGTAGATTGGGGAAACAGGTACATGAAAAAAAAATACATCCCCTGAAAATGAGCCCTAATGCAATTTTTGTAGCAAAAATTAATATAAGACCCTGTCTTATTTTTGGGGAAACATTGTAGCTCAGTGCTTTAGGGCTCTGGCTTCATAGCCAGAGACGGGAAGTTTGATTCCCCACGGTTCCTCCTTGGCAGGGATTTGATGGTCCATAGCCCCCCTACCAGCTCTGCCGTTCTAAGATGATGATAAATTCGATGTGCACTTCTTAGAAATGGGCACAAATATCAGCAGTGCATGCCACTTTGTTTATTGCCCGATCAGGAATTTGGCACTTCAAAACCCCACCTCCTCCAGTGGACGCCCAGTCAGAGACAGGGCCCAAAAGAGGTGGGGAGGAAAGTCAGCATGTTGCCTCTCAGTGGGTGCCTGACAGAGGAGGTGGGTCTTTGAAGGACTGAACACCTGTTCAGGTATAAATGGGCAACCACAAACCGCCAAACCAGTGGTTCATGTCAATCTCTAGTCATTCCTAATCTAACTGCACCTCCTCTAGAACTGGTTCTTACCATAGCAGAATGGGAAAGGGATTTTTTTTTTCTGTGACATGAAGGAGTCACCCTAGATAGTACTAGATCAGAAGGACCAATTGACTGCCCATTATATGGTCACTTTCTTAACCTGATCGCCCAACTTCACATGAGGAATTGCAACTCCCAGAGTGACAGAAAACCCTGGGGGCAAGATATCCGGAGGGCACCCAACTTGAGAAATCAAATATGAAGCCACACACCTTCTGTTTGCTGTTTTCACAGTGCCAGAGACAGCACGGGCATCAAGACACAGCATGACAGACAACTTCGGCATCACAGTGGAAAGATGATTGCTCAGGCTAGAAAAAAGGACTCCTAGAAAGGTTGATCTGCAAAATAAAAAAGAAGGAAGGGAAAAAAATAGAATTACTGTTGTTCCTTTTCATCACAGCAAAAGACTGAAAGAAGGCTGGGATGTCTCACAGGAGCGGAGTACAAAGAGGTTAACCTGGGGGTGGGGGAGATAATCAAAGGGGAAGGTTTCTTAGGGGCCCACCAGCAATAGCAGGTGCTGCTGAGATAAAGGGAGCAAAGCAACTAGCAGCAACAAAGAACAGGAGCTTCAAAGAATCGCGCACTTAACGTTGTTTGAAAACCTGTTTTTTTCTTCACATAAGTGGTTGAGGTGTTTACCTGGTTAACAACTACTGTGGCATTTTTAGTTCTTCTCAGCGAGATAGGGGCATCACAAGTCAAGAGCATGGTGGACATGGGGAAAAAAACCCTCATTCCTTCTGAGATTTTCCAAGTGATAATGCCACATCAGCACAACAAGGAAGCACACGGTGGCATCTCCACCCCTCATGAGGGACCTTGAGACCAGCTTTAGATCAAGATATCGTGTGTGTGTGTGTCATTGCTGTTGTGGTGACTTTCTCTCTGTGCAAAAAACTTCTTTGCCTGAAATTAGCGCCTTTTCCTTTTGTAAAACTACACACACACAAACTTGTTATTACTATGTTATTATGTTGATGTTGTTTTAGTTATTTGTGATTCTATGTTGTAATTTTGATTTTGGATTTCTCTATAACCACTATGTTCTATATTTTTAACGCTTTATTGTTTCACCATGGTTTAAATTATCCAGAGTGGCCTTATAGCCAGATGAGCAGTATAGAAGTCAAACGAATGAATGAACAAACAAATGAACAAACACACAAACAAGCAAATATGTGCAGTCACATTTCTTCCCACTTTACGGTAATGTAATTAAGTTTTTGGGGTATTGGAGTTCTTCAAATAGTTTAACACAACCACCCGCACCACTGAGTTCCCATGGCTAAGCAGAGATTTGCACCTAGGACTCATGATTCCCGGTTGGATAAACTATCCAACACAACACTGTGGAATGAACACTCAAGACAATTTGATGGGACTGAAAGACACAAATAACCCAGCCACTGCTACTTCTTTTAATAGTGCAAGCAGTAATGCAAGAGTTCTTACACTTGCTAAGAATGTTTTAATGAAATGAGCGAAAACCCAGTCAAAGATGAATGAAATGGCTCCAAGATTTGGGGAGGAGATTCCTGCATGCAAAAATGCAAAATGCAAAATGTGAGTAGATAAATAGGTACCACCACAGTGGGAAGGTAACAGTGTTCCGTGTCTAGTCGCGCTGGCCACGTGACCATGGAGGATTGTCTTTGGACAAGTGCTAGCTCTATGGGTTGGGAATGGAGATGAGCACTGCCCCCTAGAGTTGGACATGACTGGACAAATTGTCAAGGGGAACCTTTACCTTTACCTTTAAAGCTAAAAACAGTAAGTATACAAATACACAAAAGGATCAGACGAATACTACACTAAATGACAGTAAATAAAAACAACACCCAAAATATGTTCAAATCAGTAAGGCACAACAATTCATTTTGAAAACTCCCACTCAGGCAGGCGGTCTCTGAGGGAAAAACCAGCCTGAGGAGAAAAGCCTTTGCCTGCTTGTGGAAGGACAGCAAAGATGGGGCCAGCCTGGCCTCCAGTGGGAGGGAGTTCCAGTGTCTGGGAGTAGCCATAGAGAAGGCCCTCTCCATTGTCCACATCAAATGCACCTGTGAAGATGGTGGGACTTCTCTACATGTACCACATAAGGACAAAGCAAGTCAGGATTTATAAATCAAGTGAAGACCCAAACAGGACAAATGGGTTTCTGAAGCCAATTGCATGGGTTGCAATGAGAGGTGAGGAGGGGGGGCTGTCAAGCCCCTTCTCCCTCCGGCTCTCTTCTTGGTGAGGATGACATTTCATAAATGTTTCCATGACTCTTGCAAAAGGCTACAAAAAGACAATGGGGAGTAATTCCATTCCTCCAGAGATGTGAAAAGTTGACTTTTGAACTATGTGCCATAGCCAATATGGTTACTTGTGTGTGGTCCCCCCCCCCCAGTCACCTGTAAGACACAGCTCTGGAAAAAACTGATATGCATCCTCCACCATTTAGTGAGATAACTTAAACATGATCATCACACTGCAAACGAACCAGCACAAAATGCCAAACTGGCTTTTTTTGCCGGCCTCTAGTTGCAATCATGACATAACATAGTTATAATTTTGTTCTTTACAAGAAGAATTAATTACAAGTAGGTGTGACTTTGATAGCTGGTTGGGTAGCTGAGTGAGTTAGGAGTCCTGCTTTGGAGGCAGAGGTTGGGGGTTTCATACCCCACTGTGACTCCAGGGACAACAGCCAGCCTGTGTGACTATGAGCGAGGTTCGGTCCTCAGAATCCCCCCCCCCAGAAAAAAGGGAATGGTAAACGCTTATGAGTACTATCTACCTAGCAAACCCTGAAAAGAGTCATTGTAAGTCAGAATTGACTTGACAGTGCACAGCTGTTGTTGTTATTGTTACTTAGCTGTTGGAAAAAGGGGATTACTAACAAGCTAGCAGAGACTAACAACGCTGGCTCTTCCAAAAGTAAGAGTGGGTTGCTTCCTAGTTCAGTATAATTTAGCTCAAACTGAGATATTCAGACGCTTACCATGGGAGAGTATAACAATGATAATCCCAAACTATAATCCTACAAGGCTTTGTGGCAGAGTGGTTAAACTGCAGTATTGCAGCTAAGACTCTGCTCACGACCCGGGTTCCATCCCAGGTAATTAGCTCAAGGTTCACTCAGCCTTCCAAGATCAGTAAATCCCTATCCAGATGTTGGGTCACTCACCACTTTGGTTCATGCGCTCGTAATCTTGAGGTTAGACCACTGTAATGCTCTCTACAAGGGGCTCTCTTTGAGATCTATGCGGAAACTCCAGATGGTGTAGAATGCGATGGCCAGACTTTTCAGTTGGGTAAGGAAACACCAATATATTACTCCCACTCTGGCCGCCTTGCATTGGCTGCCCACTTGGTTCCGCATAGATTTTAAAGTCTTAACACTTACATATAAAGCCCTAAATGGTTTAGGACCTTGTTACCTGATGGAACGCCTTCTCCCACCTAGATCTACCCATATCACCCGATCTAGCCAGGAGGTGAGGCTGAGGAGCCTAATGCCGAGGGAGGCCCGGAAAGATAAAAACAAGAAACTGGGCCTTCTCGGCAGTGGCTCCTCGTCTCTGGAATAGCCTCCCTCCACATGGCCCCTTCGCTGGGCATCTTTAAATGCCAATTGAAAACCTGGTTGTTTAAGCAAGCCTTCCCTCCACCCACCATCTGAATTTTTGTTATCTTGTGCTTTTCTCCCATCTTGGATCATTGTTTACTTAGTAATATATTGTTATGATTTTAAATTGTTAAATTGTTATATGATATGTTGTTACCCACCCAGAGTAGTCTATATCAGTGGTTCTTAACCTTTTTGAAAGAAACGCCCCCTTGAGCTATTGAGGAAGTTATCATTGCCCCCCTCCCTGAGGTGATATCTTACCTACCTACCTACCTACCTACCTACCTACCTACCTACCTACCTACCTACCTACCTACCTACCTACCTACCTACCTACCTAGTCTCCCTCCCCACCCAGGTGTGAGGCAGTGCTTCACGGGGTGAGGATGAGGACCCAAGAGACCCTTTCCTTCCACCCGATCCACACTCAGTGCTCCCCTAAAGGAGAAAGGCGAGACGTGGCAGGTAGAAAGAGCTGGATCATCTGGTGGCAGCAGCAGCACTGCAGCTGCAGTCGCCTTCACAGGTTTGGCTTGCTCCAATGCCCCCTACCACCCCCCTTCTGTTCTTTTGCCCCCACACCGCCCCTTTTCATTCTACCGCCCCCCTGAAAAATGAAATCGCCCCCTGGGGGGCATTATTGCCCACATTAAGAACCACTGGTCTATATGACCAGATGGGTGGGCTATAAATGCAATAAATAAACCAAGTACAGAGGGGGCATTGTGTAGCATGCATAATTAAAATATACCCCCTCCCACTGAGAGTGCTTGAAGTGCTATGGGGTGGTATATAAGCATCGCGCTTTGCTTACTGGCTTCATGTTATAGATGATATGGTGCCCATTTTCTTCAGTGTCTCTTTGCCTTGACAGGTTTCACTCTTTAAAAAATTAACTAGATGAATTTCATTGAGGCAACTCAACCACTGAGAGGGCAAGCTGATTCACTACCAGCATAGATATAACAGGCAGCAACACAGTTAAGGCCCCTTCTCGGGATGGTGAAATGTATTCTCTCTCTGCTGAATTACAGTTGAAAAGCAGGAGGCGATGCGAGGCAAGACACACTGGCAAGCAAGTATTAAGAAAAATGTCCTGCTAGCTTTGGGCAAATTGCTTCATCTCATCCATGGGTGACCTCTAAGGAGCAGCAGTTGGTTTTCTGGATTTAAATGGTTTGTAGCTACGCAGATAAAAAAAAATGTCAAGACAGGGGGATTGTTGGTTCCTTTTTGCATTCTCAGAGCAGTAGAGATATTTTCAGTCTAAGGAAAAGTGTGTGCACAGGAAAGGAGAGGCAGGCAGAATTGAGATGGCAGGTTCTACCTCTACTTTGCTTGGACTTGCTACAGGGCCATCTCGAGACATTTGAGCTGTAAAAATGAAGTCACAGAGTTATGAATTGAAGTGCTGGACATTGCCCCAGAAGTCGTATCTAACTGCATCTCTTCACATGCAGAAAGCCCGCAGCTGAACACTGCTGACAGCAGGTTCTCCCAACTTTGATTCAGAGAAGGAGAGTTCACCACCAGCTCAGGAGTTCTGTCCCATTGTCAAAAAGGGTTTGCCATCAGAACATTCTTCCCTATGTTTAGTCCAAATGTTGTTTTGTGTAATTCGAACTCACTGGTACTTGTTCAGTGGGAACACTGAACTGTTCTTTTGAGACCAGCGGAAGACAAGCTTGCTCCATCAGCAATGTGACAGCCCTTCGTGTATTTAAAGATGGCTACTGTGGTGGCTCTGTGGCGCTGTGGGCTAAACTGCAGAAGCCTGTGCTGCAGGGTCAGAAGACCAAGCAGTCGTAAGATCGAATCCACGCAACGGAGTGAGCGCCCGTCGCTTGTCCCAGCTCCCGCCAACCTAGTGGCTTGAAAGCATGCAAATGCGAGTAGATAAATAGGGACCACCTCGGTGGGAAGGTAACAGTGTTCCATGTCGAAGTCGCACTGGCCATGTGACCACAGAAGATTGTCTTCGGACAAAACGCTGGCTCTATGGCTTGGAAACGGGGATGAGCACCGCTCCCTAGAGTCGAACACGACTGGACAAAAATTGTCAAGGGGAATCATTACCTTTACCTTACTGTATTTCAGTTGTCTCTCTTTCAGGCTAAATATGCCCAACTCAGCCATTCCTCACGGTAGTTTGTTTCCAGACTCATTACCACCTTGGTTGCTCTCCTCTGCCTGTGTCTCAGCTTGGTGATCTCTTTCTTAAATTGTGGTATCCAGATGTGGGCAAAGCATTCCAAGGGAAGTCAGCTAAATTTCTATCTCAGGAAATTGAGGAAGAATTATTAGGAAGAGCTTTTTGGCAATGGAATCCCAATCAGTTCAAGGTAGCTGCATTATTTTTCTTTTCTTTTCTTTTTTTCCTTTTCCTTTTCTTTTTTTGTTGCTGCGAACTGGTGCTTCATGCCCATCTCTGTGAATATTGCAAGAAAAGACACATGTGAAAGCACTTCTTCATGTAAGGTCTGTTTCTCAAAAGTGAGTTCCAGAATGAAGACTACAAACACAAATAGGGAATTTTCAAGACCCAACTAAAAACCTATATGTTCAAGCAGGCCTTCCCTCCAGCTAATACTTAACCTTCTTTTTTCGCTTATTTTTTTGTTAATTTTCCATCTTGAAGAACCTGTTCTTTGTTTGTTGTTTTATAATTGTTACTTTGATATAGGTAATTGTATATGTTATAGTTTATTTGTCTGGAAGCCGCAACGACCAGATAGGGTATAAATTAAATAAGTAAGTAAGTAAGTAAGTAAGTAAGTAAGTAAGTAAGTAAGTAAGTAAGTAAGTAAGTAAGTAAGTAAGTAAGTAAGTAAGTAAGTAAGTAAGTAAGTAAGTAAGTAAGTAAGTATGTAAGTAAGTAAGTAAGTAAGTAAGTTTCCCATTCCACCCCGGTGGCTCTTGGTTGGATTATCTCTCCCAACTCAGTAAAAAAAATGGATGCCAAGTATCCACCATTTCTCAATCCCCTATTCTGAAACTCAAGGTTCCTTCTCGGCTGGGAATTGCTGTTACACAAACATGTGGAAAATCTCCAGTCAAAGAATAAGGGGGGAAATTAGTGTAACCACCTGGTGAAACCAACTGCAGCCAAATTATCAGTATTGCTCTAAGGCCAAATGAAACATTATAAATAGCCTGTTGGCAAAAACGGGAATTCCCTAAGTGTGTAAAGACCTCTGATTGCCACAATAGGGGAATTTCACAATTCCCATGGTATACAAATAAGCTTGCCATATCTAGTGATTGGTTATCAGGAAGCGAACCCAGGCTTTGTTTGCAAGTATGATTGTTCAGACACAAAGGCCTGCCAGAATCATGTCTTTATAACACTACTGTGATTTTAGCTTCTGATGATGTGCTTTCTGTCATGTATCCTCTTCTTCCTTAGTCAGGAGAGGCAACACTGAACTGTAGAGATATAGGTGATGCGGGTGAGATGCTGTTGGTTACCAGCTCCCATCTTCCTTCAATGCTGGTTGAATTGGCTAGGAATTATGGGATCTAATAACACAAAAATACCACAAGTTGCCCACCTCTGCTTAACTAAATATCTCATGTATTCAGATTTATTGCTGGGTTCTGACAGTGTTCTACTGCTGAATCTTCCCACCAGCAAAACCAGGGCTTTCTCTTCCTCCCTTGCAGCTCTGTCTGTGCTCTGGTGGGTTTCCTATCCATCTGGAACAGATGTCTGGCACCATGGAATCCTGTATATGCAAGATGGAGGGATGCATAATCAGTTTGTTGTTATGTACTGTCAAGTTTCCGCCATCTTATTACAAGCCTAATAGGGTTTTCAAGGCATATGAAAAGTTCAGTTCACCTGAATTTTAACAGGTGAAACATTTTGTCACATGGAGGAAACCTATCCAGCTCTTTCGCTTCTGGGTGCCAACGCCCTTGTGCAAGGCATGGAAGTCAATTTCATTCCAAACAGGGGTGCGAAACCTTGGGCTTTCTAAATATTTTGGATGGAAGCCTTTCACAATGGGCCATGCTGGCTGAGATTCCTGGGAGGCGAAGCCCCAAGCATAGGAAGATTCAGAGCTTCCCGTCCATGGCTTAAAATGTTGGCAACTAAAATACAGAATTCTCATATGAAAAACTTGGCATCCACATTCTCCATCTGCTAGTGGCTTTCCCGTTCATATAACCCATTGTTTGTCAGAGAAGGGTTCTATTTTTGGCCTCAAAGCTGAGGTCACAGCTTCCATTATCTTGGATCTGGACCTTTTCCAGCCTGCTCCTCTCCTTTAGACCACCAGCCTGGCAGCCATGTTGGATAGGACCTGTTTGGTCTTTGCAAATGTGATTTCCTTTGAGTCATTATTGGAACAGGCACTCTCGCAAGGGTACAAGGTAATGAAACCAAAGAGTCATTTCCATTTCAAGGAACAGTTGAAATCCTATTTACCACAGAGACTAGAACAGCCCTGAAGCAGCTGTTACGTTCTTTTGGGTAAATAATCGGTGTTTAAAAATGTATAAACGTTTATACATGTTCTCCTCGGAGACCTGAGCTGCTGTGAAGTTGGCATTCTATCCCCCATCCCTCTGTCATGTTCATAATACATATTTTACTTGAAACGCGCCCTCCCTCTATTAAGTGAGAAAGAGGAAATATGAGGGAGAAGACTAAGTAGAGCAGTGCCTCTTTCCATTTGAGGAGAATGAAACCCAGCCGATTGGTATGCAGTTAGAAAGAGCCTCAAGCCTGGGTACCAAGCTATCATAGAAAGAATAATTGTAGAATTATAGAATAATGAAGTTGGAAGGGGCCTATAAGGTGATGGAGTCCAAGCCTCTGCTAAAGGCAGGAGTCCAAATCAAAGCAGATCTGACAGATGGTGGTCCAATATTTTCCTGAATGTCTCCAGCATTGGTGTGCTCACTACCTTCTGAGGTCATTGGTTCCATTGTTGTATTTCGCTAACAGTTAAGACTTTTTTTCCCTGATATTCTGCCTAAATCTGACTTCATGTAGCTTGAGCCTATTCTTACATGTCCTGCACTCTGGGATGATTGACAACAGATCCTGCCCCTTCGATGTATGAACACCTTTCAAGTATTTGAAGAGTGCTATCCTATCCCCCCTCTGTCTTCTTTTCTCAAAACTAAACATGCCCAGTTCTTTCAGTCTTTCCTCCTAGGGCTTGGTTTCCAGTCCCCTGATCAATCTTGTTGCCCTCCTCTGAACTTGTTCCAAATTTTTTGGAACTCTTCTTAAAAGGGCAATGTCCAGAACTGGACGCAGTGCTCTAGATCACTGGTTCTTGTGAATTTCGTTGTATGGGTATACTGTGTATATACTTACAATGACAATAAATTATATTATTATTCTTAACCTTGGGTTACTCAGGAGTTTTGGACTGCAACTCCCAGAAGCCTTCACCACCAACTGTGCTGGCTGGGGTTTCTGGGAGTTGCAGTTCAAAAACATCCAAGTAACAAAGGTTAAGAACCACTGCTCTAGATGAGGTCTAACCAGTGACAAATAGAGGGGGGACTAGTACTTCCCATGATCTGGAGACTATCCTTCTGTTAATGTATCATCCTAAAATAGAATTTTCTGTTTTTGCAGTGACATCACACTCATGACACTGCTGCTTTGCATAGGATTTGGTGACAGAAAGTATGTAACAGGTTGAAATCATGAATGAAAATAGGGGTTTGGTTTGAAGAGAGAAGATAAATTCCAGGATGATATCTAGAGCTTCGCCAATTGTATATGAAAGGATGTCCAAGCAATTGTTTATTGGACATTCCCTGAACAAAGAAAAGAAAGATGGTGGTCAGCAGCTGTTTTTACCATTCCACCAGATGATTTTCCTCTTCCCAAAACACCTTCTCTGTGAAGACTTTATCACTAACCTTTAGTCCACGCTAGAGATGGGTACAAATCAAAAAATGTTGATTCATTTGGATTAATGATTCATCAAGGTGGGTGAATCACAAATTAGAAACGTATGACTATTTTCGCTGATGAATTGATTTGTTAAATTTTTAAAAAAACTTTAAAACCCTATAAAATGGCCCCCAAGCACCGAGAGACTCCAAATTCACGAAGGAGCTTCCCCTTATTCTCCTCTACAAGCATTGCAAGTTTGGTGAAGTTTGGGTTTCAAATATCTGAGGTATGAAACCCACAAATAGGGCAGTGCAGGAAAGTTCTCCCCAGACACCTGATTTTCCCCTACAGTTCTGAATTTGGTGAAGATTGGGTTTCAGACATCCAAGTTATACAGCCACAAAGTGGGTCTCCCCAGGAAAGTGGAGGGGTCCCCCCCAGGAAAGCTTTTCTAGGGAAACCCAATTTTCACCAAACTGGGAGATGTTGTAGAGGAGAGTCACTGAAAGCTTCTCCCTGCTTTTGGTGTCTGGGGGGAGGGAACTTTCCCAGGGGGACCTTTTAGTGGGTTTATAACTTAGGCATCTAAAACTCAATCTTCACCAAACATGGAGGAGTTGCAGAGGAGAGACAGAGGAAGCTTCCCTGAGATCGTGGTATATCTAGGTTCCTGGAGGGCCATTTTATAGCCAAATGAATGAATGAATCAAAAATCAATAAAAATACATTGATTAGTATTCATTGGGGCATTGATTCATACAAACAAGAATTGATAAATTAGCACTTGTTGCGCAAATCTCGTGGTTTGATTTTTAATTCGTGCCCATCTCTAGTCCACACCGTTTATTACAGGACTATAATGCAGAGAGGATCCTTAGACTAATCATAATAATGACTCATCATGTCAATTACGGCAACCCTTGCCAGGGTTTCTTAAAGATTGAGTACCCGGAAGCAGTTTAGTATTCCTTTTTTCTGGGAGCATTCTAGGACTGTGAAGCTTTCCCAAGGCTACAGAGGGTGGCTCTTTTCCCAGGAAACACAGTGAGAAATCAAACGTCTGATCCCTGGCTCCAGAGAAAGGCACTCCAACACACTTAGCTATGATTAAGGATGTGAAATGTACTTGAGAAAATCCTTGACTGCACCAGTTCTGACTATTTTGTCAAGACAATACATCTCAACAAAGAACGTTTGAGCCCTCCAGGATTTCTCATTTCCAACTGAGAGTGATACAAAGGACACTTTGTTTTTGTCGTATCAGGGTCCTCCCTCCCAGATCTGAGCCTTTTATTTTCACCCTTTTCATATTTTTCCCACTATTTGGACAAAAACAAATATGTATAATAACATTTTCAGATACATGCTGAATCGGATGGGCACAAATCAGCTCAGAGCAAGTCAGTCGTGGTTACTCTTGAAACAAAAAACCACATGTGCTGTTGATATATAGTATGCCATAGTGCATAAAGCTCTCTCTGGGTGGTTTACAATTTAATTATACAGGCTAAAAATTGCTCCCCACCCACAGCAAGCTGCTTGCTTCATTTACCATCCTTGAAAGGATGGAAGACTGGGTCAATCTTGAGCTGGCTACCTGAGTCTATCTGGATTGAACTCAGATCATGAGCAGAGTCTTCACGGCAGTACTGCAATGTGCTGTGGGGCAGTTAGATTAAGACTGCAAATTCATGCAGGTTTGGAGCCTCATGAAGAAGCAGACCACTCCATGTGCATTACTCTTGCCATATGAAATTGCAGAGTCTGTATTCCTCCCATGTAAAGATGTGAAGAATCTAGTAATTCCCAAATTCTTCCTTCTCCTTGATTTAGGCTATCTTGACTAGACAAGTTGACAAGGGCTTTTCAAGCCCCGTGATATTCCTCAGCTTCAGTGCAAAAGTGAGAAAAAGACTTCTTCTTCCCTCTCATCAATCTCTGAAATTTGCCAAAGCAACTCTGTGAAAACATATCTCTCGTTCGCCCAATTCAAAAATGCACATTTGTGAACTGTAAGCAGAGAAGACTCAAACGATGGTTCTCCTTCCCCAAAGTGCAGGAGATAAAGCATCAGCAGTTGTTGTTTTGCACTATTTTCACCATTTGTGTTATTTAAAATTCTCAGACAATGCAAAGAATGTTGTGGCTATGTTCATGCAAGTGGGGGGGGGGAAGCAAAGATTGACATCCGAATCCCATGTACAATGTATTCAAATTAAATATATTTATATATTTGAAATTTGCTGAACATTTTCCTGCTCCAATTTGAAATGTGAAACTCCCCCACTTGTCAATCTCCCATTGAATTTGGCAGTTGTGATACATAAGAAGCCATGAACTGAAAGCTGTCAAAATCTAAATATTGTTGCACATCATCTGTGAAAAATTGTTGCTACGTGCTACACACTCTTGCACACCAACCATCAAATACAGTCTTATACATGTAAATGTCATTGTATTACATGAAGTACCAAATGTCTAAAACTGGGGGGGAAAGTGTCTTACAGGAGGATGTCTAAATATCAAATATTTGGAGTATATAGCCAGCGAATACTCTACAAGTTTTGATTTAGGTCTACATTTCTATTGCATCTCCCACGTTTTCTGTTTTGCCTTAAACTCAAAACTCCAGAGAATCAAAAGACTATCTTTAAAAAGGGGCTGAAAGTTTTCCTCTTCCTTACAGTTAACACAGCAATAAGGAAAAAACACAATGGGGGAAAATAACAGTATTTCAGCAAGTTTTAGGGAAATGTGTTATTTGTTTAAGAAATTGTATGTTAAGGAAATTATATAGAGTACACTGTAAGGATGTTGTTACTGAACAATGTTTATACACAAAAAGGTTGTGGGGTGTTAAAAGAGAAAAATACAGCCTGGATGAACAAGCAGGATAAAAGGAGTTTTTGAGACAGAGAATAACATGTTCACCTGTGTGCCAAGCCTGCTAAAATTAATCAATTATCCCAAATTGTTAAATGTTGTAAACAACAATCCTATTGGTGTTCATGTAAGATGTACATGAACACCAATTAATTGTAATTAATTGACAAGGTGCTAGGCACATCTTAGTTGTGTAATCAGGCATACAGCCACTAATTCAACAAAGCCATGATAGATTGGCAAAGTTAGTGCACTGGGTCATTATGCAAAAAATGTAACTTGCCAGCCTCCAAAAACCCATGGGAACATCAGGTAGAGAAGGTGTCAGAAAATGATGACGTCAAGATCTTTTGGGATTTCCAAATCCAAATGGAGAGACACTGCGAACATAAGACACCAGACATTGTAGCAATAGAACAAAGCAATGTCTGGATCTTTGACACTGCAATTCCAGGGGATTGCCAGAGTTGAAAATAAAGAACTGGAAAAACTGACAAAATACAGAGACCTGGCAATTGAAACATCCCGCTTGTGGATGAAACACACTTCAATGGTCCCTGTAGTCATTGGGGCTTTGGGAACAATATTAAGAAATTTCACACAGTACTATAAGCAGTTGTAGATCTCAGAAATCACACCATCAGAGCTACAAAACATATGGCAATATTAGGAACAGTATACATACTGGGAAAGTTAGGTTTTTGGTTAAAACTTGTATCTGTTATATAATACCAGTCATTGTTTTTATAATTTTGGCTGTGCCTAGTGTTGTTGTTGTTGTTGTTGTTGTTGTTGTTGTTGTTGTTGTTGTTGTTGTTGTTGTTGTTGTTGTTGTTGTTGTTGTTGTTGTTGTTGTTGTTGTTGTTAATAAATAATAATGTCCAGTTGATTTTTTATAATTTTGACTGTGCCTGGTGTTTTTGAACAACAACAACAACAACAACAACAACAACAACAACAACAACAACAACAACAACAACAACAACAACAACAACAACAACAACAACAACAACAACAACAACAACCCTTGAACTGCAGAACTGGAAGAGCCCCTACACTGAGTCCAGATCCTCTCAAGGAGGCACAGTGGAGAATTGAACTCACAGGCTAATAATTTAATATTTGCATGCTGTGGATATGTGAAAACGCGGATATGATCCTGTAGATACAGGGGTCTTACTGTACAATGTATGCTTATGGATTCCTAGTCTATCACAAAGTTAGGTTGTCCACTGTATGCCATTGGGAATGAGAAAGAATGTGACAACATTTTGCCTAGTTAAGTCTACCTGGACTTTGCCCATTTCCTCTTTCTCTTCAGAGTGATAATACATGTAAGGGTTAATTCTGCTTCATTTCCCCACTTCCCATACTCTCAGTCTTATTCCTTTATGTAAACATAGCCAGCCAGGAGCTTCCCAAATGATCTTTTCCATTTCTATCCAGAGTTCCCCTAACATCGTTCCTTCTCTTTTCTTTAAATGGTCTTCAATGTTTAATCGAAGTAGGCGTATCAGTGAGATGTGGAGGAGAACTTGCCAGCCTTTGCATGCTGGGCCCATTCGGAATAAATGCCGGCCATAGAGCAATGAAGTGAAATGGCTGCAGCAGCAATAACTTCTCTTCCTGAAAAATGGGGCTGAATATGGCACTTCTGCTGCTGTCTGCATCTTATTTAAGACTCTCTCCCCCAGGAAATGTGGAAACGAAGGAGAGAAAAAAATGCTTCTTCTCCCATTAATAGGACACAGTATCTTCAAAAATAAAAACTGAAAGATGTTACCCACTTTGAAACTCTGTTTGCTGATGTTGATTTACAGGAGCTAATGTGATCTGTTGTCAAAAGCCCTCTGCTGCTTCTTTTCAAATGATAAAAACAAGCCTTCCTCCCCGCAATTACTTCTATGCTAATCACCCCCTGGGCTTCTCTCCGTGACCTCCTGTTTTCCAATTAGTTGCTCTCCTCAACAACCGTTTGCTGGGCATCAATCTTTTCCCACCCTTTCAACATTTTATGCCCCTCCATAACATCTCCCCACAGGGCTGTGTTGAGCAGGAATTCAGAAGGGCAGCATAAAGTCAGTTTTCATAGAAGTTACAAGAAGGGGAGCATAAGCGCTCTTCTCTACAGGGACATGACTCACCTGGCACAATGACACAGAAACTGCACTCTGAGTAGCTTCGGAGATGAGTAATGGCTAACGGTTCTGACACATAAGCACAGAGGCTGAGAAAGATGAAGGCGGGAGGAAATGGGGATGGGAGAAATCGAAGGAAAGGAGAACACCAGATGAAAATGAAGCCAGGTCTTCATGGCACGAGATTCCCCTGAAATTTAGTCTGGTTGTCCTTGTTGCTTCCCACATGGTTTTGTCATAGTGCCCTAATCCATCCAAGAGCTATGTGATAACTCTGTTGTTTAGATAGCAAGCACCAGGACTATATTGCCCTCAACAACTCCTTATTAATGACCTGGAAGACTGCACTGTCCTTGGCCCAAGCCATTAGTTCAGTCCACACAGGTCAGTGATCTTCATAACAGGGAGCTGGCAGAGGTGAGATCCTTAAAGTTATCTTTGTCAAAACTTCCAGGGATCTGCACAGGCAACACAGATGGAGATGAGAGGGGAACCTCCATGTTGTCTCCTCAAAGGCTCTGCTGGCAGGACACAGAGAATTTAAAGCTCCCAGCCAGCCTCTCCCAATTTCTAATTAACACTCAGGCAACTTTGATATGCTTGCTATAGTTTTGCTCTTATCTTTTCAGCATGCACCTCTTCCTGGGACAAATGGACCCAAGATCTACTGTACCCTCTTCTTCTTCTGATAACTTCCCTGATGGAAGGTCTTGGAAAAGACTGAGCATTGGGGCACTGATAACCCCTTCCACACCAGCCTCTCACAGCTGCCTGAGGTCTTCTGAGGTGGGTTCATCAAGGTGGGGCACAACACTATACTCAGAACTGACAGCACTGTGTCCCATGGATTTTAGAACCACCACACTTCACTCTTCTGCTGTGGCAGACATCTCTGGAGGAAAGCGGCAGCCGAAATCCACTCAACCTCTCCTTGGAAGGAGGCAGTCTCTGGCCATTTCTCCCATGATGACTCAGTCTCCCAAGGGGTATTTGACCCTGGCATCTCTCCAGGGAGCTTTGCCAACCGAATTTGTAACTAGGGTAGCTGTCTGGAGAGCCTGCCTGCTTAACCTCTTGCTCTGAAGAAGTCTTGGGAGCAGACGATTGGTCAGGCAGCCGTGGGAAAACATAGTAGCAAGAAGTGGTGGCAGCACAGTGTAGTAAGTGGGCAGCTTTCCACAAAAAGATTTCAGTCACAGTCATTCTGGGAGAGAAAGAGAGGGAGAATGCAGCAGGGCAGAGAAAGAGTGGATGCTCTTAGACTCCAGGGGTAGAATTCCATCCAGTTCCAAAGCATAAACCAGCTATCACACATGCAGCCTGTGCAATCTTGTCAACTGTCCATGGAGTGTTTGTGTGACTGGCCACACACCTGGGTGTTTGATAGGCAGCAGGAAAAATGAGAGACTGTGTCAATTGCCCTTACACAGAGACATACACATTTTCACAAGAGGATTTGGCCTGAGAGATTTATACTGTTATTTTTAACCGACCTTTGAATAAAATCTTTTGTTTCTCTACATGCTGTTAAACTTAGCTGATGCACTGCATTTTCGAAACAGATCGACTAAAGCCTTTTTTTTTTTTTTTTTTTTTGGCATGGGGCAAAATCATGCAACCAGTAGGATAGCTCAGCGATTTAGGTTTCTGGCTGCAGAGCCAGAGGTGGGGAGTTCAATTCCCCAGTGGGCCTTCTTGATAGGCACTGGACTCGATGATTCACAGAGTCTTTTCCAGCTCTGCAGTTCAAAGGTTAATATTAGAATTGGTGCCATGGGGTGGGGGGGGGAAGCATAACCAACAAGCACAATGCCACAGCTGAAAAACAAGATAGATTTTCAGCAACAATAATAAATTACGGCTGTCAGGGATTCCATTTTAGATGCCTTATGAATGGAATAGTTAATATGCTTCCTTTTGTTCCTCAAATCGGCTTTGGTAGAAAAAAAGAAAAAGGAGAGTGTACCGATGTTTGGATCTTCATATGAACAATGCCTACAATAGTTTAGCCTCCATTCCTCTAACTGATTAATACTCCAATTAAGTAGTGATTGAGTTGCCATGCGTTGGTAAACGTAATAATGCAAAATGTAATTAACTGAAGAAGAAGCAATGGCACACACCCTCTCCCCCCCTCTCATGTGCCTCGAATTAGTAATTCAATCACCTGTTTAAGTGGTTTGTTTCTTCCATGGTAGTCAGTCTTCAAGGATCTTCTTTTTCTTACCCCAATACAAAGCTTCCATGTTCTCTATGCAAAGCATGTCCTCTCTTCCTTCCTAAGACCCAGGCCAAGGTACTGCATTTTTCCATGTATAAGACGCCCACCACTTTTCTAATCCAAAATTAAGAAAAATAAGTGGGGTTTAGCAAGTCTAGGGGGAAAGGGATCAAAGTGGTGCAGGACTGCTTTGATCCCTGCCTGTTTTTGTTTTCTCCTCAGTTTACTTCCACGTATAAGATGACACCTAATTTTTAGTCTAAAGATTTTAGATAAAAGTATAGTCTTATACATGGAAAAATATGGTATTTTACCAGCTGAGGCAAAAAAAACCAAGGTGTCACCCTTTCCATTTCACGTACAGAAGCTGGTTGGGTTGCCACTTCTCACTCAAATGGGATTAGGTCTTTCACAAAACCCAAGGGCAGCAGGAGAATGAAGTGGGAGCAAAATAAACCACATGGTGCTCAAGTGTTTGTTTGCCAAAGGGTTCAGGAGGGATAGCTAGGGGGTTACCACTGCTGTCTGAAGCACTTACCACCTATTGCCTCATTCTGCCTAATGATACTAGTCATCCCGACAACGGGTAGAGGCCATCAAGTTCACCCCCCTGCTCAATGCAGGAATCCAAATCAAAGGATATCTGCCAGATGGCTGTCCAATTTTCTCTTGAATGCTGCCAACCATGGAGCACTCACCTCCTCCTGAGGTCTTCGGTTCCATTGTTGTACTACTCTAACAGTTAAGAGGTTTTTCCTGATATTCAGCCAAAATCTGGCTTGGGTCCTTGGCAAAAGAAAAAGTTTGATTTTTCGGTGTCTCTTTATAAAGTATTTTGGAGATTGTCTGACAGTCTCTCTGGTTCTATCAGACCTTCCCTTCCTTCCCTTCTATATTTTCTCTTAAAGTAAGAGGACTATTAATGTCTGTCCATGAGTATTTGGAAGAAAGGTATAGAGAGTAAGATATGCTGTTCCCTGGAGTTTACCTATGCCAGGACCTCTGGTGGTTGTCCACCCCTCGTGTACATCCCGATATCCTTGGGATCAGTATCCATCATTTTGCTTATTAATAGTGTGAAAATATTAAAAATATTAAAAGAAAAACCCAGAAATATGTATTTTCCACAAGGTAGTTACCAGAACTGGCCATTAGAAGGATCCAGAAACCACAGGGTCCACTCTTATCCACAGGTTTTAGAATCCATGCAGGGCCTTGGAACTGATTGCCTGCAGATACAGGGGTCCTACTGCATCATCTTTATCTTCATCATCACTATCACGCCATCCTTTAAGAATAACTGGAGTATGTGGACAGAACTGTTTCTTCCCCTGACACTCTTTGGTCCTTCTGTTCAGTGGCAGTTGTTCCATCTACATGTTTCGGACTGCTTATGAGAATAACTGTAGGGCTCTGGAGCTGTTAAATACATGAAGAATGGATTCATAGTGGGGAGACTTCAAGCCACATTTTTCATAGGTTCACACCTCAAGGGACAAGGCATAGAGCATACAATAACAGATGGAACACCTTTCGGCCATGATGCGGTTGCAAAGTTAGCCCCAGGTGAGGGTTCTCCAACATACATGGCCCAGGAGATTTCTGGATTCGGCACATCTTCATCTCAGCAGGCCCTTAGCTTTTGGGCTGGTTGGGTTACATGCTGAGCCTATTGCCATCACTACATCTTGAGGCAGTGAGTTCCATAAGAAAATAATGCACCTAATAATGTGGTTCCTTTTGCATCTTCCAGATTTGTAGCCAATCAGTTCTAGTAAGCAGACGTTTCTCGTATACGGTCCCTGCTTTATCCATCCTATTCATGGCTTCACAAACTGTCTTTTTCTAGCTCAGCTATCTTTGTTTTTACACTAAAAAACCTGTACATGTTTAGTCCATTTAAAAAGAGTAATGGAAAGGAGCCAGAATAGTTTCTCAACGGGCTCTAAAGTCTGCCAAAAAAAAAAAAGGTCTGGAACTGAATCCCAGTCTTTCCGATGTTGAACAGGATGTAGGGGGCTGTGAGTAAGATCTCATTTCAACTGTCTAATTAGAAAGGAGGTAGAAGAAATTAACAGACTCCAGGGCTAATCAAGAGATAGCAATTTCTGCTGATGCAGCCTCTGTAATTCACATGCTCCTTGGACACATAAAATGCCAGCTTGCCATGCTTGTTAATTTTTTAAATTTATTCTGCAAGTGCAGTATAAAAATTATACCCTCCCCCACCTTTTATGCCTCTTATTTATGTTTTATGATAACAAATAAGTGCTTGTAAAGCATTGCAGAAAACCGGGTTTTATGTATTGGGCAAAGGAATCCTTTGCTGCATGAAATAGCCACTACAGGATTGAAAATAAAGATTCGGTAATCAGAAAGAGATGGACAAAACCACAGCTTCAGGAGACCATTAAATCTACAGTACATATATTTTCCAGCACTAAGCAGCCACGTGGTGAAGGTTTTAACTAGAGTCAAGAATCTGCTCATGATCTAAGTTTGATCCCAACAGACTCAGTTAGCTGGTTCATGATTGACTCAACCCTCTAGGGCAGTGATCCCCAACCTTGGGCCTCCAGATGTTCTTAGACTACAACTCCCAGAAGCCTTCACCACCACCTCTGCTGGCCAGGATTTCTGGGAGTTGAAGTCCAAGAACATCTGGAAGCCCAAGGTTGGGGACCACTGCTCTAGGGGTCATTAAATTAAGGTACTCAGCTCCCTTGCAGCATTAAATTGTAAACAGCTCAGAGAAAGCTCTAAGCACTATGAAGTGGTATGAGAGCAACACACACACACACACAAACACACACACAGAAACACACACACACACACACACACACACACACAGAGAATATAATACTCTATACAATAGGGATGTTTCTAAAATGCTCCTCTCTACAGTGCTTCTACAATGCTTTTTTTGGGGTGGTGAACTAGCAAGGAGATATAATTTCTGAATTATGAACAATATGTTAGGAATCTACCAGTGTTCCTTCTTTTTTTCTCTTTTATACAAATCACTGCTTTCAGCATCAACCATTCATTCATTAGAAAATGTATGCTTCCTTTTCCGTTCCGTTCTAAAGAAGAAGCAACGTTCAAATTATGGAGCACTGTTTAGAAACGAGGTGAAATAAACGTCCCTCCCATTTGTTCCAACCAAGTTCCATAGGTATAGTTATGCTCAGCATGACCTATGTTGTGCCTCCCTTCCCTTCAGGTATTAAAGACGAGGAACCTTTCTGCATAAAAGAAATGGAAATTCAGCACTAAAATGGCTGAACATATTGACTCCAGCCCAGTTTTTAAAGGAAAGGAGCCTCAAAACCATGGAGCTGGATGGATGGATCTCTCGGTTTTGGTTCCTCTTACATTTGTATTTTGCTTTAAACTCAGTTTTCCTCATCCTAAATTCAGGGGCAGGGGGAGTGTGGATTTAATTTTTTTAAAATTGAATATGAATTGAAACTAAATGCTGTTGTGCCTTTCGGGAGCCTTTTGTCTTGAATGCATTGCATTGTGTGAATTTCGAACAGAAGACTCGAGCAGAAAACTTCGTTATTTAAATTCTTCAAATACCCATGTTCTGGTCCCTCGGACAAATGAAATTTGAGTCGATCTTTATGGAACTATAAGGGTGGCTGGATGTCACAGTGATTTTGGTATCTGGCTGCAGAGCCAGAGGTTGGCAGTTTGATTCCCCACTGTGCTTCTTTGACAGAAGCTGAACTTAATGGTCCTTTCCAGCAACGCAGTTTTAAAATGTCTGGTCTTGGGCAAGCTGCACCGTCCTTGGTCACCCTCCAAAGAAGAACCTCTCAGCTTTTAGAGCAGTATGACAATAGAATCAATTACCTCCGAAGGTGGAGAGCACTCCAATGCTGGAGGCATTTAAGAGAAACATTGGACAACCATCGGTCAAATCTGCGTTAATCTGGATTTCTGCATTGAGCAGTGGGTGGGACTTGGTGGTCTTACAGGCTCCTTCTAACTCAATTATTCTATGATTCTATGAATGATAAACCACTTCTGAGTACTATCTGCCTGGAAAACCTTTAAAAAGATTCACCGTAAGTCAGAATTGACTTGATGGCATATGATTATCATTACTTATGGAACTATACAGCATAGCAGAAGGATGGAGGTTGAGAGAGAAAGATGAACAAGAGAAACAAAGGCTCAGTTGGAATGGGAACTTAATAGAGGAGGTTGCTCCTCACATGTAGGCGACACACGTGAACAAGAATATTGGAAAGCCTGGATGGAACCACAGTGGTTAAAATGGCATAAAACTGCTATAACAGTCCATTGTAGAGACACACCCTCCCAAATCTGTTCATGGTACTTCTAGCCTGCCACTTGACTTCCCTAGTTTTACAGTCTGTGGCCTTTTCTGGGCCTTATAGACACATGTGCATTTTGATGTAGGTGTGGGTGCATCTCCTGTGTTTGGACATCCATGATAATGAGAAACATGATGTACAATCTCATCAATTCCAGTTCTCTTCCACTGTTGTTTCCAAACTGATGAGTGGACCTCCTGCGTCCTTGTTATCTCTAGCCATCTGTGGGTTATCCTAGACTGGTGGTTCCTAACATTTTTCGAGTGATAATCCCCTTTTATAATCACCAAGTAACCTGCAACACCCCCCCTTGCATAAAAAGGCATTTTAATAGGTACAGTCAAACCTTCTCAGAAAGTAGAGGCTGATTTCTCCCCCAAAGCGCCTGTTTCTCATACATTCACATACATGCTGACTTTAATATTCCACCCCCAAAAAGTCAAGGAAGAAACAATTTAAGAAGGGTTACAACGTGTATAAGGCAACCCCCGACCTCCCCCCAAAACACACTGTGACCCCCTTGGAGATCACAATTCCCATGTTGGGAAACATTGTCCTACAGCAGTGGTCCCCAACCTTGGGCCTCCAGATGTTCTTGGATTACAACTCCCAGAAGCCTACACCACCACCTCTTCTGGCCAGGATTTCTGGGAGTTGAAGTCCAAGGACATCTGGAGGCCTAAGGTTGAGGACCACTGTCCTACGGAATATGTTCTCCAAGGGGCTTGGAAAACTGACATGCCATGGAGAAGGAGAGATCAACCTGCCAATCTTTGCTCTGCTGGGTTTCTCATGTTCTCAATCCAGAATGTGTGGCCTGCATCATTAAATTGCAAACCATCCAAAGACAGCTTTCAGCACTACAGGGCAGTATATAAGGAGCACACTTTGCTTTTGCTTAATCCTTCTTGCTTGCTCCTAGAGATGGGACGAGCGCTCAAAAAATGTCTCAATTTCATGTTTTTCTGAGCCTTGCCATGATGGGGCTGCATGCCAAGACTCCTCCCCTGCACCGCAGAGATTTTCCCAGACAAAGAGGGATTCCTCCCCCTCTCCACTGCCCCCTCCCCTTTGCCTGCTGTTCTTGCAGGAAGTTGTCAGATTCTGAACAGCTTAATGCCCCTTCCAAGAAATCCGGCACAAGAATTGTAATCATTCTGTGGAGCCTGGGCTTTCTTCTGCCTTTTCTGGGTGAACATGACACAGGAAAGATGCTGTTTTGTGCAGGAATGGTTATCATGTGCCATTTGGTGTTTCTTCCAGAAAAACAACAACACTGGAGCTTCCAAGAAATGCTGCAAGATTTCTTGAAATAATTATCAGAGGGGAAAAAAAAACCCATACAGAGAAGTGCTACTGCAAGGAGAAAAGAGAGATTCCCCTCCCCCAGTTCCTCACTGAGAGGAGAAGGTACAAGATTCATATTTCAAGTAGACTATCTGGACATTACTCTCCGTGAACTTCCACAGGAATAACTTTTAAGTTATGCCAAGGAGACTCCCTGGAAAAGACCCTGATTTGGGGAAAGTGTGAAAGCAAGAGGAGAAGGGGACGACAGAGGATGAGATGGTTGGACAGGGTCACCGAAGCAACCAACATGAATTCGACCTGACTCCGGGAGGCCATGGAAGACAGGAGGGCCTGGCGTGCTCTGGTCCACGGGGTCATGAAGAGTCGGACACGACTAAACGACTAAACAACAACAAGGACACTAAGATTTTAGCCACTGAACTACTAAGTTGCTGCCACGTTTTGGCAAACTTATGAATAAGCAATCTCTAAAGTGTCCTGTCCTCAACCATTCTGATCAGGTCTTGTAAACGCAACCCTGTAATTTCCTTTAAGAAGTCGATCCCTCTTGCATTAGGTCTCCCTCGTTTCCTGCCCCCTTTGTCTTTTCCCTCCATTATTGTCTCTTCCAGAGAATCCTGCCGCCTCGTGATTTGCTCAAAGCAGGACAGCCTCAGTTTCATCACTTTTGCCTTCAGAGATTGTTCAGGCTTCATTTGCTTTGGGACCCACTTCTTCATCTTTCTGGCAGCCCAGGGTCTCTGCAAAACTTTCCACCAGCACTGTATTTTCAAACGGATCAATTCTTTCCCCTATCATTACATTGAATTGGAGATAGCCTTCATGAAAATGTGACTTTTACCAAATTGGCCCCCATCATCACCTGTGGAACATCACCTGTGGAACATTTTGTTGAGGGGGGGAATATTTGGGAAGGGTGATTGTAGATATTTAATCTGATTTTCTACAGATGAGGAAACGAAGCTAGGATGTAACAGACCCAGAGCAACCCAGGGATTAGGAAGTTTCTCTAAATGTGAACCACATTGCACAAGTTGAGCTGAGGAGAGTAAAATGGTGGCAATTAAAAACAGGCAACAATCTACCTTTCCCTAACCTAACCGAGACTAAAATAAAATAAAATACAACCTTCAGGGAAAGCAAGCATTCCTGCCTCTGATTTTCTCCAAGAAACATTAGTCACATTCTGCTAAACATTCATTTAACTGACAGGCTGGAAAAGGGCTCCACTTTAAAGAGTAAATGTGATCAAGAGAACACTTCAGGATGAATATATTATGGGTAGAGGAGATTTAAGCTTTTCCTTTTCACCTGCTTCTTTGTGGCAAACACACAACCCTCCTACATATTTAATACCTGTTTTTCCTTCACATGGTCCAAGCATGACGTGTGAGCAGAGGAGAGGGTTATATTTAGTGCCAAAGCACATGAGCCCCCACCTTCTTAGAAGCCTGTCAACAAGGCATTTCTGATTTTTAAAAAAATGCCAGTGTGATGGAAGTCAGAACAAAACCTGCCCCTAGAGAACCTCTTTGAGATTCTGTGTGAGTTCATCTGTGCATGCCTCTTGCTTGAGGAAGATTGCAGAAGAGGACATATTTTGGAGAATCAATAGAGACAAAAGCCTTAGTTGGTACTCCCAGCTAGAGCCAAGCCATTTAGCCCATGGTTGGAGATGGGCAGGAAGCACTTCATGCCATGTCCTCTAAGTCAGTGGTCCCCAACCTTGGGCCTCCAGATGTTCTTGGACTTCAACACCCAGAAATCCTGGGCAGCAGAAGTGGTGGTGAAGGCTTCTGGGAATTCTAGTCCAAGAACATCTGGAGGCCCAAGGTTGGCGTTCACTGCTCTAAGTCATCCCAGGTGCTGTACATTCACTCAGATGAGGAGGTGGTGCAGGGACTCCTGCAGTGCAGCCTGTACGTGGGCAGCTGCTGGAGGAGGCAGAGAAGGGAAGTCTATGCTCCTGCCAGAATGGAAGATTGCAAGACGGGGAGAGAAGAAGTCACATACACCAGCAGGTAAGGGGGAAACTGGGCAGGCAGTGGGGAAAGCGAATGTACAGCGCCTATAGTGCTGTGCCAGTTACTTAGACAACATGGCACAAAGTTCTTTGTTCCCATCTCTACCCATGGGATTTACTCAAGTGTTACTCATCCATTCAGCAGCTGGTTCAATAGGTTTACTCTGGTTGTGACAAGCAATGAATATTAGTGGATATTTTCCAACCAGACAATAGTGAAAGACCGACCCTGGTAAATACACAAAACACATGAATTATGCCATGCAGGAAATGAAAGTATAGCTGATGAACCACCACCATGGGCAGAGATGACACAAACATGCATTGAGTTCACAGGTTTCCCATTGAAACCTTTTTGAAAGCAAACATTACAACCTAGACATCCCCATTCACTGAGATGACAATGAGAGAATTCATTGAGATGACGATGGCTCTCAGGGGTTAAACAACAGTTCTGCAGTCAAGACTCTGCTCAAAACTTGAGCAGAGTTGACTCAGCCTTCCATCCTTCTAAGGTTGGTAAACTGAGTACTCAGCTCGCTGGAGCAGGGCAATGTGTAGCCTCCATAATTTATTTGTAAACCCCTCCGAGAGTGCTTTAAGTGCTATGGGGTGATATATGAGCCACATAATTTGTTTTGCATTTATGATATTGATTTTTTTTCTTTCATTGGAATCTTACATATGTTCTCATTGATTGTTTTCTAGTTATGTGATAAAAGATGTGAAGTCAGAAGTTTTTGGATCTGGTTGTTGTTTGACTATTTTTGCTTTTTATTTCCCCAAGTCTTAAATATCAGGTTCCTGTAGCAAACAGTCACTGATTCAGTTTTTCCATGCAAGTATACACCTTCCCCCAAATTTCAGGGGGAAACTCTCATCTGGTCATTACCTATTACTTACCTGGACTATTATGAATATACAAAAAGTTTCAAACACTTTTCCCCACAGGTTGTCAAAATACTGGAAGCATTTTTCATATTTCAGGATTTTTTAAATGCAAAACAACAACAACAACAACAACAACAACAACAACAACAACAACAAACAAACAACATGTATTTTGGGCCATAAACATGTACCTTGTGCAAGTCGTCTGTGCAAAAACAGGTGTGTTTTAAAAGTTTGTTTAGTTTTGCTAATACTCCTTGTGAGAAAATTAATCTCTGGCTGTTTCACTCTTGTGCAAGAGCGAAAAAGCGTGCAGCAATTCACTCCCCCCCCATGTGACACCTTGCTGTGTTGTGACACCCTTTTTCATTGAGGAATGAGAACAGAAAAGACTGCCCACCCTTGTCTTTTAGGGTGGACAGTCCTCCATTTGAATCAACCCTAAAAGACAAGGTGTGGCCACCCTCATCAAGTAAGTGGCTTTGATCATCTCTGTTTTTCTGTTTTTAACATCTCAAAATACAGTGAAAGGACCACCTGGCCACCTCTATTGGCTTTAAAGCTGGAGTCTGTTTTATTTGTGCTAGGCAGCTATTTATTTGTGCTAGGCAGCTATTTATTTCCACTATTTTTGTTCTGGTTCCTTCCTACTTGCCTAGGTCAACAAGCTTCTCCTGGCACCTTAGTTGGAAATGCACCAACACTTGACTGTTGCCAAAAGCACTCCAATGATAACAAAAGACGGTCACATTATCTTTTCAAAAAAAGTCTCATGGAACACAGCATTTCTTCCAGAAAAAATGCCTTGTTTCTTTCAGCTCCCATTCTCTATAGGAAGCTGATTTTAAAAAGTGATGCATTTATCTTATCTCCTGGGAGGAATGGAAAAGGTAGAGGAAGAGAAATATTACCCATTTTGAGTGGAGTGACAGAGCTTTCGCATACCACAGTGTGACTAGTTGTGTTGAAAGAGAGAGAGAGAAAGGAAGAAATAGTTATTGCAGTGAATTTCCTGAGAAAACTACTCAGGATCCCTCAATGAAACTGGGGATGACCAATCCATTCTCTTAAGAAACAGCTTACTGCCACTGTTGGTTTATCCTTAGCGGTGTGCCTAGAAATTGAGGCTGTTGTAATTTGGGCACATCAAGAGAAGAGAAGACAATAATGCTAGGAAAAGTTGAAGGCAGCAGAGGGAAAAAGGAAGACCAAATATGAGATGAATTGACTCCATAATGGCAGCCACAGCTGAGGAAGACTGTTAACGATGGGATGTTTCAGAAGTCACTCGTTCATAGGGTCACCTTAAGTCATAGGTGACTTGATGACAGGTAAAAGCAACAAACAACAGGAAGGTGCCAGAACTTGGAAGAATTATTCTTTCGACATCTGACTCACAAAGTCTCTCAGCCATCATATCCACACACAGAATAATATCACAAGTTGTGTGTCTTGACAGAGCAATAGGTATAAATGATTCCTCCCCATTTCTTTCACATTAAGTAAACGCCAAAGTCCACATGATACACACCTCCTCTGAACTCCTGTCACATTTCCCAGGCCCAAGGCATTAAGGGCAGAGTTCTATGGACTTACTCAGTTGTGACAGGGCAACTATTCAAGCATTTTCCCTCTTCACTGGGAACACCTTCATGTCACTGGAAACATACTGGTTGTGAAATCATGCCTACAACCTGATCAACTCTGCAAAAGACAGGACTTTTGTTGTTTAGTCGTTAAGCTGTGTCTGACTCTTCGTGACCCCATGGACTAGAGCACACCAGGCCCTTCTGTCTTCCACTGCCTCCCGGAGTTGGGTCAAACCTGTCACTGCCTCCATATTTTCCCCTTCTATTCACCAGGGGGTTATGGGACCAGTGGCCATGATCTTAGTTGTTTTTTTTTTTATGTTGAGCTTCAGACCATTTTTTGCACTCTCCTCTTTCATCCTCATTAAGAGGTTCTTTAAATCCTCCTCACTTTCTCCCAGTGGTGTCATCTGCATATCTGAGGTTGTTGATATTTCTTCCGGCAATCTTAATTCCGGCTTGGGATTCATCCAGTCCAGCCTTTCGCATGATGTATTCTGCATATAAGTTAAATAAGCAGGGAGACAATATACAGCCTTGTCGTAATCCTTTCCCAATCTTGAACCAATCAGTTGTTCCATATCCAGTTCTAACTGTGGCTTCCTGTCCCACATGTAGGTTTCTCAGGAGATGGATAAGGTGGTCAGGCACTCCCATTTCTTTAAGGACTTGCCACAGTTTGCTGTGGTCCACACAGTCAAAGGCTTTTGCATAGTCAATGAAGCAGAAGTAGATGTTTTTCTGGAACTCTCTGGCTTTCTCCATAATCCAGCGCATGTTAGCAATTTGGTCTCGAGTTCCTCTGCCCCTTCGAAATCCAGCTTGTACTTCTGGAAGTTCTTTGTCCACATACTGCTGAAGCCTACTTTGTAGGATTTTGAGCATAACCCTGCTAGCATATGAAATGAGTGCTATTGTACGGTAGTTGGAGCATTCTTTGGCACTGCCTTTCTTTGGGATTGGGATGTAGACTGATCTTTTCCAATCCTCTGGCCACTGCTGAGTTTTCCAAACTTGCTGGCATACAGTGTCATCTTTTAAGATTTCAAATAGTTCGACTGGAATGCCATAACCTCTACTGGCCTTGTTGTTAGCCATGCTTTCTAATGCCCACTTGACCTCACTCTCCAGGATGTCTGGCTCAAGGCCAGCAAGCACACTATCTGAGTTGATCTTTCTGGTATAATTCCTCTGTGTATTCTTGCCACCTCTTCTTGATGTCTTCTGCTTCTGTTAGGTCCCTACCATTTTTGTCCTTTATCACGTCCATCTTTGCACAAAATGTTCCTTTAATATCTCGAAATTTCTTGAAAAGATCTCTGGCTTGTTCCTTTCTATTATTTTCCTCTATTTCTCTGCATTGTTCATTTAAGAAGGTCCTCATGTCTCTTCTTGCTATTCTTTGGAAGTCTGCATTCAGTTTTCTGTAACTTTTGTAAAGAGAGGACACAAGGGGCCAAAACCACACCACACGGTTGTTCTTGTATGTCTGGATTTTCTCAAAAGGATTCTGGCTGGAGTGTATAAGTCCTAAAAATCTATCTTTGAACATTCAGCCATAGCAAGGTTGCCACTTCATTTTAATTTAAAGGGTTCTTTATCATTAACGTGGCCTGCAGGTAGAACATAGCCAGTACCATGCTCCAAAAAGCTGTATCTCTTGAATTTGTAAATGTGGAACAAATGTGTTAGTCTTCATTTCTGTAGAATTCACCAACATTCACAATTTACTTCACCTTTTGGAACAGAAAGAGCTTGAGATGCAAAAGATGTTAATTTGGGAGATAGCAACACAGACAGATTTCCCTGTCCTTACCAGACTAAAGGAGACAAAAAACAAATACAAAAAATGAAAGGTGTATAGGTAGTAAAGGTAAAGGTTCCCCTGGACAATTTTTGTCCAGTCGTGTTCGACTCTAGGGGGTGGTGCTCATCCCCCGTTTCCAAGCCATAGAGCCAGCGTTTTGTCCAAAGACAATCTTCCGTGGTCACATGGCCAGTGCGACTTAGACACGGAACGCTGTTACCTTCCCACCGAGGTGGTCCCTATTTATCTACTTGCATTTGCATGCTTTCGAACCGCTAGGTATAGGTAGACTCCTGATCAATATAATGGGTCATTCTGTTTCTCATAGGAAGCAGCTAAGTAAGGCCTGGAAACACAGGCTGCCTCCTGCTATGGTTACCCAGTGATCAGATTCAGTGGTCTATTTCCTCCTAATATGAAGGTCCTATATAGCTGTCCTGGCTAATGGGTGCACAGAGTCATTGTCTTCATGACATCCTTCCATACAGTCAGTTATAATATAATTGCGTGCTGTTGAGTCAACTCTGACTTATAGAGACCTTTTCAGGGGTTCCTCAGAAGTGGTTGACCATTCCCTTCTTCTGGGGGCATCATGGGACTGTGCAGCTTGCCCAAGGCTACCCAGGATGGCTCTTCTTAGATGCACAGAGGGGAATCAAACTCCCATCCTCTGGCTCCACAGCCAGATCCCGGAGCTATCCAGCCAGCTATCATTGCTATCAGAAATCATTTATGATGATGATGTGCCATCAAGTCAATTTGGACTGATGGTGACCCTTTCCAAGTAGAAAATACTGAGAAGTGGCTTCTGATTCCTTTCTTCTGAGTGTGTCCTGGAACTGGCAGCTTGCCCCAGGCCACACAGGCTGACTCTATTCCCTGGTAACACACTGGGGAATCGAATTCCCGACCACTGGCTCCACAGCCAGATACCTAAACCACTGAGCTATCTAGGGATCCTTCCATACAGTCAATTATAGAATGCTGAATTTGGTCAAAATCAAGGTATTGAGTCCTTTAGTAAATCTCCAGCTTGTGGGGTGTCTTTGAGAGGGTGAGAGGCACTAGTTAGGGAGAGGAATTTGGCAAGTCACATTGCTGCTTTGTCTTTCGATTAGCACTAAGCATAATTGCATGGCATCAACTTACCTCCAAGCAACAGTTTTGACTCATCTTTATTCATCCTTCCCAGTTTCAACAAACCTTGGCTGGGGAGATGTTGTGTAAGGCTTTAAACCTCACATGCTGTCGCTGCTCCATTACATCATCCTTGAGGATTAATACAGTTCCATCTCAGTTCATAAAAATTCAACCCTATTGACGTCTGGGTTTCAGTGTATAATAGCTTGGCAAAAAAGAGGAGATCTTTTCAAGGGTTGCCTATGATTTACTTGACATGGGACTCGACTAAATAATACGATGGCTCCAGATGCCAGTAAGACATGTCAATCATTTTTTTGGAAGTATTGCACCTTTCTTAATCCCAGGGCAAAATAGGTCCAGGAGAAGAAAGCAATCATCCTTCATTCCATCAGCATGCTCCAATCATAAGCTGGTTGTCTTAAGAATTCTCTGTGTATGCGTGTGTGTTTTTTAAACATGGCTTGGTGTAACAGTATTTAGCCAATATACAACTGTGCCAGAACCCTTGGTTAACCGTTCTATTGCAAGAATAACAGAGACCACAGGAATCCAAGGAATTATCAAATGTGATATTTTGATCCATAGTAGAATCTCCTAATCGTAGGAAACATCTGGATGAACAATGTTTTGTAATTATAAAATAATCAGAGATGGGGCAAGTCATTCTTTTGGACAAAAAAAACTACTCACAGGATGGATGGCTAAAGTATTTTAAAGCTGTAATTCAAAAACAATGACTTTCCCTACACCACCAGTGCACATAGATTGAAGTACTACTGAATTCTTTCCCGATTACAATTTGAGCTAAAATCGCGAATTCTGTTCGTCCAGAGAACAAATGAAAGGCTAGTCTGCAATTCTTCCAGCAGAGCCACTGTGACAGCCCAATGAGCAAAAAGGTATTGCATTGAAAAGTTAGTTTAGTTCTCACCTTAGCTTATTTTGCTCACCGCTGTTACTGGAATATTTGAAAATCTGTAACACTGCTAAGATGTGAACAAAATAAGCAGGTATCTATTCATGGCAGTTGCACACACATTTTAGCTGTCTGGAAGCTGAGTCGAGGCAATTGAGCTTCTTTCTTGTTAGGCTGAAACGTTTTGCTGCTCATCCAAGTAGCTTCTTCACTTGGATGAGTCGTGAAAGATTTCAACCTAACAAGAAAGAAGTCCAGTGGCCATGACTCAACTTGCAGATAACCACACCTAGATGACTGAGAATCTTCACAGATACATTTTAGTTATGTATGAGAAACAAGATATGAAAGAGGCTATATGTGCCTCTAACACAGTCTAACACACATTAAAGCAAGATCAATTAGGTTTTGCTAATTGGGGGGGAGAGACAAAGACTATTTATGGGTCATGAAGTCCTTATCAGTAACTAGGGAAGCCAAGGGAATTAAGACTGGATTGTGCAGAAACAATGTATCAGCACTCTAATTGGTCCCTTGACACATTCCTTCTTCAAATTAAATTCTGGTGAAGCTGTTGAAATGTTTTTCAAAGGGTCACAAACCCCCATGGTGCGCATTTTCAATAGGCACATTTTCCCTCCATTGACTAAATTGTGTGTGCATTTTTTCATGAGCACTTTTTTTAACATGCATTTTTCATGGGTATGGATATTGAAAGCTTATTGTTGCACAGATCAAACTTTCCTTCTAAGAAGCAAAGCACACACAGAGCAAATGGAGAGAACAATAGACAGATTGTTTAGAAAGATACAAACAGCCCATTCAATGCTTCTAATCCTTAAAAAACCATACTACAAAGCAACAGCATTGGTAAATTTCTGCTGCTAGCATTAATTAATTATATTTATTAGACTTATAAAGCACTCTTTGTACAGTTTTGCTTAATTTGGGCAAATATATCTATAGCTATAGCTACAGATACATGGTGAATACAGCTACACAGCTATAGATAGTGAAATATCGATATATAGATATGTGTGATGTTACATATAATGAGAACATCACACAATGCTTCTCATGGGCATGTAGAATAATGCTGTTGTTCCTCACGCTTACATGCAACATTGACAATTTGCACCCCAAATTCAGCTGAAGGCCAGGAGCAGCATCTGTGATGGGACACAAATATAGAAAATGTGCCTAATAAATACAACAATGATACATCTCCATCTTGAGAAGAAATTTTAGATTTCTTCCTCAAGAGTTCATGTAGCTCTTTATTATTGAACTTCTCTATTATCAGATACAGCCTTGAGAAACCCAATCAGTTGAGGGCTTAATCAATCAATGACATTTGTCCAAAACAAGGGACATCTACGTCTGGAGACTGTGCTTTTCTTCATTATAAGGGACCTTAATGCAAAATAACAGTGAAAACAAAATTTGTGTTACAGATGGAGGCAACAGAGGCTTCCTAAAGGAAGGAGGAGAGAGAGAAAAAGTTGACAGGTTATAAATTACTGCTGTGTTGGGGAGATTTTATAGGAAGAAAGAGAGGCGAAAAGAGAGACCCAGATAATGACCATAGAAAGGATTTCATTTTTTTCCTCAGAAACCAACTAGTGAGTATTTTGGAGAGGGCTTTGGTTCATAAAGCACTCTCATGAGATAACTGTGAAAAACAGAAGGTCTTGACTTGGGCGATTTTTCACTTTTGTCCATGTGCCAACAAATCTGATATCTCCTGGTATCACTGAATCAAAGAGTCAGAAAGCAGAATGTGCAACTGCAGTATTGCTAAGAAGCAGCCCTTCTAGCAAAGGATGAGTTTTTCTTCTTTTGCAGAAAGAGACACTTTAAAACATGAAGGACACATGGTACCAACAGACAAGTACACAAAATTTTCACATTCCTTCCCTTTCGTATAAACTTTCTTTCACCCTTTGTATTTTCAAGTTGCTGGTTAAATTCTTCACCCAGCAGCGTCACTCACAGAGGTATGACCAATGAGGGTTTCAGCAGCCAGCTAGTGTGGGGAGAGTGGGAATCTATAATCATGGAATCATTTTTCTGTTGTCTTACCTATGCTTTTTGAGTGATTTTAAAGGGTTCTTGAGGGCTTTGGGAACATCCAACATATGAATGGAAAACCCAAAAGGAAAGACTTGGATGAAGTTTTCTTCCTTCCTATAGAATGAAAGGGCCAGTGTCCAAAAAATACAAATGCAAAGGAAATGCCCCTGAAAGACTCTTAACAGAAAGAAATACAAATATTTTCATGGCGCAGATTAGAGATGAGAATGAATCGCCAAAATGGTGGTTTGTTTTGGTTTGTGGATCATCAAGGTTGACAACTCATGAATTTCTCCAGGAATTTTGGATGAACCACGAATCTGTTCATTGGTCTGTGTTTTTTTTAGGCAGCCTGTCTAGTATAGATATTCCAGTAACAGTGGTGAGATTGTGGGATGTGGTGACACTGTGGGCTAAACCACAGAAGCCTGTGCTGCAGGGTCAGAAGACCAAGCAGTCATAAGATCAAATCCACACGACGGAGTGAGCTCCCATCGCTTGTCCCAGCTCCTCGCCAACCTAGCAGTTCGAAAGCATGTAAATGCGAGTAGATACGTAAATAGGGACCACTTCGGTGGGAAGATAAACAGCGTTCCATGTTTAGCCGCACTGGCCACGTAACAACAGAAACTGTTTTCGGACAAAATGCTCGCTCTACAGCTTGGAAACGGGGATAAGCACCGCCTCCTAGAGTCGAACACGACTGACTAAAATGTCAAGGGGAACCTTTACGTTTAACTTAATATAGATTCCTGTCCACCACCTTCAGAGGCAGCCCATTCTGCTTTCAAGGCACTTTTTCCTAACGTTTATCTGAGAAGTGCCTGGGTGAAATTTCCTCCTAGTTCTGCCCTCTGAAGGAATATAACACAGGACTGAAACATCTTTATAACAATGCTTCAGATATGGCTGCTGAATTCCTGTCTCATCTCTTTTCCACCTAAATAAATTCCCATCCTTCCACATTTCCTCTCTCCATCGGTGAAAACTCTCTGTTTGTCATAGCATCTGAGTTTCCCCAGCTACATATTTTTCATTTAGCATGTTTTGTGTTGGGGGAGTAGAGATGTGAGAAGCAGATGCATGGATTGCCAACACAATGGATCACTAAACTGATATGAGTAGTCATCAGAAGGTTAGCATAGGGTTCATTTGTAAAGCGCTAATTGCCGCAGAATGTAAGTCTATGGAAATCCAGGTACTGGGGTGTGTGAAATGGGTTCAGCAGAAGAAATACACACTTCCCTTGACCCTTGGCTCCTCCCAAGGGTCATTTTGGGCACCTGTAAAAGCTATTTATTTCTTGAGCTGAAGCCAATTTCTGTATCCATGTCTGAATTTTGTTGGTGTCAGCTAATGTTTTAATGAATCTGGGCGAAGGCTTACACATTACAAGTAGTAATTATTAGAGATGGACATGGTTCAGCGGTTCATGCTCGTTCGTTTAGTGACCGGACAGGTGTTCAGCGCTTCCTGGCCCCGCCTCCTCTGGCAGCTGCTCACTCAGAGGCAGTGGTTTGGCTTCCCTGCCCCGCCTCCTCTGTTCCTTGCTTCTGAATGGGCATCCACCAGAGGAGGCACAGCTGGTAAGTGCCAAACACCAATTCAGCTGCTAACTGAACTGGCATAAACTGCCAAACCGGTGATTTGTGTCCATTTCTTATGACTAGAAACCAACAACAGTATTACTAATCTAAATGACTGTTTCACAGATTTCTGATATAATGTGGAGCCAATTATATAACATTGAAAACTGTGTAACATATAAATAATATTAACAGTACCATTACAGCAACATTATAGATGTGAAATCATACATTTTGCCCCTACCTCTGGAGATGTGTGTGTTCATGATGTGCATACTTCATTTGCCTGCATCATGATTTCATCGATTTTGCTTAATCCTGCTTCTCAGTTTTATCTTCCCCCGCCTGACAGAAGGCTTATTTGCCAGAAAGAAAGAAAGAAATCTTTAAAATACTCCAAAATAAATTGCTAATTACAAACGCACTAAAATCATTACCACACAGCATTTAAATTATATTTATTCATTGAGGCTGCTGACCCCTCTGCCCTTTGAAACATTCCCAGCATGGTTAGGGGGGAAAAAACTCATAGTGTGATCATCAAAAGCTTGAGGCTGATGAATTGAGTTTGACATGACATCTACAGCTATAGCACCGAATGAACAACTTTCGAGAGGTTTTAAGCCTTATTCCGGCATTCTCAAATAGAAGGGTCTTCAACATCCTGGATCATCATCATATTCAGTCTGAAGAGAAAGATCTTTGGTTGCTTGTGGAAGGACAGCAAAGATGAAGCTAGCCTTGAATTCAGTTTGGAGGGAGTTCCAGAGTCTGGGAGCAGCCACAGAGAAGGCCCTCTCCCATGGACGAACTGAATGCACCTGTGAAGGTGGCGGGACTGACAGTAAGGCCTCTCCTAACACTCGAGCAGGCTCATAAAGGGAGATGCAGTTCTTGAGATAGCTGAACTCCAAAGAACATGCAAGCGCTCTGCCATCAAGACATGGACCAGACTGCCACATTCCTGGGGGGTTACAACAGCCGAAGTCCAATAAACCAGTCCAGGGTCAAGAATACCAAGAATGCAAAGCCAATGTCCATAAATCAACTAACAGAAGGAAGTCCAGCATCAAAGTCCAGAGTCCGATACACAGCGTAGTCCAGGGTCAGAGTCCAAAGTCCAATACCAACGTAGTCCAGGGGCAGAGTCCAGAGTCAGGAACACGGTTCAAGAAGCGTGGATGTAAGCCAAAGTTTTGACTCTTTGCTTCCACAGAATTTCTGGCTTCACTGGGAGCTGTTTTATAGTAAAACAGCTCCTTGAGCTGCTGGAAAGCTTTCTATCCTGCTAATACTCAGGACTAGATGAACGTAGGTTTCTGTGGACAGCCTTTGAGCGATCCTCTGATCTTCTTGTCCTAAGTTTTTCCCGAAGCCTGGCCCGAAGCTTGTCTGCTGTGGAAGGAGAATCTGGAGGCGGTTCAGGTGTTTCTTATCTCACAGCATTCTCTTCAGCCTCAGTTAACCCTTCTGGGTCCAGGTCTTTGGATGCACTCATGACACAGACCAGAGGTTTAAGTACAACAAGTTGGTTGCTCCACATGCATAACCCTATTGAGGCACACCAAGTTAGTTAGAGAGGAGCAACTCACCTTACGCCCTCTCTCATTGCTTTCTCCATGTGAGCAAAGTCTGAAGAGAGGTTCCAGCAATCAGGTTTGCTCTACCTGTGAGCAAGAACCCCTATTTTCTAGATATCCAGATTTTCGTGCTCACATGTGGAGTCTACTTCTGAACAGGAAACCTTTCTCTTCAGGCCAGCTTTCCCTTAAGGACTGGCTGCCTGAGGGAGGTTTTTCAAAGGATGATTGTGTCTTACTGCTTTGAATGTGTTTTTGGCGTGGCTTTTCTTTTTTGTTTGACCCTTCTGAGTCTATGTATACTTATTGGTTTTAGCTTCAAATATTGTCTTTTAATGATGTAAGCTGCTCGGGTCCTTCTTAAAGGAAAAAAAGGCAGGTAAAAATATTTCAAATAAATAATAAATAATCCACTTTTTGGCTGACTCATGCAAGACCTTATTGAACATTCTGCAAGAAGGTAAGAAGATGTTTGAACTTCAGATTTGGTGCTTCACAGCAGGTTCTGCTGGCTTAGTGAATGCCCCTTCAGATGCACACATGGTTTGAGGGCAATAATATTTATTCAAGCAAGGAAAATAAGGTAAATATAAGCAATGCTCAAGTTAGAACCACTTTAGAGAGTCATAGAATCATCACAGAATCATAGAATAGTGAAGTTGGAAGGGGCCTCTAGGGCCATCAAGTCCAACCCCTTGCTTGACGCAGGAATAGAAATCAAAGTATATGTGTCAGCTGGTCATCTAAGTTTCTCTTGAATATCTCCGGTGTATGAGCACTCATCACTTTTAAACGTCATTGATTCCACTGACATACTGCTTTTACAGTTAGGAAGTTTTTCCTGATATTCAACCAAAATCTGGCTTCCTGTAACTTGAGCCAGTTGTTGCACATCTTGCACTCTTGGTTGATCGAGAACCTTCATTCAGTAGAAGCACGAATCAGCAAAAATGAACTCCAAGGACAACACTTTTCAGATACCAGATCTAAGATTGGAAATTTTGAAGAAGAACACCATCTGAAGGGAGACAGTGTTCCAAGTGGCATCGTGCTCCAGAAAGTACACATTACCGTTTGCTTTAAACTGTGGATCAAATGAAATTCTTCCTTATCCTGACCTGCAATACAGAATGGCTCTCAAAAGACTGTTCCACTATAACCATGTTTCTGAAAAATGGTTGCAGTCAACAAGCAACACCTATTGTTTAAATCATTGTGCATTGTTTGCTCTCCAAGCAGCTTTCAAAAGTCCAGCGTGCACATTGCTTCAGTTCTCACATCAGCTGTCAGTAAGGGAGAATTTTCCTCCCCAGTTACTTACACATTTTTCAGATATATCATTTTGCAAGCACACACCAAAAGCACTTGCAAAAAATGAGTAACTTTCCTCGGAGATATAAATGGAGCCCACCATTTCATCACAGTTTGCATCAGGGAGAATTTCTTTTTTTTGAAGTTTCCTTTTATACCACATAAGAATGAATCGGGCCAGGACTTACACCCTTTATTGTAACAAGGGCCAAGAGCATGTAGCATTCTAATCGTGTTTATTAAAAGGCTACATTGACTCTCCAGTGTTTTGAAGATACAACCTAAATGGAAAGTTCTGGTCAATGTGCATATTCTTGACGTCCATAGTTAATCTGCCTCTCCGTCATTAGTTTGTAAAAAAGACTTGCACGTAAACCATAGAAAGGAACTGCAAAAAATAAATAAATGGGTAAGCCCATTGTCACATGAAAGCTGGAATCAAACTGTCATGTTTCCAGGTACAAGGAAGGCTTGAGTCAAGCATTCTTGCAGTCCCTCTTCACTGTCCAAGGTAAGATGGTGAAAATTGAAGTTGATGCCACAGAAACAAACTCACACCTACAACAGTCTGGTGACAGTGCTATGGAGATGGAGGTGGGACCATTAGACCTGCTGCCCATTCAGGGATGGGAGGCAGGAGGAGAGAAAAGGCATTTTTCATTCCTTTTGGCCTCCTACCTGACTCACTTGTTGCTTTACCCCTCTCCATCCATTGCATATGTGTGTGTGTTTGTAGACTCTCTCTCTCTCTCTCTCTCTCTCTCCCTCTCCCTCTCCCTCTCCCTCTCCCTCCATCCATCCATCCATCTACCCTGTTTCCTGGAAAATATCTCTCTCTCTCTCTCTCTCTCTCTCTCCAAGCTTATATGGACAAATTCTGGGAGAAAAGCACTATCTATCTATCTATCTATCTATCTATCTATCTATCTATCTATCTATCTATCTATCTATCTATCTATCTATCTATCTATCTATCTATCTATCTATCTATCTATCTATCTATCTATCTATCTATCTATCTATCTATCTATCTATCATCTTTCTGCCTGCCTGCCTGCCTGTCGATCAATCAGTCGCTTGATCTTTCGATCAATCTGTCTTTCTGTCTTTGGAGTTTTTAAAACTTCATAAGCTGCCTGTGGTTTGGGTAACTGGGAGGAAGTTTTCTAAGAGGAGGTGACTGTCATCTATCCAGTCTCCTACCTCTGAATGCTAAGAGCATCCTGCCTCTCTTCTGACTGCTTCTTTCCACCTCTTTAATCTGTTGAAGTCAACCGTTCTGTTTTCTGTTGATCTCTTCAGAACTGTATGTAATGAAATATTTTTATTCTTTCTCCTACAAATGTCTCAGAGTCAGTTATTGAGACTTTGAGTGCCAGTTAATGAAAAAGGGATGGAATATCTGGGGAACATGAAGCTATTCTCCTTTGTGAGTCTCAATCATTCTGCTGTGTAGCAAAGGGAATTTTAACCAGAGATTCCAAAACTCTCTAACAATATGTACACACCATAGACAACAAACTGCTGAAGGAATGAATATGTCAGGATTCATAGCTTTCACTAAATTTCACATACCCTGGGCTGGTAGATAGCTAGAACAGGATTGTAGTTTAATATTTGTCATTATTTTATGAACTTTCACCAGAAATTGGAACTCGGGGGGGGGGGGGATGAGAGGTAAAGAAATACTGCTGGTTTAAAGCTGAGCAGGCTTGGAGTTTTCCACGTAAATCATCATTACACAGGAGAAAAAAAATAAATTTCCTCTTTGAGTTTCACACATTTATTTTTCCTGTATTATAAATTGGCTTTTTATATCATCCTACCTTTTCTGTGTATCCCACACAGTACTTTACAGTTCCCTTAAAACCATTTCTTTTCAACCAGATCTGTCAAAACAAGTGTTAACTAAACCACATCACTGCTGGGGTGGTGGTGGTGGAGAGTCATATGTGAATACAATCTCCTTTCCCCATCCCATGACTTACAAGAATGAATTCACATATTTCCATGTAGATTTTAGGAACATTTGGTAACTTCTACTCAAGTCTGAGTTCTACTGAAGTTTTACATTCTGCCTGTTTTTATATTATATCTAAGGCGGATGATTTCAGGAAAACCCTTTTTATCACATTTAATAGTCACAGAATTCCCCAGGGGCATTGCTCAACATCTCCCAGTAACTTCAGCATCCATTCTCTTTTTTGTTTGTTTTAAACAATGCTTCATCACTGTGATATTTACCTGTGGTTTGACTAGTATAATTCTTTCGTCCTATCCTTGGTGATGGATTTCTAGAACGATTCCCTGTTCATTTTACCCATTTCCTCCCATCAGTCTGTGTCATGACTTGCAATTGTGGTATGGGTGGATGGATGGGTTAGTCAATGGATGGATGGGTGGATGGATGGATGGGTTAGTCAATGGATGGATGGATGGATGGATGGATGGATGGATGGATGGATGGATGGATGGATGGATGGATGGATGGATGGATGGATGGATGGATGACAAAATCGCTCTGTGTGTGCATGAGCACATGTGAACAGATACATGCACAGTAGATAGATAGATAGTGCTTTTCTCCCAGTATTTGTCCATATAAGCTTGGCCAATGATATATATGTACGGGAATGCAGAGTCATGAAATCAGCTCCTCAATTGAGTTACCCAGGGCTCAAAAAATTCCAAGGTTAATGGTATTTTCATGAGTTCTGCCATGCAAAAACATTCTACCAAAGCTTCCCCTTGTGCCTTGGGGTTTTCCAGTTTTGTGGACAAATGAGACCTTGATTGACCTAATTTTCCCACTCTTTCCCTCAATTTTTTATCCTGGCTTTCTCTGTAGGAAATGGCTAAATTCTACACGGCGTAAAAGTCCTTTTGGGTGATTTCCATAGAATATGTTATTTTGCTCAGGAATTGTAAGAAGCCAATGCAGCTTAGCTTTCCTTGCAGGGGGGGGGGGGGGGAGGAGAGTGAGGAAACCTCAGAGAAATTCTGTGCAGTTTCCCAGATAAGATTTCATGAGGAAAACAAAAAACAGAAACAAGTTGAGCAGATGGATTTTGCAGAAAGGAGGAAAGAGCAATCATGATCAGGTCAAATCATGATCTATTTGGCCTTGTCTCTAATATAAGCTACCTTTATATCTGTGTTAGGTTTTAATATCTCCCTCGTTCAGTTTAAACGTCTGGAATATGTTTCTTTGTATCGTACTCATTATAGTATTGTTATTTTATGATGTCTTTATCTGTTGATATAATGTTCACTTATATTGTTCGTACTGTTTTTTAATTGTAATATATATAGTTATATGAGACATCATGAGCTGATTTGGGCACCATTAGTGGAAAAGTGGCATAGAAATAAATAAATAAATAAATAAATAAATAAATAAATAAATAAATAAATAAATAAATAAATAGATGAGGATGATGAATTAAACTACTTTCTTCCAGTAGCTTTCACTGACACCTGAATTATTTTAATTTCAGGCCATCCACATACTATTGTGAATTATGGACCCTAATTTTGTTTAGTCATTAAGTCGTGTCCAACTCTTTGTGACCCCATGGACCAGAGCACACCAGGCCTTCCTGTCTTCCACTGCCTCCCGGAGTTGGGTCAAGTTCATGTTGGTCTCTTCGATGACACTGTCCAACTATCTCATCCTCCGTCATCTCCTTCTCCTCTTGCCTTCACACTTTCCCAACATCAGGGTCTTTTCTAGGGAGTCTTCTCTTCTCATGAGATGGCCAAAGGATTAAAGCCTCAGCTTCAGGATCTGTCCTTCCAGTGAGCACTCGGAGTTGATTTCCTTCAGAACGGATAGGTTTGTTCTCTTTGCAGTCCAGGGGACCCTCAAGAATCTCCTCCAGCACCACAATTCAAAGGACCCTACTTTAGGTAGAGACAAAGAGGTTTATCAGGAGAATGTGTAGAGGGGTTACTGTGCTCTTGGACAACTGCTTTTTGTTTGGGTAAAAAGTGCTAAAACAAAAAGAATTCAGCTTCTGGGATTTTCCCTTGCTTCTTGTTTCTTTGTGAATCATAGTGAACACAAGAGGGTATTCAGTAGACCATATTGACTGCTGACACTGGTATTGTCAACATTAGGGTTGCTCTTTGCTATGTAAAACTTGACATCCTTTTTCCTGCAGGCAATGTGGGCATGATATTGTGCAGCAATATTGCGCCTTTCCTGACATTTTGAATTGTGGGTACAGAAGCACAATATAACCACATTCAGAAACTGGATGGTTTTTTGTTTTGAAGAAATTATTAGCTGATTGCAGTCCAAGACTAAACCAGATATGGTAGACCCAACTAGCATATGTCTACTGAATCAACTGCTGAATGGTAAGTCACACTGATTCCATAGTCTCTCGTTGGGACTACTAGCTGGATTTAGGTTAATTCATTTGATTATCATGTAAAATATTGGGAATTTTAATGTTTAAACAATCCATTATTCTGTCTAAATGGAAGCAGATCTTTCTTAAGTCTCTGCAGAAAGCTGGCATGATAAATATCAGTGGAAATATATTGAAAATTTTGTGGAATTACCCAGTTATTGAAAAACGTGGTTGCAAATATTGACGAAACTTTTTGAAAGATTATAGGTAGAGACACCCCACTGAATCTTGTAAGGTCCTAACTGTATTTACATGATCAGAATTGGATTATCAAGACATGTAAAGTTATTGCTGACAGCAAGAATATTAGTAGCTCACCACTGGAGTCAAGGGTGTCTATTTAGTTAAATCTGTTTAAGCAAACTAGATGAGAAATGGGAGAAGAGGTAAGATAAAACAATTGGAGGAAGCCAGACGTTAGTCCGTCTGCAGGAGTCAGCTCTTATCTTCTGAACAATTTTTGAAAGGAGAGCAAATATTACACTTGCATGCAATTAAAGATATTATGTAATATAATATGCAAATCCACACAGCCCTTAGCTTCACAAGGGTCGGGAACCCCTGCTGTTGATTAAGAACATTCCTTGATGGAGCTATAAATATGGAACATTACCCTGATTAATTTGCCAATCTGCGATTGCAGCACTGTGTTCAAGAGTGAATCAATGCCCTTGCTTGACATTGCATAAGAACGAATGAACGGCATGGTGCTCTTACTAAAGTGGTAGCTGTATTGATCATGAAATGGTCCTTTCAGATAGCATGATGGCTTTCTGTGATCTGCCGTGTTCAGGCTTTTTGGAAGGTGTGCTTCAGTGCAAGTATTTAGTATTTATTTATTCATTTGAAAGAATGTGCACCCCCGTTCAACTGAGAAAGACTGTTAGAGTAGCTAATTTTAGATAAAGGAAAAAAACAAGGAATTGATAGGGTCGCTGCATGGAGAAGATGGCCAACTACTAACAGAGGACAGGGAAAAGGCTGAACTTTCAATGCCTGTGCGATTCTTGGTTGCATCAATAGGAGTATAGCGTCTAGATCAAGGGAAGTGATAGTACCACTCTATTCTGCTTTGGTCAGACCTCACCTGAAGTATTGTGTCCAGTTCAATTCAAGAAGGATGTTGACAACCTGGAACGTGTCCAGAGGAAGGCGACTAAAATGGTCACAGGTCTGGAAACCATGTCCTGTGAGGAGCGGCTTAGGGAGTTGGGAATCTTTAGCCTTACAAAAAGAAGGGGGGCATCACAGCCATGTTTAAATATTTGAAGGGATGTCATGTCAAGGAAGGGACAGGTTTGTTTTCCACGGCTCCAGACACTAGGACAAGGAGCAGTGGTTTCAAACTACAGGAAAAGAGATTCCACCTGAATCTCAGGAAGAACTTCCTGACAGTCAGAGCTCGTTGGCAGTGGAAGAGGCTGCCTCAGAGAGCGGTGGAGTCTCCTTCTTTGGATTTTTAAAGCAGAGGCTGGATGACCATGGGTCGGGAGTGCTTTGATGGAGTTCCTTCATGGCAGGGGATTGGACTCAATGGCCCCTGTGGTCTCTTCCAACACTGTGATTCTATGATTCTATGAACTGACACTAACTGCCAATCTAGTATTTTGTGCCATCTCTACTTGGATCCTGTTGGTTACTAATTGTGGTGTAACTGCAAAGCTGTAAACTGTAACAATGTACTGCTGTTAGTTAATGAGTCGCCACTGTTATTCCTTTTGCTTGCCAAGCCACAGGAGTGGTGTATGATGAGGAATAGAAGCGGTGCCTTGCATTGATTTGGATTCCTGCATTGAGCAGGAGGTTGGACCTGATGGCCATATAAGCCCCTTCCAACTCAATTATTCTATGATTCTATGATTATCTAATGGCAAATCACGACTGCACTTAACATCTGTAAGTCCTCCCAACAGGATTCAGGCCCATGTTCATGTTTTCTCAGATGTGCTCTTCCAGGTCATGGAAGACACCTGTTTGTTGCAGCACCTGATTTTTTTTCCTTCTCATCTGTATTTCTTGCATTTAGTGTGCTTCGTTTTGTGATTAGTCATTGCATTCACATTTTCAACAAGCTGTGCACAATGCCAAGATTCCTTTCTTGGTTGCTACGAGGTCAGATCTCATCACTGTACTTTTGTAAATGTGGTCTTTTGCCCCAGTAGGCATCACTTCATACTTCCTTACCCTAAAAGTCAAACTGGACGATCTGCTTAGCATGTTTGTAGAGGAGGTGCTGCACAAGTAGTAAAAGTCATCTGCTTGTCCTAAATATCTTGCATTCAATGTGCAACATTTAAGGCAAACATGGGCTTCAATGTGCAATTTTCATTGCCCAGCTGGGCATCTCCGAGGGATGGAAAATGAGTTAATCATAGGGGAAGGGCATCTCACCACCAACATCTAGCTTAGCTCTGGTTGGCGCCTGCAAGCACATAAGATAAAGTGCTGGCCATGGAAAATTTTGGTGGGTTCAGAGGTCAACTGTAATGAGAGACACTGAGATCCTGTTAGCCAGCCAGCAAAAAATTGCTGTGAATCACACTGCAGAAACTCACCCATAAACCTCTAAAACTGAGCACAGATTGTCTGCTGTAAATAAATGTTCCTATATAATTAAGGAATTTTGATTGTATGGTTATGGGGCATTTTGGTGGTCCGCGGGTTATGGGCCACCTATCCTTGCTTCTGGTTCTATCACATCTCTATTGACATTGTTAGCAAGTCACAGAAACTGCACACATAGATAAGCATGTATTAAGTGGTATATTAAGTCATGACTTCTGACATATTTCATCAGTCCTGCATTTTGCCAGTCCGGCAGTTCTAGAAAGATTAGCTGCTATACCATGAATAGTAACTGGACGATAAACAGGGCTTTTAATTAAAGTTATGTGACCTTGAAACTGGCATTATCTCTCCAGTCTTCACATGGGTTCTCTTCGAATGAAAATGTGAAGCCCGAGAGAGACCTGCAAAATGAGAAAAGATACTTGAATCACATCGCCAACTAAACTGCCCAATATACCAATATAATTTCAGAAATTGTGCAGTTTGCCAGCTGATTTATCTATTGTATTTCAATATGATTGTATACGTCCTTTGGCACTTAGTTATATGTCATGTTGTATGCTGTGATGACTTTAAATGCCACTCAGCCCAGATTAAGTTATCTATTTTCATTCCTTCTGTGATTGGTATTGGGCAGATTTCATTTGCTCTACCTCCTGGCGTGCTTTATGTGCGTGTGTGATTTTGTGTTTTGAAAAATGCTATTTTGAGTTAAACTGGTCATTAGAGAGTGGCAGGGCTGAAAGACAACTTGAGGTCTCTGAGCCTCTTTTTGCCTCTGAATTGTATGGGTCCAAGCAGTGCCGTTTTAGTTATACACTGTTTTTTTTAAAAAAAAAAATTCAATAAATACTGCACTGCTATTTGTCTTCAGGAAGTGGCCTGAGAAAGTTGGCACTTACAAAATCAGTTAATTTCAAGAAGAAACATATACAAGATGTTTTACAGGTGGCATATGACTCTGGAAAAATAGCCAAAGATTTATACAGATGTGGCAAATGTTTGTTGGAAGTGTGAAGTACATGAGGGAAGCTTTTATCATATGTGGTGGACTTGCAGAGCAGCGAAATAATATTGGATAGGAGTGCATACTTTGTTACAAAAAATATTGGTTTGTAGGGTTCCACTAACTCTAGAACTGTTTCTATGGAGTATGATACCAGACAACATAGATAAGACAAAGAAGTGCTTAGTTTTATATATATAGTCACTGCAGCCAGAATTCTTTACGGCAAAAATTGGAAGAGACCGGTGATACCGAAACAAGAGGAACTCATTGAGAAGATACGGGAAGCGGCAGAAATATCTATCATAGCACCATTGAGAGTGTCCTAACCTATGGCATTCTGGCATGGTTTGGGAGTAGCTCTGTAGCGGACAAAAAAGCTCTACAGAGAACCATTAAAATTGCCCAGAATATCATCGGGCTCCAGCTACCAACCCTGGATGACATCTTCACATCCCGCTGTCTGAGGAAGTCACACAGCATCCTGAGAGACTCTTCCCATCCTGCTTATAACTTTTTTGAACTCTTGCCGTCTGGCAGAAGATATAGAACAATTGAGACTCGGACCACACGTTTTCTGAATAGTTTTTATCCCAGAGCTATAATTGCAATTAATAATGAGCTTAAAGACCACCAGTAGTGAATAATTAGTTGGACTGTGTTACTTGGCCTGTGGTGTAGATGTTTGTATTTTTAGTGGGGGACTTTTAGTAGGTGTGGAGTGTTGGGGGAATTTTTAAGGGGGGGAGTGTTTGGGGAATTTTATGTGTGTGCACGTGTCTGGTCTCTGGGTGTCTGTGAATTTCATTGTATGGGTGTACTGTGTATATACTTACAGTAGTAGGCATCCTTCAGTCTCGAAAGACTATGGTATCGTGCTCTGTATGGAGGACTTGGAACAGCGTCTAGTGTGGCTGAGGAGGCCAATTCGAGAGTGACAATCCCTTCCACACTGGAGACAAATCCAATCTGTCCCCTGTCCAGCTCCCTGGTTTTGCTTCCTTTGTGACTTCCTCTTTGCCTCAGCCTGCTGGACAAGGGTCTCTTCAAATTGGGAGAGGCCGTGATGTACTGCCTGCCTCCAGGCTGAACGATCAGATGTCAGAGTTTCCCATCTGTTGAGGTCTATTCCTAAGGCCTTCAGATCCCGCTTGCAGATGTCCTTGTATCGCAGCTGTGGTCTCCCTCTGGGGCGATTTCCCTGCACTAATTCTCCATATAGGAGATCCTTTGGAATCCGACCATCAGCCATTCTCACAACGTGCCCAAGCCAGCGTTGACGTCGCTGTTTCAGTAATGTATGCATGCTGAAAATTCCAGCTCGTTCTAGGACTACTCTATTTGGAACTCTGTCCTGCCAGGTGATACCAAAAATCCGTCGTAGGCAACGCATATGGAAGGTGTTCAGCTTCCTCTCCTGCCGGGCACAAAGTGTCCAGGACTCGCTGCAGTACAGGAGTGTGCTCAGGACACAGGCTCTATAGACCTGGATCTTGGTATGTGTTGTCAGTTTCTTATTGAGCCATACTCTCTTTGTGAGTCTAGAGAACATGGTGGCTGCTTTCCCAATGCGTTTATCCAGCTCGACATCTAGAGAGAGGGTGTCAGAGATGGTTGAGCCAAGGTACACAAAGTCATGAACAACCTCCAATTCTTGTGTGGAGATGGTAATAGAGGGAGGTGAGTCCACACCCTGGCCCATGACTTGTGTTTTCTTCAGGCTGATTGTTAGTCCAAAGTCTTGGCAGGCCTTGCTGAAACGGTTCATGAGTTGTTGGAGGTCTTCAGCAGAGTGGGCAACAATGGCTGCATCGTCTGCAAAGAGGAAGTCCCTCATGCATTTCAGTTGGACTTTGGTCTTCGCTCTCAATCTAGAGAGATTAAAGAGCTTTCCATCTGATCTAGTCCGGAGATAGACACCTTCTGTTGCAGTTCCAAAGGCATGCTTCAGCATGACAGCAAAAAAGATCCCAAAAAGTGTTGGTGCGAGGACACAGCCCTGTTTCACTCCGCTTCGGATGTCAAAGGGATCTGATGTTGAGCCGTCAAAAACTACAGTGCCTTTCATTCCATCGTGGAAGGACCTGATGATGTTAAGGAGACGAGGTGGACATCCAATCTTGGGAAGTATTTTGAAAAGGCCATCCCTGCTAACCAAGTCAAATGCTTTTGTAAGGTCTATGAAGGCCACTAAGAGTGGCTGTTGTTGTTCCCTGCATTTCTCCTGCAACTGTCGGAGGGAGAATACCATGTCAGTGGTGGATCTATTTGCTCGAAATCCACACTGTGATTCTGGATAGACTCTGTCTGCAAGCACCTGGAGCCTCTTCAGCACAACACGGGCAAGCAGCTTCCCTACAACGCTAAGAAGAGAGATACCACGGTAGTTATTGCAGTCACCCCTGTCACCTTTGTTCTTGTACAACGTGACAATGTTTGCGTCCTTCATGTCCTGTGGTACTCCACCTTCCCTCCAGCAGAGACAAAAGATTTCATACAGTTCGGTGATGATGATCTCCTTACCGCATTTCAGCACTTCAACAGGGATGTTGTCCCTTCCAGGTGCCTTGCCAGAGGTGAGGGAATCCAAGGCCGCATTTATTTCTGCTAGGGTTGGTTCGCTGTCCAGCTCTTCCAAGACAGGCAGGCACTCAATGTTATTTAATGCTTCTTCGGTTACTACATTCTTTCTGGAATATAGCTCGGAGTAGTGCTGCACCCAGCGTTCCATCTGCTGTGCTCGGTCCTGGATGATCACACCTGTAGTAGACTTTAAGGGAGCAGATTTCTTCTGTAATGGACCTAAGGCCTGCTTGATACCATCATACATTCCTTTGATGTTACCTGTGTCCGCTGCTATCTGTATCTGAGAGCAAAGCTGAAGCCAATAGTCATTGGAGCATCTCCTGGCAGCCTGTTGGACTTGGCTACGAGCGGCTCGAAGAGCTTGCAGGTTGTACTCGCTAGGACAGGCTTTGTATGCTGCTAGAGCTCTTCTCTTATCCTCAATGGCTGGCATTAACTCCTCCGAATGGGCTTCGAACCAGTCAGCCATCTTTCTGGTCTTCTTGCCGAAGGTGGACAAGGCGGTGTTGTAGACAGTGTTCTTGAAGTGTTCCCATCGTTCAGGTGCATTTACATTAGCTGGACCTGGAAGGGTTTCCTCGAGTGCTTGGGCAAATTCCTTCACTTTTCTTTGATCGCGAGTCTTGTTGATGTCAATACGTGGTCTTCCTTCCTTTTTCATGTGATACAATTTCTTTGTTCGCAGTTTTACTCTACTACACACCAGGGAGTGATCAGTATCGCAATCAGCACTCTGGTAGCTGCGTGTGATCGTAACACTAGGAAGGCTAGAACGTCTAGTGAGGATCAAATCGAGCTGATGCCAATGCTTGGATCTTGGATGTCTCCAGGAAACTCTGTGTTGCAGCTTCGTATTAAAGAATGTGTTGCTGACACAGAGACCATAGTAACAGCAAAACTCCAGTAAGCGTTGGCCATTTTCATTCATCTTTCCAATGCCAAAACGGCCTAGACAAGTGGGCCAAGAATTGTGATCAGCACCAACTCTAGCATTAAAGTCTCCAAGAATGAACATTGACTCTCTTTCAGGGACTTTTTTGATAGTAGCTGCCAGATCGTCGTAGAATTTGTCTTTCACTTCTGGAGTGGATGACAGTGTTGGTGCATATGCACTAATGAGGGTTACTGGTCCTGCTGATGAGTGGAGCTGCAGAGACAGGATTCTTTCACTCCCCACAGTGGGTGGAACAATGCATCTCAGGAGAGTGTTTCTGACTGCAAAGCCAACACCATATTCCCTGGTCTCATTCGATGGTTTTCCCTGCCAGAAGAATGAGAAGTTTTTTTCTTTCACAGATCCCGAGTCTGGCAGTCTTGTCTCTTGCAGGGCAACAATGTCCATCTGCAGTCTACTCAGTTCCCTGTCAATGACAGCTGTCTTGCGCACATCGTCTATTTCTTGCAGGTCGTTAGGAAAGCCGTAGTCAGGAAAGCCAGGGGTCATTGTCCGTACATTCCAGGTGCCCAGCTTTAGGGCAGAAGTTTTCTTATGATTGTTGCATGGTGCACGGTTGTCGATCTGCTTGTCGGGTTTCACCCTAAACCCCACGCACCCCGTGAGGTTAACAGACCGTGGCGAGGTAGCACCTTACTGGCTGGGGGCTGCCCAGCTTAAGGCGGGCGGTATCTACCTAGTGAGGTGCAATGACCTCTCCCACCGTCAGAAGTAGCCCCTGGCGTCCTGCTCTACGCCAATTGAGCAGAGACTTATAACCGGTAACTGCTACTTCCCGTGTTGTTTCGACGCTGTATGCGAAGCTGGAGTGTCCTCTCCAGAGCACGAAGCCTGGGTAAAATAGTATGGAGGATAGGCTGTTACCCAAGCAGCAAATCCCCCCTCTCCACATCGCTGAAATGGTCCAGTGGAAAGGCAAGAGCCAATACAACTGGTTCCAGCAACGTCGCAGGAGTTGGCAGAGTGAAAGAAAATGCCTCCGGGACTCCGGCTCCGGATTTTGCCTCGAGGTTATCTCCTGAAGCCCTTTCCATAAGTGGATATAGCCACAAGGCAGTGGAGGTTTAAATTCGGAGTGGTCCTTCTCCTAGATGGGCTGCCTTCCAGGGCTGACGAGTCCCACCTACCCGGCCTGCTCTCTTTTACCAAATTAAGTAAGAGATAGGATTAGGGAATTTCATGTGACACACGCTCCTCCTCATTCTCTTTTTAAAGCTGAAATTCTGCCCTCCTTCAGGACATCCATATTCAGCATATTGGGGTTGGAGATAGAGTTAGAGTATTTCGCGCGCCGTTAGGCGCGCGGTCCAGTAAAATCAGGATTCAAACTACTAGGCCCTCCCACTAGACCATGTGATGAGCCAGAACAAAGAGACAGGAAAAAACAGACTTCTCCACAAAAAGCCTACCTTTCGCGTCCTTCCCAGCCAAAACCCTTAAGGAAAATGGACACAGGCTCCAGTAAAATCAGGATTCAAACTACTAGGCCCTCCCACTAGACCATGTGATGAGCCAGAACAAAGAGACAGGAAAAAACAGACTTCTCCACAAAAAGCCTACCTTTCGCGTCCTTCCCAGCCAAAACCCTTAAGGAAAATGGACACAGGCTCCAGTAAAATCAGGATTCAAACTACTAGGCCCTCCCACTAGACCATGTGATGAGCCAGAACAAAGAGACAGGAAAAAACAGACTTCTCCACAAAAAGCCTACCTTTCGCGTCCTTCCCAGCCAAAACCCTTAAGGAAAATGGACACAGGCTCCAGTAAAATCAGGATTCAAACTACTAGGCCCTCCCACTAGACCATGTGATGAGCCAGAACAAAGAGACAGGAAAAAACAGACTTCTCCACAAAAAGCCTACCTTTCGCGTCCTTCCCAGCCAAAACCCTTAAGGAAAATGGACACAGGCTCCAGTAAAATCAGGATTCAAACTACTAGGCCCTCCCACTAGACCATGTGATGAGCCAGAACAAAGAGACAGGAAAAAACAGACTTCTCCACAAAAAGCCTACCTTTCGCGTCCTTCCCAGCCAAAACCCTTAAGGAAAATGGACACAGGCTCCAGTAAAATCAGGATTCAAACTACTAGGCCCTCCCACTAGACCATGTGATGAGCCAGAACAAAGAGACAGGAAAAAATAAATAAATAAATAAATAAATAAATAAATAAATAAATATGAATAGACCGGATGTCAGTATATTTTGTGTTTCTCCTCCCCCTCCTCTTCCCCCCCTTACATTTCCCTTTACCCTCTGTATCCCATACCCTATCCCAAGATATTAAATAATAAAAAAGAAATAAACGTGGCACTCAGATTTATCAAGGCCTCTGTTGTTGCCAGTGTGGTGGCCCTCAATATGATGGCTGTAGTCTGGCCTGCCCCTTCTCCTGGCATGCCAGCTCCATGTGGTGACTGATGAGGATGCTTGGGCATGCTGGGACTTTGATGCCGATAGGGGGGAAGGTCTCTATGTATGTGAACGCGAACTGTTTCTGCTTCGTAGTAAATGTCTGTGGGGGTATAAGAGTTATGCACAGATTTTGTACTATATGAGGATGTCTGTTGCCCCTGAGCCCCACACTGCTGAAGGGAGAAGTTAATGTGTAATTTTGTAATTTTTTAAAATAAAAAAATATATAATTTGTTTATTTTTTGAAAAAAATTACAAATTTTGCAACTATATTTTGGCTCCAACAAACATTCTCTCCAATACATTCAGACCAGTAAAATCAATAACACCATAGCAAACAAAACAAAAAACAGAGAATAGCAAACCAGATTAAAAACAAAGGTATAATATTTCAGCATGAATGAAGGCCAAGGAGTATAACAGAGTTCCGTGTCTTGGCAGCTTACTTCCTATTGTTAATGTACAAAACCAAAACCTGCCGTGGTGCTTTCTGGAAGTGGTGGCCTTGCTGCCTATTAGGATCTATAATGAATGCCTCTAAACAAATTATGACAGACACGAATTATGATAGGAAGTAGGCCCGGAACAGCCAAAAAGTCTCTAAAACAAGGCCCTATTTCGGCTGAGCTAAATTTAGATGTAATTTGGCATCCATAGCTGTGGGTCTGTGGCCTAGAACTCCCAGAACCCTTTATATGGAATTCCTGGAGAATTCTGGGAGTTGAGAATTAAAAAAAAACTAATAAAACTAATAAAATAATACTTTGACTAATTCAACGCACATAATACAAATTACATATGATGACTATGGTTGCTGATCCATTGTATGGACTTTAAGGATTAGAAGCATCTGATAGGTTGTTTCCTTCTTTTAAATCCCATCATTTGCTCTCTGTCTGCCCTTTGCATTACAAAGAGAAAGATTCCTTCCTTCCTTCCTTCCTTCCTTCCTTCCTTCCTTCCTTCCTTCCTTCCCTGTAAAGCAATTTACTGTGTCTCTTCCATTATCATTCTAGTTGCCATGTTAGTCACCCCAGCAATCCTGTGGTAAAAATTAGGCAGATAACATCTTACTTGAGAATCCAGCCATAGATATATTTTTGCTGAGGAGACATTAGAACATTGGGCTTTCCTCCATGTAACTCTGTGACGGTGATACTGAAGTCATTGGAAAAAATGTTTGTGAATATTCCAAGTCCCCCCAAAAGCACAGCTGATGCTGGTGGACTGAACCTGGTGTAAACTGCCACCTCTTTGCTTATAAATGGGTAGATGGTTTCAACTGATGGATAGCTCTGTCGTTTAGCTATCTGGCCGTGGGGCCAGAGGTTGTGAGCTCCAATTCGCCACTGGGCCTCCTTTGACTAGAGCTTGACTGAGTGATCCATAGGGTCCCTTCCAGCTCTGCCGTTCTAAGAGCATTAATTCTTTAAGAGAGTCTTGTTGAATATTACAGCCTGGACAGCTTCTTTTTCTGTATCTTCTTTCGCTACGTGAGATGTTTAGTATGAAACACCAGCCTTTGAGAGTAATTTTGCCAGCAGACAGATAAACCCACAGAAAGTCATTCATTGTCTGACTAATACAAAAGCATTCGACACCTAATAACTTCAAATCAGCATTTCCCCTTAGGTTAATTAATCTTTAGCAGAATGGGCCGAATGCAGCAGTCGAAAGCTGTGTGGCTGGAATTTGTGTTGCTATAGGCAATCTGATAAAAGGACCCGGCTCAGTTGCTCTCTTCCATCTACCGTGATTATTATACTATAATGCAAAAAAGAAAAAAATGTTTGAAAGTATTATAATAGTGGCTTCATGTAGGGCTCGGCTAAATCACAGCTCACAATCCTGTGATCTTGGCACTGTGTTAGGTAGGTTGCAATACCACTGATGTGTCTCTCCCTCCCCCCCTCCCAATACACTGTCCATCCCACTCCTGCATAACATGATCGCTAGCTCCATTCTGGAAAGTTCTATTGAGCAGACAAGCTTCATTCTAAACCCAACATTTCCTCACTTCTTAAAAGGAGAGATTTCAGTGTTAAATGTGCCAGGACCTAGATATTAATGGCAAATATGGAGTCTCAAATAAAAGTGTGCTGCTTATTCACCACCCCATAGTTCTTAAAGCACTCTCTGGAAGCCTTGCAATTTAATTATGCAGGTCACACATTGTCCCCTGCCCCATTGAGCTGGGCGCTCAGTTTACCAAACTTAGAAGGACGGAAGGCTGAGTCAACTTGAAGCCAGTTACCTGAGCCCATTGGGATCAGACTCAGTTTGTGGGCAGAGTCTTGGCAGCAGTGCTGCAGTTTAACTGCTGTGTGAGGAGGTTCCTTAGTGAACCTGAGGACTGAGACAGCAAAACCTATTGAGCTTCTGACCAGTTCTAACTATAAGAGTGTTCATTCATTTGTTGGTGTGAGTATATCCTACATCTCCATTTGCAGTGGTCCTTGTTGGTCTCATGATTAAATTAGCTGATGGCACAACATGAAACATAAAATGCAACAAAGTAGTAGAAAACACTGGAAGGACAGATCCTGAAGCTGAGGCTCCAAGATTTTGGCCATCTCATGAGAAGAGAGAAGACTCCCTGGAAAAGACCCTGATGTTGGGAAAGTGTGAAGGCAAGAGGAGAAGGTGATGACAGAGGACGAGATGGTTGGACAGGGTCATCGAAGCAACCAAAATATAAATGAAGCAACAATTCTCTTTAAATTCAAAAGCACTAACAATCCTAGAAAAATCTATAAAAAGCTCTATTAGGGTGGGCAAAAGGCTTAAAGCCCCTTTCCACCTAATCACCTACATCTCTATCAGTCTGTTACCTGCACTGCACAGCAGGCAACAAGACCTAGCAAACTGTAGTCCAAAAAAGTCCAGAAAATGAGAAATCAGGAAAAGGCTAAAGAAAAAGAAGAATATTGTCCATGGTAAGAGTTCCTTTTTCAAGCTTAGCTGAAAACCCCCCTTCTCCTCCATCTCTCACGCTGTTATCCAATCACGGCATGAATTCAGGGGAACAGTCCCTCTTTATCTTCTCTCTTCTCTTCTCATGGGAAACAGGTGTTGTTTTCCTCAGTAGGTCTGCAATTCCGTCAAAACAAATGGCCAGTCTTCTTATCTAGGAATGTCCTCCTCGGGCCTACAGAAAAACATTCCCACATCCTTCTAGAAACACACTGTCAGCATGCAGAAATCATATATACAAAGAACCAATATGGAATCCATTTTGCATCGTTCACTACTACATATCCCATCTTTAGTACAAGATTTAAACCATATAAATCATTCCATGACAGAAGTGAATGTCATCCATGGTGATTACGGATCATTCTTGGGCTGGGAGGGGTTTAGATTTGTTGAGGGAAAATTTAATATTCAGTGCTTATGGATAGGACTCAGTAGCATAAGACTAATATTCCTTGGTCTCTGCTGTATGATCTTTCCTGCAGTGTGACACAACCATGGTTTCAGATTTGCCTAAAAGTGGCTCACCCAGTCTTGTTTGCCACAGAGTTGAGTCAACAACTTACACTTTTCCATGCCTAATGGTCTGGATTAGAGATGGGCATGAACTGCTGATTTGCTGGTTCATGGTAGTTTGGATGACGGCCGAACAGGTGTTCCGTGGTTTGGCATCTTGCCCCTTCCAGTGGGCATCCACTCAGAGGCAGCGCTTGGAGGAAGTGGGGCAGGGAAGCACGGGTGCTGCATCTAGTGGGAGGGGGACGGAACTGCATAACACCTGTTCGGTCATCATCTGAAACGGCAGTTTGTGCCCACCTCTAGTTTGGATTGCTATCTTGCACAGTTTGATGCAAACACTTCCTCCTTCCACAATTTTCCTCATTCCACTGCCTCTAGGTCCGAAGCCCACCCAGTCACACCTACCTTGCCAAATGGCTGATTAAATGCAGCTGGCTGATTGGTGAAGATATGAACACCTCAAACTTGCCGATTGGTGGAATTCGTTGCTACTCTCTTCTGTCCAGAGATACTATAGAAGCTGTTTGATAACTGCTTGGTATTGAGTGTCTTGACATTTAGACTGAGAGCATCTCCATGTGGAATAAATTGCTTTGGCTACCTCACCTCCTGTCCGTAGTTCAGCCTTCGACCACACTGAGAAAACAGACTTCTAAGTAGGATTAGGCCACACCCACAACAGGATTCAACACACCCTCATCCCGCCTAGGTTGGCTCAGCAGCACCTTCTGCCATCTTGACTAGTTAGAATTCTATTCCAACATGGTACTGTCTGGACTGGAGGAATCCCAAGCCGGAATTAAGATTACCGGAAGAAATATCAACAACCTCCGATATGCAGATGATACCACTCTGATGGCAGAAAGTGAGGAGGAATTAAAGAACCTTGTAATGAGGGTGAAAGAAGAGAGTGCAAAAAATGGTCTGAAACTCAACATCAAAAAAACTAAGATCATGGCCACTGGTCCCATCACCTCCTGGGAAATAGAAGGGGAAGATATGGAGGCAGTGACAGATTTTATTTTCCTGGGCTCCATGATCACTGCAGATGGAGACAGCAGCCACGAAATTAAAAGACGCCTGCTTCTTGGGAGGAAAGCGATGACAAATCTTGACAGCATGTTAAAAAGCAGAGACATCACCTTGCCAACAAAAGTCCGAATAGTCAAAGCTATGGTTTTTCCTGTCGTGATGTATGGAAGTGAGAGCTGGACCATAAAGAAAGCAGACCGCCGACGAATTGATGCCTTTGAATTGTGGTGCTGGAGGAGACTCTTGAGAATCCCCTGGACTGCAAGGAGAACAAACCTATCAATTCTAAAGGAAATCAACCCTGAGTGCTCACTGGAAGGACAGATTCTGAAGCTGAGGCTCCAGTACTTTGGCCATCTAATGAGAAGAAAAGACTCCCTGGAAAAGACCCTGATGTTGGGAAAGTGTGATGGCAAGAGGAGAAGGGGACGACCAAGGATGAGATGGCTGGACAGTGTCTGCGAAGCAACCAACATGAATTTGACACAACTCCGGGAGGCAGTAGAAGATAGGAGGGCCTGGCGTGCTCTGGTCCATGGGGTCACGAAGAGTCGGACACGACTAAACGACTAAACGACGATGGTACTGTCTTGGGAAACTGGAAGAAAATTTCTTCTACCTTAGGATCACAAGTTGTCACCCACTCTCCAATAGTTGGCCACTGCTCATATACTGGTAATCAGGGATGCTGGCAAATCTTTGGATCCAAGACCCAAGTCCGAGTCTTTGGATACAAGTCCCAAGTTTGAGTCTTTGGATCCAAGTCCCAAGTCCAAGTTCAATTCTTTGGATCCAAGTCCCAAGTCCAAGTCCCTATTAAACACAAACTTTTTCCCCCAGGAAAAAAAGGAAAGGGTGGGTGGGTTCTGAGTTGTGGGTTGAGTCTGAATCATTGAACAAAACCTGGAGTCCAGGTCAAGTTACCGGCATGACTCAAGCCCAACTTGACAATGAGTCCTCCAACTTGATTCCCTGTTGGGATTCCCACCATCCTTTCCTGTTTGCTTCTGGCTCTGGTTAGGAGCAAAACCTGAAGGTTTAAGGAAAACTGGGCAACCCACCTGCGACACCTGGCCAGAAAAGCTTGTGGGTCACTAATCCTGTGGGTTGTTCCTCTTCTCCGCTGGTCTGCATGTTGCTCATCTGAGCTGAATGTTGCCAGCTGCTGCCAGCTGCACAGATGGAAATGTCACCATGTTACACATAAAGAAATCTCTCTTTAATATCACCCTTCTGTTTTCCTCATTCGTGGAAATATTATAGCACACAGATTATAGACATCCAAAAAGATGGGAGAAGTTTGTTCTAGCTATTAATATTCTCTGGCTGACAGATCATGGGACAACAACAGCCATACTCATCTTAATAACTATGTGGCCATAAATATCTCAATGTATGCAAGTTCTATATTAGAGAATTTCTACATCGCGAAGCATGATTAGTCTTATTTCAGTTTTTCTCTGGAAAAAAAGGCAATATATATTCAGTCTTTCTGGCTTCCTGCCACAATCCTGATTCACTCCTGAGGGAATGAGGTATAATGGGCTGGAGTACTTTTAAAAAAAAAAAGGGGGGGGAGAAGCAATATCTGGCTATTATGATTTATTATGAGCATTCTTAATTTGCATATCCATAGCTTTGCAGCTACTGAGGAAACAATGAATATAGCAAAAGCGTGTCGTTGGGAAAGTGCATCCATGAAATTAGACTTGGGATATTAGAAAGATTTGCAATTCGCATGAGATATGAAACCTAAGGCCGGAGAGCGTGACAAAATTTTGGAATATGACAGAGGTGTCTGATGACCAGAAAAAGAGGCATCACTCTTCAACGTGGTAGGGTGAGACTGCCCCCACTCAGACCACAAATCACCATAGCTGGTGGGTTAATATAAATTACTTTAACCCTCAGTTTAGAGAGGGGGGAAAAACACAGTATTCTGTCTTCTGTGAGCTTGTCTTTGCTTCCAGATGAAAAAGAAATTGAATCAAACACAGATTGTTCAGTTTTGTTTTCATTCGGGGTGCACAGAGATTCTCAGATTTGACCTGGAGGCCATTTCAGGAACACACGCTGATTTGCTCCAGGGTGATCTGGATAGCATCCAATTTTGATTTGTGCTCCAGGTCAGAAATTAACATGTAAATTTTCCCACTGCCCTGCACTGGAAGATTAGAATGACAAGTAACTGTTTTGTTGCAACTGATCATTCAAAGGAAAATGAATGGGGAAAGAAGTAATCTTAATCTTAGAACTGCAGAGCTGGAAGAGATCGTTGAGTTTAGCCCCGTGGGGAATCAAACTCGCAATGCAATACAGTGATGCCTCGCAAGACGAACGGCTCATGCAACGAAAAACTCGCAAGATGAAAGTGTTTTGCAATTTTTTTGGGTGACTCACAAGACAAATGTTTTTATGGCCATGCTTTGCAAGATGAATGTTTTCCTTTTTTTTTGGTTTGTTTTAAATTGCACAACCGTTAGTACCGTGCTCCTCAAGATGAAATTTTCGCAATACAACATGACTCGCAGAACGAATTAATTTTGTCTTGCAAGACATCACTGTATCTAAACCACTGAGTTATGCAGAAGTTCAATATGCATTGGCTGAGAAACCATGGAGTGGTCCAGATGCAAAAGAACAGCTCTGGACACTGCATTTCAGGAAGGATGCCAACAAACTGGAGCAAGTTCAGAGGAGGGCAACAAGGATGATCAGGGGACTGGAAACCAAGCCCTATGAAGAAAGAAGGAAAGAACAAGGCATGCTTAGCCATGAGGAAAGAAGACTAAGGGAAGATAGGATAGCACTTTTCAAATACTTGAAAGGCTGTCATGCAGAGGAGGGGACTTCTGTTCTCAATCATCCCAGAGTATAAGACATGTAGTCACTGTCTCAAACTACAGGAAGGCAGATTTCAATTGAATATCAGGAGAAACTTTTTAACTCTTAGAGCAGTATCACAATGGACAATGGAGTAGTGAGCACTCCAACACTGGAGATATTCAAGAGAAATTGGACAATCATTGGTCAGATCTGCTTTGATTTGGATTTCTACACTGAGTAGGAGGTCGGACCTGATGGTCTTATAGGCTCCTTCCAACTCAATTATTCTACGATTCTATGAACATGAATGGAATAATGTGGGTTACATATACAGGTATAAGTGCTGTGGCATAAACTGTAGCCATGAACTGCCAGTGATTAACAACTAGAAAAGCTAATATGAAGGAGAGTCCACCCCTCTTTGAGTCAGTCCCTTCAACCATTGAACAGCACTTACCATTAGGGAGTTCCTCCCAGCGTTTAATCCAGTTCAAGGAGGTTGTATTACTCTTTAAGGAGGCTATTGCCAGCAAGGACAATGATAGCAAATTCATGAATAAAGATTATTCCCAGGCTTTCATTCTCATGGAAAATATCTGCAAAGAGCAACTTCCCACACGGTTATTTTGCATAAAAGAAATGCAGCATTAGGAGCTACCTCCTGGCTTCCACACTTTAGTCTATCCCTGCAGGAGGGAGGCCAATTTGTTTCCAGGAAACGATGGCCTTTACAACTGAAAAGAAATCTGAAGTTTCACACTGAGTGGCATTCAAACAAAGGTCTTTGAATATAGTTCTTCAGGAACCTAAAACATGTGAGTTCGTAAGAGATGAAGGCCAGTGAAGGCCATAATATGTTCTTTGGTTGATGTTAAGGACTGCCTTAGCAGAATAAATCACTTCCCATCAAGTTGGTGTCTCTGAGAATTCACTAACACAGCATGACGCTCTTCACGGCTCATCTTCTGATTCTAGCATTTAAATATGTACGGTTCACAATCCACGGATGCAAAAAAATGGTCACCGAATTGATTTAGATGAGGAACTGCAAAGTGGCATAAAATCTGTTTTGCCTCCAGGAGGAGAATGAAACAATGAGCATGAGAGAATTGTGGTTCTAACCTATAAACCCCTAAAGGGCTTGGGTACGTCCCCCTTTTTGAGCTTGCCCAGGTGTTGAAGTAATCAGGAGAGGCTTTCTTCTCCATTGCACCACCATCACAGGGGCATTTGGTGGGTACATGGAAGAGAGCCTTCTCTGTTGGTGCTCCCAGACTCTGGAACATCCTACCTAGCGGAGGCCAGGTTGGCCCCATTTTGCTGTCCTTCCACGAGCACGCAGAGACCTTTATCTTCAGGCAAGCTTTCTCTGAGTGAAAGGCTGCTGAATGGATTTTTTAAAATGATTTTTTGTGCCTTGTTGTTGTTGTTTAGTCGTTAAGTCATGTCCAACTCTTCGTGAACCCATGGACCAGAGCACGCCAGGCCTTCCTGTTTTCCACTGCTTCCTGGAGTTGGGTCAAATTCATGTTGGTCACTTCGATGACCCTGTCCAACCATCTCATCCTCGGTCATCCCCCTTCTCCTCTTGCCTTCACACTTTCCTAACATCAGGGTCTTTTCCAGGGAGTCTTCTCTTCTCATGAGATGGCCAAAGTATTGGAGCCTGAGCTTCAGGATCTGTCCTTCCAGGGAGCACTCAGGGTTGATTTCCTTCAAAATGGATAGGTTTGTTCTCCTTGCAGTCCAGGGGACTCTCAAGAGTCTCCTCCAGCACCACAATACAAAAGCATCAATTCTTCAGTAGTCAGCCTTCTTTATGGTCCAGCTCTCAATTCCATACATCGCTACAGGAAAAACCATAGCTTTGACTATGCGGGTTTTTGTCAGCAAGGTGATGTCTCTGGTTTTTAAGATGCTGTCAAGGTTTGTCATCGCTTTCGTCCCAAGGAGCAGGCATCTCTTCTCATGAGATGGCCAGTTTTTGTGCCTTAGAATCATAGAATTATAGAATCACTAAGTTGAAGACCATCGAGTCCTGCTCAGTACAGGAATACAAATCAAAGGGTTTTATCTGCCAGGTGTTTGTCTACATTTATCCTGGGGTTGCGCCTCACCTGTCCTCTCTTCAGAACTTGAAAAAGTTACTTTAGCTAGCTGCAGCTCCCCAAAATTCCAAAGCAGTTCCAAAACGCTAACATTTTCTATCTCTCTTTCCCATTTGTGGAACTTATTCCTTCAGCAGAAGTGGTTAGATCATCACAGCAATACAGTGAGTTGCTTTCAAATGGGGGAGCTCTGTTCTGCTAGTTACCCAAAACAGGGCCCATAAATCTATTCTCCACAATGGCTTATGAGGAGTTGGGTGACACCTGTATTAATACACCATGCCTCAAATTGACCCTGAAATCTTTGTCAGAGGATACCAAGAGCACCTTTTTAACAACCTGATGAAATTAACCTAACAAAGAAGGCCTTATTATACAACACTAAGGAACAAGAGTCAAATGAAGCACCTTTGTCCCTGCTAAAGAGCGGGCTGACTTCTCTGCTTTGTTTATCGCTAATTGTCTACCCTGTGTTTGGTCTGACTGATGTTCTTTATCAACAGGAAGTAAGTTGTGTAATTGTATTTATTTTGCTAATCCTCCTGTGTTTTAATCTATAAACCCAAAGGCCTTATGTGAGGGAACAAAAGAGGCTGTCACTAGCAGAATGGAGACAAATTAATTAGCACGCAACCATGTCATGTATGCTGAACCACTGAATATTGGATTTTTCCCCGTTCAAAAATTATTTTGGTTTAGCAGAGCAGTGCATTGAAAGGACCAAGTGGAATGTAGTTTGCTTGGTGCAGTGGTCCCCAACCTTTGTGTGTGTGTGTTGTGACCCTCTTTTTAAATAGGCAAGTAACCTGCAATCCCCCTCTACATTTGAACAAAAAGGAGGTGAAGCCATTCTTTCTCCAAAATTAAGGTAAAGGTTCCCCTTGACATTTAGTCCAGTTGTGTTCGACTCTAGGGTGTGGTGCTCATTCCCATCTCCAAGCCGTACAGCCAGCATTTGTCCGAACACAGTTTCCATGCTCATGTGGCCAGCACGACTATACACGGAACGCCGTGACCTTCCCACCGAGGTGGTCCCTATTTATCGACTTGCATTTTTACATGCTTTCAAACGGCTAGGTTGGCAGGAGCTGAAACAAGCAACAGGAGCTCCGTCTGTTGCATGGATTCAGTCTTACGATGGGTGGTCTTCTGACCTTGCAGCACAGAGGCTTCTGCGGTTTAACCTGCAATGCCACTCCATCCTTCTCCAAAATTAGAGGCTACTTTTTCCCTAAAGAGCTAGTTTCTCTCTCTCTCTCTCTCTCTCTCTCTCTCTCTCTCTCTCACACACACACACACACACACACACACACACACACACACACACACACACACACAGAGAGAGAGAGAGAGAGAGAGAGAGAGAGAGAGAGAGAGAGAGAGAGAGAGAGAGAGAGACTTTATTTAGCTCCAAAAGGTCAAAGAAGAAACTATTTAACAAGGGCTACTGCACAGCTATGGTGACCCGCAATTCCTCAGAAAACACATTGCAATCCCATTGGGAGTCATGACCTCCAGGTTGGGAACCACTGGTTTAGTGGCATGATTTTTAGGTACAGCAAATTGAATAACTGAAAAAATAAAGGAAGCAATGCAAGGCAAAGCCTAGCACAGATACCAAAGAGATCACAAAATTTCAAATACAGTTCACCGGAGAAAAATCTGAAAGGGGAAGAAAAAATGTCTAACATCTGGAGGGATGCAGGCACATAAATAAAAGCCACAGTGGTCAAAATCATGTCATGAAACCCCACGTGTGTAAGGGCAACTGCACAAGTGGCTTTGTGGTTTCTAGGCTCAGGACAATGACCTCAGCTCCACAATTAATAGCACCACCAGGGAGGACCCCGGACATGAGATCGACAGGCTGCAGGAAAACTTACACTGCATCTGGAATTGCTCTCACGTACTTAGTCAACAGAATTCTGGACCAACTGAGTTATAGTGTAGTGCTAAGTGTAGACCAAGTACATCCAAATAACCAAACCAGACTGTAGCATCTTTCATCCAGGTCCTTTATCAAAGCAATATTGACCTGCCTTGATACCATTGTTTCAACTGGTTCAAGGGCGGCCACAAGGCCCCATTTGCAAAAGGCTGCCAGCCCTTCTGAAGACAGTGACAGTGTCCTCTCTTTAATTAGGTATCCATTACAGATTTGATAAAGAGAAGCAAAGAGGGGATGGAGAATCTCAGAAATGTCTATTGTCATTAACTAGTGGGCATTAGACTAAGCAGCTGGCTCACTGATCAACTGATAACAGTAGGCATGGGATTTTGGACTTTTGTTGTTTAGTTGTTAAGTTGTGTCTGCCTTTTGGATAGGTTTGTTCTCTTTGCAGTCCAGGGGACTCTCAAAAGGATCCTCCAGCACCACAATTCAAAAGCATCAATTCTTCGGTGGTCAGCCATCTTTATGGTGCAGCTCTCACTTCCATACATCACGACAGGAAAAACCATAGCTTTGACTATGCGGGTTTTTGTCAGCAAGGTGAGGTCTCTGCTTTTTTAAGATGTTTGCTTTCCTCCCAAGAAGCAGGTGTCTTTTAATTGTCTGGCTGCTGTCACCATCTGCAGTGATCATGGAGCCCAAGAAAGTAAAATCTGTCACTGCCTCCATATCTTCCCTTTCTATTTGCCAGGAGGTGATGGGACCAGTGGCCATGATCTTAGTTTTTTTTATCTTGAGCTTCAGACCATTTTTTGTACTCTCCCCTTTCACCCTCATTAAGAGGTTCTTCAATTCCTCCTCACTTTCTGCCATCAGAGTGGTATCATCTGCATATCGGTGGTTGTTGATATTTCTTCTGACAATCTTAATTCTGGCTTGGGATTCATCCAGTCCAGCCTTTCGCATGATGTGTTCTGCATATAAGTTAAATAAGGAGGGAGACAATATACAACCTTGCCATACTTCTTTCCCAATTTTGAACCAATGAGTGTTTCCATATCCAGTTCTAACTGTTGCTTCCAGTCCCACATATAGATTTCTCAGGAGATAGATAAGGTGGTGAGGCACTCCCATTTCTTTAAGGACTTGCCATAGTTTGTTGTGGTCCACACAATCAAAGGCTTTTGTGTAGTCAATGCCATGTATAGTATTTGCTATTATAATCCTTGGAGAGACCGTGGAACTGATTCCCCATGGATACAGTGGTCCTGCTATCTTACTTTTCTTGAACTACACTTCTTTTGATGCAGTCTTCAGTTCCATTGCCTCCCTGTCCTTGCATCGCATCACACTGCCAACTCATATTTTGCTTGTGCTCTGCTAAGAACCCTCCATCATTTTCCCACACTCTTTTGACAAGCCGGGTATCACCTATCCTATACTTATGTATCTGAGTTTTTTCTGCCAAAATGTAGACGTTTACATCTTTTCCTGTCAAAACTCATTTTATTTCTGCCTGGTTCTCCAATCTGTTAAGGTCATTTTTGCATCCCGATCCTGTCTTCTGAAGTTACCTTCACTGTTTGATGTCATCTGAAAATTTGGTGAGCAATTCCTCTATTCCTTCATCCATGTCATTATATCTTCAACAGCACCATGCCCAGGACAGGACCCTGAAATACCTTACTTGTCACTTCTTTCTATAATGAGGAGATGGATACTCTCTGAGTACACTCCATCAACCAGTTAAAAATCCAGCTATTAATAGCCTCTAGTCCATGTTTTACAAGTTGCCCACAAAATTATCATGGAGGACCTTGTTAAAATTGTTGCTGGAATCAACATAAACTACTTTGACAGCATTCCCCTGATCTATCAAGCTTGTAAGTATATTAAGGGGAAAAAGATAAGATGGTTTATGAACCATGATTTATTAAGCTTTGAGTGAATATCGGGAACAAGCACCTGTTCATTGCTCTTTCATCTCCTGTTCTAATATATGCTGATTTTAAGTACCACAAATATTAAATCTTCTTGGAATGAGTGAGAGTTCCGCACTATATTTTGTTTTCATATTTGTTTTGTTAAGAGACTAGCAGATCTATGCATCTTCACACAGTTTAGAAATATTTTAGTCCCTTCTCTACCCTGATTTTTTTCTCTCTCATCCCCCCCTAATTATTCCTTCTCTCCCCTCATTCACTCATGCATAAACCAAGATGGTATCCCATTCCCCTCATGTATCAATCTGTCCTGGTACTCTTTCTGGGCTCAATCTTACTGACATTGAAAAACCACTGTTGTACCAGGTTCTGCTTAAAAAAAACATGACTTAACATTTTAGTGTATAGATGAGGTACATGCATAGGTGGGTGGCAGGGGGAGTGAGTTTTTTTTCTGCTCCTCTGCCAGAGGTCTGCTAATTTTGGGATGGATGTGGAATTGTTTCATTGGAATCGATTTGATTTATGTGAATACCCCTAACACTTTTTAAAAATATGTGTGCTATCTCATACAGTGCTATACCAGAGAAAAGTAAAATTTAAAAACATTTAAAGCATTGCAATCTGTTTGCTGAAAAAGCTGGTGGCCCACCAAATACCTCACTCTAAGCGCAGCCTCCCTTCCCTCCCCTTTCAACCCTGCCAATTCCCCCCATGCCCCATCCCTCAACCAACCTCTTCTCCTCACCCTGCCCTCCATTTCCTTCCCACCTTCCATTCCTCCTCTATCCTTCCCACCTTCACCCATCACCTCCTCTTCCCCTTTCCACCCTTCCTCTCTCATCATCTTCCCCTTCCTAACCTTCTCCCTGCTGGCCCCGACCGCCCTGGCCAAGTGGACCCACATGATCGGCAGTGGCAGTGGCGAGGATGGAGGTGACAAAGGCAGCTATAGAGCTAAAGGAGCTGGTGGCAAGGACAGAGGTGGTGGAAATGGTGTTGATGGAAGCAATAGGGAGGACGCTAGGAGTGAGAGGCGGACAGCCTTGTTTCCTCTAAAACTTCAGAGGTTACCATAGCAACTGCCAAGTAGCCAGCTCGTGCTAGCACTGCCATCACCATTGCTTTCGCCACCTCTACCGGTGGCGGTGATGATGACGTAGGAGCTGAAGGCAACGTCAGTGGGTACCATGACTTTTACACCCAAATTTGAATACAAGGATCCCTCACTCACTTTATTTTAACAGTGGGGCCAGGCACTCTCACACAAAAAAGTTCATCTCTTCTTTCTCTTCCATCACATGGGTGCTGTTTCTTCCCAAGCACCCTCCGAGTAGCTCTCTCTTGTTACTAATTTGGAAAATGGATTCCATGCTTTCCCAGTTCTCAACCATGACTAAAAAGACCAATTCTTAGCTGCAGGTCTGAAAAATCAGCTGAAAGCTTCACCGAATACTGAATTGGACTGTGACACAACAGCCCCTGTCCACTCTGGGGCTTCCACCTGACAGACACCTAAATGTGGCTCACCTGGGCTTCGACTAGAAGGTTTTGAGGCCTGGAGCTCCACCCACTTCCTGTTTCAGCCCCAGTGCTAGCTGGAAGGTTTCTTTGTGAACAGATAGATAGATAGATAGATAGATAGATAGATAGATAGATAGATAGATAGATAGATAGATAGATAGATAGATAGACAGACAGACAGACAGACAGACAGACAGACAGACAGACAGACAGACAGACAGACAGACAGACAGACAGGTTGGTTGGTTGGTTGGTTGGTTGGTTGGTTGGTTGGTTGGTTGGTTGGTTGGTTGGTTGGTTGGTTGGTTGATTGATTGATTGATTGATTGATTGATTGATTGATAACATTATCCTTGCTGGTTAACAACATAATAATAAAACATCTAGAATAGAAATTAAATTAAGCTCATGAGTCAAAAACAAATTCCACTAATAAGAGAAGAGGTGTATTCTCTAAATGTCGGTACAAGACCAGAGGCATAAGGTCAGGCTGGTATTTACATAGTAAGAGAAAGGCAAAGATCTGGACGAATTCCTGTCCACACACCTCCAGAAATTACCAGAAATGCCATTTAGGGTAAACATTTTGAAGCAACTGGGCGCAGCTGCTTGTTTTACCCATAAAGTAGCTTTGTTTCTATATTTTTTAAGGGATGCAACTTCATGACACTCTTGTGACTCACAAAATATTCATCTGCAGAAGACTTTAAAAAAAAAGGAGATTCCACCTCTGCTTAGAGGACTCCGGCAGATACAGGAAGGGACAAAGATGGCCGCTCCCTGGTCTTGTTAGGCCCATGTAGAGAAGGAGGGCAAGACACGTTGTGTGCTTCCTAATGGGTGCTGATGAGCAGAAGCTGCAGGGCTTCCTGTTTTGAATTGGTGTGTCCTTCAGCTCACACCTGTGATTGTCGGGGAGTAAATCAAACCATTCTTCACAGAGCAGCATGGAAGCCCCATTTCCTCTTCTAAGTGCTTTGTTGTTCCTGTTTCCAATTGCTGCTAACTAATCTCTAGTACTTAAATCTGTCTCAATTAAGGATGTTTCCATTGAAGTAGAGAATGCATTTCATCTGTGCATCCATTAATCACATCCTCATTAACTTAACTATTGTCAGGAGTTTATCTTCTCCTTTTTTTTCTTCTGCTGCTTCTTCTTTTGCAGGAAAGATGGAAGGGGGAATTCTCTTCCACTGCTTGTGATGGTACAATGGGGAAAAGTCAAGGGAGAAATCTTTGTCAGCAACTCCAGTGGAGCTTACCAGAAAAAGTCTATTATCTCTTGGTACTTTATAAAGTGGTTTCTTTGTGTTCCCACCAATCATGCACTTTAGACATTCTATTGAAACAGCCCAGTGCAGATCAAAGAAGCTTCCCACTACTTTCAGGGCATAGAAGCTGTGACCCTTATCATATTTTTCCATGTATAAGACTATACTTTTGTCTAAAATCTTTAGACTAAAAATTGAGGGTCGTCTTATACACGGAAGTAAGCTGAGAAGAGGAAAAAAAACAAGTGGAGGAGAAAGCAGGGATCAAAGCAATCCTGCAGCGCTTTGATCCCTCTCCCCCTACACTTGCTAAGTCCCACTTAGATTTCTTAATTGTGGATTAGAAAAGCAGGGGGCATCTTATACATGGGGGCGTCTTATACACAGAAAAATACAGTAATGTGCAGCCCTAGAGTCCCTTCCATATTCGGTCATCCTTCTTTCATCCAGTCCTTGCTCCTTCCTCAAAATGTGCAAACCAAGATCACTAGACTCCATGGAACCCTTTGCTCCGGCCCTCTGTTATTCAACGCCCGAGTGTTGGCTTCCATGGAAAGTTAAAGAGGTTCCTGTGAGGAGTGAGTATCAGGCAGCTGATGGAGGGGTGGGGCATTGAAGAGGCAAAAGTGGAAATTTAAAGCAAAGAAGCATCCCAGCTGTGGACAAACATAGCATGTGGAGTTGGATCCTATGCTAGGCACAACCAGGCACAACTAATTTTCATTGTGTCTGCAACTTCAAAGGGAACCTTACTCTTGCATGCTGGCAATGACTAGGTATAACTCAGTTTGTATTCAAGAAAATGCATGTCTCTGCAGGAGTAAGAGGAAAGTGAGGGCTTCCTCTGATTTCCGCGACTGTCTTTTATCCACTCTGACCCATGCTGATCTTCATTCAAGATTAGCCTTAGCTCCACTCTAGCCTCCTGTGTAGAAAGGAAGATGCCCCATGGCTAGCTGGGAGCTTCCTTTCCGAACACGAAGCTAGGGTGGAACCAGGCTACGTTAGGACTCCAGGCCTTCCCAATTGGGCCTTTTCTCCAGGTGAGTCACATTTAGGGGTCTATAGGTATGGACATAGGAGGTAGGACATCCACAATGGAGAATTATTTGATTTATATGTTTTAAAAGTCCAAAGTTTAGTAATGTATGGAAGTGAGAGCTGGACCATAAGGAAGGCTGACTGCTGAAGAATTGATGCTTTTGAATTGTGGTGCTAGAGGAGACTCTTGAGAGTCCCCTGGACTGCAAGGAGAAGAAACCTATCCATTTTGAAGGAAATCAACCCTGAGTGCTCACTGGAAGGACAGATCCTGAAGCTGAGGCTCCAATCCTTTGGCCATCTCATGAGAAGAGAAGACTCCCTGGAAAAGACCCTGATGTTGGGAAAGAGGAGAAGGGGACAACAGAGGATGAGATGGTTGGACAGTGTCACCGAAGTGATCAACATGAATCTGACCCAACTCCAGGAGGCAGTGGAAGACAGGAGGGCCTGGCATGCTCTGGTCAATGGGGTCACAAAGAGTCGGACATGAGTTAATAACTAAACAACAATATTTCATAGCATAGTCTCTGGTTCCATCTTGTGGCCAGTTCTGGTAACTTCATCTTTTATTTTCTAGGATTTTTCTTTTAATATTTTCAGACCATGGATATATATATATATCAGCGGATACTGATTCCATGGATGTTGGGTGTGTGTGTCCTACTGTACTGATGGTCAGACCACATTGGGATTGTTGCATCCAGTTCTGAGCACCACCATTTAAGAAGGATTTTGGCAATTTGTCCAAAGGAGGATTGCCAGATTGATAAAAAAATATCAAGGAATGATGAATGGTTGAGGAATCTAGGTGTGTTTAGACTGGAGAAGAGAAGACTGAGAGGTGTCATGATAGTCACCCTCTAATATTCCAAGGGTGTCATGTGGAAGAAGGAGCAAGCTAGTTTCCTGTTGCTCCAGAAGATAGAATCAAAGCAAGTGGATTCAAATTGAAAGCAGGGAGATTTTCAGGAGACATTTCAAAGAGTTTACAAGTGGTAGAAACCTTCAAAGAATTGGATGGATTCCTGCAGAAGTTGCTGGACTCTCTCATGGACATGTTTTAATCAAAGCTTGAATGGCTATCTATCAGAGATGCTTTAGCTGTGGATTCCCTGCTTCAGCTGGGGGTTGTATTCTATTATTCCTGGGGTGCCTTCTGGCTGTACAATTTATGACCCCACGAATGACTTTTGAACAGGGACATTCTGGGAAAACAAAGCAGAAACTAGCAGGTATGCCTGTTTATCCTCTTCTCCCCTATCAAAAACAGAAAGACCAATGTGTTTTAGGAAAAAAAAGGTGACCAACACAAATGCTGGACAAAACAAATATAATTTTTTCTATCATAAAGATAAATATGATAATGGATAGACACACCATTGGTTTTCGTCCTTTAATATATGGAGCTATATGCCTTTCTCCCAGTGAAATGTTCACATTTTGACAGCTTCTTTAGAAATCACGTCTAGTCTTAGTGTACCTCCAACAACTCAACAATGACCATTAACTACGTGGATGGGTGGGAGGGATGCATGTTATTGTGGAAACCAGAAAGAACAAATCACGTATCTCAGCAAAAGCAATCTTTGTTTCCTGTTCAGTTCCTGAAAGAGAAGTAATGGTATATTTCATCTTAATGCTTCCTTCCTAAATGTACTTTCTCTGAAGCCTGATTGATTTTGATAGCATTAACTTTCAAGTAAACACATTTAGACTGGCAGCTTTATTTAAATTTCAAGTTTCTGATTCATATATAATTTCCAGGTGCTAGCAAAAGCATATCATCTCTCCCCGCCCCCCACCAACACGCACCAACTGGCGAATAAAAGTGGAAAGCTCATGGAGATCCGGCAGTGAGGGTGCTGAGCTGTTTGATCGTGCAGGGGTTCAGCTTTGTTCACCATTCAGCGCCACCTGTAAAGAAAACATGCGTCCAAGCCTACTTATTTGATTTCCATAAAGTCAAAGAGTGGGCAAAAGGAAATTTATCAAGCCCTGTGAGATTGCAAAAACTGGTGGACAGCATGCTGGTAGTTATAATATAGATTTCAGGGTTAGCGGGTGTTATTTTTTAAGGAGCTATGGTGTTCTTAATTAACAGTGTGTCACGATATCCTCCTGAACACACCCAATCTCATCTGATGTTGTCTGCTAAGTAGAGATGTACTGAGTGCTCTTAACATTTCTCATTCTTGATGATTTTCCAAGTCCTGGCACATTGAAACTTCACACCAGGACTTCCTCCTACAACTGTGTGATGACCTTGCTTTCTGGAAGAACAATCACTCAGGCTCACTTTCCTTTTGAAATCCCTCCCCCCATTTCCCACTAGTTATTCAGTGCAATAAAGGTAAAAGTTCCCCTTGACATTTAGTCCAGTCGTGTCCAACTCTAGGGGGTGGTGCTCATCCCCGTTTCCAAGCCATAGAGCCAGCGTTTGTCCATAGACAGTTTCCATGGTCACGTGACCAGCGCGACTAGACACGGAAAGCCATTACCTTCCCACCGTGGTGGTACCTATTTATCTACATGCATTCACATGCTTTCGAACTGCTAGGTTGGCAGGAGCTGGGACAAGCGACAGGAGCTCACTGCATCACATGGATGCAATCTTACGACTGATGGTCTTCTGACCTTGCAGCATAGAGTCTTCTGCGGTTTAACCCACAGCACCACCACGTCCGTTATTCAGTGCAGGAGGCTGCAAAATTCTGAGCAGCCTAATGTCATCCATGGCTTTGTGGAGCTTCGTGCATAGGAAGTGGGGAATCCTCTTCAGGATGAATGAGCACCAGGTACTGCTTGACAATTCTTATTGTAAAGAAATGAACACAAAACTTCTACAAAATCCTATGAAATTCTCCACAAGGTTTTTCAGGAAAATAAATCTTGCACAGAGGAATCTTGTTGTGAAAAGTAAAGAGAAGCATCCCCTCTCCCCATTTCTCTCTGAGAATGAAAGTTTGCAAGATACACATTCCTGTTTCTAAACAGGGTCAAGGGATAAACAAGGATAGCCAGAGAAGGGCTCAGAAAGAAACTGCAAGCAGCTGCATCCATCAGTAATGTGAAACCATATCTATCTGTTTTCATCTCTGATGGGAGCAGGTTTCATGTAAAGCTAATGGATCTTAATTGCTTATTCAAGACAAGCCATCCTGAAATAATTTGGACAGGGAGAGCTCATAACCAGACATGGCAACTGGGAATATATCAAGCTTGAATGGGGTGGAAGATGATGTCAAGAGATGACGAAGACATCAAAAACTTCAGCCTCATGAGTCCTGGTTCAGTTATACCACTCTCCCAGAGTTATATTATTTTATATTTTATTAGGGATCTAGCACTTATACAATCTGCACACAAATTGCATTAAAATGTATGTCTAACGGCACATAGCATTGGAGCCTGATAGCTTGATCTTAATACATTAGGAGGTTATCAGATTCAGGTCACTATTATAAAAAATTCATGCTAATTTCTACAGATGAAGCTGCTCTACAGAGCCCAAGAGTAGTCTGGGATGTTATGTTTTTCTTCCGCTGTTATCTGACTCCTTGATACAATAGCCAGCTTTTACATCCTCACAGCTCATATTGGTAGACTGGGGGAACCACTGTGATAAAAATGTGTGAAGAGAAATAGTGTCACAAAGAGGCTAAAGGATGGAGCATGTGAATCTGAGAGCACCTCCTTCTCAGCCATGAATATACTAGCTGGCTGTAAGCATCATAGTCCTCGACCGCCTCACGACCTGGAAAGTGGGCATAACATCACAAGTATTGCCCTGCCAACATCTCCTTGCTGGTGGTTTTAGGGTCAAAGTTTGAGAGCAGAGTGGTGGCCCTTGTGATGTCACAGGATGGGTCCTTATGATGTCACAGGATTGGTCCTTGTGATGTCACAGAGGTAAAGCAGGCCAAAGTCAGCAAGCTGAACACATGACTCCTTTGAGCTAAGCCACTGAGCCACGGAGCTGGGAATGGGTGGGCATGTTCTTAACAACCACTCACATGCAAAGGGTAAACTTTCTTCTCTTCCAGCAGTAATTTGTTCTGAGATTTGTCCCTCTGCCTGGAGGCCAAGAACAGCACAGCAATTCCCCAAGATGTCAGCCCATGCCCAGGCAACTCTGCAGATGATGGATTTGCCTGCAGAAAATCCTAGTTCCATTTCCCCCCTCTCTCTCCAGGTTATTTGTTATGTTTTTAAAAGAGTAAACAGCTAGAAAGACCATTGTGTAGACCCCCAGAGATGGAGGCTTCTAGAAAAGACTCAGCCAGATGGGCATGAAGGAGCTTGCTCTCTTTCCTCCTTAATCTTGATATGGAACTTCTGGAATTCCATTCCAAAATGTGTCATGCTTTGGAGAAATCCTGGATGTCTGTTAAGCTACCAAGGTACTGGTTATTCTCAACAGATGTGCTAGTCATGCCCGGGAACAGAAGCACATCATCCATTCAGACCGGTAAAACTTTTGACAGTGTGCAGAAAACACAAGAAAACCCCAAACAAGTTATTATTTTGTGCTAGTTACATAGCATCAAACCATTAATAGGAAAATTGGGGACACTTTTTGTTTAGGAATCTGCCTTCTCTACAGGTCGGTGGCACTTCCTTCCTCACTGGACGAGATCACGTTCATTTGCAGTGGAAGGGTTCAGATGATAACCTAAGGTTGTAGCACCACATGAGCATCCAAGAAGACCAGAAGATTTTTGCTGGGGCAGGAAGCCTCCCTTTTATTTACCGACAAATGAAACATGAAGGGAAACAGACAGTGAAGGATGGGTCTCCAATGCCAGTGAGGGGGTAAATCCATTTTGGGTTTAAGTCTGGACCAGAAGTGAACAAGGTACTACATTTTCAGGGTGAAGCTGGGGCATCTCTGACAGTTCAAAGTTCACTCTAGAACTCCTAGAAGTTTCATGGAAGTATTCGTATTCAAATACAAATATTTGAATACGAATTTTGTATTCCAATACGAATACCCGCACACAGCTGGAGTTAACGAGGATCCAGCCCCCTGGGGCTTGACCGTCCACTCATGCGTCCACTGCCACCACCAGCTCAGCTCTTCCTTTCAATCACTCCGAAGTGCCTGGTCGGCCATCCGCTCCCGGCAGAAGGAGGGAAGACAACTCTCCCCGCCAGGCAGACGACTGGCTTGTTGACCTGCCGCTCGAATACAAATACCCCCATCTCTAGTTTCACTGCCTCACTGAAACGCCACGTTCCAGTGGGCATCCATATTGCTTCCTTTCTGCTTGTTTTCTTTCCCACCATAGGATTACTCCGGTTTGGGTATTCTGAGAGATCCACTCCCAGAAAGCAAACTTTTCCATTTTTGACAATATTTTTTAGTGTTCTACCTCGCGCAGCAGCTGCAGAGAGGATTTCTTTTTTCTTTTCTTCCTAAAGTCATTTGGGGACTTGGCAGCCCTGGGGCATGAGTTGTTAAATGTTCCTGTCAGGTCAAAGGGTTGCTTTCTTTTATTTCAGAATTTACAGTAAAAGGACCCGGGTTCCTTTCTTTTCAGAGTGGTGGATAAACTTTTATACGTCCATCAAATTTCCCTGTCCTTGCTGTTGCACTGCAATGACACTCAAACATAAAAAGGAGCGAAAATTCTATCATCCTTCAGGTTCATACATATTTACTTTGATGCACTGTGTCGCTGCAAGTAATTCAAGAGACCACTCAAACGGCAGGAATTGTAAAGCCCCTATTACTGACCATTTCAAAAACTCCTGTTTTTCTTTTCTTTCAAACATATAATAGCATATTCTTTTTCCTGGCTCCCCCCCCTTGCCCTGTACCCCCAAGCGCTCTGCCTCCTGTGGGTCGCTATTGTCCCCAGAGCCGAACCCCTTCATAACACCTGCTCCCTGAGCCATGCGATATCTGCGAGGAATTATGAGACCAATTTTTATGCTGGTAATTAGAAGCCGTCCTGAGCATGATGCTCTTTTCTCTCCTCCGCTGCGCAATGACCCAGCGCGAGTGATCTGCTGCATTTTGGCCTCACATCACTAAGGCCATTAGCTAGGACTATAGTCATCTGTGGACACCCCCCACCCATTTTCTTTGCTGAATACCCAGCAGGAGTTGTTCATAAGCACCAAATGCTTTTCCTAGTGGGTGGCTTTTGATCTTTGCTCATCCCCATTTGGAAACAATTTCCCTTGGGTTACCAATCAGAGAGATAAAGCTTTTGAAAAAGAGTGCCAGTTCTGCCTGTTCGGTCTAGGCAGAGGTTCAAATTCTCTTCTCCTCTCTCTTCGCCCTTCACCTGGCTCACAATTCAGAGAGGGCCTTTTCAACCCATCTCTACACTGTGAGGAATCACAGGGAATTGCCAGGAAGGCAGGCTCTGCCCTGTCTGCATGCTGTTGCAATGGGGCTGGAGGTATAAATTTTAATGTTTCCCTTGCAGAAAGGAGTCCCTTCATTTTGAACACTAGGGAAAGAGCTTCCTGGACGTAGGCTCATTCTCTGACGCTCTCGTCATCCAGATGCAATGAAGAGCACAGGGGTTCAACTGCAAGATGCCTTGTTTCTCTGATAAGCCCCCATCCAAAATTAACTAGGCATGAGCCCGCTTGGCCCCCAGATGAGATTGGTGTATATTCAGAGTGGTACATTAATTCGAGGATCTCTAGGTGAAGCTGTCAAGTGTTGGCCTTGTACACTGTGATGGGCAAAGAATGGAAATCATCATATCACTCATCATGGTAGCGTGTAGTGTTTTGCAACACAATCTACGAAGAGGCTTGTGGCACCTTAACAATGAATGGATTTTATTTGGCACACGGTTTTGTGCTCTGCTCCCCACCTTACCTGAAGTTACCGCTGAAAAACTGGGCTGCATTTCACGAATGCTTACATGGGTGGTGACTAATAACTCCAGTTTTAGGTTTCAGTTTGAACTACACTTCACCGGAGCTCTCCAAGGTGATGGGTCCCAATCTTCAAAATAGGTTCAGGGCCTTGCGTACTTCTTGTCAAGAGCAGATAAAAACCTGGCACGGATTCCTGGCACCCCTGAAATTGGAATCACCACCTGTCGGGGTCTTATGCCAAAGAAAACCCATTCATCTTTAAGCTACCACCAGACACTTTCCTGGTGAGGCTGCAGATGAAAAACACTATTCAGTCACCAGAAAAACAGCAGAAAGCACTGAGGTAAGCTCTCTTTCCTCTGCACACCTTGCTCCGGGTCAAATACAACCGCCTCGGGCTCTTCGGCTTTTCAGAAATGGAAGGCAAAGAACCTCCAAAGGGTTGCACAATCCATAGCAGACGGGCAGTTCAGACTGATTCTTTTGAAACATCTGACCAATAGGCAAGTTGAAGGAAAACGAGTCACAATGAAGTGGAGGAAATACGTTGTTGATTTCAGTGATTGACTCTCTGCATCGCAATTGCCAGCAAGCTGGTGTGAAATAAATATTTGACCTGTTCACCAGCACCTATCATGTCAAACTGGGGGAGTCTTTTCTGTATTTGATATGCAGGCCGACGGACGGAATATATTTAATAGAATACAGACTTTCAGCTATATTTCCTGGGCCTTTTTTGTTTTGACAATAGATTTCCTTGGGGAGACTCCACCAGGCCGGAATGTTTTTGTTGAGCGCATGATGAGGATGATTTCTATCTTAGCTGTTTGCTCCTGAAGCTTCAATTGGCTTGTGGCTCATGCCATCATTTCTATCTGTGCCACCCGGGAGCAAAGCAGGGCTGAGCCGGCATCTGTGACATGCCTGCCCTGCTTTCCTCTGGTGTAATTGGCTTGGTTAGGAGCCACGATAGTGCGACAGGGGAACGATTGTTCATAGTCTCGCCGTTTCCATTGCCTTGCTCAACCCGCCTGGTCGAGCGAGGACAGACTGGAAGGCTTGGATATTTGGATATAATGAAGCAAGAGCTACAGTGAGGGGGGCTGGAATAATCACAGTTCACAAGAGGACCAAGAAGTGTCAGGAAGGGATGAAGAAAAGGTTTTGTGTGAGAAAACAACAAAATGTAGAAGTTTTTTTAAAGCATTTTGTTATTTTACAAAAAGATGGCCATGTTAGGGTATAATACTAACTCCCAAAATGGCCAAAGGCCCAGGGGAACAGACATTGTGGTGAATCCCAACTGTGCCCTGTTTAGAAATGTCGAAAATTAGGTTCCAATTAGCGAGGAAAATCACCCTCTCTTGGGCTTAATTTTGTGCTTCATTTGCTGCACCACTGGCTTGAAAAAAGTCTTCATCTGGCATATCTTAGCCCTTCCCTCATCTGGACCCTTATTTGCCCCTTTTCAGGCTCAATTGCAGAGGGCAAATCTTAGCTCATGGAACAGTATGATGCCTGCAAATCCTGTCACTGGCAGATCTCAGAGATCAGCCAGCCAAGGGGTTCAGCCAGCCTGGTAGGAAATTGAGCAGAACTGAACTCTGGATGTGAAACTTTGGAAAGGTAAAGTGTCTGTCACAAAAAAAGCACATTTCTCTGGGAAATATTGAGGATATGGATGCAGGAGTACTGTATATGGTTAATCAATAAGAGACTCGGGGCCTTAAGGGCAATCCACGGTTAGGGTAGTGAAACCTGAGGCTCAAGACTCTAAAAAGCTTGCTTGCTGCTTATATACTGCCCCATAGTGCTTCAAGCACTCTCTGGGCGGTTTACAAGTTCATTATGCAGGCTGCACATTGCCACCCCCCCCCCAGCAAGCTGGGTACTCATTTTACTAAACTCGGAAGGATAGAAGGCTGAGTCAACCTTGAGCCGGCTACCCGGGATTGAACCCCAGGTCGTGAGCACAGTTTTGGCTGCAGTACAGCAGTTTAACCACTGCGCCACGAGGCTCTTCTACTCTACTCAGTTGCTACATTACTCTAGGCCAGTGTAAATCCAAGATCATCTCCAGACGATCTTGGACTGAAACTCTCAAAAGCCTTCACCATGACCTGTGCTAGCCATGATTTCTGGGAGTTGTAGTCCAAGAACATCTGGGAACCCAAGGTTGGGAGCACTTGGTCTAGGCCATTCCCAACATAATTTACTTTAGGAGATTGTTGTAGAGATCAAATTAATGATGGGGGGGAGGGGGAATGGTTTTACATCATGGCACAGTGGATCAGCTGCAGTACTGCAGCCAAAACCCAGCTCATGACTTGGGTTCAATCCCAAGGAGCCGGCTCAAGCTTCACTCAACCTTTCATCCTTCCAAGGTCAATAAACTGAGCAAACTGGTATGTGTGGAATGTGTAGCCTATATAATTAAATGGTACTCCCCACCCCCTGAGAGTGCCTTAAACTCAATGGGATGGTATATAAGCAGCACTCTTTGCTTTATCATTTGTATCAGCCTGGATGTTGTAGCAGAAGTGGGATGAAATTTTACCAAGTCAGTAGATGTTGGTATAACCAAATCTAAGAAAACTGGGATTTTTGGGGGATCATTCCACCTGGATTTCATAGCACACCTTGATTTCCCTGTGGCTTTGCAAAAACACTAAAGAGCAAAGGAGGTGGTGGTGAAGAAGGTTAACGGTATCATTTCATAGCCTTGTGAATGGATGAATAAATACAATAGCCACCCCATCGTGTGTCTTAAACAGAGTTTATGGCTGTAGCAGCAGCAGCCAAATAAATAAATGCCCTCTTTAGTATGAGGGATATTTAGTAGGAAAAGAAGATTCAGTAATCGGTCCTTTGCTTTTTTTTTTAATCTTGTTCCATATCACTTTACGACCACTCTAGAAGGAAGTATAAAATGCTTTCTAAAAAAAGGAATGGAAGCTGGAGCACATTTCACTGGCCAGTTTCAGATTATGATATTATTATGGGCTGCTATGCAAATGAAAGCCCATGAGTGGCAGACTGACCTTGCAGAAAAGGTGACAAATAAAATATATTCCCCTGCTTTCTGTTGTACAGTCCAACGAAACAGTTGTAAAAATGTAACGGCAGCTATTTTGAGGAATGCAGATATTTGGGCTTCTGAATATGTGGACATAAAAAAGGGTAAAACAGACACTTTCAGGGCTATAGAAAGAACTGATAAGAAAGTAAAACAAAAATAAAAATGCATGGGTGAACTGTTGGGTTACCTGGATAGCTCAGTGGGTTGGAGCACCTCCCAATCACCATGGTGTTTCATGGGAGATGAGCCAGGCTGCGCTGCCTTGCCCAATTTCCAGAATCTCAGGGCACCCTCAAAAGGAGGAAATGGGAAACCACTTCTGGGTATGTGTAGAAAACCCTGGAAAGAGTTGCCATGAGTTAGAATTGAAATGACTATATATAAGATATTGAAATGAACTAAGAAATGCTCTAGGTTTTACATGAGCGATCCAACACCGGACACAATCAAGAAAGAAATGGACTGTCAGATTTCCTTTGATTTAAATTCCTGCACTAAGCAGGGGTTTGGACTTGATGGCCTTAACATCCCCCTTCCAACTCCATTATTCTGTGATTCTACATGTGTCTTAATATGTACCTATATAATGCTGTACACACATGTGTTCACATGTGCCCATGTGCACACAGAGGGATTTCTGCCATCCATCCATCCATCCATCCATCCATCCATCCATCCATCCACCCACCCACCCACCCATCCATCCATCCATCCATCCATCCATCCATCCATCCATCCATCCATCCATCTATCTATCTATCTATCTATCTATCTATCTATCTATCTATCTATCTATCTATCTATCTATCTATCTATCTATCTATCTATCTATCTATCTATCTATCTATCTATCTATCTATCTATCTATCTATCTATCTATCTACCTATCTGTCTATCTATCTGCGCCTGCCTGCCTGCCTGCCTGCCTGCCTGCCTGCCTGCCTGCCTGCCTGCCTGCCTGCCTGCCTGCCTGCCTGTCACATGGCTAATGAATTCACACTGTCCTGTGCAGTGTACAAGCAAGGAAAATCCACACCCACCATCCAGTTGATTCACTTAACATGGATAGCTTTTTCCCTGTCTTGTGGCTGAGGCAGAGGGGGCACACGCACTCACACTGAAATTTGAGGGCAAGAGGCCCCCTCCATCCTGGTCCGTGAGCCCCCAACAATCTTTCTGTCCTCATGAACACAGCAGCATGTATACCAGAGGAGGAGGAGGAAGAGATAGAGAAGAAAGCAGGGTGGGGGAGAGAACTGAGCTCCTCCATGCTCATACATGAGGATGATTAGAACTTTCTAAGGGTTAGTGAAAATTTCTCAGAAAAACTCTCTTTTTTTGGTTTTTCAGGGAAATTTGCTGGGATTTTTCTGGCCAGGATCCTATTGCCAGTCCCAACTAAGAGTAGACCCACTGAATCAAGGGCTGAATAGTACGTCAACACTTATCTGAATTCAATTAAGTCAAGGGGTCTGCCTAGTTAAGGCTAGCAGTAGGATAGTGGTCTCTGTTTCTTATCATCTCTCCCCTGCTCATAAAAAGACCATCTGACAAAATTTTATTTCTGTGTTCTTCACTTGGCGTGTGTCTGTGACTATGTCTCTATATCTATCTGACCTGCGTTATCACTGTCTCTTGGTCATATGCATAGAATAATCCCAAAACAGGGGTGTTGTGCTGAACATAATATATCGAATAGGGTTCAGTAACCTCACTATAGAAGTCAACCACCATCACAGGTGCACCTGCTTGGGGAGACAGGAGAGGGCCTTCTCTGTTGCTACTCCCAGACTTCGGAACTCGCTCCCACAGGAGGCCAGCCTGGCCCCATCTTTGCTGTCCTTGCACAAGAAGCCAAAAATCTTTCTCTTCAGGAAAGCCTTCCCTCAGTGACTGGCAGCTTGAAAAGCTTATTATTATTATTTTTTTGAAGAAAAAAGGATTGTTGTGCTCTGTTCTTTTAAATGTGTTTTTGGTGTTGCTTTTATTGGCCATTTTTAATATAATACTTCTTTAATTATTTTAAAATATTTTTTATATTTATTGTTTTTAGTTTTTGGTTTTAATTGTTAAAAGAACCAAACTTGGGTTCTTTTAAGGAGAAAGGCATGGTTAAAATATTTCAAATAAATAAACTGGGTTCTGCTTTTTTCTTTCATTTCTTGGCTACAGCAGGAAGAACTTCAATTAACAGTGTGGTTTTTCTCTCCACCTCTTTTACTTCTCTCACAGAAATAGAGCATAGGGTTATCCGATATACCAAATAGATGAGTAGGAGGTAGAATGACATACATAAAGAACGTATCTCTCATGAAAGATGAATCAAAGTTATTTTCCACAGCTCTGAATGCTAGGGCACAAAGCAGTGGGTTCAAATTAGAAGAGGGGAAAAATCAACTAAACTTTACAAAACATCTTGACCATACAAGCAATTCTGTAGTGGAATGGACAGCATCAGAAAGTAGCAAATCTGCTTCGTTGCAATGTATTTAAACAGAGGTTGGTGGCCATCTGTCAAGAATGTCTATCTCTGAATACCTGCTGCTCTTATATTTTATATTTCATAGATTTAATGAGCTGTTCTAATCCTTCCTTCCTTCCTTCCTTCCTTCCTTCCTTCCTTCCTTCCTTCCTTCCTTCCTTCCTTCCTTCCTTCCTTCCTTCCTTCCTTCCTTCCTTCCTTCCTAATACTTTTGGTATGCAGCATTGGAAATCTTTTTTTGGGATAGAAAAACTGCTTATATATTTTAAGAGATATAGCTAGTGATGATGGAATTGAATTCTGGACACATTCTTAGGCTCTCTGTTTATTACTGCCATTTAACAAACTTCAGAGTGTTAAATCCTGTCAAGGGCAATGCATCCTCTCTCTAAGAATTAACACATCTCTAATAGGCTTCAGGGACGTGGTGGTGCTGCGGGCTAAACCGCAGAAGCCTGTGCTGCAGGGTCAGAAGACCAGCAGTCGTAAGATCGAATCCACGCGACGGAGTGAGTGCCCATCGCTTGTCCCAGCTCCCGCCAACCTAGCGGTTCGAAAGCATGCAAATGCAAGTAGATAAATAGGGACCACCTCGGTGGGAAGGTAACAGCGTTCCGTGTCTAAGTCGCACTGGCCATGTGACCATGGAAGATTGTCTTCGGACAAAATGCTGGCTCTATGGCTTGGAAACGGGGATGAGCACCACCCCCTAGCGTCGAACACGACTGGACAAAAATTGTCAAGGGGAACCTTTACCTTTACCTTTACCTTAATAGGCTTCAGTAATGAACTTTATAAGCATTCTGGAAAAAAATCATGTAATCAATAATCCTATGATCTCTGTGCTTCCCAGCCTAGGTTGGCCAGGTGTTCTTGGACTGCAACTCCCAGAAAGCCAGGGCCGCACAGCTCATGGTGAAGGTTCTTTGAATTGCAGCCCAAGAACATCTGGGTTAACCAAGGTTGGAAGCCACTGCTATATCTCATCTACCTTGTCTCTCCAGAAACATCTAGTAATGCCAAGCAAGTGACTATCTTCCCCACCTCACTTCTATGACTGCCACTTATTGGATTAAGGAACTCAGAGGTTTGCTGAATTTTGAGCAAATTGCACAAATTGTTGGAGCTGCTTAAATTGAGCAAATGGGGTAGGCGGTGTCACCAAACTATAAGGTTTGCGGCATTTTTGAATGGACTTTTAAGCATGAGAAGCATGGGAGGGGTAATGTCTTTCTGTTCAATCAGCCAATCCATTTGTGCTTCCTCTGTGCGTGCCTACAAAGGATGCTAGTTTCGTGGAAAGACATTTTGCACCAATTGAAAAATAGGGACGGGAAAAAAAAGGTTTTCTCTGGTTCTAGAGGTACCAAATTTCATGGGAGTTCAACACTTCACAGGTTGTCTCAATGACTCAAGGAGAGTCCATATAATCAAAGATGAGTAATTTAGTAAGACTCCATCACTGTACATGGGACTGCTAGATTTTTTTGGTCTCCGCCTCCTAGAATTCACCCAGAATCCCCCCAAGAGAATTCTGGGAGTTGAACTCTAAAAAAAGAACAGCTTACCTTACCTTTCTTTGTACCTGCATTAGCATGGGTCTCCCTTCAAAAATAAGGAAACTGCCCAAGTGCTTCCTGGAGTAAAAAAAAGAGGCAAATTTTGAGAGTTGGGGTCCAAAAAAAACCCAAAAAGTCTCATCTCTATTTTTCATATCCACTGTAGTTGAGACTAGAAAATGCACTTAGCTTAGAATGTGCTCATCTGATGTTTGTTAGTTAGGAATCCTTCAGTCTCGAAAGACTATGGTAACGGACTCTGTATGGAGGACTTGGAACAGCGTCTAGTGTGGCTGAGGAGGCCAATTCGAGAGTGACAATCTCTTCCACACTGAAGACAAATCCAATCTGACCCCTGTCCAGCTCCCTGCTTTTGCTGCTTTTGTGACTTCCTCTTCACCTCGGCCTGCTGGATAAGGGTCTCTTCAAATTGGGAGAGGCTGTGATGCAATGCCTGCCTCCAGGCTGAACGCTCAGAGGTCAAGGTTTACCATCTGTTGAGGTCTATTCCTAAGGCCTTCAGATCTCGCTTGCAGATATCCTTGTATCACAGCCGTGGTCTCCCTCAGGGGCGATTTCCCTGCACTAATTCTCCATTCAGGAGATCCTTTGGAATCCGACCATCAGCCATTCTCACGATGTGCCCAAGCCAACGTAGACGGCGCTGTTTCAGTAATGTGTTCATGCTGAAAATTTCGGCTCGTTCTAGGACTACTCTGTTTGGAACTTTGTCCTGCCAGGTGATGCCAAAAATCCATCAGAGGCAACACATATGGAAGGTGTTCAGCTTCCTCTCCTGCCGGGCACAAAGGGTCCAGGACTCACTGCAGGACAGGAGTGTGCTTAGGACACAGGCTCTATAGACCTGGATCTTCGTATGTGTCGTCAGCTTCTTATTGAGCCATACTCTCTTTGTGAGTCTAGAGAACATGGTAGCTGCTTTGCCAATGTGTTTATCCAGCTCGACATCCAGAAAGATGTAATATAATCTGATGTAATAACATATTAAATGGTATGTGCCATCAAGCCAATTCTGAATTATGACAATCCTTTTCAGGGCACTCAGAAGTGGTTTTCCATTCCCTTCTTCCGGAGGACACCCTGAGACTGGGAAGTTATCCCAAGGCCACTCAGGCTGGCTCTTCTCCTGGGAGGAGAAAGAGACCCATAAGCTTGCACTTTAGATGGCAACCATGTGCCACCTTCTACCTCCGACTGCCCTCCGCCTTCTTGACCCATATACTAGGATGCCATGAAACTGTAGGCCAAGATTTATGCCTTTGCTTCTTTTTCCTTTTAAGAGAGAGAGAATTGAATTGACCTGCTTTGGTAAATTCCTAATGTAGTGTGGAAATAGGTTTACGGCCCATAGATGGTGTCATCTGGTTACCTGCCAAGTAATGTTAAGACTCTCTGGAAATCCCATTCAGTGTCAATTTGGAAATCCCAGTGAAGCTAAATGGCTGTTAAATGAGAGGGTCAAAGGAGTGAGGATCATCAGCTGGATTTCGGCTATTTCTCCTTGCTATCTGTGCGTGCCATTCAGCCAGCTTTTGTCCACTAATCCAAGCTGATTCTATTGTAACTCGGCTTATTAATGGCAGGGCTTGTTAGCTGAATGCAAAGTCTTTCATCTCAGCCATGCACACACATAGGAGATCAGAAGACTGACTTCGGGGCTTTCTCCATTGATGTGTAAGAGCCTGGTTTCCATGCTTGGAGAAGTTCCTGCACTGAACTGTAGCCCCCAGAAATCCCAAGCCATTTTTGGCCAAGCTCTGAACGTCCCTCTGGTTCAGAGGCCAGGAGACAATTTCTCCAGCTGTTCGAACAGCTGCCACAAACTGTTGAGAGACAGAATGGCTACTGGTTTAAAGTAATGGCTCACACCTGGGGACAAGTGGGTTCAATTCTGGACTCAGAAAGGGTTCTAAAGAATATTTATTAATTTATTTAATTTTTTTTATCCTGCCTTGCTCCTTAAAAAGAACCAAAGCAGCTTACATCATTAAAAGATAATATCTAATGCTAAAAACAGTATAGAAAGGCAGCTTTCATCATTAAAAGACAATATTTAAAGGTAAGAACAGTAAGTAGACAAATACTAAAAAAAAATCAAACAAACAGGACTCTATGAAATGGTAAACAAAAGCCATACTAAAAACACATTCAAAACAGTAAGACACAATCATCCATTTAAAAATCCCACTCAGGCAGCCAGTCACCAAGGGAATGCTTCCCTGCTTGTGGAAGGACAGCAAAGATGGGGCCAGTCTGGCTTCCAGTGGGAGGGAGTTCCAAAGTCTGGGAGCAGCCACAGAGAAGGCCGTCTCCCATATATCCACCAAACGCACCTAAACTGAAAGAAGTGAAAGGACTGAAAGAAAGACTTCTCCTTAACACCCAAGCAGGCTCATAACAGGAGATGCGGGCCTTGCAAATTTGTTCTCATTGATGTACGTTGTCATCATTCAATAAGACATCTTTGCTAAGGAAATTTCATGCCCCACCAGGTGAGCGTGAGAAAAAGAATGATTGTTTTCTTTGTCAGAATTTGTAAAATTGGTGCAAACTATCCACGAAGTGAGGGACTTTTCTCTTTGAGAAGCAATGCATATGAGCATATGTGCATGCATGGACGCACATCTATGGACATGCACAGGGAACAAGCTTGGGGAGACTGGGTGACTGGCAAAGGAAAAGCAAACTCCTTCAGCATCTATGATCCTGGAAAGGACATGCAACAAAGCAGGATTCATCCTCATTTTACACCACTTTTTTATTATTATTATTATTATTATTATTATTATTATTATTATTATTATTATTATTATTATTATTATTATTATTACTATTACTATTACTATTACTATTACTATTACTATTACAACTAGTAGCAGTAGTTGTTGTTGTTGTTGTTGTTTTATCTATATGCCACATTTCTCCCTACAAGGGACCCAGAGCAGCTCACAACATTAAAATTCACACAATTAAAAACACAAAACAAGTTAAATATTAAAAAATAAATTAAATAATATATGGATTAAACTATTAAAACACGAAAACATGAAACAGATTAAAATTATCTGCTAAAGTAGTGTCCAGGGATTCAGTTTTAAATGTTAAAAGCCTGCCTGAAGAGATGGGTCTTTAGCTTTTTTTCAGAAAAAAATTTGTGCCATTTTATTTATTTATTTGTTTAGGAGATATTTTTTTTAGCTGCGCCATTACCAATGGTCTCTGAGTGGCGTAAAACAATATTTGGCTTCACTTATTTGCGCCATTTTGCTTTACTTGCTTTATATATATAAAACAAAAGTTTTTCTTCCACTCTCCTCTTACTGAGAGGACCACAGAGTGTCTTACCCTCTTGCAGTGTGAAAAAAAAAAAAAACCTTCCTCTAGGTGAAGATTGACATCCCTCCATTCCCGGAGATGACCTTGGGACTTCCTGCCAAAGCGAGAGCACAGATCTGTTGCGCCGTTCTTGGGGTGGAGAGAAATATAACTTGTGTTGACTTGGCTTGCAAAACAAGCCAAACTCTTTTCCTTTCTGCCCGTCTTTTTTAACAGCTTTGCTTATTTCCGGAGCCAACGTCATCCGAATCAGGCTGGGGGGGGGGGGGAGAAATGCATGCCCATCACAAGTTGTCAGGGACCTGGCAAGCCCTGATAAGAGAGCAGATGAGCTGCGCCGAACCAGGAGCCACACAAAACCTGGTGGCCTGAAGGAGTAGAAGGCCAGGCGTTGACTGGCATCCACCTTGCCTCAGTTTTATTTGCTTCCCCAAAGACCTGGGAGGGGAGGAAGCCCCAAAGAAAGTTCTGTTTGGAGTACGCTTCTTAGCAATGTAGTCCTCCCCCTCCACACACTGCTACTGTGTATTATTATTTTTTCCTTCCCTTCCCTTCCTAAAATAATTGCATTCATTGCCCCAGCAGATTCACTTCCCTCGAACACTTCCTCCGGCAATGTGATCGGAGCTTTTCCGCACGCCCGTGTCAGCCTGCCAATACTACTGACAGGTGAGACAACAGATTGAGTGGCCTCTTTCTCCTGACAGCTAGAGAGCTCTTCGCCTCTCCTCGTTCTCTCATTGCTCCCGTGTTTCTCCCCTGCAGCAACAGGGCCTTGCGATGTTTGACAAGCATCTCCTTCGTCGAGCCCTAGCTAGAAGGCCTTAGCATGCAAGAGCCTCTCCCTGAGTGGGCCCTGACAGACGGCTGCCCATCCATGGAGATCATGGACATGACGGGTATGAATTGTCCAACACACAAGCGGATAGCGGATGTCAAGGGAACAAATGAGCTCGGATGCTCAAACGGTAGCTGTTTGTCTGAATCTTTTCCAAACCTTCTTGTTCCTGCAGGGTAGTTTCTATCATCCAGGCTTGGTTTTTTTTTTAAAAAAACCCTCAGATTTGGGAAGGACCTCCTGCCTTATCTTATAGGCCAGTTTGCCTCCTCATTTGCCTAAAATAAAATAAAAAGAAACAGAAAAAAAATAGATCTGCTGGCAGCTCAATGGCTTAGGCATGTGGCTGCGGAGCCAGAGTTTGGAAGTTTGATTCCTCACGGTGCCTCCTTGACATGGGCTGGACTTGATGATCTAGAGGGGCCCTTCCATCTCTTCACTTCTAAGATTATAGGAACTGCTGGATAGCTCAATGGTTTAGACATCTTGCTGAGGAGCCCGAGGTTGAGAGTTAAATTGTTCACCCTGCCTCCCGGACAGGGATTGGACTCAAAGATCCATAGGGTCCCTTTCAGATGTGCAGTTCTAAGTTTATACTATCTTCTATAAAAGTTAGATGATCATAGGCTAAAATCTTATGGTGAAATATGGCCTGTAGAATGGTGTGGCAGCTCCCCTGATAGTCGCCCAAGTGTTCAACGACTGGGCAACCTGAAGACTGTGGAGCAACTACTGTTAGAAGCTCACAGAATACCGAAGGATTCAGGCCATAACATCATGGAACTGTGGAGCTGTGAAGGGCCCAAAAGATCATCAAGTCCATCTGGTGGCCAAATCAGGAATCCACAGCTGGAGGATGGCAGATGGCTTCTAAGGAGAGTCTGCTACTCTGAGGCAACACTTGTTTCAGTGCTGGACAGTTCTTGCTGTTCTCATGTGCCATCAAGTTGCCTCCAAATTATGGTGACTCTATATGAATGAGTAATCTCCAAAACGGCCTGCCCTCAACAGCTCAGCTCCTGCAGACTCAAGCCTGTGAGATCCTTAAGGGGATCGTTCCATCTTGTATTTGTTCTTCCTCTTTTCCTGCTGCCTTCAGCCTTGCCCAGCGTTATTGTCTTTTCTAAAGAATCTTGCCTTCTCATGATGTGCCCAAAGTAGGACAGCCACTGCTTCAACATTTATTTATTTATTTATTTATTTATTTATTTATTTATTTATTTATTTATTTATTTATTTATTTATTTATTTATTTATTTATTTATTTATTGGACTTATATACCGCCCCATAGCGCTACAAGCACTCTCCGGGCGGTTTACAATTTCTTTTTTAATTATACAGGCTACACATTGCCCCCCCCCAGCAAGCTGGGTACTCATTTTACCGACCTCGGAAGGATGGAAGGCTGAGTCAACCTTGAGCCGGCTACCTGGGATTTGAACCCCAGGGCGTGAGCACAGTTTTAGCTGCAGTACAGCGTTTTAACCACTGCGCCACGAGATACATTTTAACCACTGCGCCACAAGAGATAGCTGAAGCTTGATTTGATCTAAGACCAACTTGTTTTGTCTTTCTAGTAGTCCAGAGAATCTGCAAAGCTCTCCTCCAGCACCACATTTCAAATGAATTGATTTTTTTCCCTGTCAGCTTTCTTTACTGTCCAGCTTTCATACCCACACCTGGCGATGAAAGTGTTGATGATCTTGGTCTTGGTCTCCAGTGACACATCCTTACGCTTGATATTTTCTCCTTTCTGTCCTTCTGAACCTCAGTCTTCTGATTTCTTGACCACAGTCTCCATTAGGATTCATGATTGAACCTCCAGCAAATTCTTACCTGCTAGAAATGTCTTCCTAAATTTTGATCAGAATCTCCTTTTCTAAAATTTGTGTAAATTTGCATGGCCCTACTTTCTGTAGACACCCCCCCCCAAAAAAAAAACCTCACATGCTTTCTCTACTGTCTCTGGACCACAGTCAGAACTGCATAAACCAAGACCACACAGGCTTCTAGCATGATTTACTTTAAAAGTTCTTCACTTAATTGCCTTTGTTGCTAGGATTTGTCACGTCCCAGTTCACTTAAGGCTGTTAAAAATGGCACAAGCATTAAAAAAAACCCCACAAGCTGGCAGTATATCAAAAGCTTTATTAAAAGATTGCCTATCAGTATAATAAGTAATTATCACATTTACATCAATAGCATTAGTAGAATTAATTACATATCTCATCTAGGAAGTGATTGAAACAATGCTATTTTGACTGTGGAGGTAAAGGAAAGATGATGTGCTGACTACGTGAGGAAGCTTGACATATTGGAGGTATTCCTTCCTCACCGCCCATATGCAATCATCTTTGGTCTTTCAGTAACATTGCTTACTTGTCCTCTGAAGTCAGCACAAATTGTATCTGTAAGATGGACTTAAATCAACTGCTGCATTTCCAGCAAGCTAATGATGAGCAGCACATCAAGTTGATTTAAACAAGGTCAACTATTTAGCTGTAAATTCTCCCATTCCCACTATATATTATTGGCTGTCTAATAGAGGACAGGTAAGAAAAGTGTGCCGACAATACAATTGCTTGGGGGGCATCTCCAAATGGAAATGGAAAATGCTATTGATCGACAAAACAAAAACAAAATTCCATAGGTGAGCAACGTTTACATTTTTAGATGTTACGAGGTAGCATGACCATTTGAATTTCTTTTGATGGTATTCTTCTTCTTCTTTGGTGAACTGAGTGAGATACATCGCCTATCCTCCAAAAAGTCTTATTCTGCTTCCTCATCATGGCATGGAGGTGATTGTGGCTTTCAGTGGTTATGACAGTGAAGGACTAGTTCTGACAAGATCAACTGAGCCAGGAAGACTTTCAATATGACTAAAACAATGCCCTAAAATGTCTCATCATAGGGTTTGCAATGAGACTTGGAGGTACTGATAATCATAAGTGACAAGAAGTATGAAACAAAGGAGAACCATATCTTCCTGGAAAACACAGCCTCGGAGTCAGCAATGAAGTAGGAGAGTGACTCAGAGAATTCTGGGAAGCCAAAAATCTTTTTCTTATATTTTCCTGCAGTTTTCTTTTCTCAAGGCTAAGCATGCCTAGTTCTTTCACTCTTTCCTCCTCGGATTTGGTTTCCAGTCCCCTGATCATCCTTGTTGCCCTGGTTCCAGTTTGTTGCCATCCTTCTTAAAGGTGTGGTGTCCAGAACTGGACACAATATTCAAGAAGAGGCCTAGGTAAAGATAAAAGTTGCCCTTGACATTTAGTCCAGTTGTGTCCAACTCTGGGGCATGGTCCTCATCCCCGTTTCCAACCCATAGAGCTAGCGTTTTCTCCGAAGACAGTTTCTGTGGTCACGTGGCCAGCGTGACTAGACATGGAACGTTGTTACCTTCCCACCGAGGTGGTACCTATTTATCTACTCACATTTACATGCTTATGAACTGCTAGGTAGACAAGGAGCTGGGACAAGCGACGGGAGCTCACTCCGTTCTGTGGATTCGATCTTATGATGGCTGGTCTTCTGACCTTGCAGCACAGAGGCTTCTGTGGTTTAACCTGCAGCAGCACCACATCCCTAAGATGGGTTAGAAGAGGCCTAACCAGTTACAAAAATAGGGGAACTGGTATTTCAGGAGATTTGGAGATTATACTTCAGTTAATGCAGCCCAAAATAGCATTGGACTTTTTTGCATTCACATCCCACTGTTGGCTCATATTCAGCTTGTGATCTATGACAATTCCAAGAACCTTCTTCCTTATAGTATTGCTGAGACAAGTATCCCCCACCTTCTAACTGTGTGTTTGGTTTCTTCTTCTTATGAGTAGAACTTAGCACTTATCCCTGTTAAATTTCATTCTGCTGTTTTCAGCCCAGTTCTATTTAGATCGTTTTGAATTTTGTTTCTGACTTCCAGGGTATTACCCGTTCAACCCAATTTCGTGTCATCTGCAAATCTGATAAGGTTTCCCTGAACACTTTCATTCAAGCTGATAAGACTCAGCCCTGTGGTACCATGCTTGTTACCACCACCCAGTTTGAGAAGGAGCCATTAAGGAGAATTCTCTGAGTACAATTCTGTAACACGCTGTGTATCCATTTGACACTTAATGCTATTCAGTTCACATCTAAGTAGCTTGCTCATCAGGATATTATGGGGCACTTCATCAAAGACTTTGCCAAAGTTAAGATACATTACATTTGCAGCACTCCCACCATCTATCAGAGAGGTCCCCTGATCAAAGAATGAGATAAGATTAGTCTGGCAGGATTTGTTCTTGACAAATCCATGTTGGCTTCTAGTTATTGTTGCATTGTCTTCTAGCTTCCTGCAGAGTAACCACTTTATAATCTGCTCCCTGGGATTGATTTCAGACTGACTAGTCTGTAGATCTCTGTTTCTTCCTTTTTGCCCTTTTTAAAGACAGGGGCAACATTAGCTCTCCTCCAATCATCTACCACTTCACCCATCCTCCATGAATTCAAGAAAATGATAGACAGCGGTTCTGAGAGTTCTTCAGCCATTTCCTTCAATTGTCTTTGATACAGTTTGTCAGGCCCTTGTAAAAAATCATAAAGTATTCATTGACTATTTGTCTATCAATCTCAAGCTGTTATCCTAGCGTCCATCTGTACATCACATTATAGACCATCTTTTAGGGAAAAGATATTGAGCTAAAGTAGGGATTGAATATCCCTGCCTTTCCTTTGTTTCCCCAACCTCATAACGAATTCATCATCTTGTACAGTGACACTCTTGCTTCGGCTGCCATCTTCTCCTCTCCTGTTAGAAAACTTGCTGTTCCTTCACCAATCCACCAAAGTCAATTTATTTTCTTTTGACCTAGCTGCATTTGCTGCTTATTTTTAGCTTAGGTTTACAGCATACTAATATGATCTTAGGAAATCTCTCTGGGGACCTGTAGTCTTTTTAATATTTACTATGTTATATAATTTGGTACCTGGGTCTTTTCCCCCTAGGTTTGTCAATATATGTAAGAGCGAAATGCTGCAAACTGGCATGTGAATGCTTTCAGTTCATTAGTTAGCTCATTTCTAGTTTTACCGGCATCTTTCTATTCCACCCAATAACAGAATATCTTCCAGTGCAGTATAATTGCCAAAACAATGTCAATACACATTTCATATAGTTTTATGACCTACAGGTTTACTACAGGCTATTGTTGAACACTGAGTCAATGATTGGGAAGAACTGTATGGCTTCAGAGTTGACCTTGGATTAACAACCCAATTTGGTATGTGTGACTGAAAGCCAACTGGGCCAAAAATGGGTGTTAATTTGACCCAGCTGTGTCCACCTGTTTTCCAGGTGCAGCCTCAGGCAAGATCTGATGGGCAGAGGGCTGAAACTGCTTTTATCATCTGTCCACTTATTGAGGGACCCCGTCCAGCAGTCTCTAAGATTTGTGTGAAGAGCTGGCTGGATAGTTCAGCAGATTAAGCATCTGTCTGAGGAGCGAGAGGTTGGGAGTTCAATTCCTCACTGTGCTTCCTGTGAGCAGAGCCAGCCTGTGTGGCCTTGGGCAAGCTGCACAGTCCCAGGACACCCGCAGAAGAAGGGAATGGTGAACCACTTCTGGGTGCTGTTTACCTAGGACAGAGTTGTCATATGTCAGAACTGACTTGATGGCAAACCATTAAAATTCTCTGGTGATAGGAAAGCATTGGCACTCTCTTGGCACACAGCCCATGCACTTCTCAACTGTCTCCTTACCTGACATGGCAGAGATGATTTTGTAGGTGGTTGTTGTGTCCACCCAAACTAATTGTGTGCATGCATTTCTGCATCCAACCAACACAGCAGCCATTGATTCTCCCCCAAAGCATCCACAGGGATCTGTCTAGGTCTTTTGTGCAGAGGAGAGAGACTGCAAAGTAATATCCTGACACCATTGCTTCAAGCTGACCTTCAAACTCCATTTTTCCTTTCTAACCCTTTCCACTGGAGAACAATGGGTCTCACATCTATCCCAATGTTCTAGGCTATTTGCTTTTTTTCCTTACTCTGAAGATTCATGCCATCTTTGCCTGACAAACAGTTCTATAAGAACCAGAAAGCTCACCTTGCTTCTGATTGTTTAGTGTTCCAACAGAAATGTTGTCGAGTTACTGACAAGCAGGGGAACGTGGGACTTGGGATCCATTTTAGAGTCAGGCTGAGCTGTGGGGAAGTGGATTATTGGCCTAAGGGTCAAAATGTGGCCCAGCAACAAGAATGGAAAACACCTGCATCTCATCTCATGAGTAAAGATGGGCATGAATGAGAAAAATGGTAGTTTGTGGTGGTTCGTGTCTACCCACGAATTACAAACTGCAAAGCTGCTGAACTTTTAAAAAAATGAACCATGTACCAGTTCATTGTTTTTAACGTTCATGCCTGAGGAAGGGGAAACTAAACCCACCACCCACTTTGAGGCTCACCTGCCCCCTTCCCATTGCCCCCATTGCCTCCCTACCTGGTCCTGCTACCTCCTCCTCCATTGTCATTCCAGCTGTGACCAAAAGCAAGGGGTGGCCCCAATCCAGTGCCACACAGCTCTGCAGGTGGGCAGCTTACAGGGAACATCGGTCCTAGCTGATCTCCTGGGCAAAGATAGCAGGCCTGGCTAACAGAAGGCAGGGTGCTGTCTCTGTGCATACCCTTGGCTGTCAGCTGATTGGTGGACACATGCAGAGAGACAGCGCCTGGAAACAAAGCTGGGCTGCTATCTCTGAAGATGGCAGAATCAGAGGAGGAGGAAAAAAGAAGAAGAAGGCAGCAGCACAAGGTATGGAGACAATGAAGGCTGTGGGAAGGAGGCGGGGTAAATTATGAGGGCGAGGAGGAGAGGGTAAAGGAACCAGGAAGTGCATTAAATCACTTAAAAAGTTCATTGGTTTGGTTCCTTTCAGTTCATCAATTTTGATGAACCCAAACTGATCTGAACCGACAAACCCGCAATTCTTGACGAACTTCCTGGTTCGTGCCCATCTCTACTCATGAGATGAGCCTTTATTTATTTATTTATTTATTTATTTATTTATTTATTTATTTATTTATTTATTTATTTATTTATTTATTTATTTATTTATTTGTTTGTTTGTTTGTTTGTTTGTTTGTTTGTTTGTTTATTTATTTATACCCAACCTATCTGGTGCCATGACCACTCTAGGCGGCTTCCAACAAAGAGTAAACAACAAATAAAATCTTTCAAGGAAAGATTCCAAGATGGGTGAGGCCGAAGACTGGTTTCACCAACTACTGTGTTAATTACAGCAGTCGTTTCAAGTGTTAGGAGTGGTGAGAAATTGCCTCGTCTTGTATCAGTACTGGCCATTCTGGGAACAAAAATGTAGGCTCTCTGTTGAGATGATCATGAAGTTGCTTTATGCGGGGTGGTGTCCTTATTAAATTTTTTTATGCCCTCAGGATTAGCGAAGTGTTGCACTGGAAGGGAAGATAAAATCAGAGTAGTTATGCAATGGCAGGGTGTTAGAGTAGTCAACGGGATGGTGCAGATTCACATCCGCCGATCCAAGGCCGATTAGCGAGGCACCCCCTGATGTCTAGGTAGGGGTCCGGTTTGTTTTATCTTGCAGATACCATAACAAGGATGATAAGGAAGCACGTCATGATAATTGGCCGCAACTATGTTTTTGGGACAGCTCACTACGCTGGCACGTCCCCATGGGGAGCAGTCTCGGACTTGGAGGTAGAGCCCTTATCGAATGGAAAGGACACCATGTGATGCTGTGAGGCCAGCATTGCCGCACAGCTGCCTTTGCTCAACATCTCCTGGATGTGTTGGTAATACAATTGGACAATAACAACTGGACCAAGATCTATGGAAATGCTTGATCCTTGATGTGATTCACGACATCACATGGTTGAGGGTTACGTACCCTGCTATGGACATTGTATGGTCAAGGATCATCCCTTGGCCAGCATGGAGGGATGTGAGGCAATTTTGTCCCTCTAACACTGCATGAAGGAGTGTTAGCAGTGTAGTCTGCAGAGCTGATGGAAGTGACCTTGGATCGGTGATTGGTTACCAGAGGATCCGCATAGATAGGCCTGGTTTTTCGGAACGATAGTGTACATCCGTCCGAACGAGATTTGAATGTCTTCCTTGAAGACATCAAGGGGGGCTTGCTGTTGGTAAGTTCAATGGCGGGCATGGGACATAGCTTGGCCAGTCCCTATGCTGTGGCAGGTAGTGCGGATATAATAGGTTTTGTTGGTGAGTCCCATTGCAAACTCAGGTAAGCTATAGCCCATCTGACCTCCCAGTGCTGCGGATCATGCGATTACAGTGCTTGGGGGGAAATATGCACTGGGGCCATAACCGGACCAACAGTCAAGGAGAAGGTGGCGTGAGGTCCAGGGGTGGTCAATTTGCGGCTGGCCGGGTTCTCGCTGTCTTTAAGACCGCGAAAACTTGGGGCCGGGGACTCGCCCATTTGTTGCTTAAGGGGTCCTTTGAGACCTCTGAGCTTAAACCTGCTTCCACACTACGGCAGGCCCCCCCTTTGCCAAAGGATGGCAACATTGATTATGTTTAATAAAGCATGGCCCATGATTAACCCATAATTCTTGTCTCGCGTCTTCATTCCGGGGTTGGGAGGGCAATGTTCCTTGTCTTCATTGACTCGCCCCAGCTTGACAAGTCATCTCAAGGAGGCATTTGAAAGGAGATTCCTGGTCTGAAGCTAGTTTTGTAAGCAGGTTCCACCCAAAGTGTCTGAAGGAGGAGGTTTCGATGCACAAAAGGTTACATTAAATAAATGTGCCAGTCTTTAAATCAACACATTATTTTGTCTTTCACCTCACAGAGAAATTGGATAAACATTCTGTTGGAGTGTTTGCAACCATGCATGCTGCCTTTTGGTTGGGAGGGACCTTTCTGTGCTGGGGTGACCGTCAATCTATTCAGCACCAACCAATCATTCTTTCCCGGCCTCTGAATTGAAACAGAGTCCTGCCTCTCTGCTCAGTGCTTTTTCTTCTCTCTAGAGTCCATTGAAGTCTGTTACTGAAAGCAGTCATGTTAGTCGGTCTGCTGTTTGATCTGTTCAACTGGAAGTAAATGAAATGGGCTCATTCTTTCTATTACAAATGTCTCTGAGTGAGTTAATAAGACTGTAAGTGCTCTGAGGAAACTGAAGCTTTTCTTCTCTAGGAATCCCTGCGCTTCTGCTGTGTGGCTAGAGGAATTTAAACACACAAAAAAATCAGAACTGGGCAACACATTTCTGGATGGAATTTGCTTCTGTTCTAGAGAAGACATGTTGTTTCCAATATTTTGGGATTTTTCCATTGCCCTTCCATTTCACCCCACCCCTCACACCCCTCTTTGATTTTCCCTCATCTGTTCTTTGGCTTTCTTCCTAACAAACAAGGCCATGAAAAACCACTCTTCTTTTGCATCAATTAGAATTAACTTAATAGCCTTCCTGTTTAAACCTGTCATTACATTACAAATTACCTCTGTAACTTAGGTTAGCAGGAACCTGGAGCACCTTTGAATTAATATGAGGAATTTTATAGTGTATTTGATTTTAAATATGGGAACTGATGTTTATCGTAGGGGAGCATTTGCCGATAATGTTAATTTGGAATCTGTGCCAGTAATTGAAAGCTTGTCTCTGATTGTAACTATTGAAATCTAGTGAGTAAAGTAATTAAAATGCCATTACTAAGAGGCAGAAGCATCTGGGTCAAAGCAGACAGTAAGAGAAGTAGATTATGTATTTCTAGGTCGTCTGTAATGGTCAGCTGGCAATCTAAATGTCAATTTTCACACACTTAATTGATCAATGCAGGCCATTTTTGTTGTCATATCTTGTTATCATTTTTTAATGGAAAAGAAAACATGTAACCATATTTAGAATTTCACTTCTTTTAGGGATCCAGAGTACAGTATTACAAATATATGATATGGGGTGCGATTTTTTAAAAAATGATCAAAATAAATTTAAAACGGTGAAAAGGTGTCAAATGAGATGTTTGATTAACTGATTCTAGGATGATAAATGGATTGAAAGAAATTTTGTCAAATTGAGTGGTCTTTGCAAAAAAAAAATCTTTATTGGATGTGTGACATGAAAGTCATGTTGTCTGGAGGACTCATACATCTGGAAGACCAAGGAGGGATTAGAGAGAAAATAAATGCATAAAGACCATGCATGCCTTTTAATCATATAAAGGTAAAAGTTCCCCTTGACAGTTTTGTCCAGTTGTGTCCAACTCTAGGCGGTGGTGCTCATCTCCGTTTCCAACCCATAGAGCTAGCATTTGTCCAAAGACAATCTTCCGTGGTCATGTGGCCAGCATGACTAAACACGGAACGTTGTTACCTTCCCACCATGGTGGTACCTATTTATCTACTCACATTTTGCAATTTGTATGCTTTCGAACCACTAAGTTGGCGGGAGATGGAACAAGCGACGGGGGCTCACTCCGACACGTGGATTCGATCTTACAACTGCAGGTCTTCTGACCTTGCAGCACAGAGGCTTCAGTGGTTTAACCCGCAGCGCCACCACGTCCCTGAAAATGTACAGAAATGGAAAAGAAAACACAAACAAATGTATTTTTTTTCAGCATTTGAGTACTATCAAGATTTCTATGTTGTCCTCTTCATTAAAGTCCATTGAGTGGACTCTAATACTTGCTCTTACAAAAATGGCATTTCTATATTGGTTTTAAGGTCTAAAAAAAATAGTATAGTTATCCAAACATTTTAATTTGTTTTAATCTTACCTATATTTCATATATGTCTATAATTTTAAATATTGCCACATGAAGAGAAAGAAAGAAAGAAAGAAAGAAAGAAAGAAAGAAAGAAAGAAAGAAAGAAAGAAAGAAAGAAAGAAAGAAAGAAAGAAAGAAAGAAAGAAAGAAAGAAAGAAAGAAAGACAGACATGTGTAGGCATACGTAAGTTAGTAAAACTGAACTCACAAAATGTGCACACTATTCCGTTGGATAGAGGCTCGTAACATTGTACAGGAGGCAGCAACGAAAACCATTCCAAAGAAAAGGAACTGCAAGAAAGCAAAGTGGCTGTCCAACGAGGCCTTAGAAATAGCAGAGAGGAGAAGGGAAGCAAAATGCAAGGGAGATAGGGAAAGTTACAGAAACTTGAATTCAGACTTCCAAAGAATAGCAAGGAGAGACAAGAGGGCCTTCTTAAATGAACAATGCAAAGAAATAGAGGAAGATAACAGAAAAGGAAAGACCAGAGATCTGTTCAGGAAAATTGGAGATATTAGAGGAACATTTTGCGCAAAGATGAACATGATAAAAGACAAAAATGGGAGGGACCTAACAGAAGCAGAAGACGTCAAGAAGAGGTGGCAAGAATACACAGAGGAATTATATCAGAAAGATTTGGATATCCCGGACAACCCAGACAATGTAGTTGCTGACCTTGAGCCAGACATCCTGGAGAGCGAAGTCAAGTGGGCCTTAGAAAGCCTGGCTAACAACAAGGCCAGTGGAGGTGATGGCATTCCAATTGAACTATTTAAAATCTTGAAAGATGATGCTGTTAAGGTGCTACATTCAATATGCCAGCAAGTTTGGAAAACTCAACAGTGGCCAGAGGATTGGAAAAGATCAGTCTACATCCCAATCCCAAAGAAAGGCAGTGCCAAAGAATGCTCCAACTACCGCACAATTGCACTCATTTCACACGCTAGCAAGGTTATGCTCAAAATCCTACAAGGTAGGCTTCAGCAGTATGTGGACCGAGAACTCCCAGAAGTACAAGCTGGATTCCGAAGAGGCAGAGGAACTCGAGACCAAATTGCTAACTTGCGCTGGATTATGGAGAAAGCCAGAGAGTTCCAGAAAAATATCTACTTCTGCTTCATTGACTATGCGAAAGCCTTTGACTGTGTGGACCACAGCAAACTATGGCAAGTTCTTAAAGAAATGGGAGTGCCTGACCACTTTATCTGTCTCCTGAGAAACCTATATGTGGGACAGGAAGCAACAGTCAGAACTGGTCATGGAACAACTGAGTGGTTCAAAATTGGGAAAGGAGTACGGCAAGGCTGTATACTGTCCCCCAGCTTATTTAACTTGTATGCAGAATACATCATGCGGAAGGCTGGACTGGAGGAAGCCCAAGCCGGAATTAAGATTGCCGGAAGAAATATCAACAACCTCCGATATGCAGATGATACCACTCTGATGGCAGAAAGTGAGGAGGAATTGAAGAACCTTGTAATGAGAGTGAAAGAGGAGAGTGCAAAAAACGGTCTGAAACTCAACATCAAAAAAACTAAGATCATGGCCACTGGTCCCATCACCTCCTGGGAAATAGAAGGGGAAGATATGGAGGCAGTGTCAAATTTTATTTTCCTGGGCTCCATGATCACTGCAAATGGAGACAGCAGCCCCGAAATTAAAAGACGCCTTCTTCTTGGGAGGAAAGCGATGACAAATCTTGACAGCATCTTGAAAAGCAGAGACATCACCTTGCCAACAAAAGTCCGAATAGTCAAAGCTATGGTTTTTCCTGTCGTGATGTATGGAAGTGAGAGCTGGACCATAAAGAAAGCAGACCGCCGAAGAATTGATGCCTTTGAATTGTGGTGCTGGAGGAGGCTCTTGAGAATCCCCTGGACTGCAAGGAGAACAAACCTATCAGTTCTAAAGGAAATCAACCCTGAGTGCTCACTGGAAGGACAGATCCTGAAGCTGAGGCTCCAGTACTTTGGCCATCTCATGAGAAGAAAAGAGTCCTTGGAAAAAACCCTGATGTTAGGAAGGTGTGACGGCAAGAGGAGAAGGGGACGACCGAGGATGAGATGGCTGGACAGTGTCTGCGAAGCAACCAACATGAACCTGACACAACTCCGGGAGGCAGTAGAAGACAGGAGGGCCTGGCGTGCTCTGGTCCATGGGGTCACGAAGAGTCGGACAAGACTAAATGACTAAACACACATTCCGTGGGAAGAGACACACTTAAAGACTTGAAATGAACAACAAGCTGGAAGAAAATAATGAAAATAAGGCAGGGAGAAATAATGCCAGCATTCCAAGAAGCACAACAAAATGAAGAGTGAGAGATTTTCACATCCCTAAGTTCATACAATTCTTTAAAAAAAATCTCTCTGGTTTGTGAATGTGGGATATTGTGCTTCCATATCCATGATTCAACAAGCTGGAAAATGGCTTGACATTGCTGCATAATATTTTGTCCGTATTGCCAGCAGAAAAAAGGGTGCCAAGCTTTACATAGCAAAGGGCAGGCTGAATGTTGACAACGTCCATGTTGGCAGTCAAGATGGTTTACAGGATCTCCTCTTGTGCTCACTATTATTCCCAAAGGGTAAATCCCTGACGCTGACTCCTTTTTTCATCAGGTAACCACATCTCATCCAAAGACAAAGCAGCGATCAGCAATATTTTTCAACAAATGTGAATAATTTCCCATCTCACCTCCCTTTATCCTTAGGTTGTGTAACACATGGGCTGAAAGCTGCCTGCAGGCCCTTAGAGGCATTTTGACAGACTGTCTAATGTTTCCAGAGCCTAATAACTTGCAAATTTTCCTGAGGTTTTTTTTTTTTTAAATGGCCACTAGGGGCATTTAAGGGACTTTTTTGGTTTGATTTTTCAAACTGTTTTCAGTCATACCATTTCCACAGTCAATGACAACCCATTGTAGCACCTATGACAAACTGAAAACAGATTTAAAATAAAAAGTCATGTGCACATTGGTCTTCTTGGCCATGGCACCCCCTCTCTGCTTTTAGCTCTTTCCCCATTGCAAACCCCTTGTGTTTCTAGCAAATCAGAAAAACATTATGCATCAAGATTTCTCATCCCTTCTGCATAATATCCAGGATTTCTCATCCCTGCTATATAACAGTCTCAAATATTTTTCTACTCTGCTGAATTGGGGGGGGGGGGCAGCAGAAATTTGACATCACATTGCCAACAAAAGTCCGAATAGTTAAAGCTATGGTTTTTCCTGTAGTGATGTATGGAAGTGAGAGCTGGACCATAAAGAAAGCAGACCGCCGAAGAATTGATGCCTTTGAATTGTGGTGCTGGAGGAGGCTCTTGAGAATCCCCTGGACTGCAAGGAGAACAAACCTATCAGTTCTAAAGGAAATCAACCCTGAGTGCTCACTGGAAGGACAGATCCTGAAGCTGAGGCTCCAGTACTTTGGCCATCTCATGAGAAGAGAAGACTCCCTGGAAAAGACCCTGATGTTAGGAAGGTGTGAAGGCAAGAGGAGAAGGGGATGACAGAGGATGAGATGGCTGGACAGGGTCATCAAAACTACCAAAGTGAATTTGACCCAACTCCGGGAGGCAGTGGAAGACAGGAGGGCCTGGTGTGCTCTGGTCCATGGGGTCACGAAGAGTCGGACACGACTAAACGACTAAACGAACGAAACGAGCAGAAATTTGAAACTCTACCATTGCATTTTCCAAATACCTGAAAGCTTGTCGCACAGAGAAGAGGGGCAGGATCTGTTCTCATCCATCCCAGGGTGCAGCCTATGTAATAATGGGCTCAAGCCACAGGAAGTCAGATTTAGGCTTAATATCAGGAAAAATGTATTAACTGTTAGAGCAATGACCTCGGGAGGTGGTGACCGCTCCAGTGCTGGAGGCATTCAAGACAAAAATGGACCACCACCTGTCAGATCTGCTTTGATTTGGATTCCTGCATTGAGCAGGGGATTGGACTCGATGGCCTTATGGGCCCCTTAATGATTCTCTGATATCACAAGGAACAGAGAATGCTTGTTCTTTTTGAAAATCTCTCTAACTCTCTCTTTTATTCCATATGTTCCTTGATCTGCTCTCTTTCCTCCCCCTCTCGCTTTAATACAAGGATATTGTCAACATCTGAAATCTGTTCTCAGGTGAACTGTGAAGTAATCTGTTCATCTCAGGAACAGGAGGGGGGAAAGTATTCTCTAAAACCTGTTGGATTATTTGAAGATTTTCAATGGCTCTTTTAAAAATCCTCATCAGGTACCTGTTGTCTTTCCCCCCGGGGCAATTAGGCAGTCTAGATGAGAATATTCAAATACCGTCTTTACAGATGGCCATGTGGACAGGATCCAGAAGGATTTGTATATATGTAAAGGGAAGATTTCCCATCTGGAATGATCAAGCTCACCATCTGGCCCTAGTTAACTAATGCTGCTGATAACTGCAGCAATAGATGAAGTTCTGAATACACCAAAGTACTACCCATGGAGAGATTTCATTCTTCATCTGTCATGTTGACAAGAAAGGCAAAGGAGATACCCATAAAATCATTGAAAGGTTTTGATCTCCATAGAATTGTTCAAAAAGTTGCACAGGTTGGATACTTTCAGACAATCGTTGCTCTATCCTCTAGCTATTTCACCACTTGTCCCTTGATTCGTTGGGCTACAGCCTCCACTATCTCTAGGGATCATGAGAGTTGTAGTTATGTCCATCCAAAAGGTACTGGGGTTGGGAAAGGCCTTCCCGTAGCAGTGTGGGCAGATACCAGACAAGGTAACATTCCAAGTCGATTATATGGTTTTAATGGAATTTGGAGTGCCATGGGTGGCCGGATAGTTCTCTCCATTCAGATCTTCGGTTGTCCCCACTAGAGAGATTGGATAGACTCTACCATGGCTTATGTGGTGGAGCTGGTTCCCTGCCATTAATATTAAGCATAGTGAGTTGACTACTTCAGGGAGCTAAAGTTGGATGTCATGGAACAGCTGCCAATTACTCCTCTGATTTACCATTTTTAAATGTTAGGTCTTGGAGAGGGTCCAAGGATCCCCCTGCTTTTGAAAGCAACTCAACCTGGCCGGCTCTGAGTACTAGCATGATGTTCCTAGACGTGGGGTTGACAAGGAACACATTTTACTGTTTATCAAAAAATGTGCTGCCTTTACATTTAGAAGAGGTATCCTGGAATGTTGAGCAGACAGGCTGATAGATTCCTGTTCAGTGAGTAGATAACCTTTGCATTTCTATATCAGAATGACTGAGGTCCCTTTTAATTCTGAAACTTTATTGTCTTTGTGGTCAGAGAATTGACAGGCTCAGAAGAGTGTCATAGAATGTGAACACGATGTACAGTTTGAACGAGCTGTACTTTGTGACAAGGGCAGTAGCAGGTTCAATCAGCTGTCACTTAAGTGAAAAGCATTATCATATGCTAGCATGACACCCGTCAAATGGCAGGTGTACATCTGGAAGGTAATCGTAAAAGTGAGCTGTAGCTGGGTGGATGGGATGCCCTAGCTTTGCGGCCATTTTTTGGTCTTGAATAACTGCTTTAAGCAGAAGTGCAGATACTGCGTTGTGACCACAACAAGGGCTAACTGATCATCAATCCACATAGGCTCAATCTGAAAAGATGGTTTGGGGACTGGAACGAGCAGTGGTGAAGTTCACGTAGGACTTTGGGGCCCAAGTCTGGGGGCCCCCACGAGCAAGAGAAACCCTGAACATAGCAGGGCTAGATGTATATGCATCTGAGAAATGTGTTCCTGTTGGCTTAATCTTTTTCACACTACTAGAACCGATATCATGTGATTTAGTGGGTCGAGTGTCAGACTAGGAATCAGGAGATCTGGCTTCAAATCCTAACTCAGCCATGGGAAATCACTGGAAGGTGGCAATGCTAAACCACTACCTACATTGAAACCCCTGTTTTGACCATAAGCCAAAAGTGACTTGACAACAGGCAACAATAACAAAAGATGCTGTGAATCTTTTTTTTCTTTTCCCAAATAAAATGCACATTTTATTTACATTTTTGTAATAGGAGCCATTGGTGGCATGTTCCTGCATGCGTTCATGCAATTTAAAAATGTACACAAGTTTCTGTGTGTACTTTTCAAACAGGCTTCCTTTATTGGGCATGTTTTCCAAAGTCCTAGGGTGTGCAAAGTGTGATTGTTCTGTATTATGTGCTGGATGATGTGGACCATGGGCCTTGTAAATAAATAAATCAGTGCAACAGATTCTTCACCCATTGCTAAAGACAACCAACCTACTACATTTTAAAAGAAACATATTAGTAGAGATGGGCATGAATTTTAAAAAAAATCACCAAATTCTTTCAAACATCACTAGTTTGTCAATTCGTATTTGTACGAATTGATCCCCCAAAGAATCACAAATCAACAATTTTTAGCAATTTTTGGTTTGTTGATTAGGTTGGCTATAAAATGCCCTCCCAGGTACCTAGAGTCATTGGAATTGCAAGGATTCATCCACTGGCTCCCCTCTACAATCCCTCCACGTTTGGTGAGGATTAGGTTTCAGATGTCCAAGTTATGTACCACAGAGCCCCCTGCCCGGAAAGTTCCCTGCAGGAACCTAGAGACACTAAAATCATAGAGAAGCTTCTCCTGATTCTCCTCTACAATCCCTCCAAGTTTGGTGAATATTGGGCTTCCCCAAACCAGCTGCCAAAGGGTATCTTTCCTGGGGGAGAATCCAATTTATGAATATATAACTTGGTTGCCTGAAATTCAATCTTCACCAAACTTGGCGGGATTGTAAAGGAGAGTCAGTAGAAACTTCTCTGTGAATTTAGTGTTTCTAGGTGCCTGGGGAAAACTTTCCTGGGGGACCCTTTTTGTGGGTGTATAAGTCGAAGTCTGAAACCCAAACTTCATCAAACTTGCTGGGTTTGTAGAAGAGAGTCAAGGGAAACTTTCCTGTGAAATTGGTGTCTTGAGGTGTTTCGGGGGATTTTATAAGGTTTTACAATAAAAAACAAATTTACAAATTGATTCATCAGGTCATCAGAAAAAATGTAATTTGCAATTCGCTGACCTGAATGAATCATGAATCAAAATGAATCACCATTTTTCTGATTTGTGCTCATCTCTACAGACTAGTGTCAAAAAGTCATCCCCCCCCCCAATTAACTTAATTGTTTGCAATTACCTAACTGCTGAACACTGGATGTGGGTTGGCTAATTTGTGCTCTGCAGCTCCATCTTCTGCTGAAAGCCAAAAGAGCCGATTGCCTGAATTTAAGTCAAAGGAAAAACCTGCATACTTCTCCCTTGAGTTGTGTGGGTCTGAACAGCACAGTTTTGGTTACACATGAATTTCTTTTTCCCAATACGTAAATAAATCCTCAATAAACAAGTATTCCATATATACAGTTTCCTGCAAGAAAAACGTTATTGAATTTATTGATGCATACCATAGATTGAGCTCAGATTGCTACCATGGAGAAGCATTTTTAAAGAAATGAAAAACCAGAAATGCCAGATTGAAATTACAACACATTTCCATAAAGTTACACTTCCTCTCCCCAACCTAACCAATGTGACAACAATGAGGAGGAAGACCTTTGTAAATAGGACTTATAAATCCAGTACAATTTTGTAATCGTCTCCCAGTACATACAGTTAATACAGTAAGCTAGAGATGGGCATGAACCTCTTTCTTTGCTGGGTCATGCTAGTTTGTTTCTCAGCTGAACAGATGTTTGGTGGTTCCCAGCCCCGCCTCCTCCAGAGGGCACCCAATCAGAGGCAGCGCTCAGAGGAGGTGAAGGAGGGAAGCCAGGGCGCCTTCTCTAAATGGTCCCCTGCTGGAGGCGGCGGGGCTAAGAATCACTGATCAGCTGTTTGGCTGAAAAACGAACTGGCACAAACATCAATGGTTGCTGCCCATCTCTACAGTAAACTCATCTGGTGTGTGTTTGTGTGTGTGCATACATGCACACTGGCATGTGTGTGTGAATCAATTGTTTATGCTTTGTGGTTATATTGGCGGGCATAACAGCTGAACTATACAGGGGTACGACGTCCCTAACCCCAGTGTCGTTGAAGGAATAAATGGGCTCCTCTCCAAAATGCAAGGAGGTGTGTTTCTACAGTGGGCTCAGCTGTAAAATTCTGCATGTCATTAATCTAATACTTCTTCTAGCAAGGACTAGGAATTTCAAATATCTTTTCTTTGCCTGCAAGATGATGAGAAAATTTCAGACACTATTGGTCAGAGTTGTCCTACTGATAAAACAGATTTTTGCCCGAATTGCGTACTTATGAAAAACGAGTGACGTTGCATGGCCATTTGAGAATTACAAACCTGTGAGGAGCTGTCTGAGTCCTTTGCAACTATCAGCCAGTCTTTCTGGGCTTAGTATGCATTCATGTGTCTTTGGCTTCTCAAAGAGACACAACATGTATGCAGGGACACAGAATCATAAAATCATAGAATAATGGCATTGGAAAGGGGCTATAAGGCCATCAATTTGAACCCCTTGTTCAATGCAGGAATCCAAATCAAAGTAGATCTGACAGATGGTTGTCTAATTTTCTCTTGGATACCTCCAGCGCTGGAGCGCTCACCAACTGAGGTAATTGGTTCTATTGTCGGACTGCTCTAACAGTTAATAAGTTTTTTTTTCCTGATCAGTACTCCAGAGGATGATTTTGCCATACTGATAGATTATTCCAAACTCCACATATTACTTTTTCCAAAGGGGAAGGGGAACTCACTCATCCACCTTTCCTTGGCTATTTCCTCCTCTCTTTGAAAAGCTTGGAGAATAATAAATATCTAATTTACAGTCAAAGCATCAAATAATTGTAATAAACCAGAATTCTATTCAGGATGAAACATATTAGATGCCTGTTCTAAAACATATTTAATTGTTGGGAGCTGGCGGAGAGGAGCAAGTGTACAATTGACCAAGAGGGGAGGGAAGTAAGAGATTTGATGGTTGTTGTGGGTTTTTCGGGCTCTTTGGCCTTGTTCTGAAGGTTGTTCTTCCTAACATTTCGCCAGTCTCTGTGGCCGGCATCTTCAGAGGACAGCACTCTGTGCTCTGGGGTAGTTGGCTATGGGAGTGCAGTATTTATGGCTGTGAGATAGGCTCTTGTCTTTTTCTGTAGATGGGTGATTAGTGTATATTGTTGTGGGTGTATTGTTGTGCTAAGGAGAAGAGATTATCTGTTCCTGTGATTGATGGGTGTCATTAGCTGGTCTTTTGTGTGTAGTGATCCCCTGTCCTTGTGTAAGAGATTTGTCTGGAGCAGAAATGACAGGTGGACTAGGGCTTCCACTGAGGAAGAATTCATGGGAAAGTATGCACTTTTTAAGAATCATAGAATAGTGACATTGGAAGGGGCCTATAAGGCCCCTGAGTCCAACCCCCTGCTCAAGGCAGAAATCCAAATCAAAGCAGATCTGCCAGATAGTCGTCCAATTTTCTTTTGAATGCCTCCAGCACATCTCGAGGGCATGGGTTCTGCTCTAACAGTTAAAAGTTTTTTTCTGACATCCAACTGAAATCTGGCTTCCTCTAACTTGAGCCCATGCACTCTGGCATGATTGAGAGCAGATCCTTCCCCATCTCTGCATGACTACCTTTCAAGTATTTGAAAGATGCTATTATACAGTATGTCCTCTCATTCTTCTTTAGTCAAGGCTAAACATGCGCAGTTCTTTTAGTTTTATCTCATAGGGCTAGGTTTCCAGCCCCCTGATCATCCTTGGTGCCCTCCTCTGAACATACTCCAGTTGCATTGTTCTTGTTGCATTCTTCTTGAAGTGTGGTGTCTAGAACTGGACAGAGCACTAGAGATCAGGCTTAAGCAGTGTCGAATACAGGGGAATTAGTATTTATCATGACACTATCCTTCTGTTAGATAAAGGTAAAGGTTCCTCTTGACATTTTTAGTCCAGTCGTGTCCGACTCTAGGGGGCGGCGCTCATCCTGTTTTTTCAAACTGTAGAGCCAGCGCTTGTCCAAAGACAGTTTCCGTTGTCACGTGGCCAGCGTGACTAGGGAATGCCGTTTTACCTTCCCACTCAGGTGGTGCCTATTTATCTACTCGCATTCAAATGCTTTCGAACTGGTAGGTTGGCGAGGAGCTAGGACAAAGCGACGGGAGCTCACTCCATTGTGTGGATTCACTCTTATGACTGCTGGTCTTCTGACCCTGCAGCACAGGCTTCTGCAGTTTAGCCCACAGCGCCACCACGTCCTTCTGTTAATGTAGCCTAACAGCACTAGCCTTTTTTACAACCACATCACACTGTTGGTTCATAATAATAATCTTCTACTAAAGAATCTTAGAAGTGCAGAACTGGGAAGAAACTGGGAAGGAACCTATGGATCATTGAGCCCGGCCCATGTGAAAGAGACACAATGGAGAATCGAATGCAGCCAGAGATCTAAACCACAGAGCTGTCCAGCAGCTCAGCTTGTAATCTATAACAATTCCAAGGTGCTTCTTGTTTGTAGTATTACAGAGCCAAGCCCCCCTCATCTTGCAACTGTGCCTTTGAGTCCCCCCCTCACTTTTCACTAATCCCTGTTAAATTTCATTCTGTAGTTTTCAGCCCAGTGCTCCAGCCTATCAAAATATTTTTGAATCTTGTTCCTGTCTTTCAAAGTATTAGGTATTCCGCCCAGTTTTGTGCCATCTGCAAATTCTTGTGCCATCTGCAAATGGCAGAGTACTCCAGTGGGAGAAAAGCTCCTTGTCTTGCTTTTGTGCTTGAGACAAAACCATCTTTCAGGGCTTGAAAATTATGCTCTCTCTCTATTGGGAAAAATGTTCAACGGAGCAGAAAAGTCACAGAAACAAAAGAAAGCATGTTTTTTCATCATTCTGAATGTTATAAATATATGTGTTGAGTTCCCTTTTTATTTACATGTCATTTATTAACCCATGCAGGTGAGAAAAAAATATTCTCACTTCTTAAGCTGGTCAAACAAGTTGGGTGTTTTTGTTATCACAATTGTGCAAGAGGAGGAGTTTACACCAGCACCTTAAAGCTCCCCATAAGGCAGTTCTTGGATTTATGAAGTGATGTTGAGCAGAGTTATTTATTCAGAATAACGTTATTTGTAAAATAATCAGTGAATGATAGTTTGGCGGGTCATTTTCCTTTGGCAAAACAGGACCCCAGAACTGCATCATGAACCGAACCATGAACCAGCCCAATTTGTCGGTTTTTCTGGTTCGTGGTTCGTTTTGTGCAAGTTTGATTTGGTCATTCTGCCTTGAAATGCTGAAGCATTGGAATGTTTCTGCTGAAGATTCCAGTCAGCCGGATATATTGTCTTCTAAGATTCTCCTTTACATCCCTTCTTTTCTAACTCTGTCGCCAGTAGCCAATGCAAGTCAAATATTCTATCAAACTGGGTATGCTTATCCCCCACTGTTTTTCCCCACTGAAGTTCCCTTAGATTTTTTTAAAAAAAGATTCTTTGTACTTAAGCAAATTTGAGGGTTTCACCAAATTTTTTGATCCCTGTTCATGCACGTGGGCAGTCTTAATCTACACAAGGATGCATACTAGCTTTGTTATTAGTATTCAAGAGAGATAAGTGGCGTTCCCAGATTCAGAGGCAGTCTACCTTTAAATCAGAGTTGGGAACGGTTATGTTATAGACTAGAATTCTCAGAATTTCTCAGTCAAGATGGCCAGCAGGTGTTCTGAAGGAGGGATTCTGGAATTGTCACCCTCCAAAAAAGTGGAGGTAGATGTTTTCAAACTCTGTTTGTATAGAAACAGCTGGGAATATTTTTCTCTCCTTGTTCTTCATGTGGAATAGCACAGGGCTGGCCACCTCGTGGGAAATTGAAGGGGAAGATATGGAGGCAGTGACAGACTTTACTTTCTTGGGCTCCATGATCACTGCAGGTGGAGACAGCAGCCACGAAATTAAAAGATGCCTGCTCCTTGGGATGAAAGTGATGACAAACCTTGACAGCATCTTAAAAAAGCAGAGCCATCACCTTGCCAACAAAAGTCTGAATAGTCAAAGCTATGGTTTTTCCTGTAGCGATGTATGGAATTGAGAGCTGGACCATAAAGAAGGCTGACCACCGAAGAATTGATGATTTTGAATTGTGGTGCTGGAGGAAACTCTTGAGAGTCCCCTGGACTGCAAGGAGAACAAACCTATCCATCCTGAAGCTGGGGCTCCAATCCTTTGGCCATCTCATGAGAAGAGAAGAGTCCCTGGAAAAGACCCTGATGTTGGGAAAGTGTGAGGGCAAGAGGAGAAGGGGACGACAGAGGACGAGATGGTTGGACAGTGTCATCAAAGCGACCAACATGAATTTGACCCAACTCTGGGAGGCAGTGGAAGACAGGAAGGCCTGGCGTGCTCTGGTCCATGGGGTCACGAAGAGGCAGACATGACTAAATAACTAAACAAATGAACGAACACCCATCCATGATTGGGGAGGGACTTGAACTGGATGGAACCTTAATCTCATTCAGTGGTATTTTTGCCCTTACAATCGCAAATTAAAAGTTAATTTTTCTCAAATTCCATGCAAGACAGGAATGCCTTAGGGCCAGATCAATGAAGCGAAAACAAGTTCATGGTACATTGTTGATGAAGCACAGTTGAAGCAGTTCTACTTACTTATGAATTTGAGCTGACCCTCGAGGATTGAACACTTTTGTGTTTATTTCTTCTGCTAGCTGGGCAATAAAACACCCCATGTTTTCACACATGTAAAAATTATTTTCTAATCTTCCAGGGATATTAACATTCAAAGCCAAGAACGTTTATAGGAGACCCATAAAGTCAAGAACCTCCCAAATGAAATTTCCAGCTGACAGTTATATAAAACAAGCTGCTAGGAGGCATAAACATAAAAAAGGACCCCCCTTTTGATATTTTTGTACTCTGAATGGCTAATTCTGCTGCTATCCACCTTTTAAAATCTACCCTGTTACTACCAGTTGGTTGGCTCAACTGGAATTTAAATATAGGCAGAAACAATGTGTTATGGGGAGGGAAGGGGAAGAAAATCCTTAACTGGGGAATGTTTTAATATTTAATTCACATTCGCATGAAAGCCATAGCTTTGCCTCCCCGTTTGTGTGCTGGAGTTTTAATGTCTACGTTATTCAAGGATAAAACAGAAAGCATGTTGTGAACTAAAGAGCCAAGTAGAACCCTTTCAGCTTTTCTCCTAACCTTGCAAGCAAACTAATAATGAGCACTAATTGTTCTGTGTTCCGAAGGCACCATTGTTCATCTCTGTGAGTTTTGTGCACAGAGCCGGGGATAATGAGAAGCCATTCAACAATTTCTGCAGTCAACGGCCTCAATTTTGGTGGAGTCCTGAAAGATCTGCAATGGGAATGGCAAACTGCTTAGCCAACCTAGCTAATTCCCTTTCTCCGCGTATGTATTCACAGCTGGGGTAAAATCATGAAACCGTTCTCTATCTGTAAATTTTCCTGTGGTCAATCACATCCTTAGGGTTAAGACCATCAAGAGTAGTTAGATTTTCTTGTCTATGGATTCTCCTCCACTGCATGCCCAGGGATAGGTAAGGGCAGGGATGTAACTAGGGTGAAGCCATCGGGGAAGTAGTTCTTGCTATGTGCCATCAAGTTATTTCCAATGTATGGAGACACTATGAATGAGCCCGTCCAAAATGAGCCCATTCTCCAAAATGTCCTGTCCTCAACAGCCATGCTCAGCTCCTGAAAACTCTAGGCTCTGGCATCCTTTAGAGCAGTAGCTCCCAATCTGTGGTCCCCAGATGGTCTTGGATTAAAATTCCCAGAAGCCATTACCACTAGCTATGCTAGTCAGGATTTCCGGGAGTTGTAGTCCAAGAACATCTGGGGACCCAAGGTTGGAAAGCACTTCTTTTAGAGTCAACCCATTGTTATAGTTGGTCTTCTTTTCCTGCTGCCCTCAACTTTTCCTAGCATTATTTTCCACTTGAGCTAGTATTTGTCTTTTTATGATTTGTCCAACATATGATAGACCCAGCTTCTTCAGATTTAGAGGGTATCAAAATCTGGGGATGGATCTACTGTTGAGTGTTAGAAAAATACAGTGGGGCCCCAGTATCTGTGGGGGATCGGTTCGAAGCCCCCTGCAGATGCTGAAACCCACAGATAATAGCAAACATTATGCATAGCATGATTTCCATTGCCCTCTAGCGACTGATGCTGGCAACTACATCATGAAAATACATATTTCTAGGGTTTTTTCTTTTATTATTTTTAATATTTTCAGACCAGGTATAAGTGAAACCATGGATGCCAATTACATGGATATGGAAGTCCTGTTGGAAAGAGCAATGTCTTCTGGTTCTATTCACTCCCCCCACTCCATTTTGAAACAAATGACCTTTCTCTTTCTATTTGTTGAGAACCATATTCCTCACTTGCTTTTTGACTGGCTCCTGTCTATGCCTCATAGTGGAGTGGACCAGAGATGGTTATTACTTGTCCCGAGGGCTCAGACAGCTAGTGACAGCTCTGAATGGCAGTGCTGAGTATGTTTATGAGCCTGACAGCATGATTGTGTAATAAGCACATCCAGGAAACCCAGTAAGAACTTCAGATAATGAGTAACCCAACAAGCTTCTTTTCAAAACCTTAACATTCAGAGCTCTGCTGCTAAGCTACTTGCACGATGCAGAAAAGGCCATTATTGATGGATAGTTAGAACAAAATAATGAGCCAAGTCAAAACTTTTTCACATTTGACAGATTATGCGCACAGAAAGCCAGCAGAACGGAGCCCCCACTGACATGATAATAAACAAATATAAGTGTAGCAGTTTCCAGATCACAACATTTAAAGATGGAAACTAAGTGAACTTCTAAGTGAAAGCTCCTTTTTATATCAATCATTTTCCAATTAAATGAGTGCAAATTATTCATCAGAAAAAGAGATAGATTTAAACTCTTCATTGATGGAGTGGTTTCAGAATACAGAGGATGGTTCTTTTCTTTGAAGGTTCTAAGAGGCATAAATTTAAGTTTGCCTTATGCTAAGAACACTTTCTTGCATTTTTAAAATATTTGTGAAGTGTCATTCTAATGGTTACCAGACAACATGCACACTAGTACAATGAATTGAGTAACTAAGGAATTCTTCACCTGAACTATTTCAGTAACTGGAGGAGTGTTTTTACCTGTTGGAATTTTATCCCTTAAAGAAACAATTCCCTCCTCGCATGACAAAAAACAAAACAAAAAACCCAGTAACATATCTTGGAGAAGGTTCGATTGCATTATTTGAGGGGAGGGGGACATTTGTAGCAGAAGAAATATAGGATTTCCTGCTTAAATTAAAGAAAGCAAAATTTGGATAAACTCAGTAGATTAATATCAGGCAGAATTTTTGGTTCAATGCTTAGCAGTCTTCTCTTTCTCCAAGGCTTCCTAAATACTACTCTTTGAGATGTCACTGTAGATACAGTTTGTCCTTATTATTTATTTATTTATTTATTTATTTATTTATTTATTTATTTATTTATTTATTTATTTATTTATTTATTTATTTATTTATTTATATGCTGCCTTTCTCCTAATGGATCCAAGGCAACTAAGAGTAATTTAAAAAAAAAACAAGTTACCAACTAAACAATAAAATATTACAATGTTAAAAGAGCATTAAATTGATATTTATTTATTGTTTTCTTTATTAATTTGATTTCTATACCGCTCGTCTGGCAGCCAAGGCCACTCTGGGCAGTTCACAACAAGTAACCTAAAACAACAAAGTAACAAAATAGCAGGTAACAACATCAATACATAGGGGTGAAAATCACAAGTCATAAAGTGCAGTGAGGATAAAATTACAATGCAATACATACAATTAAAAGGGTACAAAAATATCACACGAAAAACACGTCAATAAGAATAATATTAAATGTTCAAGTAAAAAAAACAGAATAGAGTTCTCCCTTTTAAAAATCCCCTTGGTCAACCAGTCATAGAAAAGGAAGTCTTCCTGAAGAGAAAGATATTTGCCTGCTTGTGGAAGGGCAGCAAAGATGGGGCCAGGCTGGCCTCCTGTGGGAGGGAGTTCCAGAGTCTGGGAGCAGCCACAGAGAAGGCCCTCTCCCGTGTCCCCATGCACCTATGAGGGTGGTGGGACTGAGAGAAAGGTCCCTCCTGATGATCCCAATACTTGGTTAGGCTCATCCTTATTGCAGAATCTTATAACATCACTCCTTCCTCTAAGCCTCGCTTGAGAGGGAACAGTGCTTTCTCCAGTTCTAGAAAAAAGAGGTGAAGCTCAAGAGAGCAGCTCATAGCTCAAATGAAGAGATCCTTCAACTCAACATTTCAAATAAGCATCCCTCCTGCTCTGAACTGAGGAAAGCTAATGTTGTGCCATCATTTTCCCTTGTTTCCTGATGGTTTTATTTTTTTCTATGGAAATAGCTTCCATTTTTCTACTCCATTCTTTGGGTACTTCTGAAATGTGATATTATTGAAGGCAACCCGAGAAGTTGCATTTCTTTTTTTTCCTTTTGGGGTCTCACATCTCTTCATGCCATGCAGCTTCCCTGATCGCCCACCGTTCCTCAGCTCAAAAAGCCCCAAGGAAGTACTTACATGACGACATCTTGCCGTGAGCTCAAAGTGATGTGTGGGAAGCTGAGGAAGAGGTTGGCCATCACAGAGGTAATTGTACAATGAGAGGGGCATCTGAAATGTAAAAGGTAAGCTCAACCATCCTGAAGCTCACCCATTACAATTCCTCTAAAATGTCTCCACCCTTCTAATTTGGTGTGTGAACAGACTTCCTTTCTTCTCAAATTGAACAAGAGTGGTTAAAACCCTCATGCGAGAAAACCGTGGTATAACATGAGCTGAGAGAACTACTGTAAAATGGTGCCTCGCAAGATGAGCGCCCTGTTTAGCGACAAAATTGCATTACAACAAAGTTTTTGCGATCGCAAAAGTGACCGCAAAACGATGTTTCTTATGGGGGAATTTTGCTTTGCGATGATCGGTTCACTGCTTCAGGAACCGATTCTCGCAAAATGACGATTTTCGGCCAGCTGATTGGTGGTTTCAAAATCGCTGCCGGGAAAAAAAATGGCTCCCCACTCTTTTCTGGGACAGATTCCTTGCTGCCTGGGCAGTGAAAATGGCCGCGCTATGGAGGATCTTCGCTGGACGGTGAGTTTCAAGCCCATAGGAATGCATTAATCAGGTTTTAATGCGTTTCTATGGGCTTTTTAATTTCACATTATGACATTTTCGTTCTACAGCTATTTCGCTGGAACTAATTAATGTCGTAATGCAAGGCACCACTGTACCACGGTGAAAAGGTATGTCATATTTTGATTTCAACAAAACTGTCCGATTTTAAAAACTTTTTTTTCAAAGGCTAGCTAAGAAATACCCGTGACCCTGTTTAGCTTTCTTACAGTAAAAGGGGAAGCAATATCCAGCTGTTTAGGAAGGGCCGGAGGGTTTCTCGCTTGCCGGGAGAGTAAAGCTGTTCCGCAGCATGTACATTTCCAAGGCTCATCTGTAACAATCTGTTTGACTGCCGTAACGGCCGATAGAATCATTTCAACACTCGCTAGAAGCTTTTTCTCATTAGTTTGGAGAAGATCAGATTGTCCTCAGGGCCTTGCTGGGCCACTTCCAACCAGAAGATAAAGTCAAGCTGCTTTCCCATCTGAAAAGGCAAGGAGAGAGGTTCAAGATTTTAAGCCAATGCATGAGGAGACGGTGGGAGCTGAGCCTCCAGATTTGCTAGGGTTTACTGAAAAATCAGTGATACCGAGAGAGTGTGCCCTGGAGGGGTGGCCATGTGTCCAGCAAAAGACATTCCTCTCCTTGAAGGGCTCTGTGAGTGCAGAAAGCCCCACCACTAATGGTGCTGGTGGACATAGGGTCTCGTCATAATAACTCCATCAGCTCCACGTTGTGAGGATTGTCATGGATGAGAATATGTGGATTAAATCATGTACAGTGTTGCCTCACTAGACAGTTAACCCATATGACAGTTTTTTTCTCTAGACATTGACTTTTTGTGATCGCTATAGTGATTCGCAAAAGAGTGATTCCTATGGGGGAATTTCGCTGGACAATGTTTGGCTCCTGCTTTGCAAACCAATTTTTGCTAGACAATGATTTTGGCAGCTTCCTCCGCGCTCGCAAAACAGGTGTTTTGGGGACCTAAGCTTCGCAAGACAGTGATTTAAACAGCTGATCGGCGGTTCGCAAAGCAGCTTTCCTATGGCCAATCTTCGCTAGACAATGACGATTCTTCCCCATTGGAATGCATTAAACAGGTTTCAATGCATTCCAATGGGGAAATGCTTTTCGCTAGACAATGATTTCGCTAAACAATGATTTCAGTGTAACAGATTATCATCATCTAGCGAGGCACCACTGTAATAAAGATGGGATATGCCATTGTGAACAATGTAAAATGGATTCCATATTGGTTCTATGTAAGAATGATTTTGTATGATGGGAATGTATTTCCAGAGGGCTGTGGGAATTTTTTTTCCTTTAGGCCAGTACAAGCCAATACAAGATAAGAAGACCAGACACTTGTTATGGCGGAGAAGACAATAGACGGAGAAAAACAAAACCTGTTTCTCGTGAGAAGAGAAGGAACGGACTGCTTCCATCACTTCACGCCATGATTGGATAACAGCGTGGGAGACGAAGAAAAGCCAAGAAGATAGAAAAAGGAACTTGGGCCATGTGCAGTGTTCCATCTTGTTCCTATTTTCCCTTTGATGGAACCGTAGATGTTTCTAGGTCTTTTTGCCTGCTGCCCCATGCAGGGAAAGGACTGGGGAAGATGTAGGGAGTTAAGGAATAGGAGAAGGGGGGCTTTAAGCCTTTTGCCTACCCTAAGGAAGCTTTTAGAGATTTTTAGAGGTTTTGTAACTACAAAGGACTTGGCTGTCGTAACTGTATTTGTAACAAGCCTTGAAAACGATCATTTGCTATGCTTTTGCATCAAACTGACCTTATTCTGTAAAACTATATTTCTTTCAATAAAAAGATCAATTATAAAATCTTTTGGTCTCTTGAACAGTGAAGCCTGTCTTAGCTATTCCCTGAGGGGGAAGCAAGGCCATATTAAGCTACTGAGTCCTACCTAATTAAGCCAAGTAGATCTTAGGACTACAAAGCTCATGTGTAACTTCCTGCTGAACTTTGTTAAGGGTCAGCAAGTATCTTTTTAGGGCATACTTGTAAGAAGGAGTTTGTTGTATGCCCTGGCTGAGGTCACCAGGACTTAACCCAGCTGCGTAGGGGTAGTCAGATTTCCAATTATTTTCTGTCTGACCAACCAAGTTCTCCCTCACAGGAAGCTGGGTCGTGACAAGGATAACCCGAAGCAGCCTTTATTTCCCCAGATGGGCACATGTGAAAAGAGCTGGAGGCTTCAACCCCCTCTGCGAGGTCTCTGGAGGGTTGAGTTCCCTGCGCCGAATTTTCCCTTTGTGAACCAAAACACACAGCAAACAGCAACAGCAGGACTGGCTCCTTGAGCAAAGAGCCACACAAGCCAACATACCCAGTGCTTCTAATATTTAAGAGTCAGGAACGGTTGTAACTTAGCTATGCAGTTTGCAGGGCAATCATTCTTGCAACTGTGAAAAGGAGATGGACAGGGAATACCTTCGTGTCAGACAGGCAAGGAAACAGGGGGAAAACTTGTTTCTTTTTTCTATGTGGAAAGCTAAGACCAGTGAGGATTTACATCCCTAAACGACACATAAAAGGAGTCAGGATTAGAAACAGAATGTGAACCTGCAAATCAGGAGCAGCAAGAGTGGCTGTTTTCTCTTTTCAAAAAAAATAGATGGCTGTCTATTTAAAATCCTGCCAGACGACAGGCATTTTTTTTTAAAAAAATTGTATCCTCAGTTTGAAGGGCTGACCAGTCTGAGTCTAATTTAAATACTAGAATCTTAAATACAAAAGACTGGGGATCTTTAAATTGCCCACCAGTAGTGAACAGCACTGTAGGCATATAAGTTGTTGTTGCGGTTCTGTGCTGTCAAGCCAGCTCTGCTTTAATGGAAAGCCTATGATTGTTGTTGTTTAGTCGTTTAGTCATGTCCGACTCTTTGTGACCCCATAGACCAGAGCACGCCAATGTACAGGTGATGCACAGATGAGCAGCCTTTGCTCTCTGTAACCACTTGCCCTTCCTCCGGTACGGAGGGAGCATTTCGTCTCATCAGCTGGCCCTCATTCCATTTGCTTTAATTAGAGGAATGTCAGCATCTCCTAATCACTAATGGGTGATTAATGCACTTGATCCCCCCTCGTGAACTTACAGGGCATCATGCTGCTGACAAGTGCCTGACATTTGAACAAACAGGAACAACCAGAGCTGAAGTGATGGAGAGTGATGGATTTCGCTGTGAGAAAAGGATGTCACTGGAGAAGCTCTCTCTTCCCAGTGCGCTTGCCTCGAGGTCATGATTTTCTTCTCCGCTACTATGACGTCTACATTCGAGACTCATTCATATGTTGGTTATACATTGTGTCATATCAAGGATAGATGATGCCCAGAACCCACCTGACAGTATCTGTGTTTTTTTTAATGAAGCAGCATGGGCACAGCTGGTACTGAGATGAGTAGCTACTAAGGATCTCCAAGTAAAGGAAAGGGGGGGGGGGATTGCCTGAGGTCATGGGATGCTAATTTCCCCCTTCCTTTTTCAGTCACCTTCAACATCTTGAACTCAGACCAGAAGCATATTGATAGTCGGTGCAAATCTTTCAGAACTGGTCCTGGTGGATGTCCCTGTTAGCAATCTAGATGTTGTATACATACTACATTTGCTGCAGCATCTCTGCCATCTTCAAGGGTAGCCCTGCGTAGAATGCATTGCAGTAGTCTAACCGGAAAGTTACCAGGTGGCCTACTTATCCTTGTCCAGGAATGGTCATAGCTGGTGGGCCAGTCAAAGCCAATCCCAGGCACTCTGTGCCATTTGAGCATACCTGCTGCTTCATAGGAAGTGTGACTCCCTCCAGAACAGGTCTCCTGCCCAACTCCCAGATCTGGGAATCACCAAACTGCAGATTATCTGTCTCATAGGAATTCAGCTTCAGTTTATGGTATCTAGACATCGGTCCAGTACCTGTCCAGCCTCAACTAACCTCAACTATGAGAAGTAACATTAAGTATCATGAACATAGTGATGGCACACAATCCTAGAACTCTTAATGAATGTTCTCCAAGCTGCTTCATATACATATTAAACTGCAAGGGAGAAAGAATAGGATCTTGTGATACCCCACAGGTTAAAAGCCATAGGGCTAAGCAGACATCCCCCAATGCTACTCTTTGGAACTGGTTCCAGAGACAGGATTGGAGCCACTGTAGCATGGTGCCTCCCATTCCCATTCCATGGATTCTGTCCAAGAGGACACCATGACAAATGGTATCGAAAGTTGGTCCAGGAGAATCTACAAGGCCACACATTCCCTCTGTCTTTAGTCCAGAGCAAATAATCGGTCAGGACAATGACTAAGGCAGTTTTGGTACTGAAAGCAGATAGAAATGGGTCCTGGCCTGAAAGCAGATAGAAATGGGTCCACATAATCAGTTTCATCCAAGAACATCTGAAGCTGCCCAGCCATCATTTATTTTATTTATTTTATTTTATTTAACTTATATGCCGCCCACTCTACCCAAAGGTCTCTGGGCGGCTTACAACAATTAAAATTCAATTAAAATACGATAAAAGATAAAATGATTAAAATTCAATTAAAATTCAAGCACTTTGTCCAAAAGGGGACAAGGCAATATATGTCACATACCTCTGACTCTGGAGAGGTCATCTCCAGCAGAAGGTGCACTACCACTTCTTTCAAGGCAGAAGACACCATGCCCTGTGGTCAGGAAGGACTTGCCAGCTCCTAGACCCACCCAGTCAATCCACCCTACTCAGCCTTATCAAACCGGATGGGCAAGGGCCAAGAACACCTGTGGTGAGATGGACAGATCCAAACATCTTCTCCACATCCTCAGGCTGCAACAACTGAAACCAATCCCCAAAAAACTGACTAGATGGTTGGTGGACATCATCCTATACACTGTTAAACTGGTGGCATCAAGTTCCAGGTGAATATGAGTGACTTTCTCCTTGAAGTGGAGATACCACATAAGGCTGCATATTCATCTGTGCCAAAGTTGTCATTCTCCTATGATAGGAATGCCATTCCTGCTAATCAGAGTGACACCTCCAAGCAACATGGGGTGATGTCTTAGATAAGGCTTTGTCGTCTTTCTTTGTGACTTGTTTGCAATCATATACCGGTATCACTATGTACAGGGACAGTTTGATTCTCCAGATACTTATGCAAAAGAGAAGCTTTAGAACAGGGAAGCTTTGATTCTCCAGATACTGATGTTCTCAAGCTTCCCTTTCATCTGTAAATTTTTACTCCCTAAGCATTTCACACACTAGCAAGGTTATGCTCAAAATCCTCCAAGGTAGGCTTCAACAGTATGTTGACCGAGAACTCCCAGAGGTACAAGCTGGATTCCGAAGGGGCAGAGGAACTAGGGACCAAATTGCTAACATGCGCTGGATTATAGAGAAAGCCAGAGAGTTCCAGAAAAACATCTACTTCTGCTTCATTGACTATGCAAAAGCCTTTGACTGTGTGGACCACAACAAACTATGGCAAATCCTTAAAGAAATGGGAGCGCCTGATCATCTTATCTATCTCCTAAGAAATCTATACTTGGGACAGGAAGCAACAGTTAGAACTGGATATGGAACAACTGATTGTTTCAAAATTGGGAAAGGAGTACGACAAGGTTGTATATTGTCCCCCTGCTTATTCAACTTATATGCAGAATACATCATGCGAAAGACTGGATGGAGGAATCCCAAGCTGGAATCAAGATTGCCGGAAGAAATATCAACAACCTCCGATATGCAGATGATACCACTCTGATGGCAGAAAGTGAGGAGGAATTAAGGAAGCTTGTAATGAGGGTGAAAGAGGAGAGTGCAAAAAACGGTCTGAAGCTCAACATCAGAAAAACTAAGATCATGGCCACTGGTCCCATCACCTCCTGGGAAATAGAAGGGGAAGATATGGAGGCAGTGACAGATTTTACTTTCTTGGGCTCCATGATCACTGCAGAGGGAGACAGCAGCCACGAAATTAAAAGACGCTTGCTTCTTGGGAGGAAAGTGATGACAAACCTTGACAGCATCTTAAAAAGCAGAGCCATCACCTTGCCAACGAAAGTCCGCATAGTCAAAGCTATGGTTTTTCCTGTCGTGATGTATGGAAGTGAGAGCTGGACCATAAAGAAAGCAGACCGCCGAAGAATTGATGCTTTTGAATTGTGGTGCTGGAGGAGGCTCTTGAGAGTCCCCTGGACTGCAAGGAGAACAAACCTATCAATTCTAAAAGAAATCAACCCTGAGTGCTCATTGGAAGGACAGATCCTGAACCTGAGGCTCCATTACTTTGGCCATCTCATGAGAAGAGACGACTCCCTGGAAAAGACCCTGATGTTGGGAAAGTGTGAAGGCAAGAGAGAAGGGGACGAGAGAGGACGAGATGGATGGATAGTGTCATTGAAGCAACCAACATGAATTTGACCCAAGTCCTGGAGGCAATGGAAGATAGGAGGGCCTGGCGTGCTCTGGTCCATGGGGTCACGAAGAGTCAGACATGACTAAACGACTAAACGAACGAAGCTTTGAGACACTGTTTCCAGGACCTGGACAACAATATGAGTCATGAATTGTGTCTCCCAAGATTTTGTATGTAAAGGCCCATCAAAGGCGAACAAGACTCCTGGGAGAATATTATCTTAACATTATCTCTTACACAGGATTCCCTTTCTAAATATCTACCTAGTCCTAGGCAGTGGCTTAGGTTGCCAGGGTGACTGAGGAGTTTGGGCATTTTAGTATTGCTCCCCACCCCTTGGGTAAAGTTTAATGACTCTGAAATTACTAAGAAATCAAAAGCAGAAAGTTTTGAAGGGAAGGGACTTGACCCGGAGAAACAGGGAGAAAGGGAAGGTGCGAAAAGGAATTAGCTTATTGAATGGCAGAGAGCGAAAGCAAGTTGAGAGGCAGATAATGAAACATTATACACCTGGCTGCTCATTTCCATTCCATAGATATTGTTATTTGCTTAATGGATGGGGGAACATGTCACCTATAAACAAGGAGATCAGACACAAGTGAAGAGATAAATAGTGAACGACCATTTGCTTATTAGCTGTGCCTCCGTCAACACATAAAGACGTTAAGGATTTTCTATGTGCCTTGGAGGGATACTGGGGAAAAGTTAGGGGAATGTTGCAAAGTATTCCTTAAATTCTTTGTGGACTTTCTTCAAAACTTTTCCTGTGAAGTGGTCCACCTCATAGAGATGTGCCATGGTTTCAAGACACACTAATTTTAGACAGAGACAATCAACCAGTACCCTTACTATAATAGCTTCACTTGCTGCCAGTTAGTTCAAAATATTGGTTATTAGTTGTAAAGCCCTATATGGCTTGGGCCCAGGATATTGGAAGGATCATATCACCCCGTAGGAATCTACATGGCTTGCCCACCTTCTGGGGAGACACCTCCTTTCCATTATACCACCTTCCCAAGGTTGTTTGGTGAGGAAACGAGAGATGGCCTTCCCAGTAGCTTGTCCCAAACTTTGGAATGCACTCTCCGAAGAAGTCATGTTGGCCCTCTTCCGCTTGTCCTTCCAATAGCAAACAAAGATCTTCCTTTTGGGGCAGGCTTTTAAGCAATATGTCTAAGAAATGCTCTTTCTGAAACCCAGTCCTTTGACAAGATTGAACTAGGACTCCCTCTCTCAACCGTTGATGGACACCAGAGAAAATGGAAGTGTTTTGCTTATCCAATATTTTTGGATCTCCAAGAGATCCAAGATGGCGGCGCAAGCATTTGCAGCGGCTAGGCACTCCAGAGATCGGTATCTTTTCACTATTTTAATTGTGTACTTGTTATTATGGACTCTGCATGCTCAGGCACAAGTAATTGACAGTTGACAAGAATTATTAACTATTGGCAGAGAAGGTTGGAACTTTGATGAGCTTGAAGACCACCAGTAGTGAATAGTTAGTTGTACAGTGTTACTTACCCTGCAGTCTAGATGCTTGTATTCTTAGTGGGGGATTTTTAGTGGGTGGGGAGTGTCTGGGGAATTTTTATGTGGGTGCATGTGGGTCTGGTCTCTGGGTGTCTGTGTGAATTTCCTTGTATGGGTACACCATGTATATACTTACAATGACAATTAACAACAACAACAACAACAACAACAACAACAACAACAACAACAACAACAACAACAACAACAACAACAATATGCCTGGCTCCTTCTCTGGGAGTTTTTAAGAGTAAACTGAAGACCTGGCTCTTCAGGCAGGCCTTCCCTCCTGCCATTACTTAATTTCTTCTCCTGGTTTTTCCATCTTAGATTATGTTGGCTTGTTTTAGTCTTTTTAGTGATGATTTTAACTACATTGCCTCTTTTGGACTGTAACCCGCCCAGAGTAGATTCGTCTAGATGGGTGGTATAAAAGCCAAATTAATTAATTAACTAATTTCAGTGGCTCTCGCATCTGAGGGAGGTTCTGAGCTTTATCGCAGGTTCAGCGGCTATTCGCCTTCTTCTCCAAGGCCCACAGCTCGCTTTACTGTGTTCCTTCTGACTTCCTCTTTTCTCAATTCAAATTCCTGATTGTAATCTAACCCTCAAAGGGCCAATGGAACATGTACAGTTTGTTGTGCTATTCCTCTGCCTGGGGCTGTATTGCAGGCCCTTGTTCCGCCTCATAATCACTCTAGAGTAGAGATGTGCCCAGATCAGTTTGTCCCAGTTGGTCCCAGGTACTACTGCTCCCCTTCCCTGCCTCCTCTGGCACTCACCCAGGCTTCTCTGCCCCCTCCCTTCCTGGCTGATCTGCCACTCAGAGAAAAGGGCAGGACAGGGAAGTCTATGCTCTTGCTCCTGACTGGGAGATTAGCCGAGGAGTTGGGAAAAGCAAGGGAACCGGGCTTGCTGAGCAGCTGACTGGCTGAGGAGGTATGCGAGGAGAGCAGCATGCCCAACTTCAGAGTTCTACAAATATCCTGATTCAATTCATTTTGGTGCTGATTGTTTGCAGAGTTAACTAATTATAGCTAACTACCCTTCTTGTAACTAATTACTACCAAGCTCTTGTAACTAGTTATTGCCAAGCTCTGGCCCAAACTTATTCTGTTTTAGGAGGACCCTTGTACCATCCTCTGTAAACTAACAGCCTATTGTTACCACAATCATCTGTTTAAAGTCCCTGATAACTTATGGGAACTAGACAGAATAGCACTACAAAATCCAAACAGCCTTTGTAATCAAATACTAATCCAATATACAGTGGTGCCACACAAGACTAAAGTAATTCATTCCGCGAGTAGCGCTATCTTGCAAAATTTTCGTCTTGCGAAAAGCGGTTTCCCATAGGAGCGCATTGCAATGCATTCCTATGGGAACCTCGCAAGAAAAATGAATTATTTTCGTCTTGCGAGGCATCGGTCTTGCGAAAAAAAATTGTCTTGAGAAGCATGGCCATAGAAGAAGCCATCTTGCAAGGCACCACAGCAATTGCAAAAACCATTCGTCTTGTGGGTTTTTTGTCCTGCGAGGCGTTCATCTAGCGAGGCACCACTGTACATGTGAACATCTTCCAATGCTCAGAGGAAAACTGCTTCTTAACTTTCCATTTGTTGACAATGGATAGAAATAATTTGGAAGTGAGAGCTGGCCCATAAAGAAGGCTGACCGCTGAAGAATTGATGCTTTTGAATTCTAGTGCTGGAGGAGACTCTTGAGAGTCCCCTGGATGGCAAGGAGAACAAACCTATCCATTCTGAAGGAAATAAACCCTGAGTGCTCACTGGAAGGACAGATCCTGAAGGACAGATACTTTAGCCATCTCATGAGAAGAGAAGACTCCCTGGAAAAGACCCTGATATTGGGAAAGAGTGATGGCAAGAGGAGAAGGGGACGACAGAGGACGAGATGGCTGGACAGTGTCATCGAAGAGACCAACATGAATTTGACCCAACTCTGGGAGGCAGTGGAAGACAGGAAGGCCTGGCGTGCTCTGGTCCATGGGGTCACAAAGAGTTGGATATGATTAAACAACTAAACAACAGCATGTTTGCAATACATTGTTTAGGGAGAAACTCCCTACCATTTGTCAAAATAACAAAGCAAGGGGACGGTGCTTTTCCTGAGGTTAAATCATGATGAAAATCTGCTCCACTACTCATCATAATGTTCAATTAATGTCACAACTTTTGACTTGTATCTTGTCTTGCACTGTTGATGTATGTGCCCTTTCCTGCTATTATTCAATTTTCTCACATACCTCTCCATGTCCACATGGTACCCTTGATGGTACACATACTCCAGTTTGTGAATTACTGCTCTGTGTCATCCCATTTGTTGTTGTTGTTGTTCAAGTAAATTTCTTAACTCTACTTAGAAGGAGTATGCATATTTGTTTTGCATTTTGCTTCTGGGCAGGTTGGAGGGGCAACTGTACTGCCCTTCAACATGTATAGAGGAAAGTCAAAGTCTAGATTATTAAGCACCAGACTTCCTTTTCTAATGCAGTTAATGAAATCAACATTTGCATTTGACTGGGGAAATGCATTTTACCCAAGCCTGTCAATAATAGTGCTAAAAAAAACTGAGTGTAAAGGACATGCTACATTAAGTAGCCTTCCATAATTTCTCTTCCATAAACAAATGCTGGAGCAATAAAACATATGCTAACACAGAAATTATAACTTCATACTATCCATACCTGCCAAGGCAGATGGAAAACATCTCAGCTTGCACATTCAGAACTTCAAAACAAACATCGTTCCCAAGTTGGATGGCCAAAAACAATGGCATAGGACCCAAGGAAAAAATCACTGTTGGGGGTCTTTTCATTATTTGAAAAACACAGGGTAAAATCAGCATGCTATCTTCAATAAATTAGCTTTTGGAATATATAAGAGAGAATTATATCAACGTTCACACAGATTAGATTAGGCATCCTTCAGTCTCAAGAGACTATGATAATGTGATCTGTACGGGAGACTTGGAACAGCGTCTGGTGTGGCTGAGAAGGCCAATTTGAGAGTGACATTCCCTTCCACACTGAAGACAAATACAATCTGTCCCCTGTCCAGCTCCCTGATTTTGCTGGTTTGGGGACTGCCTCTTTACCAAAAATGTGTCGAAGACAACACATATGGAAGGTGTTCAACTTCCTCTGCTGCCGTGCACAAAGGGTCCAGGACTCACTGCAGTCCAGGAGTGTGCTCAGGACACAGGCTCTATAGACCTGGATCTTGGTATGTGTTGTCAGTTTCTTATTGAGCCATACTCTCTTTGTGAGTCTAGAGAACATGGTGGCTGCTTTGCCAATGCGCTTATCCAGCTCAACATCCAGGGAAAGAGTGCCAGAGATTGTTGAGCCAAGGTGCACAAAGTCATGAACAACCTCAAGAGACCAAGGGGCTGGAAACCAAGCCCTATGAGTTAAAACTGAAAGAACTGGGCAGGTTTAGCCTTCAGAAAAGAAGACTGAGGGCTGATATGATAACACTTTTCAAACACTTGAAAAATAGTTATACAGAGAAAGGGGTAGGATCTATTCTTCTTCGTCCTCAAATGCAAGGGTACATCATAATGGGCTCAAGCTACAGGAAGCCAGATTTTGGATGGCTATCAAGGAAAACCTTCTCACTGTTAGGGTAGTATGACAATGGAACCAATTATCTCGGGAGGTGGCGATTGCTCCAACGCTGAAGGCATTCGAGAGAAAATTGGACAACCATCTGTGAGATCTGCTTTGATCTGGACTCCTGCCCTGAGCAGGGGGTTGGACTCTACGGTCTTATAGGCCCCTCCCAAACCCCATTATTCTATGATTCTATGCTGTTGACTAATCCAGCCCACCCAAAAATTACGGCTTGCACTGCTATATGAAAGTCTCAGGAAATAATAATCAGGCAGCCCACATGAAGCAATCAATTTTGTCCTTTCCATAACGTGACCCACATTTCGTGCCCTGTCCTACTATGACATCATGGGTGGTAGAACAGTGACTTGCTTAGGTAACAAATCTCCTTCTGCACCTACTTGATTGCTCATTTTTAAACGATGCAACCTTGTTAGAAATGGGAGAAACGTGGTGCTTGTTGCCATAAGTCATCCTGAAATTTCTCTCCCTGCAGATGTCTCAGAAGGTCAGCTTGAAAAGAGACTTAAGTAATGAATTCAAACTCATTGCCATTCAGTGGAGGAGCCGAAATGCATGTTTATATGCCAGCTAAATTTAGCTTCAGATCATGTTTCTATTAAATTCATCCAGGAAAGATTTGAACTCAGGGAAGGAGACATTGCAAATGTGGAAGGTAGACACATACAAATAGGCTCCAATGAGATTCTATCCACCTTTCTTAAAAACAGCCACATTAGCAAACTCTTTGTTTTGCTGCATTGTTGGTGAGTAAATGAATCCTCTGATTTAATTAATGAATAGCACTAGGAGACCATGTTAGCACAGCCCTGCAAATGTTTTGCATGTACCAAATCACTGGCTTGATTTCTATCAAGGGGGGGGAAAGCAACACCATCCAAATAATCAGAAAGCAAAATATACAGTTATTTTGCCCATTAAAACTTCATAAATGCCTGTTTCTTAACAGGGGTTTGAGGCAAGGAAAAGCAATCACGGCATTACAAGTCTCTGCTTTGTTAATCTCCTGCAAGTGTTTTCCATGTGGTGGAGATGCAAGAAGGATCTATAATATTAAAGATTATACAAAATTATGAGAAATGATTTCTTTTTGTTGTTTAGTGGTTAAATCATGTCTGACTCTTGGTGACCCCATGGACCAGAGCACACCAGACCCTCCCGTCTTCCACTGCCTCCCGGAGTTGGATCAAATTCATGGTGGTAGCTTTGATGACCCTGTCCAACCATCTCGTCCTCTGTCGTCCCCTTCTCCTCTTCAGGGTCTTTTCAGTGCACACTCAAGGTTGATTTCCTTCAGAATTGATAGGTGATTGCAAACATACCACTACAGTATTGATTTTATCGACCATTTCTAATACAATACAGTAGTTCTTTAATTCTTTTTAAATAGTTGTATCTCTACTTTTTTAAACTTTTAAATATTGCCTTCTTATGTAGGTGAGTCTCTTTGGGTCCATTTAAAGAGCACGGCAGGGTAACCATATTTTAAATAAATAAATAATGTCACCTGGCAAGCAGGCGGCCATCCATGACTCTCTGCAGAATATAACAGGCCAAAGAGCCATTGTTTCAATTAACTGGAAACAATCACACACACATACACATACATTAAGCAAAAGCTACATTTTGGGCCATGGCGTATATATAGACATAAATAGGTCAGCCTCATTTTTTCTTCCCCTCTCTCCTTCTTCGCTCTTTTCACTGCTCTGTCCTTATTTCCCCCTCCAGCTGTCCAGCGGTTCAAGTCACACTTGCCGCTGTTGCCTCATAAAAATTCTAACACCTGGGAAAAGATGTCCAGAGCGATGTCTTATTATCTGGCCTCGAGGTTCTCAGGTGAAGCCATTCTCAAAATATTTAAAGTGCTTGTTAATACATGTCCACAGCTTGGTGAACATCACCTTTTTTAAAACAGATGAAAGGAATAAGGCTTATAGACACCTGGAGCAAAGGTACTTATGCATTCAATTTGGTCTAAAGCATTCTGTTCTGGCCTGTGTGGTCCTGAGAGCATCCCTCAGGCTCAATTAGTTTCTCACATTCCTTGTGATGGAGGAGTTATTTCGGGACATCTCAGAACTTCTAAAGTCCTTGGATATCTAAATTTCCAGTTTGTACATTCTGTCACAGAATTCATTGCCATTTAATTTCTTGATGCTTTCAGATACAAAAAAGGGGCTGTCACATCGTGATGTTCCATCCTCTGTGCTTCACAGGACAGACACCTGGAGGATCCCTCTACAAAGTCGATCATGAGAGACACATGCAAGCAGCGCTTTAACCTGCAGACCTGTCTGAAGAGAGTATGGCTTAATAAGAAGCTGACGGCATATACCAAAATCCAGGTCTATAGAGCCTGTGTCTTGAGCACACTCCTGACCTGCAGTGAGTCCTGGACCCTTTGTGCACGGCAGGAGAGGAAGCTGAACACGTTCCATATGTGTTATCTCTGACACATTTTTGGTATCACCTAGCAGGACAAAAATTCCAAATAGAGTAGTCCTAGAACAAGCTGGAATTTTTAGCATGTATACATTACTGAAACAGCGATGTCTACGTTGGCTTGGGCATGTTGTGAGAATGGCTGATGGTCAGATTCCAAAAGATCTCCTGTATGGAGAATTAGTGCAAAGAAAGTGCCCCAGAGGGAGACCACAGCTGCGATACAAGGAGATCTGCAAGCGGGCTCAGAAGGCTTTGGGAATGGACCTCAACAGATGGGAAACCTTGACATCTGAGTGTTCAGCCTGGAGCCAGGCAGTCCAGCATGGCCTCTCCCATTTTGAACAGGCTCCTGTTCAGCAGGTCGAGGCAAAAAGGCAGTCCCCAAACCATCAAAATAAGGGAACTGGACAGGGGACAGATTGTATTTGTCATCAGTGTTGGAAGGGTTGTCAATCTCGAATTGGCCTTTTCAGCCGCACTAGATGCTGTTCCAAGTCCTCTGTTCAGAGCACGTTACCATAGTCTTTCGAGACTGAACGGTGCCTAATCTAATCTGCTTGAAGAAAATAAACCCATACTATGCTAAAACCACCGCATGTTCATCTGATTTCAGAAGCTAAGCAGGGTCAGGCCTAGGTAGTACTTGGGTTGGAGACTGCTGCAGAAGAGGAAGGCGACCTAAGAAAGAGTTCCCCTGGAAACCCTGGGGAGCAGCTGTTGGACTGAGCTGCCAATATCTGTCTAAATGGACCAAGATTCTGACTCAAGAGAAGATAGGTTTCTATATTCTGTTGTTTCACAAGTGGCCTGTAATGTTCTGCTAAGGCCAGTAAGTTGATTACATCCTAGGTTGGAAGTTAATGCTGGTGACTTGATTATTAGGAAGGAATTTATATTTATCAGGTATTCTATGATGTTGATTCACCAGAAGACAAAATTAGTCTCGATTAATTTTGCAGCAGTGTGATTGCACTTACAGAAGTACATTCTCCAAGTCCCATGAGGTAATAGTCACCCTCTATTTGGCACTGGTTAGGCCTCATCCTGAGTTATTTGTCCAGTTCTGAACTCTGCACTTCAAGAAAAGGTAAAGGTTCCCCTTGACAATTAGTCCAGTCATGTCCGACTCTAGGCGGTGGTGCTCATCTCCTTTTCCAACCCATAGAGCTAGCATTTTGTCCGCAGACAATCCTACATGGCTGCGTGGCCAGCGTGACTAGACACAGAACGTCATTTCAAGAAAGATGCTGACAAATTGGAAGAAGATCAGAGGAGGACAACAAGGATGATCAGGGGGCTGGAAACCAAGCCCTGTGAGGAAAGACTGAAAGAAAAGGGCATGTTTAGCCTTGAGAAAACACTGAGGGAAGATTTAGCACTTTTAAAATACTCAAAAGAGTCATACTGAGGAGAAGCTGAATCTGTCATCAATAATCCCAGGGTTCAGGGCACGTAATAATGGGCTCAAGTTACAGGAAGCTAGATGTTTAGCTGAATATTAGGAAAAAGCTCTTAATTATTAGAGCGGTATAATGGAACTAGGGACGTGGTGGCACTGTGGGCTAAACTGCAGAAGCCTGTGCTGCAGGGTCAGAAGACCAAGCAGTCGTAAGATCGAATCCACACGACGGAGTGAGCACCCATCGCTTGTCCCAGCTCCCGCCAACCTAGCGGTTCAAAAGCATGCAGATGTGAGTAGATAAATAGGGACCACTTCGGTGGGAAGGTAACAGCGTTCCGTGTCTAAGTCACACTGGCCACGTGACCACGGAAGATTGTCTTCGGACAAAGCGCTGGCTCTATGGCTTGGAAACGGGGATGAGCACCGCCCCCTAGAGTCGGACACGACTGGACAAAAATTGTCAAGGGGAACCTTTACCTTTACCTGTAATGGAACTAATTACTTCGGGAGATGGTGAGCACTCCAAATCTTGAAGGCGGACAAGAACATAAGTACCCAATGTAGCCATACAAACACACACTCAGTCTTAAATGAGGCAAGGTGAAGCAAAGTCTGCCAATGGAGGGCCTACTTTACCCTAGTTAAAACCTAAGTAAAAGGAGCAAAAACACAACATGCAGGCAACATAGGGTTAAGTGACTTTATGCAGGGACCCTCCCCATGCTTCCCTTCCAGTGACTGGAGATTGCTGGAGAGGTCTTTTCCCTGCATTTTCCCTGTCTGTGTGTGAAAGCGTCAGTCAACAAAGTCCAGCATCTTCCCCCCCTTCATCTCAAACCATTTTAACATCATCTTCCCCATCCTCATGTAACCTTAGAACTGCAGGGTTGGAAGGGACCCTATGGATCATCAAGTCCAGCCCCGATCAAGGAGGCCCCGTGGGGAATCAAACTCCCAACCTCTGACTTTGCAGTCAGCAACCTAAACCACTGAGCTATCTGGCAGTTATATGGTGCTATGAATTCATTCTCTTAGCTTCTTTAGTTTCTGTTGACCTTTACTTTTCTGTGCTCCTTTTTAGCATCAAGCAGAAACTAAAGGAACTGTTACATCCAATGTTAGCAGAAGTCAAAATGAGGGACTTAGTCTCAGGGAGCAGAAAGATGTGAATTATCTTTATTCTGCTTTTACAATGCTCAATGTATCTTGGCACATAGACCTTCTACATAGCTCCTGAAGAAGGTATGTGTGCTGGAACTTGTCAAGCATATTAAAATCAGAATAAAGATTATTCACATCTTTCTGCACCCTGAGACCTAGTCTCTCATGTTGACTTCTGCTTCTTTTTAACATCACACATTTTGATTTTTTGACCACCGGGGTTGTCCTTCATCCCTACCAGACATGGACTGGGTCTCTCTGCTTTGGTCTCGGACACACCTGAATGGATATTCAGTACAGAGAAACTTGAAGTCTTGTAGCACCCTTATAACTAATTAGATTACCTTTTCTACAATGAGCTAGCATTTCAGTTGGAATCTGGGATTCATCTATAGCAGGTGGAAAACCCTTAACACTTAATTTTGATAGCCTGTATCCCCCATTGATGCTTTTGAATTGTGGTGCTGAAGGAGACTCTTGAGAGTCCCCTGGACTGCAAAGAGAACAAACCTATCCATTCTGAAGGAAATCAACTCTGAATACTCACTGGAAGGACAGATCCTGAAGCTGAGGCTCCAAGACTTTGACCACCTCATGAGAAGACTCCCTGGAAAAGACCCTGATGTTGGGAAAGTGTGAGGGCAAGAGGAGGAGGGGACGACAGAGGGCGAGATGGTTGGACAGTGTCATCAAAGCAACCAACATGAATTTGATCCAATTCCGGGAGGCCGTGGAAGACAGGAGGGCCTGGCGTGCTCTGGTCCATGGGGTCATGAAGAGTGGACACAACTTAACAACTAAACAACAACAACAACATCTCCCATATCCTGATTGCAGATACAAGAGCAATGAAATTCAACCTTTTTTGTCAGCAGGAGCTTCTATCACTGACCTATAGTGGTTTATTCATTCCCTCGTCACTCATTTAACCTGAAATCTCCATGGGAGATGAGTTCCACCTCATGCTACTGGCCTTGTTAGTGGTTGTTTGTGGTGTGACTCAGTCCCAGTCAACTGGGTGCTTCCCAATTTAAAATCTGAACCTTTCTGTCATTAAAACATGGCCGTGGGGAAATAGCCGATGGAAGAACAGAAGAAGTGGCACATGGGAATGTGGGAGCACAGGAAATAATATCTGAGCACTCCAGCCATGGAAATCCTATAAAAGCCTTTCAGTGCCTGGATAATTATGTGCTTTGTTTGCAGGGAGCGTGCATAAAGGCCCTAGGGGGTATGTACATCACTTGATTTCCATTTAAGACTCTGTGCTTAGAGACAGCTGGCTCCACTTTGAGGAATCAATCGTTTTATGTTCCGTCAAAGGAATTGCCTGATAAAATAGGAGATGCCTGATTGTTTTTGATTGGGTATTGGGACGGGGGGGGGGAAGAAACTCTGGTGGACAACTCCAGGCTTCCCAAATTGAATCCGGCTTCATCATTGGGGTTTCTATTTTTCTCTTAGGACATGACTGCTCCTCTCTGGATGGTGGCCGAAACAAAGGCAATGTTGTGTATACAGATGCAACAGCAACACTCTATGAGGCTGTGGTGTGCATTGTGATTCTGTCCTGCACTCCACCAAGGAGAAGGTCATTCCAACTTAACTGCTGCCCCAAGAAGTAATGACCAAAGAGGAGGGAAACTTAATAACATGATGCAGGTAGAAAGCAAGCCTGGACACACAACGCTGGAAATGTGAAGCCTTCTCACAACTTTTCTTGTGCTCAGTGAAATAGGCTGTTTCAACATGCTGAGAAACCCTATTGAGAAATCTCTGTAAGATTTCATATCACCTGTCCAACAACAGGACAAACAGAATTGTCAGCTAGTTCAGTGGTTAAGAACCCATAGAGGTTGGGGGTTCGATTCCCCACCGTGCCTCATTGACAGGGGCAAGACTTGATGATCCATAGGGTCCCTTCCAGCCCCGCAGTTCTAAGATGATGATGATTTTTAAAAAATCATACCAAATGTCTCTGTGCAAAACATGTCTTTTCCTTTTGTAGACCAAAGCAAAGCAAGGCATACACGCAAACAGGAGGAATGGCTGATAACTCCAGAAGACACACACACAAAAAATCCATCAGATGTGTCTCGTTTTGTAAAGCCCATGCAACAATCAGTGCTGTGACAGTTTTATACAAATTGCATAACAAACATTTTCACAAGCATGAATTCTTAAAAATACTGAAAGAAAATAACTGTATCTCCCAAGGTGAGGGGGAGATTGTGTAAGGAGAATGAGACAAGTAAGAATTTCTAACCCCCACTATTCAATAGAAGGGTAGTCAGTTCCATATGTTTTGATACCAAAGCAGTGAGGGTTTAAGCTCCATGATTTTCCTTAGTGTCTGATGGAATGGAGCTCCACCATATGGTGATCCATATGCGTTGGGGAAGGTCCGGGGGGGGGGGAATAGCAGAAGTCTACTTTTGCCTTTTCTAGATCTAAGTGTTAGATTGCTATCTCAGGCACTTCCTTCCTGCTTCTCCTCATCTGAGGTCCCTTTTTAATATTTCTTTTTCTCCATTGTTTTGACAATGCCACTCAATAGCCCTGCACTCAACAAAAGACAGCTTTCAGGGGCCCCGTAAAGAATTTAAAAAACATTTCCTCTTCCTAACCCATCCTCATATTGATTTCCTGTTAATGGACAAGAATTTCTCTTTTTATGTTACTACTAATATCTAGGGCAGCTATTTGTTTGACACAGTTCGGGACTACAGCACTGGACCCTGTAATCTTTAATATTAAAGGATACTAACGTGAACTAGGCAATGTTATGTGTCTTTGGACTACAGCCCCCATCATCCATCCAGCTGCCTTGGGGGTGCTGGGGATCATAGTCCAGAAAAGTAAAGTTTCAGCACACCAAAGCTAACAGAATCAATGTTTTCCTGGCTGTTTGTAGCTTGTTCCCTGCCCAGTAAACAGCTGTTTTGGCACCACATTTTAAAAAAATAAATCTCATTGTTCCAGCAGTCAATGCAGGAACACGTTGTCAAAATGCTGAGGTTTGTTTGACTACAAAAACAAATTCAGAATAAGCACAAGGAATGGCATTGACTTTGAACCGCAGGGAGGGAAGAAATGTGTAAAGAAACATTTATTTTCCCCCCTGTCCTCTTGCAGCTTGCATGAAAAATCACAGAAAGAAAAGTCCCTTTTGAAAGGGACCAATTTAGTGAGGGTTCCAACTCAGCTTATAGTCATCTCAATACATGCAAAGCGATGAAACAAGAGATAGGAAACCTGGGCTTAAAAAGCAGCATTTTCTTTTCACTTTCTTTACACATAGAAGAAAAACCTTTTCTAAGAGTACGGATGCTGCATTCCATGCTGGGAGACAGGCATTTATAATCAGAACAATTCTGAAGCAAGAGTCTTGATTTCGGAACAAAAGACGTGTGGTTTTAATTTAGAATTTCTGGTTCTTTTTTGTTATCTGCATATTTGTGCACACATAATACACTGAATCATGTACAGTTTAGGAATTATAATCTTAGGCGAACTAAACCATAAGTGCGAAAAACAGAGAGGGTTGCCAGACGTCAGGCAAAAGGAGGACATGTCCTCCTTTTTAGCCTAACGTCCTCCATCCGGCAAGCAAAGATAAAAAACTTTACAATGTCTGGCTTTTGTATATTTTAAGTTATAATTTTGGATGGGAGGGGGAGAGATGGAAGGACCCCCCTCCTCCTGTTGGGGACTCCAACTCCCACACTCCCCAGCCTTGAATTTATGACCTTCGGGGGAGGGGAGGCTGGCTCATTCGGTTCTGCCCAGCACTGCTTTCCCCCTGCCTGCGCCGGAGCCTTGTTTGGGCATCCAGATTAGCAAGGTTGCCTCTGAGCCTGTGCAGAGTGCGAGCAGCCAGGGGATCTTGCAGTTGGGCCGGGGTGGGTTCGGGTACAATTGGCTGTTTAAATAATGTTTTTTGGTATTTTGAAAAAAAAGTCTCTATTGAATTTATTTTTATTTTTTAACATGACTGTTTCTTGGTTGGTTCACTAAAAGACATTTATTGGCAGCTTAGTCGCCTGGACTGCAAAGAGAACAAACCTATCCGTTTTGAAGGAAATCAACCTGGAGGGCCTGGTGTGCTCTGGCCCATGGGGTCATGAAGAGTCGGACACCACTTAACAACTAAACAAAAATTGTAATAAAATAATATTGGTTACAGGTTTAATCTGGAACGATTCAAATGAAACATTCATTATCTCCTCCTCTGTCCTCTTTTTTATCTTAATTAGAAGACTTAGGTTTAGCTAGGCCTAGCTCCATCCAAGCTTCCTGTTCCTGCCCCAGTGCTAGCTGGGAGCTTTTTTTCTGAGCAGGAAGGTTGAGCAGAGCTAGGCCTAGTTAAGCCTCAGAGCTTTGCAAATGAGGCCTTTTCCTCCAGGTGAGCCACACTTAGGCACCTGAAAGGTGTGTGTAAATCTTACCATGGGGAATTATAGAGTTTGTAGTCAGTAAAATCTAAAAATCCCATCCCAAGTGTGTCCCCATGAGATACCCAGTGTGGTGTATTAGACAGAGTGATGGACTAGGATTCAAGAGGGTTCAAGTCCCTCCTCAGCCATATAAAGTCGCTGGAATGTCTTTCAATTACCTTGAAAGCATTATTAGGGCTGTATAAGTCAGTTCTGACTTGGCGGCATATTTTAAAAGTCCAAGAAATCCAGAAATCCTGCCTCTAGAATACACTACATTGAAATTCATATCCTGGATTTAATTTCATTTCAAAAACAAATTCTTGTTTAAAACAACTCGGCTGCATATTAGAAAACGGATGTGAGTCAAAACACCAGGTTGGGCTTACTTTGCTTTCTAATATGCAAATGATTTCTATACGGGGCAACATTCAAAGATTACCCTCTCTGCTGCCGTTATCCCCCATCTACACACTTTATTTATTTGCCAATACTGATTTTACTGACACTGCTGCCCATTTACCTTTCACCTGCATGCTTCAAACTTTTGAAAAAGAAAACCACTGGAGTGTTGCATTTGAAAATTCAACCAACTGGCAGAACTTTAGTAGGATCACAAATTTCATCCAAGTAAAATTCTGGACATTTATTTTATTTATTAGTTGTATTAATGGCCTGTCTTTCTTCCAGAGAATTACCATAAATTACAGGACTCTCCTCTCAGTTCTCATTACAACTCTGCGAGGCTCAGCAGGACACTGTATACTACCCAGATTTCCAAAATCCCAGTCTAAGCACTACCTCACATTGGGATTGTTATAAAGTTATCCTGGATAGCTCAGTGGTTGAGGTCTCTGGCTGAGGTTCGGAGTTCGATTCCCCCTGTGCCTCCTTGACAAGGGCTGAACTCAAGGATCCATAGGGTCACTTCCAGTTCTGCAGTTTTAAGATGATGATGATGATACATCTGGGGATGTGATTATTTTTCCTCACTTGAATAGGCAGAAAATTCCGACAGCACCTGACGTTCAGTAAAGACTTCCAAATAACGGCTGAGGTTCTGTTCAAAAAAAATATATGGCTCATTTCTGTTTCTGGTTCAGATTCTTTGTGACTCCCTGAGTGTAAATAAATACAAATTACTTCAGCGTGGCTGAACAAGTGCTTTGTATTTAAATCTATAAACAGCCTCCTTTTCACAACATGCAAAATATTGCTACCACTTTGTTCAATTTACAACACATACATAGCCCCTCTGCTTTCCTTGCCTCGCCCATAAAGAGGGAAATCTGTCAGGTAATAGCGCCAATGAAAATACTAGACTTTAGTACTCGTCTCCCATATATGGAGGAGCTGGAGTTTAATAACACAGAACAAACAGAAATTACATGATCCTTAAACGTTGTCTATCCTGGTTTTAAATTTAATATCTTATGCACAGAACTTCCTGTCAAGACTGTTATTACGGTGACAGGAAAAAGGTGAATAACCCTAACCTTTCCAAGCTGTCTCAGCTTAGATCAAATGGTGGGCAGATCTAGATGATACAGGACCTGTGTTTCGCGTCTAAGGGTAGACTGGGCAAAAGGCACTTGGAAATATTGATTGGACTGGCCTGCGGATGTATGGAATGGACTACTGACTTATGGAATGGTATTGGAAACACCATTTTGCCACTCTATCAGGTCTAATTTTGTGTGGCAAAATTATTATTATTATTATTATTATTATTATTATTATTATTATTATTATTATTATTATTATTATTATTATTATTATTATTATTATTATTATTATTATTATTATTATTATTATTATTATTATTAAAAACAGACACAGTCGATCAAAACTTTAAAAACATTTGCGGGTATTATATAACAGATACAAGTTTTAACTAAAAACCTAAGTACCTAAGTATCTGTTAAATAATAATAATAATAATAATAATAATAATAATAATAATAATAATAATAATAATAATAATAATAATAATAATAATAATAATAATAAATTATTATTATTATTATTATTATTATTATTATTATTATTATTATTATTATTATTATTATTATTGGTAGTAGTAGTAGTAGTAGTAGTAGCAGTAGTAAAAATATAATACCGTCTTTGGTATTATATAACAAATGCACATTTTACTTGAAACACTAAGTATCAGATGATGAGGAGAAGGAGGAGGACGTTTTTGATAGAGATATCTTCCTTATTCAAGTCAGACCCTTGATCCATTCAGCCTTGTATTGTCAGCTTTGGCAGGCAGCTGCCTAACAGAGGGCCTTGACCCCCAAAACCTGGGATTTAACCTGTGTTCAAAACTGTGCTGAGTTTCGCATTCAAAGTGCGCATTGATTTTCCTCTGGCTCGTTTTGTTTTCTTAGGAAGTCAGTTAAAAGAAATGGCCACTAGAGAGCTGTCTATTTTAGCAAGCTTTCTTGATTGACTTAAGCCCATTGTGAACTGTGCAGCTGCTTTTAAAAGGGAGCATTTCAATTACTCAGTAGAAGTACAGGAAATGATTCAAAACCCATGTGACTTGAGTCAGCTAAAATTAAAACCTTATATATTGGCTGTTGTTGGTGGTGGTGGTTTTTGAGAAGCAGAGACAGGCTCAGAGTTTCAGATAAGATTCTCTCCTTCTCTCTCAAGACAATGTTGTTGCTTTAGGGTGATACTTCTACTTTTTCATGTACAGTAGTGCTACTGTTTCACTTATCTGCATTCTGAAAGTATTAAAAAATACCCCAGGAATGTCCAGGGTATATTACCAAAACAGATCATTAGAGAGAATAAGAGGCTATATTATATATAGGGTTTCTATACCTACACTTTTCAGCATCTGTGGGGACAGGGTGTGGGGAACACGACATTTCTGTGGATGATTTCTCATTTTCCCCAAAAGAAAATGACTTCTGGGGAAGATAGGTACCTCCAAATGCAGGGGAGGGGTATCAGGAGACAAGTATCTTGTTGTCTTGTGTGCTCCCAGAGGCATCTGGTGAGGCCACTGTGAGAATCAGGAAGCTGGACTAGAGGGGCCTTGGGCCTGATCCAGCAGGACTCTTCTTATGTTCTTATGTCTTGCTATGGATGCAAGTGGAATTTTCACATTTCTATGTGAGTCAAGGAATACAGTTTCCCTCCCTCCCTCCCTCCCTCCCTCCCTTCCTTCCTTCCTTCCTTCCTTCCTTCCTTCCTTCCTTCCTTCCTTCCTTCCTTCCTTCCTTCCTTCCTTCCTTCCTTCCTTCCTTCCTTCCTTCCCAATTCAAGAGGATTCTCAGAGGAGCTCACATAAAATACAAACGTGGGAGAAGGCAATACCTTTATAGACCACTAAACACACCATACCGTTCCTGGATCAGGAAGCCCATTTTCACCAGGCTTTCTCTTGTCATTTATGCAAAGAACTCAAGAGTCCCCAAAGTTCATGGCAGATGGATTAGGCCAAGCAGTTATCTTAGATGTAAGTCAGGAAAGATGCAGGCTGCTTTGGAGTTGCATTGGTTTAAAGTTATAGCTAAGGAAGCTGTTGATGGACTACCACACCCCAATTCTTCAAACCAAGAAAGACAGGCATTATACGTACATCTACCCATTTGGTCTTCTTCTGATAGCAGATTGTACGATTTCTGTAGTGGTCAATAAAGCTATCGCCAACTCTTGCATTTGTATTGTGTAATGACCACACTGCTCTCTTTCATCTCAGATAAAACGGCATCAAGTCAATTGCAAACCCTGTGGAACATCCCATCAAAACTAGTGGAAAAGAAGCAATTTTCGAGGTTGCCTCCCCTCCAACCTTACAGAGACAGAATAGAAATGGTCTTAGAACAGCCCATCTCTAATAAAAAAGACCAGCACCCCATACTCAGTGCTAGAGGCAGCGTCCATCCATATGCTCCCTCTGTTCACAAATTGGCCGTTCCCCATTGATTTCAAGGCCAAGCGGGTATTTGTTCTTTCTGCTTAAAGATGTACTCGGGAAGCTTCACTGTCTGTGGTATGTTTTTGCCAGTTCAGAAACATGCACCGCTGTTTGTTCTGTGTGAAATATCAGGCTGCAGTACTGTGTGATGCTTTAATGATCACACCCTGTGCCGTGTTCTCTGTGTGTGCTGGAGACAAAAGTTATTCGCAGACTTAACGCTGGGCTGAGCACTGGACCCTGAAGAATGACAACCAGCTCTAGCAACTCGCTGCTAACAAATCTTTTTACAAGCCATCCGCCAGAAGGCAAAAACAAGGACAGAGACTGATAAGTTACAGGGATTCAGAAATAGCTGGAGCAAATGCAATAGGATTTTCAGCTGCTTGCACCCCCAAAACCCCCACCCTTTGGATTTGCACCATTGGTGTCACCTCCCTTCATGTTTCACAGTCAGCCCTCTCTTTCCTTGACATAATCTAATCATCACAGACCCCTCCACGTGAAAGCCTCCAATATTTCGATTAAAGCTCTCGGCAGTAGAGGGAGACCCTGGGCAAATTGTATGCCAGAGGGTAGTGTTACCCATAAGGGTCCACCCGGCATTGACACTAATCCTTTGAAACACATTGCTTCCTGTAATCCATTTTCAACAGATGTCCTGTTCTCAATGTGGGCGCGCACCAAAAAAAATCGTTATGCCCGGGAACTCGATGTACGTGATAAAAGAGACCTGTCCCTCCAGGGAGGTTGGGTTAGGTAGGAACTCTGAAGCCCAGCATGCCCTGGTCAATGTTTGCCAGTCCGTCTCCTTCCTTAATAGGCAGGGGGAGATGCAGACCGACAGCTAGCAATTCTCCAAAGGTCGGTGTTGAATCAGAAATATTCCACAAGCAATGGGAAATTATTTCGGAATGCTTCTCATGGAGCAAAAGGTGCTGCTTCCAAAAGGTTGACACCTACATAGCGAGACAAGTTATTAGAATGTGTAAAGCAAAGCCAGCCAGCGAACGAACCAACCAATAAAACCCAGGAATAAAACCCTGTTCAATGCATTTTAAGAGGACCAAATGACCTGCTACCTGTAAATGTTGGGGGTGGGATTCCATCAAACAAAATATTTTCATTTCGTACAACCGCCCACACATGCCATTCATTTGATATATGTGTACTTTTCCCGTGTTTCTTCATCCTTCAACTGTTGAGTAAAAAGGTGGTGGTGGGACAGAAGGCAGGACGGGAAGGCAAAGGAAGGAAAGGAGACCAGCATCAGGATCCTGAGGGAACTGAGTAGTGAAGGGAAGGGAAACGGATTTGACATAAATGTTCACACATCTAAGTTGTTGAATGAAAAGTGTCCACTGTACAATGCTGGGAAATGGATTTCATTCATTCATTGTTCTCCCAGCAACTGACTATATGAGACTGGAGGACCTACTTTATGCATCACCAAAAAAGAGAACATATTTAGTCGAAGGAGGAGGAGGAGAAATAACCATGCTATATTCAGAAGACTAAAAGGGCAGGAGACTTCTGTGCACTTCCTTCATTTCCTGTCCAGGTATTGCTAATTGCCGGTAGACAGTAAGTTCAGGCTCTATGTTTTTCCCTTCTATGATTAATTAATCTAAGTTCAGTTGGCAGTGCTGTTTTATATATAACCTCACAACTTGTTGGTGGTTTGAGTGACTGGGAGGGTGATTGTCTGTCTATCCAACAATAAACCATTTGTTCCTTCCAACCTGTGATTTCAAACAGCCCCACCACTCTGCTTAGTGTCTTTTCCTCTTTCTTTCATCTGTTGGAGGCAATTGTTTGCTGTTGATCTGCTTGGTTGAATGTTAAACATGTGTGTGGCAAAGAAAGCAGCATGCACAAGTCTGTAACATCAAGCAACTGCAAGTAGAGAAAATTTTTATGGTTGTTGTAGGTTTTTTGGACTGTTTGGCCGTGTTCTGGAGGCTTTTCTTCCTAACGTTTCACCAGTCTCTGTGGCCAGCATCTTCAGAGGACAGGAGTTAGAACACAGGCAGAGTTCAAACTCCTGTCCTCTGAAGAGGCCAGCTACAGAGACTGGTGGAACGTTAGGAAGCAAAGCTTCCAGAACACAGCCAAACAGCCCAAAAAAACTACAACAACCATCGGATCCTGGCCGTGAAAGCCTTCTAGAATACAAATGTTTTTGTTATTTCTCCTACAAATGTTGCAGAGTGAGTTACTGCAGAGTGAGTTAAGTGCCCGTTCATGAGAAAGAGGTGGACAATCTGGGGATTTTGTAGCTATTCTCCTTTGTGGGTCTTTGTATTTCTACTGTGTAGCAAAAAGGAATTTTACCAGAACTCTGCAACAGGTAATCCCAGCTAGAGTAGGACTATTGAATCAATGAGATTTACATAAGCATTGAAACACTTTGTTGATTCAAAGGTCTCCTGACTAGCCATTGGATTGAGGCCTTTGACACTGACATGGGCAATCCTTCAACTAGTGGACACATTGAATACTGTCTTTGGGGACTCCTCCAGGGTGTTAGACCATCCACTGTAAGAATAGTCCATCATTAGAGATGGGGATATCCATATTTATAAACAAATATGAATATCCCCATCCAAGCTGGACCTAATGAGGGTCTGGCCCACGGGACCGGCCCATCCACTCACACATCCCAGTGCCGTGAAATTCCTGCTCATCCTGCCAGTGATGCCAGGAGCCCTTGTGTCCCCCTACTCGCCTGGTCACTCAGCAGCCATGCGGGAAGATTCACCCTCCGGCCCCTTGCTTGGAATCAATGTTGAATGCCAGAGCTGAAACCCACCAAACTTGGAATCAGTGTTGGGGATGTGGAATGCTTTTTTTCTCCAACTTTGTCTTCATTTTCCCATTGATTTTTTTTTATTGCAACCTTTTTTCTGCTGCTTTCAGCTTTGCCATTTTCCATTGAAGCTGCATTAAATTTATGGCCATTCAACTACTCCCATGCAATATACGATTTGCCAGCTTTTAGGTGGGTAAGACATAAAGTCCTTGGTTTAGAGGTAATTAAAAAGCGAAGTATCCTACCACTTTCAAAAGAAGACTACACTACTCTTTTCCTAATTTAACTGTAACTCCAGAAAGTGTGGCATTTTCAGAATTTTTTACAACTCCCCAGATAAGCCCTGTTTCAGATGGAATAGATCAAGGCTCACCCTTGTAGAGGCCATTAAAAATCAAGGTCCCCATGATAGCATTTATTTTGGATTTTGTTTTTGCCTTTGCTTTGCTTGTGGATATAAACCAAAAGTGTTTTTATTTTTATTTTTTAAAATCAGCCCCTTCAAAAAGAATGCACTCTCCCAATCAATGATACCGCCACTCTTGTCACATTCTTTATCTGACAGAAAGAAGAAGTCTGTAAGCTAATTTCCAGTAAATGCATCCTTTGGGGGCATCCCATGAAACACATATGGGTGTAAACTGGGCATAGGGGAAAATCCCAATTTACACTCACACCTGCTTCATGCAAGGCTTTGAACTACATCTGAACTGGGTATGTTTAGCTTTGAGAAAAGAAGACTGAGGGGAGATGGGATAGCACTTTTTAAATACTTGAAAGGCAGTCATACAGAGAAAGAGAAACATTCGTAAAGAAGAGGGACAAGATCTGTGCTTGATCATCCCAGAGTCCAGGAAAAATAATAATGGGCTCAAGCTACAGAAAGCCAGATTTAGGCTGAGTATCAGGAAAAACTGAATTGTGGTGCTGGAGGAGGCTCTTGAGAGTCCCCTGGACTGCAAGGAGATCAAACCTACCCTGAGTGTTCACAGGAAGGACAGATCCTGAAGCTGAGGCTCCAATACTTTGGCCATCTCATGAGAAGAGAAGACTCCATGGAAAAGACCCTGATGTTGGGAAAGTGTGAAGGCAAGAGGAGGAGAAGGGGGCAACAGAGGACGGGATGGTTGGACAGTGTCATCGAGGCGACCAACAAGAATTTGACCCAACTCCGGGAGGCAGTGGAAGACAGGAGGGCCTGGCGTGCTATGGTCCATGGGGTCATGACATGACTTAATGACTAAACAACAACATGTTTGCAATACATTGTTTAGGGAGAAACTCCCTACCATTTGTCAAAATAACAAAGCAAGGGGATGGTGCTTTTCCTGAGGTTAAATCATGACGAAAATCTGCTCCACAACTCATCATAATGTTCAATTAATGTCACAACTTTTGACTTGTATCTTGTCTCGCACTGTTGATGTATGTGCTCTTTCCTGCTATTATTCAATTTTCTCACATACCTCTGCATGTCCATTGGTACCTGCTGGAGGCATTCAAGAGAAAATTGGACAACCACCTGGCAGATATCCTTTGATTTGGATTCCTGCATTGAGCAGGGGGTTGGACTTGATGGCCATATAGCCCCCTTCCAAATAAATTGTTCTATGATTCTATCTGGTTGCTGCCACACTGCCAGGTTTGTTCTGTGAACCACTGTGGCCAATACATGATTGAATGGATCTGTGTGTAAAACTGTTTCCTGAATGTGCCAGCTCTTCTGTCTCTTGTTTTGGAGCTTGGTGAGATAGAGATATCTGGGGCAGAGCAAAGAAATTCACAGAACTGCTGGATAGCTCAAGGTATCTGGTTGCAAAAGCAGAGGTTGGGAGTTCAATTTCCCACTATGCCTCCCTAACAGGGGCTGGACTCAATGACTCATAGGGGCTCTTCCAGCTCTGGAATTCTAAGATCAATATTATTATCTAAAGAGAACCATCATTGAATAAATTCTTTATCCTCTTCAGTTTAGGCTGTTTTGACTCAATGATGAAATCTTCACGAAGTTCCTCACTTTTAGCCAACAGTGAAACAAAGATCCAGGCACTATCTTTTATGGTCCTTGTCATTTGCATCCAATTTATCTGTTCCCGAGCTTCTAATTTTACTTCTTGTGGGCTAGATCTACCATAATCCCCCAGTTGGCAGGGCCACTGGCAGAAAGGTTCTGGCACTCCTATCTGTAAAAAAGTAGTATTTCTAAATTCCAGTCTTTTCCCCCTAACAAGCAAAGGAACACACACACACACACACACACACACACACACACACACACACACACACACACACACACACAGAGAGAGAGAGAGAGAGAAAGAGAAAGAGAAATAAGCCCCCCCCCAAATAGTGATGCATATTCATAAACATGTTTGAAACAAAGCGGCTGTCTATTTAGAAAAACTGCCCAATTTCCACAAATTAAGGAACTGTTAGAAATTCCTCAATTTTGCACAGATTATGCATCCTTCACTCTCGAGAGACCACGGTAACATGCTCTGAATAGAGGACTTGGAACAGCGTCCAGTGTGGCTGATTCAAGAGTGACAAACCCTTCCACACTGAAGAGAAATACAATCCTGATTTGGCTGGTTTTGGGGCTGCCTCTTTGCCTCAGCCCGCTGAACCAGTGCCTCTTCAAAATGCGTGAGGCCATGATGCACCACCTGCCTCCAGGCTGAAGGCTCAGATGTCAGGGTTTCTCAACTGTTGAGGTCCATTCCTAAGGCCTTCAGATCCCGCTTGCAGATATCCTTGTATCGCAGCTGTGGTCTCCCTCTGGGGTGCTTTCCCTGCACTAATTCTCCATACAGGAGATCTTTTGGAAACCGACCATCAGCCATTCTCACGACATTCTCATGTAGATGTCGCTGTTTCAGTAATGTATGTATGATAAAAATTCCAGCTCGTTCTAGGACTACTCTATTTGGAACTTTGTCCTGCCAGGTGATACCAAAAATCAGTCAGACGCAACGCATATGGAATGAATTCAGCTCCCTCTCCTGCTGTGCACAAAGGGTCCAGAACTCACTGCAGTACAGGAGTGTGCTCAAGACACAGGCTCTATAGACCTGGATTTTGGTAAATGCCGTCAGCTTCTGATTAAGCCATACTCTCTTTGTGGTCTAGAGAACATGGTAGCTGCTTTGCCAATGCGTTTATCCACACCCTGGCCCATGACTTGTGCTCTTCTTCGGGCTTTGGATTATTACTCCAAAGTCTTGGCAGGCCTTGTTAGAGCGATTCATGAGTTGTTGGAGGTTTTCAGCAAAAAAATTTGCACAAAGCTTTGGGCAATTTGTACATAATGTCATTCTGACTTGTGAAGAGTTTCCTCACCATCTTTAGGATAACAGAAACAAGGAATTACATCTTCATTCCTCTTAGGCATGTTTAGGTGCTGCGCATTAGTAGTCTATGATTTCTCATTGTCCGCTCCTGCCATGGTGGGGACGCTTTGCCCTCCCTCTCCAAAAGTGGTGTCACACAGGGAGGACAGAGCTTTCAAAAAGGCTCCATTTCCCCAACTCAGCCTCTTTTGCCAGTTGAGCCAGCAAGGAGTGAGCTGTGTAGCCTTGCAAGATTGCAGCTTCGCTTTCTTGCATGCGTTTTCCACCTTTATTTCTTTTACTTTATTTCTGAACTTAGCATTGTTTATTGCATTTTAATTCTTAAAGTTTGCTTTGAGTCTTAAGGGGTGTGTGCGTTTTTGTTTTTTCCCCTCTGCAGGCTTTGCAGCTGGAGGGGGGGGGGGAAGGGAGGATTGGCTTTGCCTCATTTTATTGTGGTTCTGTTCTGTGTTTTCCTTGGGCTTGTTGCTGGTTTATAAATTTACATTATAAATTCACAGTTCGCTATGATCCCACGGAGGGCTTGGTCTTAAATGGAAGGACCTCCCTGCCAGCTGCCCATTTAGGGTCACAAGGCTTGATGGGAAGAGCTCTTTGGGGGACGGGTACCATTTCATAGAGCAACTGAAGGCGTGCTGTTAAGCGGACAGCACGATTCAGTAATAGGAGCTCGCCCTGCTCTACGAAGCATCTGGAGATCTAGGATTATCCGGACATAAAAGGAACTCACACTACAGTAGGCCCCATGTATTTTGGGGGATACAATTTAGATAGTTAATAAAGTTGTGGCTCAAGTTTTAATCCAACAATCTGCATCTCACCTCGTTATTTCCGGGCTGGGAGGGCAATGACTAGTATTCCGGTTATGATTTCTGCATGGACTTTACATTTAATTTGTCTTGGCTTGTCTCTCATTAACTGTGCATGGATGCTTATGACCTGAAACCACCTGTTGCTTTTTGACTATGTGAACCAACAACAGGGTTGCAACACTGTGCCCTGTTAGTGATCTTGTGGAAGATTTTTCACGTGGAAGTTGTGAACACACACCTGACTGTGGGTGTCTTCCCGTGAAACAAACCATGAATCATTGTGCTTTTATACCTCCTGACCTCTGCCATCATCAGAACCGACACAGAGATAATAACAGGATGCATGGATGTATCAAGGACCATGATCCTTCCGGCGTGTTGCTTTCAAGACTCAGAACAACCCATTATCTGCGGACAATTTGACAGTCTTTTTCCTGGCAAGTCTTCTGTTCCTTCAGAGGAAAAAGGGAAAATAAGCACGCTAAATTGTGCACAAACCAAAATCAAAACAAGCAACTTTGGTGCTGAACCTATAATTCAGTCATCACTGTTCCATTCGTTTTCAGACTTCTTGTCAATATTCAGAAGGTGGCTGTAGGAAATGGGTTTTGTTTTCTGTGATCACTTTGCCAGCTGGCTCTTTCTTTCTTTCTTTCTTTCTTTCTTTCTTTCTTTCTTTCTTTCTTTCTTTCTTTCTTTCTTTCTTTCTTTCTTTCTTTCTTTCTTTCTTTCTTTCTTTCTTTCTCTTTCTCTTTCTCTTTTCTTTCTCTCTCTCTCTCCTTTCCTTCCTTCCTTCCTTCCTTCCTTCCTTCCTTCCTTCCTTCCTTCCTTCCTTCCTTCCTTCCTTCCTTCCTTCCTTCCTTCCTTCCTTCCTTCCTTCCTTCCTTTTTTGGTTCTAGAAGTTATTTATGGGAAGTATGAACAAACTGTCCTCTTTCTCTCCACCCCCATCCTCTTACCTCCTTGTCTGGGTAGATGCTTGCTTATGCAAGAAAATCATAAGAAGCAGGATGTTGCTATCTAGCTGAATGTCTTTGCCACTGCATGACTGTGGATGAGGAGCCTAACGCTGAGGGAGGCCCAGAAATTAAAAACAAGAAACTGGGCCTTCTCGGCAGTGGCTCCTTGCCTTTGGAATAGTCTCCCCTCCGAGATTCATCTGGCCCCTTCGCTGGGTACTTTCAAAAGCCAACTTAAAACCTGGCTATTTAGGCAGGCCTTCCCTCCAGGCACTACTTGATCTATTTTTTTCTTTTTCTCCCATCTTGAATGATTGTTTATTGTTGTAAACTCTTGTTATATTTTAATTGTTTTATTCCACTTCAATGAATGAATGAATAAATGAATACTGTAAATAAATGATGGCTGAATCCTGGGAAGACAACAGGGCATGGAAAAAGTTATGTATCTTGGACCAAAACTGCCAGAACCGGCAGTGTAGCTCATGCTGGCTGGAGGGACTGTGGCATACGTAGCATCCAAAAGTAACTTTTTCTCTGATGCTAGAGTATGAGAACATCTTTATTAACCCACTGGCATCCTATGTCAGGTATAGGGCTCTTGTTTCTGCTTCCATAACTTTCGGTTTTGCATGATTCTCTTGCTGATCTTTTAAAAACCATCCATTAATCTAGTTTCTAGTCTTCCTCTACTCCTTCCACCAATCCAAGATTCACCATAGGTGCATTCATTCCATTGCCCATATACTTATCTCATGATGTGGTCCATTCATCTCCATTTTAATAATGATGGCTGTTCTTTTAACAGGCCGGAGAGCTCAGTGGTTTAATCACCTGGCTATTCAGCCAGAGATTGAGAGTTTGATTCCCCACTGGGCCTCCTGTGAGTAGAGCCAGCCTGGGTAGCCTTGGGCCAGCTGCACAGTCCCAGGGCACCCCCAGAAGAAGGGAATGGTAAATCAAATAATTAAAAGGCATTATTAAATCTAATAACAATTATACATTTTTTTTAAAAAAAATGTTACTCTGTGAAACGGGAAGCCAAAAATGGAAAACAAGTATTACTAAAAACCAAGTAATAAGAATCCATCTAAAAATGACATACAAGTAGCTAGTCACTGAGGGAAAGCTTGCCTGAAGAGAAAGGTCTTTCTTTGCCTGCTTGACAGCAAGTACAGCAAGGCCTCCAGTGGGAGGGAGTTCCAGAGGCTGGGAGAAACAACACAGAAGACTCTCTCCCTTGTACCCACCAAACATACTTGTGAGTATAAATAAATTGTGCCCGGAAACTGATTGGCTGCCAGTGGAGCTGCTATAGCAGGGGGCTTAGGTGATCCCTGTAACCAACTCCAGTCAGCAATGTGGCTGATGCATTTTGGACCTGCTAAGGTTCAGGAACCCAATAAAGGTTCCTGACATCAGCAGCCCCGCATAGAGCACATTACAGTAATCCAGCTGGGAAGCAACGTGTGTGTCACAGTGGCCAGATCAGCTCTCTCAAGAAACTGACTTAGCTGGTACATTAATTTTTTTTTAATTGTGCACTCCTGGCCACTGTCAAGACCTGGACATCCAGATTCAGGGATGAATCCAGGAGCACCCTCCAGCTGCGCACCTTCCCCCCCCCCCAATGGGAGTGTAATCCTATCCAGTGCAGGCTGAATCGCTATTCCTTGATCTGCCCTTCAACCGACCAGAAGCACCTCTGTCTTATCAGGATTAAGTTTCAGTTTATTCACCCTCATCCAATCCATTACTGATTTGAGACGCTTGTCTAGAGTCGAAGCAGCTTCCATGGATTTAGGTGGTAAGGAGAAGTAGAGTTTGGGCGTCATCTGCATACTGGTGACACCGAACCCCCCAAACGCCAGAGAATCTCTCCCAGGAGTTTCATGTAGATGCTACATAACATAGAAAACAAAACAGAACTCTGAGGGACCCCACAGGTCAGTGGCTAGGGTATTGAAGATAAATCCCCCAGCGCCACCCCCAGAATTCTCTCCTTCAGGAAAGACTGGGACCACCATAAAACAGCGCCCCACAAGTTCCATTCCAGAGAGACTGGTCAGGAGGACACGATGGTCAATAGTATCAAAAGCTACTGAGAGGTCCAGCAAAACTAACAGGGGAAAAGATCTCCTATCCAATTCCCGGTGTAAGCGATTTACCAAGGCAACCAAAGCTGTCTCTGTCCCATAACCAAGGAAACAAATCTCTTTCTTCAAAGGAAACTGGAAAATAAACATGCTAGAGATTAGGTTTTACATAGAGTACTTGAAGAAGGATGCTAACAAATTAGAACAAGTTCAGAGGAGGGTAACAAGGATGATCAGCTGGCTGGAAACCAAGGCCTAGGAGGAAAGAACTGGGCATGTGCAGTCTTGAGAAAAGAAGACTGGAGGGAGATATGATTGCACTTTTCAAATACAGAGGAGAGGCAGGATTTGTTCTTGGTCATCCCAGAGTGCAGAACATGTAATAATGGGCTTAAGTTACAGGAAGCCAGATTTTGGTTGAATATTAGGAAAAACTTCTTAAATGTTTGAGCAGTATGATAATAGAACCAATTATCACAGGAGATGGTGAAGGCTGCAACACTGGAGGCATTCAAGAGAAAATCAGGCAACCATCTGCCTGATTGACTTTGATTTCTATTCCTACATTGAGCACGGGGCTGGACTCAATGGTCTCCCAACTCCGTTATTCTATGATTCTCTGAGAGTGCATACAGTGGTGCCCCACGTAGTGACGTTAATCTGTTCCGGATTAATCATTGCTATCCGGAAACATCGTAATGCAGGCGGGGGAACCCCATAGAAACGCATTAAACTTCGTTTAATGCGTTCCTATGGGGTGAAAACTCACCGCTATGCGAAGATCCTCCATAGCGCCACCATTTTTGCCATCTCAGTAAGCAGGAAATTGTGTGAAAATGGTTGTGGTGGCCATTTTGGGCACCTGGCGGCCATTTTGGAACTGCCGATCAGCTGTTCCACAAACATCGCAATGCGATGTTTAGGCTATTAAGACATCACAATGCAATTGCATTAGCGATCCCAAAAAATAGATTGCTATGCGGCTTCGTCGTTAAATGGTGCACTCATTATGCGAGGCACCACTGTACTTGTTCATGGATCCTTCCTCAGTGGAAGATCTATTCAACCTGAAATTTTTGCTCCAGGCTGATGTTTTATTCACCTCCCCTCTTGTTATTAATGATGATGGTGATGATGATGATAATGATGATGATAACCTTTGAACTGTAGAGCTGGAAGGGACCCTATGGATCATCAAGTCCAGCCCCTCTCAAGGAGGCACAGTGAGGGACTGAACTCCCAACATCTGGCTCAGCAACCAGAGATCTAAACCACTGACTTTGCTCCTCCCTTCCAGCCCCCGATAATTAAACATGTTTTAGAATAGTCATGTAACGTGTTTCATCCTGAATTGGAGGGTTCTGGTTTAGTGCAGATATTGGATTCAGTGGCTGTAAATTAGATAGCCATTCTCTCAGAGCTTTTCTAAGGGGGGGGGGAGTAAACAGCCAAGGAAAGGTGGATGGGTGAGTTCTCACTCCCCTCTGGAAAAAGTAATGTGTGCATTTTGGAATAATTTAGCAGCATGGGAAAATAATCCTCTGTAGTGCTGAACAGAAGGAATGGTTGCTAAAAGCCACAAATTGGGACATGAAAATGGTGAGCGAATGGCAGACAAGCAGATATACAAACATTCCAGAGAGACAAATTAGATTTCCTCGGGTAAATCCAGGATGGCCCCTTTCCTTTGGTAGGTACCAAGATTCTGGGGGGGGGGGGAAGAATGTTTGGCGGGCAAGATTATAGGAAAGAATGGGAGGCGGACACTGTAAAGTTGTAAGAAACTTCTTCAGGGGCCAGGCACTTGAACTCTTGAAGCAGAGGTGAAAAATGAGTGTTCCTTCACCTCCCCAAAAAGGGGCATGAGATTCTTCTCTACAAAAAGATTCATCTCTACAAAAATGAGTGCCCCATCTCTTGGTTTAGACAAAAAATCTGGAGTAAAAAATGGAAGTGTTTCATTTGGAGAGACAGCTGCAAGCTTCAGTTGGTCTCACAAATTACCTCTGTGCACCTGGAGCTCACCTTATCCTGAAGAGAAGCCTGTGTTTAGAGTACATGTTTTCTACAGAGAAGGTCCAAAGTTCCTTATATCTCCAGGCCAAGACATCTGTCCGAAACCTCAGTGTGTTTCTGCCAATCAGTTCAGACAATCCTGTGCTGGTTGAACCAATGTTCTGAAGAGAGATGAACCAATGCACAAATTAAACTAGATAGCTTGTTGTCATCGTAATTTTGGAGAGACAGTTCTCATGGGTCCACTGGCCATGCCACCTGGACAATTCTGGGAGTTGGACTCTAACAGCACAAAGACACACACCTCTTGTCTAATGACTTGAAACATCTTGGGTGCCAATAGATGGTACACTGGATGCGCCATGGTTATACAGTACTAGCAACTCCTACCATTCTTGTGGTAGGAGTTGCTAGTCACTAGAATGGGTTCAGTTGTATTCATTCATTCATTCATTCATTCATTCATTCATTCATTCATTCATTCATTCATTCCGCCCTTCTAGACTATGTCTACTCAGGGCAGCTCACAATAAAATTATTCATAAAACAATTAAAACTATGAATTAAATCGACAATGTTAATATTGATCAAGATGGAAAATAGAACAAGAGAATAAGTAAAATTAAGAGTCAAGTATTGACAGGAGGGAAGGCCTGCCTAAAGAGCCAAGACTTTAACTGGCTCTTAAAAACACCCAGCAAGGGGTGCCAGGCAAGCTGTTCCAAAGCCGAGGGGCCACTGCCGAGAAGGCCTGGTTTCTTGTTCTTTCTTTCCAGGCCTCTCTCATCGTTGGGCCCCTCAGCTGTCTTTCCTGGCTATAGCAAGTGACACAAGTAGATTGAAGTCGGAGAAGGCGTTCTGCTAGGTATCGAGGTCCTAAACTATTCAGGGCTTTATATGTCATCATTAACACCTTAAAATCAATGCGGAAACGAATGGGCGGCCAATGCAAGGCAGCCAGAGTGGGAGAGATATGCTGGTGTTTTCTCATTCCACTAAGTAATCTGGCTGCCACATTCTGCACCATTTGAAGCTTCTGCATCAATCTCAAAGGTAGCCCCTATGGTAGTCCCTAGGTAGCTATGCCCAAGACAGCTCCGAATCTTAACATCCCAACCTGTCTGGCTTATGTGACTTTTGCTGATCTACTTTCAAGCACAGCTTTGTATTCCTGAGGGCAAAGGAGAGGAAAAGGAAGAATAAATAATCTCAGATTCTAAGGAAGCCTTCTGTACATAGCATTGCATTCTGTGATTTTCCTACATTCCCAGGGGATTTTGGCATATATATCTTTCTTATGACTGCAGGTGGAAATCAAATCAAATTTCACAGGAAACAAAAGAGACAGAGGTGCTTCAATCATTCCAAGCTTTGCATTCTTACAATGAACCTCTGCGTCTATCATTGCATTGGGAAGCATTGCTTGAAAAGGTTTTATAAAAACTGTTTGGGGCCTCTCCATCCAACAAAACTCTTATCTAGAGCCTTCTGCCTTGAGGGGTTCAACACTCCAGGGTTAAGCCAGTCAAGATGAAAAGGGATTTGAGATAGTAGGAGACGTTGTAAGAACTTGGAGCATATACCCCCAAGGAAAGGAGTTTAAAGGAGCCATCACAGACTCACAAACTTTAGATATATCCGAAGGCTACTGATAAAGATGCAGGAATACAGCGGTATGTTTCTGAAATTGTGAAAATAATGGAGGCAATAAATAGACATCTGTTCCCTTTGTGCTTCAACACAGGGATAAGCAAGTGTTTGTCCGCCATGTTAAAGGATCATAGAATAATTTAGTTGGAAGACGTCTATAAGGCCTTTGAGTTTAAACCCCTGCTCAATGTAGAAATCCAAATCAAAGCACATCTGACAGACGGTTATCTAATTTTCTCTTGAATGCCCCCAGTGTTGGAGCGCTCACCACCTTCTGAGGCAATTGGTTCCATGGCTGTACTGCTCTAACAGTTGGAGTTCCCCCACGATACTCAGCCTAATTTTGCTCCCCCTGTAGACCAGCCCATTATTACATTTTCTACACTCTGAAATGACCAAGAACAGATCCTGCCCCTCTGCATGACTGTCTTTCAAACTGAAAAGTGCAGTCATATCTCCCATCAGTCTTCTTTTTTCAAGACTAAACATGCCCAGTTCTTCCGGTCTTTCTTCATAGGGCTTAGTTTCCGGACCCTTGATCATCCTTGTTGCCCTCCCTTAGCATGTGCTAGTTTGTTGGTGTCCAGAACTGGACACAGTACTCTAGATGAGGCCTAAGGTAAAGGTAAAGGTAAAGGTTCCTCTTGACAGTTTGTCCAGTCGTGTCCAACTCTAGGAGGTGGTGCTCATCTCCATTTCCAACCCATAGAGCTAGTGTTTGTCCGAAGACAATCTTCCAGTGTGACTAGATGTGGAACGCCATTTACCTTCCCACCAAGGTGGTACCTATTTATCTCCTCTCATTTTTACATGCTCTCGAACTGCTAGGTTGGCGGGAGCTGGGACAAGCGACGGGAGCTCACTCTGTCGCGAGGATTCGATCTTACGACTGCAGGTCTTCTGACCTCCCAGCACAGAGGCTTCTGTGGTTTAACCTGGAGCATGACCACATCTCCTTCCTAACCAGTGCCAAATAGAGGGAAATTAGTATTTCATGGGATCTGGAGACTATACAGCCTAAAATATCATTGTCCTTTTTTGCAGCTATATCACACAGTTGGCTCATATTCAGCTTGTGACCAACAACAATTCCAAGATTCTTCTTTCCCCTAACATTATTTAGGCAAGTATCCCCCATCTTGTGCATTTGTTTTTTTCACCTAGATGTAGGACTTTGCACTTATCCTTGTTAATTTTCATCCCATTTTCAGCTGAGCACTTAAGCCTTTTTGAATGTTTTTTTTCTCTTCCAAGGTATTCGCTGTTCTGCCCAATTTTCTGACATCCACAGATCTGGTATGTATTTCCTGCATTCCCTAACCCAAGTCATTAATAAAAATGTGGAAGAGCACCAGGTCCAGGACTGAGTTTTGTTATCTCCTCCCAGTTTGAAAAGGAGACACTGATAATTCATAGAATCATAGAATCATGAAGTTGCAAGAGGCCTATAAGGCCATCAAGTCCAACCCCCTACTTGATGGATGAACACAAACCAAAGGGTATCTGCCGGGTGGTTGTCTAAGTTTCTCTTGAATGCGACCAGTGTTGGAGAACTCACCACTTCTTGAATTCTGTAATCAAGTGTGTATCCAGTTGATAGTCATTCTATCCAGCCCATATCTATTTAGTCTGCTTAATCAGAACTTCATGGGGCATTTTGTCGAAGGCTTTGTTGAAGTCAAGATATATTATGTCTTTAGCATTGTCGCCATCTATCAAGGATTTACATGATCAAAATATGAGATTGATTAGTTGAGCAGGATTTGTTCTTGACAAATCTATGTTGGCTTCCATTTATTACTGCATTGTCCTGAAGTTGCTTGCAAGACTTTATAATCTGCTCCTGAATTTTCTCTGGCAATCCGGTTTCGTTATAGCTGGTAAGCTAAACTATAAAAGCAATTTTGGTTTCTTTTTTCGCTCTGACTGTGCTGCTGATTTGCTATGGAGGAAAGAAAATGCAGGCAGAGGATTCAGTGCTTGTATTATTTTTATGTCATAAATTAAAAAAAAATTGGCTGTATTTTCCATTAATTGCTCTAGGTGTCCAAGTTGTTAGTAATAGCACTATGATACAGTTTTCATTTTCCTTCAAAGATCCAAAAGGCCAAAACTACTATCATGGAACCAACCAAGGATTGGGGCAGAGTTAGAGATGGGCACAAATCAGCAAAATTGTGATTTATTTTGTTTTGTGATTCATCAAGGCTGACAAATCATGAATTTCTGATTTTTTTTCTGATGAATCAAATAATGAATTCACTTTTGTTTTAACTTGAAAACCTCATATAATGACCTCCCAAGGACCTAGAGAGACCAAGTTCATAGAGCAGCTTCCCTTGACTCTCCTCTACAAAACTTGCAAGTTTGGTGAAGTTTGGGTTTTCCATGTCAAAGTTATACACTTACAAGGAGTGCTCCAGGAAAGTTTCCCCCAGGCACTTAGAGACACCAACATCACAGAGACTTTTCTGCTGCATCTCCTCTGCAATGCCTACAAATTTGTGAAGACTGGGTTTTCGACATCCAAGTTGTACGCTCATAAAATGGTCCCCCAGGAAAGTGTCCTTGGGGATATTAAACTTCACCAAACTTGGTAGGACTGTAGAGGAAAATCAGAGGACGCTTCCCTGAAATTTTGGTGTCTCTAGGTCTGGGTGTGTGTGCGTTTTATAGCCAAATGAATCAATGAATAAAAATTGCTAAAAATTTTGTTTATTCGTATTCATCACGGGCATTGATTTGTATGACTACGAATCAATGAATTAGCAATTTCTCGTAATTCACTTTTTAATTTGTGCCCATCTCTTGTCAGGGTGCCTCCAAAAGGACATGGTGTGCATTTGGTATCCCTCTGTGTTTCCCTGTTAGGAGACTGTTAGGAGTTTTGGGGGTGCACAACCCTATTTAATGCACATATATAAAAAAAGCACAAGTTAAATCAAGCTAAGCAGTTAATAGCCATTTGGTTTCTCAGTGCAGGTTAATGAAAATCCAAAAGGTTCCAGGTCCAAATCAGTCCATACTGAGTTAAGATTCCCATATAGGTTGCAAAAGCAGGATTCAAACAAATTCAATAGGCCCATACATAGTCTTAATGAACAGATTAACTCACACATGTGCAACCATATTCCTAAGTATTTATTAAAAGGGAAACAGAACCTTTGGTTCATACTTTAGCGCTGGCTTAATCCTACCCTTTCAGACAAATATAATAATAATTATGTGTCATCATGTCAATTTTGACTTACGGTTGCTCTTTTCTATTTTTGCACGGTTTCCTGTGTAGACTGTACTCAGGAGTGGTTTACCATTGCTTTCTTCTGGGGACGCCTTGGGACTGTGCAGCTAGCCCGAGGCTATGCAGGCTGGCTCTTCTGGGAGGCACAGTGGGGAACTGAACTCCCACCGTTTGGCTCCACAACCCAAATCCACTCGGTCTTCAAACAAATACTGAAGTGAAATGAAGCTATCCTATAAAATCTACATTTCTTCAGATTTGCACTGGAGTTCTCCAGTTGTTGTTGTTTTAAAAGAGGACATATGAACAGAACGTGAGCTCCAAAATCGGTCAATTAGTGAAAATAACATTAAAATTCAAACTGCAAGGAAGACCGCTGGCAAGCTATTAGGCAAAACAAGGTACAAAAACATGAGCATTAGGAGAAATGTACAGAAAATGTGTCTGAGAAACAAACTCAAGCATGGAGATGAGTTTTTTTATTTATTTGTTGTTGCTGCTTGGTCCCCGTAGTCATTGGGGCTTTGGGAACAATATCAAGAAATTTCACACAGCATTATAAGCAGTTGCAGATCCCAGAAATTACACCATCAGAGCTATTTAAAAATGACAACATTAGGAACAACATATATATGGCACCAATATTTAACAGATACTTAGGTTTTGGTTAACAATATATCTGTTATATAGGGACATGGTGGTGCTGCGGATTAAATCACAGAAGCCTTTGTGCTGCAAGGTCAGAAGACCAGCAGTTGGAAGATCGAATCCACGCGACGGAGTGAGCTCCCATCGCTTGTCCCAGCTCCTGCCAACGTATCAGTTCGAAAGCATGCAAAAATGCAAGTAGTAGTAGTAGTAGTAGTAGTAGTAGTAGTAGTAATAATAATAATAACGACGACGACGACAACGACGACGATGATGATGATGATGATGATGATGATGATGATGATGATGATGATGATAATAATAATAATAATAATAATAATAATAATAATAATAATAATAATAATAATAATAGGAGCAGCATACATACTGTGCCAATATTTAACAGATACTTAGGTTTTTGGTTAAAACTTGTGTCTATTATATAATGCTAGTTAATGTTTTTATAATTTTGATTAACTCTGCCTGGTATTTTTGAATAATAACACTACATGCTATCTCGTTGCCTCCCTGCTTTGTTATACCCAGTCCCCATCTTGGGGAAAATTGTTGAAGTTCTTCCTTCTCCTGTCATCACTGAGCTAGTGGACCTAACGCGATAGCATACAAACAACCATAAATCCCAATCCTTTAACCTATGATCAATTAAGTGGTAGAAGTCAGAGTTGCAGAAGCTTTATTCGCCAAGCGTCTGGTCTTTACTCCATAATCTTATTTGATCCTAGGGTTTTTATTTCCCCTTTTGCATGGACTAAAAGTACATTTCTGGGTTTTAAAGGGCAGTCAGCTGAGGAGAACCTTCCTTTGATGTACAGCCTCAATCAATTCTGTCTGCTCTCCCGCTGCAACATTTGACTGCTGTGGAGTTATTTTGTCTAACTTATGACTCTGCAGAGCGAGTGGAGGTTCATTCAAGCTTTGGGAAAATTGCAGCCAGTACAGGATAAACATGGGCTTCTAATTCATTGTGTTTCACATTGTTTTCACATGTCCAGAGAATCCATTTTATAGTGACATATTTCATTCCTGTATATTTGCCATGGAATACGTGGACCTTTTGATGGTCTAAAGCTCAGCATAAAAAACCTAAGATCATGGTCCATCACCTCCAAGCAAATAGAAGGAGAAGATGAGGCAGTGACAGATTTTACTTTCTTGGGCTCCATGATCACTGCAGATGGTGACAGCAGCCACGAAATTAAAAGACACCTGCTTCTTGGGAGGAAAGCAATGAGAAAACTAGACAACATCTTAAAAAGAAGAGACATCACCTTGCCAACAAAGGTCCGCATAGTCAAAGCTATGGTTTTTCCAGTAGCGATGTATGGAAGTGAGAGCAGGACCATAAAGAAGGCTGACTGCCAAAGAATTGATGCTTTTGAATTGTGGTGCTGGAGGAGACTGTTGAGAGTCACCTGGACTGCAAGGAGATCAAACCTATCCATTCTGAAGGAAATCAAATCTGAGTGCTCACTGGAAGGGCAGATCCTGAAGCTGAGGCTCCAATCCTTTGGCCATCTCATGAGAAGAGAAGAATCCCTGGAAAAGCCCCTGATGTTGGGAAAGTGAGGAGGCAAGAGGAGAAGGGGACGACAGAGGACGAGATGGTTGGAGAGTGTCATCAAAGCTACCAACATAAATTTGACCCAACTCCGGGAGGCAGTGGAAGACAGGAGGGCCTGGCGTGCTCTGGTCCATGGGGTCACGAAGAGTCGGACATGACTTAACGACTAAACAACAATGAAGAAGACAATGCAAGTCTTTAATTTAACATCTGAAAAATGCTTTGATCCCTACAAGATAAATTTCACAGGCCAGAATGTGGGGTTCACATAAAATAGAGGGCAGGCCTCCTATACTTTTAAGGCTAGCACCGAAGAGGAAATATCAGCAGATACAGCTTGTCATGACTTTTTTCCCCCACACAGCTATTAGAGGTATGTCATCTCTGTCCTCCATTTTGCAGGCCACCCTGGCTAATACGATACATGCCATCATGGTATGTTCTTGGGAAATGTGGCTTAGGAAATAAGCCTGTGAAGATCTTCATCACCACTACAAGGAGTATTTCTCATTTTAAAAATGTTAGAATAGGAATCCTTTAAACACAGAGCCACATCATCTATGCTAAATTTCACCTTGGCCGTACCCCACAAAATGCTTGTTTACATAGTAATTCATAACAAATGATTTTTCTCCTCCCCTTTCTCTCCTTCTCCTCTTGCCTTCACACTTTCCCAACATCAGGGTCTTTTCCAGGGAGTCTTCTCTTCTCATGAGATGGCCTCAGAGATTGGAGCCTCAGCTTCAGGATCTCAGAGAAGCCTTATTCATATGTTATCCAAACAAGTACGGGAGAGAAAACTCTAGCTCAACTCCATGTCTATTGTCACACTGGTTGACCCCCCACATAAAAGAAAGGCAATGCATCTGGTGGAGGGAGTCTCCTCTATCTATGGTGGCTCTTTCCTTCAGACCCATTGCCCTCCATGTAAACTAGAAGAGTCTCCTCTTCTCATGAGATGGCCAAAGGATTGGAGCCTCAGCTTCAGCATCTGTCTTTCCAGTGAGCACTCAGGGTTGATTTCCTTCAGAACGGATAGGTTTGTTCTCTTTGCAGTCCAGGGGACTCTCAAGAGCCTCCTCCAGCACCACAATTCAAAAGCATCCATTCTTAGGCGGTCAGCTTTCTTTATGGTCCTATGGTCCCTATGTCCAGCTCTCACTTCCATACATTATTACTGGAAAAACCATCACTTTGACGATGCAGACCTTTGTTGGCAAGGTCTGCTTTTTTCATCTTCTTAGAAATATTCAAAACCAAACCAAATCAGGATATTTGTGCAATCCTGGGTGACTATAGGGCAGGAGCAAACAGCCGAAAGTCATTCATGATGTACAGCAACATCCCTGTGGATCTTTCATTTGCTCTCAGGCATTGCTTAGCCTCCTGAAGTGAGCAAATGGAAACTGAAACAATCTGTGCTGCTGGTATGTACCAAAGAGAAGATGAGTAGAGTGGGGATGGGAAACAAACCACAAAGCAACACCCCTCACAAATCAGGTTTCATGGCTTCTTTTGGGATGCTTCGGGGAAACGCACATGCCCAGAACAAAACAAAATGGCAAACTACAGTGGTGCCTCGCTAGGCAGTTACCCTGCATGACAGTTTTTTCGCTAGACATTGTTTTTTTTGCAATCGCTATAGTGATTCGCAAAACAGTGATTCGTATGGGGGAATTCCGCTGGACAATGTGTCATCCCTGCTTCGCAAACCGATTTTTGCTAGACAACGATTTTGACAACTCCCCCCACGCTCGCAAACAGGTATTTTTTGGACCTAAGCTTCGCAAGACAGCGATTTAAACCGTTGATCGGCAGTATGCAAAGTGGCTTTCCTATGGCCAATCTTTGCTAGACAAGGACGATTCTTCTCCATTGGAACACATTAAACATGTTTCAATGCATTCCAATGGGGAAATGCTTTTCTCTAGACAATGATTTTGCTAAACAGCGATTTCAGTGGAACGGATTATCATTGTCTAGCGAGGCACCACTGTATTATCTGCATAGACAATTTATACACGGGCTATAACTCAGACATCCCAAGTCTGGGATTCACCAACCTTGGTCTAAATCTTGGGAGGACTCTCCTGCCCAACACCTCCAATTCCGGCAGAGTTATAACCCTCCAGAGCAGGTGCCCCCCCAGGAAAGTGCTCTTTAGCCAGCTGTTATACAACATGCCGTATATATCCTTTTTTTAGCTGCTTCACCAGCTATTTCTTGTCCTGCAGACTGAAGTGAAAGACTTGAATTGTCACTGCTTGCTAGGATTCATGTCCTTGCTTTCTCTCTTTTTCTTTCTTATCTAGCCTTGTAAACTGACTGAGCAGTTCATTGCTATGATGCTCTGCGCTTCCTGTAGACACATGCCCATCTTGTATGGGCTTTGATCGGCTAGGTCAGAGCACCATGACTGACTCACTTCCTGGTCCTGCCCCAGTGCTAGCTAGGAGATTTATTTCCAAACAGGAAACTAGGCCTAGCACAGCCTCTGAACCTGCCAGTTGAGGCCTTTCTCACAGTGAGACACATTTGTGTGTTTGTACAGTGCAAGTCAGCTAGAACTCCCAGAATTGAGAATTATGGGGCTTGTAGTCCAGTGAATTAAAAGAGATACCCATACACAGTACAGTGGTGTCTCACAAGATGAAATTAATCCGTTCCACGATTAATGCCGTCTTGCGAAAATGTCATTTTGTGAAGCAAGTTTTCCCATAGGAATGCATTGAAATTTAATTAATGTGTACCTATGGGGGAAAAAAGTCAGAAAAAAGTCACTTACCAGATAGTAAGACCAAGTAGACCGAGCCCCACTCCTCCTTGGTAGCCCCGGAACAGCCTCACACAGCTCACACAGTTCTGCTGTGTGAGCAGAGCACCAAACAGCTGACCGTCGGGAACCAGCAGAGAGGTGGCAGCCATTTTGGAGAGGCGGCAGCCATTTTGGAGAGGTGGCAGCCATTTTGAGAGGCAGCAGCCATGTGGTCGCATCTCTAAATGGCTGCCGAGTCTCCAAAATGGCTGCCACCTCTCTGCTGGTTCCCGACAGTCAGCTGTTTGGCACTGTTCCTGGGCTACCAAGGAGGAGCGGGACTCAGTCTACTCAGTCTTACTACCAGGTAAGTGACTTTTTTCTGACTTTTTCCCCATAGGAACGCATTAATTAAATTTCAATGCATTCCTATGGGAAACCTGCCTCGCAAGACGAAAAATATTGCAAGATGGGCCGTCTTGCAAGGCACCAAAAAACTCACAAGACCCATTCGGCTTGCAATTTTTTTGTCCTGCGAGGCATTCGTCTTGCGAGGCACCACTGTATATAGCGTGTATTCGTAACATTCCTCACCATGATATGCTGGTTTTCAACATGCAGCAATCTGTTCTAGATTCTTCTTTTTTATTTCTCTGATACTGTAGCTGAGCAATGGAACATGCCATGTGAATACCGCCTGACACCAAATTTGAAATGATACAGCCCAGGCACAGTAAGAAGTGCTTCTTGGAGCAAAAGGTTTTTTCCACTTCACATCCCAGAATCTCTCAGCATGCATGGGCAGTGGCGTGTAACTATGCTAGTGGTTTTGTGAGGTTTATAGTCCAGAAAAAATCCCAACAAAAAACTCCTCATGCTCTCCCTGCAAATATGTAGAATAAACCAGCATCTCTGTTCTACATATAATACGACTGATAATTACAGAAGTAGCAGCATGAAAGAATAGCAGACCCACAAGACGTCTGTGCTTTTCACCCCTCCCCATTCTGGGAGGAGGTGAAAACATCAGCCTCAAGAATTCAGCTTTGGTGAGTGAATAATATTGCTATTAAATTAAGTGCAAGCAAAGAAAATACAGAGCTCTCAAAATTATAGGGAGACAAAATGCTACAGCATTATTAGAATTTTATGTGAATAAACAGAGTGCATATAAAAAGCGTACTGGAGGTGCAAATGGGAATAATGAAGATCCACTATCTAAGAGTATTGTGGTGGTTGTGAAATATATCAATTTCCCTGGGATTCAGCCTCGCCAAGCACAATAGGATTTGCTTTTGAGGAGACACATATAGGGTACTGCTGTAAGATAAGCAAGACAAGGTTTTCTGAATATAAGGGGGTAATGAAGAAGAATGCAATAGAAAAATAATAGGATTTGCAAAGGAAAGAGAGTAACAATTTGTTATGAGTTACTATATGCATGAACAGCTGAAGTGCATTAATTCCTAGGAATGAGCACATTTTCATTTATTCCTCTGGTTTATTGTTCCATCTATTCATCTGCTCGGCGTTCTGCTCCTCCTGGTTTCTGATTTAACTAAGAACGTTTCTAAAATTAACTCCAGGGGAATTTGTAGCTTTTAATTCCAATGGTTCCATCAGTCTGACCCATGGAAATGCCAACAGCTTCAGGGGGTGAAACTTGACCAGGAGCTCTGCGGAGCCTTGAGGAACTCAATCACTTCTGAACATCTGACCTTGAGCAGCAGCATTGTCAGTGTCAGCCAGACGCCAAAGATGAAGGATGCTGACTGGGTTTTGGAATAGAAAATTGCAAGCATATATGGTCGTCATTTCAACTGTCTGTAGAACAGAGATGAGGAAGGCAACAGAAAGCTAACATGTGGCACCCTTCATGTCAGGGTGGGAATGGCCAGTGAAAAGGCTTCAAATTGTCACCAGGTTAGAGATGGTCATATGATGCTAAGAATGTTCTCGCTGACAGCTTGATTAGGAACTCAGAATGTACAGAGCAGGCATGAAGGAAGAAAATGGCAGTGGAAGAATGTCCAGATCCATTGGAGTAACTGATATTGATCAGGTACACATGGATAATGTCCATGGTATGTTTCACTTCTCCAGAAAAGCCAAAATAACAGCACCATTATGGGGTTACAATCTTAGTAACAAAAGACATTAGTGTTGCCATTGAAAATCTGCTGGTGTGATCCTTATGAAATATTGGTTCGGCCTAAAGGGGTGGGACTAAGGAAGAGTAGGGCTGTGAGTAAGAGATTTGGATTAGAAAAAATGGAAGAGCTGAAGAGTTCAGAGTTGCTCTTGCCACTTAAACTACTAAGGATCTTGCCAACTTGGTCTAGGTATAATTCCTATTATGTTTGTGTTGAAGGAGTGAACCCACATAGTGAATTAATGTATATGCAATTGAATTGATATTTTATTCTAGGGTTTTGAAGATCCTGCATGTGGAGCTGATTCTTCTATCTTATGGACACTCAATCTATTTGAGGAAGGCATTGAACTTTTATCCAACTTTGAATTCAAAGGGAGACTTGAACTTTGCAATTCGACAAGCAGCTTCTGTATTTGTGTGGTTGCCGAGGCCTTGGGTGCACATAATGTAGCATTTTGTCATCGTTATAATGGCTAATGTTGTTTGTTATATTACTGTGAATAAGAAAAGACTCATTTTCTGAGATTGTGTTTGCAAGGTTCATCGGTACTCATCTAAGTAAACAAATCACCCCATAGAACTTAAAAGTGTTACCGTAGCATATTCAGTCTGCATAATGCCTGCCCAGCCAAAGAGAAATCCTGTGGACATCAACAACATAATTGCTCCTTGTGAGAGTCTGACCTTATTCCAAGACTGAGCACCCCTTTTGTATCTGGGCTGAGTGGAGCAAGGGTGCAGCACCACTTACTAGAATGGCTGTGTTCCAGAATTTTCCTCTTTTATTTCTTTTAGGTAGCTACACCAAATCTTCCTTACATGTAGTGCTGAGTATGCATGAGAGTTAATGTGGGATGGATCAATTACTTGACTGTGCAGGCTTTGATTGGATAGGTCAAACTAGTGCTAAGGATTCACTTTCTCCAACCATCAAGACCACTTGTCTTCTGCTTCCTTCGATTTTTTCCCCCTAGCCTGTTGCTGGCTGAAACAGGATGGATTCATGGAAGACGTGACACTGGATGAGGAGTAGAGTAGAGAGTGGGACCTCCAGGATAAGGTAACGAAAGAAAGAAAAGGGATGGGGATTTTGCCTACACTCTGAAGGTCTACCACATACCTAAAGTTGATTGTGCTGTATAACACACCCATCTGAGATTAATGCCTCCTTTCTCCCCATCCAGAAGCATCCAAATATCATCACAGATCCAAGAACAAATAGTTTTAGGTCACTGCGAGACCAGCTGAGTCTGACTCTGTTCTGATCAGCAAATATTTAAATAGAGATGGGACTCGATGATATTTGCTCACCCCTACCTCCCAATCATACCTGCTCCATTTGCCAATTTGGAATTCTCAGATTCAGACAGAATATAATACCATCTTGTCCGCAAGCCCAAATATCAGCAGTAGTAGTAACTAGGGAGACACATTGGAAAAAAAATGTTGAGTCCATTGGACTCATCCTTAGCTCATTGCAGCTTAAAATATATTAATGAAATGACCTGTTAGTTCTATATATACAAACTTCCCACTCCCTTTTAAACCATGAATTATTTTAAAGAAAAATACTGGAGCCGTGTTTCCTTTTAGTGGCTAGCTTGAAGATAATGCCTTTGTATTATGTGATAATCAGTGCATCTTCCATTCCATTAGAATATATAGCAGGGGGAGGCAGGAGTTGCCACCTTCCATTATAATGAATTTATTACGTTGTGGAACCTTTGGAGAGTAGCAACAACTTGCCCACTGGTGCACTTTACGGAAATATATTGCACCGTGAACTCCAAATCTGCTGACTCTTGAGAAAATAACTGGAGTGGATTTTAAAGAAGCAAATGCCATCTCATAAAAAGCGGCACTAAAATCATTCTTGGGTCTTGGGCGAGGAGGCACTACGGCCAAGAAACTAAAAATAATCTTTTTAATGCAGGGTGTCATTATAATATTTGAGATGTTCAAGAATTACCTTCAGCATTTCTGTCGAAAGAGGGAACCTGCTCCTTGTTAGGAACGGCATGATCTTGATCAAAACCTGGCTGGAGTCCTATTCAGTCATTGCTTACTTGCAGTGCTTATGGCTAGACGTTATCTAAAGCACTATGTCCAATTCTGGAAACCACACTTGAAGAACGGTGCCAACAAACTGGAGCAAGTTCAGAGGAGGGCAGCAAGGATGATCAGGGGACTGGAAACCAAGCCGTATGGGGAAAGGTACCTACAGCGAGCTGTTAAGGACTGGAGTAGACTCGGGGCTGTGAAATCCTTGCTTTCCTCATCCTGTCTTTTGTTTGTTGTTACAGTATATGCCATCAAGTTGACCTCCCAGAGGTCCTCCATTACCTGCCCTGCTTAAGTGTTGCAAATTCAAAGCAATGGCTTCCTTTACCGAGCCAAGCTGTCTCATGTTCAGACATCCTCTTTCCTTGCTGCCTTCAACTTTCCTCAGCTTTGTTGTCTTCTCTAGCGTCTCTGTCTCCTCCACATCCAAAATACGGTAACTTCTGCCCCATCATTTCTGCTTCTAAGGAGAGTTCGGACTTGGTCTGATCTAACACCCCCTTCATTTGTCTTTCTGATGGCCCACAGTATTTATCAAACACCTCGTTTCCAATAAATCACTTCTTTTTCTGTTGTCTTTCATCACTGTCCAGCTTTCGTATCTGTACATGGTAATTGAGAATATAATAGTATAGATGATATTGGCCTTGGACTCTAGTGACACATCCTTACTCTTACAGATCTTTTGTTATTCCTTCATAGCTGTCATATCAGGTCTCTGTCTTCCTGTGGATTCTTGGCTGCACTCTTCATTTCTATTAATGACTGATGAATGTTGCATGTGAGGATATGCAAATGCAAAAAAAATATTGTTCCCACCCTGCAGTAGTATAGGGTCTCTTGTTACACTCTTAATCAAAGAACAAAAGTGGGCTTTTAAATAAGTGAAAGTGCAAATAACATAGATGTTGCTTAAATGTGAACAGTGCACATTAGAATTATGCCCTATCTTTGGACACTTGTGTGAATGGGAACGAAATCAAGAGTATTTTGTGCTTTTCTGTAGTTACTGACATAACACGGCTAGGTGTATCCTTCAGAGATAATGAATCTGAGGCCTCAAATATGATAGGGAGGAAGAAGTACTCAGCCGCACAGACTCGAGCCTATAGGGCTATGAAAGTTTGAGTTCACAGATGACAGAGGCTCAGAGACAACATCAGAGAAAGAGGTGAGACTGGGAGCAGAAACCTGGATTGAAGCTGTGATACGAAGATGGGAGTTTTGGGTTCCTTGGACTACAAACCCCATAATTCTCTATTCTGAGAGTTCTACCTGACAGACTGCTACACAAGCTTGGCCCATCTTGGAGAAAGCCCTCAGCTGGAAGCGTTTGAGGCTTAGCTAGCCGTAGTTCCACCCAAGAGTCCTTTTCTTGCCTTTCCCCAGTGGTAGCAGAGAACATTTGTTCTGAACAGGAAGGTGCAACTAGTCCTGGCTGAGTCTCCAAGCCTTCCAAGTTGAGGTCTTTCTCCCTGATAAGACACATTGGGTGTCTGTCAGGCAGAACTCCCAGAATGAAAAAAAATATAGGATTTGTATTCCATTCTAAAAGTCCCATCTCTAGGAAAGACTCTTGAGAGAAAGATCTTCCTGAGGAGTTGGTGGTCTTGTTAGAAGTCTTTAATGCAAAGGGCCAGATTTTGCACCTGAGATCTTCCCTTATTTCCTAAACACTTCCAGCCCAGCTATAAAAAGGCTTCCAGCCATCACTTCAAACTACTGGAGGCCACGTTAGTCCTGTTTCCCATAAATGGCTCCCATGTGCCTGACATCTGCATCTTCTTCCTAAACTACGACTGATTACTAGATTGTTGGGCTATGCCTTTGGACCCTCCTAGGCTGTGCTCACACTTGACCTGGGTTTGATGTTCAGACTGACACAGTACCCGTAGAATCATGCAATCATAGAATAATGAAGTTGGAAGGGTCCTATAAGGCCATCAAGTCCAACCCCCTGCTCAAGGCAGGAATACAAATCAAAGTACATCAGACAGAAGATTGTCTACATTTCTCTTGAAGGCCTCCAGCGCTGGAGCGCTCACCAACTACCTCCCTCCGAGGTTTTGTGTTTTAGGACTTCTCTGGTTGGGAAGCACTGTTACTTTATTTGTGTAACTGGTGCAGTTTTTCTTCAACTGTTTGTGTGTGTGTGTGTGTGTTTTGGTGCAGAAAAATAGTCTTGTTCTTGTTCTCTTGTTGAAAGACCCCACCCTCTTGCAGAACAAGGAGAATAATTTTACAGTTCTGGATACCCCTGTGCAAGATAAGGGAGGATTTACATCCCAAATCTTGAGCACCTTCTTCAATGTGCATATAATAATCCTAAATGTATGTTATTCTCATTCTTTTGGTTTTTTGATTTTTGATTTCAAACAAAATTGATTCATTTGAAATGTTGGAGGAGAGCTTGGCAGAGACCCTGGACTGCCAGGAAGACGAACAAGTGAGTCTGAGATCAAATCAAGACTGAACTACCTCTGGAGGCAAAAATGTCAAAACTGAGGCTGTCCTACTTTGGACACATAGACATCATAGAAGCCGAGAAAAGACAATAATGCTGGAAAAAGCGGAAAGCAGCTGGAAAAGAGGAAGACCAAATACAAAATAAATTGATTCTCTAAAGGAAGCCTTAGGCTTGAGTTTACAAGAGCTAGGCAGGACTATTTAGAATAGGACATTTTGGAGATTGGCAATTCATAAGGTCACCATAAATCGGAGGCAATGTGATAGCACCTAACAACAATGACAACCATTCTGTTGGTGGTTGTGTTAAACAGGAAAGCTATGGACCATTTATGGAACCAAAAAAGAGGGAGATCCATGTATCCCCAGCAGCAGAATGTGGGGCAAAAAAATCAAAGCTGATGGATTGTCACAACAACGGTGCTTATGATGACAGAGCTATCTATTGCAGTTTCTTGTCCCGGAGAGAAACCTTGCCAGTTGCCTAGCAAAGAAGTTGTTGCCCTTATTATGTAAGAAAGAAGAAAAGCACTAACAATTTTCACTTACTCCTAACCTTGCCAGAAGTCACATGTACAAGTTTGTTTGCAGCTGTTGGGAGATGACTGCTGCTTAACGAACGCTCAAGTCATTTCAGATTGTAATGCTAAAAGATGTCCCTCTCACCTCTAAGCCACAATTTCTCCCTGCAACAACAGCATTTATGTACAAAGGAAACAGACATAAAGGGCTTCCTTTCATTTAAGCCATCCTTCTAGCAGGTCTTATGTAGAAAAAAAAAGAAAGAAATATCTGCAGTGGTATTAAGTAAAGAAGGCTACAGAAAGGTAGCCTGATAATTTTGTGGTATTTTTCCTTTTTCCTTTTTTTTCCTTTTTTAAAAAAAGTCATAATCTCAGAGCTGGATGGAATACAGTCGCTGGTAAGAAAGCACAGTGGGGATCTGAACCACATGCAGTAGAACCACAGTATCTGTGGGAGATTATTTCCAAGCCCCACTCCTACCCCATTCAAATACTGGGAATCACAGATATAGTACTGGGATTCCCAGTGTGGTGGACAGAGTGATGGACTAAGACTCTGGAAAAAGGGGTTCAAATCCCCAGTTGGCCAAGGAAACTTACTGGGGAAGTGGAACTGGTAAAAATCTCTCCTGAAATATCTCACTTATCCTGAAAGCCCTGTTAGGGTCACTATATGTCGGTTTTGACTTGATGGCACAGAACTCGCACATATATAACATAATCTCTTGTTCCCCCTAGTGGCCAGTTCTGATAGTACATCTTGCAAACACATTTCTCTGTGTGTTTTTTTAAAATTATTTATTTAATAGTTTCAGGCAGCAGAAAAGTGAAACTGCAGATACTGATCCTGTGGATGTTGCAGTCCTACTGTACTTAAACTATTGAACTCTATAGTCTCATGATTTCTGCTTTGCAGAAATCAGAGACTACAACAGACTGGTCCTGCTTCCTATGGATTTCCTTCCCCCCCCCGACACGTGTTTCTCACCTTCGACACCCAAACCATGCATTTCATGCCACTGACCAAGAAGACCCCAGAAGCTTGTGCACAATCCATTTTGCAGCCCTTAGGCTATCACTAGTCTCTTCCTTGGTTTTGTCACATTGCACTACTCATAACATGGGAATGCTTTGGGTTTGGTTCCAAGAAGCCATCATCTGTTTTGTCCCAGCTTTGCTGTTGTGATGGGGGATGGGGGTTGATGATGATGCAGAGAAACTGCAGATGTCTTTTTGAAGAAAGCTGATGTGATTAACCAGAGTGTTATTCCTTTTGGCTGTGTGTGTCTGCCGTTTGTGTCTGCAGCTGTGTTTGTGGAATATGGTCTGCCTTTTGATTCTGGTGGCTGCAATTATAAATGCAATTGCATTTTGCGAACCCCAGCTTACCATTTTTGGGCATCACACTAAAAAGAACAATAGACAACTAGCTGCCTTGTAGAGAATCAAACCATTGGTCTATCTGACTCAGTACTGTCTACCTGAGCAGCAGTGGCTTCCTAGGGTTTACAGGCAAGTGTCTTTCCCAGCCCTGGCTGCATATAGGGACCAACATTGAGACCTTTTGCCTGCAAAGCATGGATTCTTCCACTGCAGTTTGACTCATCATCATCAGCGGAAACATCCCTAGATTAACAACCAGGATCCATCACGAACCACCATTTTTTCAGCTTCACGACCATGTCTAATCGATACCTATGTTTATCTGTCTGTACATCCCATCTATATCTACATCTGCCTACATAATTGTTCTTTGGTTGGCTAGCAGATGTAGTATTATGGAACCTAAGTTTATTTCTGATGAAATTGGCAATAGGATTTTCCATTTATTTATTTTTTGTCCCCACCCCCGATATGGTTGTTCTACCTATCAAGAAAGACTGACTGTTTATCTTGTAACCAACTTCAGAAGTGACTTCTAATGATTCTACTAGGGCTTTCAAGATAAGTGATATATTTAAGGTATAAGGTTCCCCTTGACATTTAGTCCAGTCATGCCTGACTCTAGGGCGCGGTGCTTATCCCTGTTTCCAATCCATAGAGCCAGCATTTGTCTGAAGACAGTTTCTGTGGTCACGTGGCCAGCGTGACTAAACACGGAATGCTGTGACCTTCCCACCAAGGTGGTACCTATTTATCTATTTGCATTTTTACATGCTTTCGAACTGCTAGGTTGGCAGGAGCTGGGACAAGCGACAGGAGCTCACTCTGTTGCGTGGATTCGAGCATGGATTCGATCTTACGACTGCTGGTCTTTGATCTTGCAGCATAGAGGCTTCTGCGGTTTAACCCGCAGTGCCACCACATCCCTATAGTTAAGGTATGGTTTAATCCATTTCAGACCCCCCTCTCCCCAGTGATTTTTCTATGTCTAGCTGCAGATTCAAACCCAGATCTCCTGAATCCTAGGCCAGAGGTTCCCAACCCCCGGTGCATGGCCCATTGATGGTCCATGGCTTGTGTTGGGCTGGGTTGTGGAGAAAGACCTCCCCCCACCCCCGCATGCACTCCCCTGCACAGCCCATGAGCGCAAGTGCACCCGCACAAGCACTGCACCACCCTTTGCGTATCTGCATGAGTGCACACACACCTGCACAAGCATGCCTCAAACGCCCCTACATGAGCACTGTGCCACCCATTGCGCATGTGCACGAACCCATGTGACAGCACGCCTAAGTTCCTTTGTGTGTGTGCACAAGGGCAGGGGGTCCCCCACCTTCCCCAGCCCGTCCGCAGGACTAAAACGGTTGGGGACCGCTGTCCTAGACCATCTCTCTATCCGGTACACTGCACTGGATTTGTACCACACTTCGGAGGATTATAAATATGGCAGTGATGTCTTTTTTAGTATATAGCACCCTAGTTCAGGAGAATGTGCTAGAACACTCAAATGGATATTTGTCGAGCTCCCTGCTATACTACAAAGCCCAAGAGTCCTTAGGATGAAGTAATGACAGATGAAGTTGTATCAAATTGCTATAAGTATGTAGTTGAGAAACACTCAAGAGTTCATTATTGGCCTATTTATGGAATGCACAGTACGTTGATGGGATCTTCAGCGAAGTATGATAGTGTTCCCGTGGGTATTTTTGCAAGTGCACCAACCCAGTTTCATCTGTGATATGTTAGATGGCATGCAATATGCATGCATGTCAGTCTTCTAAGTAATTGGGCAAAGATTAATAGACCTTGAGAATGTCCTTAATGCAGATGCTCTTTCAGACATGCAGAACTGATCAAAGTATTTCAGAGGGCCTCTTTTTAATGCTTAATGTCAATCGGTATGGTAGACCTGTCTTCCTGCCATAGAAAATATATATCACCTCATCTCTGCTTTCCCGCTTTAATTGAAAGGCAATTAAATTCCCTGCTGTATGCAATTTCTGTGGCCAAAATGAGTCATTTCCCTGCATCACTTTGTTTCCTGCCTTTGCTGTGGGATTCACAAATTGTAGTGCTAAAAAGAAACTTCTTCTTCTTCTTCTTCTTCTTCTTCTTCTTCTTCTTCTTCTTCTTCTTCTTCTTCTTCTTCTTCTTCTTCTTCTTCTTCTTCTTCTTCTTCTTCTTCCCACCCCCACCCCTACTTTTCTCACTTGGTGTGGCTTTTGTCTGCTGTCACTGCTCACGATGAAAAATTCATCTGTGCCGACCTCAGCCTTCTCAAGCTTTTCAGACACATCTCAAAAACATAATCAAGAGCAGCCCTAAAAGTTATTCCATGCCTCTATTTTTTTTGTGACCAGTTTTTAAAACAAAGAAAGCTGCACATCTTGAGAACAATGGGCATAAAATCAGCATGCCGGAAGCCATAATCAGCACACCAAATATATGCCCAGATGGAAATGACCTATGATTGTGAGCTGAATGATCCTTAAATGTATTTAGAACAGTGGCAGATATGGCTCTGATTTCAGGACAAATCCGTTCCTGTTGTTTTACGTGAGCTATCCAAGGTACTGAAGCTTATGTCCAAAATAGGTCCAGCATCTTGGCTAGGATCTTTAAGGTAAATTGACTGCCCCATGAAATTGGAGTCATTAGCTTGATTTAGGGGTGTCACCAATGATACTGTGGAGGGTGTCTCATGTCATGCAGAGCATTCCTGTTATCCCCAAATCTATGTTGTCAAGGGAGAGGGGGAATTCCTTCTTCTCAATGGCAGTGTTAAATTATTTCCTTCTTCTCCCAAGGAACTGTGATGGCGTATCATATCAGCCCAGTAGTATGGGCTGAAATGTGAATTGGTCCTATAGCAAAATGGCCCTGACCCTAAGAACACAGGATGCACAGAATCAGAGCATCGAGTCCAGCTGGCTCAGTATGGTCAACTCTGACTGGCAGCAATGGTTATCCAGGGTTCAGGCAGGATTTTTTCCTAGGTCTACCAGAAGTTCTATGGCATTTCCTGCACACCCTGGATAATTTGAAATAAGATTTGCGTGTAATACATCAAGTGCCCCTATACCACACAGGTTATAGAAGTTTGATTCCACTCAAGCCTCTATGACATGGCACCAATGGTTCCCAACCTTGGGTCACCCAGTTGCTGGACTGTAACTCCCAGAAACCCTGGCCAGCACAGATAGTGGTGAAGGCTTCTGGGAATTGCAGTACAAGAATATCTGGATTGCCCAAGATTGGGAAACCCTACTTTATACAATGGACTGCTGGGGTTTATAGTTTGGGGAGATAATAGCAATTCTTTGCCCAAGAGCACAACAGCCAGCTCCTGAGCACCTACTAAGTACCTTACCAAACTACAAATCCCCACATTCCCTGGGATGGAGCTACAACACTATCTATTGTAAATATACTTAGATGCAGAGCAAAATACCTTGTCAAGCAGCCATGGACACGCTCAGTTTATTGCCTTGATTGGAAAACATTACCTTGTCCTCCAGTTAGACAATGTTCAGTCCTAAATAAATGTGCCTTCATCAAAGCAGATAGGAGCACCCCTCATTATCTCCTTATAATTATGATGGTACTACACTTTAAGTGAATTTAAATATTTTCAGTTGAGTTTCAAAGAAATGTGATCACCCTGTTTTATTTTTTTAAAAAAACAGGCTTAATAAAACTATCTTCCTTTCACTTTTTTTCCTCTGCACTTTCTGAAATATTTGCATTTGTTTATCTGCTTATTTACTATTTCTTTATCTCTCGCCTTCCTCCTTACCACTTAAAGACTCACATCAGTCAGGACCAAGGCAGTTCCAAGAGGGAGGGACTGGCCAAAACCAGCTAGTGAGTTTCATGGCTTGATGGAAACAAGAAGGAAGATATGGCACCCCTGTCTTCATGCAGTGGGTACAGGAATCAGGCTATGATCCGAAGGGCTGCAAGCAGAAGGGGGCAATTTCTGGCATGTTGGCACAGAGACACACAAGTCCTTGTGCAAACCATGTACACAATGAGCTGCGCATGGACGAAGCTTCCTTCCGTGGGCAAATCAGATCCTTCGAGTGCTGCTTGTCTCTGCTCCCAGATGCTTTCTCCAGGACTGGCATGTGTGAGTTAAAATTGCTGGTCGGCAGCATGCGGCTTCATGTTTCTGCATGCGGAAGGTGTCTGAGGTTGATGGTGGCAGGATGAAAAACTGCAGTTTGTTCCCTGAACAATAATACTAACCCTCATGGTGCTCTCTCTAGCAAATTACTACAATCCAGAACTGCCCTATGTTTCTGCCTTGACGCCATATGTAGCAGGTTTCGATCACTCCCTCTCGCCCCATGAGGGAGGAACTGTTCCCCTTTTAATTCCCAGCATGGTGCTCCTTCTGCTTTTGCAGAATAATAGGGGCTCCCCCTGGTGACTGACTGAATACCTGCAAAGTCCCATGGCTCATTGTCAAGGCTGCAGGAGAGAAAGCTCACCTTCGGCTCTGAAAGGCACCCTTTCATTTCTGGAATCTGCCTCAGTGCGTGGTTGCCGTGGATGTTGTTCAAAGGAGCATCAGGATCAAGGATGGATGGGCTGGCTTTGGAAGAGGACTCGGAACTGCTCACAAACCGAGACCCAAGGTGGGCCATGCTAGTGGCTCCTGGGTGCAATTTTCTGCCCCTGAATTTCTGTAGGCACTGCACAGATAAATGGAGGAGGGGTAAAGGTAACTGAAAGTGTGCTTCTAGTGCAGAAAAAAAGAGAGACATGTCTAAGTGATAACATTTGGGTGGACCGGGGGCTTATGACCCATTTGAAAACCGTTTCAGTGCTGTTTGAAATTTCTAGGAGCAGAAATTTCTCCTTTCCCTTCCCTTTGGGGGCCAAAGCAAACCAAATGATGCAAAAATACATGGATGACAGTGTGAAAAGGATTTAAGGGTCTTAGTAAACCTCAGGCTGAAATCAAAAGTGTGATGTGGCAGAAGGAAGGAAGGAAGGAAGGAAGGAAGGAAGGAAGGAAGGAAGGAAGGAAGGAAGGAAGGAAGGAAGGAAGGAAGGGAGGGAGGGAGGGAGGGAGGGAGGGAGGGAGGGACAGAGAGAGAGAGAGAGAGAGAGAGAGAGAAAGAAAGAAAGAAAGAAAGAAAGAAAGAAAGAAAGAAAGAAAGAAAGAAAGAAAGAGAATGCACTAACAAAAGTACAATACTCACATCAAGAGAAGGAAGTTATTTATTTGTTTGTTTGCTTGCTTGTTTGTTTGTTTGTTTATTTGTGAACAGCAGCTCTTTGCTTCATCTATCTATCTATCTATCTATCTATCTATCTATCTATCTATCTATCTATCTATCTATCTATCTATCTATCTGTCTGTCTGTCTGTCTGTCTGTCTGTCTGTCTGTCTGTCTGTTCTGATTTAGTCAGATACCACCTCAACTTTTTTTTTGCCACAGCCAGAAGCACAATATGAAAGAAATACAGATCTAGTCAGAATTATGTAAGTTGCATAACAAACCTTATAAGGTGGTGTATGCGAATTGTTTCATCTGTTTTCCCCTTTAAATGTGCCAGGGGCCCTGTTGAGAGTGGCTGACCCTAGGGTACACTGCCTGATTCTGAGGGCAAAAGCTATTTTGACAGTGGACCGAGCTGCTTCAGAAGGTGCAGACTCTCCGTTATCAGAGAGTTTTAAATAGATGTAAAACAGGGATTAAAAAAAATATTAAAAACCCCAAACATGCTGCTTATAGATGACCTCACAGTGCTGAAAACACTCTTGGAGTGGTTTACAATTTAATTATATAGGCTACACATTGCCCCCACCCACAGAGAGCTGGGTACACTATATACTGACCTCAGAAGGATGGAAGGCTGAGTGAACCTTGAACGGGCTACCTGCAATTGCACCCTGGTCTTGAGCAAAGTTTTCGCTGCAGTGCTGCAGTTTGACCACTGTGCCAAGAGGCTTCTGATGGGATGTTAGTTGTCGGTTTGCCGGACTTGGAGGGGACTAGAAGATTATCCATGGATCCTTTCCAATACTGCAATAGTGTGATTTCCATGAAATTGTGGAGACCTTGGTGAGAAAATACAGCGTTCTTTCATCGTCTGGAGTCAAGGTTTTTTAGAGACTTGAAAATTCCTTGTTCAGATGTCTTATAAGGTCAAGGCTGCCTAAATGGATTAGAATTAATTTAACTAGTACAGCAGTGCCTCACATTACGATGTTAATTCGTTCCAGCGAAATTGCTGTAGAACGAAAACATTGTAAAGTGGTTTTAAAAAGCCCATAGAAACGCATTAAAACCCGATTAATGTGTTCCTATGGGCTTGAAACTCACTGTCCAGTGAAGATCCTCCATAGTGCGGCCATTTTCGCTGTCCGTGCAGCGAGGAATCCGTCCCAGAAAACAGTGGGCGGCCATTTTTTTTACCCGGCGGCCATTTTGAAACCGCTGATCAGCTATGTGAAAATCTTCGTTTTGCGATAATCGGTTAGCGAAGCAGGTAACCGATCATTGCAAAGCGAAAAAACCCCATAGGAAACATCGTTTTGCGATCACTTTTGCGATCGCAAAAACTTCTTTGTGATGAGATTTCATTGTTAAACGAAGCGCTCGTCTTGTGAGGCACCACTGTATTCTGCATATGCCTATATTGGGTTTCCTAATTGTTTGCTTACTTGATTTGGCCAAAAGAGAATGTGAGTCTGAGAGAAATTCAGGCCTTTTGGAGTCTGATTCTATAAATGTTCCAACAAAAGACACAAAATGAGGCAAAAGCAAAAAAAATGTTACGGGACTTTAAAGACTGACTGAAAGCAGTCACAAGATTAAAGGAAACAACAGAGGAACAATGTGTGTCAATATAGAGAGACAGACTTCACCTTTGAGCCTTGTTCTGAAAGATGTTAGGTGTGTCAGAAAATAACAGTAGAAAACAGCATAATTATTACATTTGGTGATGAATTAAGAAGCCTTGACTAATATTCATTTATATGGGTGTTCAGCATGTGTATTTTATCTCAGCCGTTTCCCTCTGGATTTTTGTTATGTAGTGTTTCTTTTCCAGAATAGCAACTTCCATATCTTGTGAAGAGTGTCCTGGTAGATTGAAATGATTTGAGACAGATTTCTGAATAGCAATTTCTGATATCTGATTTATAGTTGACTATTTGGAGGAATGTGCTGGCTTACACTGACTTTTTCAACTGATCTGGGGAAATCTTTCTGTGTTCAAGTTCATTTTCCATTCTTTTATTTAAAAGAAGTTGTTTTATTTTATGGGTTGCTCATAGATGAAGGGGAAAAATTGAAAAGCCAGTTGGTCTACTCTAAAGGAGAGGAATGCATCTCAATTATATTTGTCAACTCTCAAGTCATTTTAAAAAACACAAATCTTTCAAGAAGTGCATCAGTTATAAACTGGCTTGTAAGCCTAGTACGTGAGTAAGGCCTTTAAGTCAGAGCCCTTCAATGTGCTTTAAACAAACAAACGTCAGCACCACATGACCAGCTTTTGTATTAAGAAAAACCTTTGATGTGGAAATTACATTTTATTTCAAAACGGAAGGCTCAGAAACCTTGCCTTGCCTTCTGTAAGTAATATTACTCCATCTGTGTTTGTGCTTTTCCCTTGATTGATATGCTGACATTTTATAAAATGATGCACTCAAGATTTCAAAGCATTTGGGGAGAAGCTTATACAAGGCTTGCAGGTTTGCCAGAAAGTGGAAAGGGAAAACCAGTCACTTCTGTGTTGTTTGCTGGTTTGCAAAGGACTTTATCTGTTTGAATCTTAGTTCTAGTGTAGCGGAATATCTAAGAATAGGCATGGCCACTGTCTTCAGACAAAAATGCAGAAACTGACCAACCTGGGATATTTATATGAATCCAGAGTGACTATGTTATGTAACATCTACATGAAACCTCCAGGAGAGGTTGTCTGGAGTCTTGAGATTCGGCGTCACCAATGTGCGGATGACACCCAGCTCTATCTCTCCTCTCCATCTAAATCCAAGAAAGCTGTTTTGGTTCTAGATCAATATCTGGTGTCAGAAACGGACTGGATGTGGGTGAATAAGCTGAAATTTAATTCAGACAAGACAGAAGTGCTCCTGGTCAGGTGAAAGGCAAATGAAGGAATAGGGGTAGATAGGTAGGTAGGTAGGTAGGTAGGTAGGTAGGTAGGTAGGTAGGTGAAGTAAAGGTAGGTAGGTAGGCAGGCAGGCAGGCAGGCAGGCAGGCAGGCAGGTGAAGCAAAGGTAGGTAGGTAGGAAGGTAGGTAGGTAGGTAGGTAGGTAGGTAGGTAGGTAGGTAGGTAGGTAGGTAGGTAGGTAGGTAGGTAGGTAGGTAGGTGGGTGGGTGAAGCTGTTCACAAATAGGAGAGAGTAACACCCAAACACATCCTGTTTGTCATTTGAAGGATGAAGTGATGGAGAACATTTTGCACTAAGGGAAGGGGAAATCAAAAATGATACCGTAGACTACAGATGGGCACAGACCTCTAACAGCCCAAGAGGTGTTCCGTGATTTGGCTCCCTCCCTCCTCTACTAGGCACCCACTCAGAGGCACCCCTCTGGCTTCCCTGCTCTTCCTCTTTCCGCCACTGCCTCTGAGTGGGTGCCCGCCAGACGGGGCAGGGCGCTGAACTGCAAAACTCCTCTTGAACTGTCAACCAAACCGGCCCGAATTGCCGAACTGACAGTCCATGCCCATTTCTACAGTAGACTGATCTGCTGGTGTCAAAGATGAAGGCGAACGGCCGCCAAACTCCTCGAGAAATCCCAAGCTTGCCCCACGGCAGTCACTGAAATGCTAGGGAGAACTCCGAGTGAGCTCGTCACAAACCTGAAACCACTCCACCAAATATTTAATGGCGCTGTAGGACCAAGAGAAAGCCTTCTGTCTCTGTTTAATAGCTCTTTTACATTCTGGAAGATTCTTTTTTTTATCATCCTTTTGCTCAGGCATATTAACTAAGCTTTATTGAAATATTATTACAATACTAGGGATGAGTGTGTGTGCATGTCTAATATGACATAATGGATCTTCTACTTTACTTCGTTATGTTCTATCAAGTCAGAACTGACTTATAGTGATCCTAACAGGGTTTTCGTGGTAAATGAGATATTTAAGGAGTGGTTTAACCAGTTCCACCTCACCAGCTAATTGCTACAGCAATCAAATCCAAATGTCCTTCATCCTACTCTGTTACTCTGTCTACTACAAAACACTTGGTGTCTCCTTCACATATATGAGGGGAATCTATGTGCTCATGTCTTCAAGCTCAGAGAACACACACTCTCTTTATCTCTCTTTCCCTCCCTCCCTCTCCCCCTGCAACCACTCCACCAGCTATTTCACGGAGTTGTAAAGCAAAGAGAAAGACTTACATCTTTGTTTAGATTGTTTTTTTAATCTTCTGGAATATTCTCCCCCACCTCCATTATCCTCTCACTCAGGTTCATTAACTAAGCTTTACTAAATATATATATATATTGTGCTACTACTAGATTTGTGTGTCTGTGTTTGCGACTGATATGACAGCATACAGCATGCACAGAAGCACTGGCTAGTTATTAAGAAAGATTCAAGCAACCTATTCAGTGCTTCAGAATTTTAAACAAGGCAGCAGTTATCCTGGTTGTCACAGATTATTCTGTCTGGGGCAAAACGCAGAGTGATGGGGGACTCTTTTGTGCACTCCATGCACAAAAGCTCATGCTATCCACTGTGGGAACTCTTTTGAAAGCACCAGAACGTGTTGCAATCCTTGTCATGTTGCAATGCATGACAACCAAAGGATTTCCATCTCTAGTTTAAGATATGGTCTTCTTTGCATTAGAAATTCAAATGTTGGATACAAATTAGCTGATTTGGTTGGTGCAGCAGTATGTTCAAGCCATGTGAGGATCCTGGACAGACACAATGTATTTGCTCCATGGACAATCCAGGATTTGTGGACAAGACAAAGACATTGGATCTTGGGTTGAAGTCAGACGCTTCATGCCTCCCTGCAGAGGACAGGATGTTGTGCCTGCTGCACTTGTCAATTTCATGGACAAGTATGTGTGATCTCATAATCCTCTTTACTCCCCTGCCCCAATGTGTAGTGAGTGGCATCTCAATCTGTCCCTCCTCCCATTCTTCTTCTTTTATCATGCAGATGGTTTACAGGTAAAGGTAAAGGTAAAGGTTCCCCTTGACAATTTTTGTCCAGTCGTGTTCGACTCTAGGGGGCAGTGCTCATCCCTGTTTCCAAGCCATAGAGCCAGCATTTTTGTCCGAAAACAATCTTCCATGGTCACATGGCCAGTGCGACTTAGACACGGAATGCTGTTACCTTCCCACCGAGGTGGTCCCTATTTATCTATTTACATTTGCATGCTTTCGAACCGCTAGGTTGGCGGGAGCTGGGATGAAGCGACGGGCGCTCACTCCGTCACGTGGATTCAATCTTACGACTGCTTGGTCTTCTGACCCTGCAGCACAGGCTTCTGCGGTTTAGCCCACAGCGCCACCGCGTCCCTAACATAGAAGGATTCAATATCCCTTTATGCCGAAGTCTGGCTAATGCACATGCGGCTGAATGCATCATCTGCATTTGGAGTTGAATACTTGATTCGCAGGTGCCTAGCCTAAGCAAGGGGGCATGCTTGCCTTGGCTTCTGACCTTCCTAGAGGGTGTTGAGTTGGCTAGCATTTCAAACAGATTATTGGCTTTAGCACAGGCAAGTCATGACGGATGCCAATTATATGTGTCAGTCTCAGACTGTTCTCTCTGCATCGGCCCAAATAAACTGTTGTGTTGGAATGCTTATTGCACTTTAATAATTAAAGCAATGTGGCAACTTTGTCTTTTTCTGGTGGTTGAAAACTTCGCTCTGTTTGCTTGTTAAGGAACATCCAAATTTGCCAATCCTTTGGAAAAAGGAATGGAAAGATCTTGAGATTTTAAATGTGAATGTGGGGGAGAAAGCAAAATTAACTGATTCACCCCTTTTGGATTTTGAGTGTCTTGCTCTGAAAGCTTTGATTGTCAACTTTGAATCCCTAGGTTTCTGTTATGGCACTCATCTCCTTATTTAATTAGCAGTTTTTCTCTTCAGCAGCTATGTGCCAGGCCAATACTCGCACCATGCTGGGCAAAAATCACCCTGGACCCATTTTAATTGTGTTTAATTGTTTTTATCTTTTATTGTATTTTAATCGTTTTTCAATTGTGAGCCGCCCAGAGACCTTTGGGTAGAGTGGGCGGCATATAAGTTGAATGAATGGATGGATGGATGGATGGATGGATGGATGGATGGATGGATGGATGGATGGATGGATGGATAATCTATTGAAGGAGCCTGGAATTTGGTTATCTGCAATTTCACTTATCCATGATTTGAAAATATTAAAAAATATTGAAAGAAAAAACTAGAAATATGTTTTTTCATCATGTATTTATCAGAACTGGCCACTAAAGGGAGCCATTTCTGGTAATACATAATTAAAATACTTTTTTCCTGTATTTTTTCTTTCTTTTATCATGCTATGTATATCATTCACTATTATCCATAGTTTTCAGCGGCTACAGAGGGGTTTGGAACCAAGCCTCCATGTATATGGAGACCCTACTCTGTTCCATTTTTATTGCAAAGAAAAGCTCATTTCGTTGGAGAAATGCTTGATCTGGATGCTTCTTGGATAAAGGGAACAAAAAACTTTTACTCACAGTGCATGGCTTAGTTCTTTTATACATCTTCCTCATCCATTGTCTAACAAAATTATTCTGAGTAGCATACAAATACTGCTGGCTTCCAAGATGTCAGTCATAACTCATAAGTCCCAGTTCAATAAGTTGTGCTAACTGGAACTAAACACCCTTAGCATCTGGAATAAAAGCATAAAAAAGAAAAAAAATCAAAAGAAGAAAAGCAAGAGCCATTCCCTTTTAATCCAGTACCTGGATATTGCTGTTAATAGATTAATTAGTTCCCTATGCATTGCTGATTAGGCTAAGTCTTAAATATGTATACCTTCCTTTTGAATAATATTCTAAGCTGAGAAAGAGGGGGAATTAATAGCAAACTCCTTTTTATAAGTTCACCTGATTTACATGCTCCAGCCAGTAATGGGGAGGTTTTAAAAATGTGGTCTCTATGGTAACAAGGCGACCTCACTGATCAGCTGCAATGATTGTATTCTCCTAAATGGACCAATTATCACAGCCTTCGGATTTTATTTTATTTTTTTCAATTTTCTTTATTTACTTGCTTTGCATTTTTACTTGAACTTCTCAGAACTCTTTAAATTGATTTGGGGCGGCTGGGCGGGTGTCCGTCTACAAACTTGGATCTCAGTTGTCGCTGCCCGTGTTGTTTAAGGGGGCAGGTAAGTTCCACAGTGTCATCCTTTCTAAAAAGTTCGCCTTCCAGGCAGTATCTTCCAGCTTTCGTTTTCCTCAGCTCTGCCCTTCTGCTACATTTCCACCTAATCTACCTAAAAGATGGTCTCTTCCTCTTCTCTTCCCCCGATTCTTCCTTTATTTTCTTCCCCTCACCGTCATGTCACTTTCAAAACAACAGACTTTTAGAGCACCTTTAAAAAACCCCCAACACATTTCATTCATCACAAGCTTCTGCAAACTCCAGTCCACCTCTTTCAGACTTAATGGAGAAAAGTCTGTATTGTTGTTCTGATGTGCTATGAAGTCACCTCTGATTAATGGTGACCCTATGAAAGAGAGACCTCCAGAGTGCCCTGCCCTCAACTGTCCTTCTCAGCTATTGTAAACTCAAACCTATGGCTGCCTTTAGGGAGTTGATTCATCTCATATTCGGTCTTCCTCTTTTCCTGCTGCCTTCAATGTTTTGAAGCATTATTGTATTTTCCAGAGAATCCTGCCTTCTCATTATGTGCTGAAAGCAGGACAACCTCCGTTTCATCATCTTTGCCTCCAGATAAAGTTCAACCTTGATCTGATCTGTTGTTGTTGTTGTTGTTGTTGTTGTTGTTGTTGTTGTTGTTGTTGTTGTTGTTGTTGTTGTTGTTGTTGTTGTTGTTGTTGTTGTTGTTGTTGTTGTCACCTCTTTTCAGTAATATTATGAATGAGTGATCTCCAGAACGTCTTGTCAACTGTGCTTCTCAACAACTGCACATTCAAATCTATGGCTTTCCTGTAGGGAGTTGAAACATCTCCTATTTGATCTTCCTCTTTTCCTGCTGTCTTCAACTTTTCGAAGCATTATTGTCTTTTCCAGGAAAATCTTGCCTTCTCATGATGTGGCCAAAGTCAGACAGCCTCAATTTCATCATAGACTCAGACATGTATAGACATGCCAGGGGATGGGTGGGGTGAAGGATATGCAGTGTAATAGAAATGATAAAGGTAGAAGCATGTTTGTGGTTCCTGAACAGTGGTTGTTAAGTGTCTGTTAACAGGCACTGACAGGTGACAAGTGCAGGTCTTGCTTTTCTTTAAAAGGTGCTAAAGATCATTGGGGGTCGGGGATGGCATGTACATCAATCCACAAGCTTTGAAGGATATTCCTTACACATGGAATCATTCATATCTTTAAAAAATCTGAGCAGCTAAAAAAGCATACAGGTGTGCATTAGAGGAAGTGTGAAGGAAAATGCATACAGAAAATACACATTTCCATGGGAAGAGAAACCTGATTGAACCACAGACCAGATAGAAATGTGGATAAGTTCTGGAAAAGTGCCATAAAATCAAGACTGAGACTTATTCATCTTGTTCCTCAGTAGTGACAAATTGGAACAAGTTCAAAGGAGGGCGACAAGGAGGATCAGGGGCCTGGAAACCAAGCATTATGAGGAAAGGCTGAAAGAACTGGGCATGTTTAGCCTTGAGAAAAGAAGACTGAGGGGACACAGGATAGCGCTTTTCAAATACTTGAAAGGCTGTCATACAGAGGAGGGGCAGGATCTGCTCTCGATCAGCTTGGAGTGCAGGACACACAACAATGGGCTCATGTTAAAGGAAGCCAGATTTCAGCTGAATGTCAGGAAAAACTTCCTAACTGTTAGAGCAGTACGTCAGCGGAACCAGATACCTCAGGAGTTGGTGAGTGCTCCAGCACTGGGGGACGTGGTGGCGCTGTGGACGGGATGTGGTGGTGCTGTGGGCTAAACTGCAGAAGCCTGTGCTGCAGGGTCAGAAGACCAGCACTTGTAAGATCGAATCCACGCGACGGAGTGAGCTCCTGTCGTTTTGTCCCAGCTCCCGCCAACCTAACAGTTCGAAAGCATGCAAATGCGAGTAGATCAATAGGGACCACCTCGGTGGGATAGCGTTCCATGTCTAAGTCGCACTGGCCATGTGACCACGGAAGATTGTCTTCGGACAAATGCTGGCTCTTTGGCTTGGAAACGGGGATGAGCACCGCCCCCTAGAGTCGAACACGACTGGACAAAAATTGTCAAGGGGAACCTTTACCTTAAAAGTCTGTATTGTTGTTCTGATGTGCTATGAAGTCACCTCTGATTAATGGTGACCCTATGAAAGAGAGACCTCCAGAGTGCCCTGCCCTCAACTGTCCTTCTCAGCTATTGTAAACTCAAACCTATGGCTGCCTTTAGGGAGTTGATTCATCTCATATTCGGTCTTCCTCTTTTCCTGCTGCCTTCAATGTTTTGAAGCATTATTGTATTTTCCAGCACTGGAGGCATTCAAGAGAAACTTAGACAACCCTCTGGCAGATCTGCTTTGATTTGTATTCCTGCATGGAGCAGGGGGTTGGACTTGATGGCCTTCTAGGCCCCTTCCAATGTCATTATTCTATGATTCAAAGTGGGGAGATTTGGGGCATCTCCTCTGAGGTCTACCCAGAGGCCCCCCACACACCGGTGGGAAGATTACTTACGTTTCATGGCAAGGCTATTGGACTTCTTAGCATAGCCAGGAAGAAGTGTTATTTGCTTTGGACTACAGAGCACAAAAAGTGTTGTCCTTGAGGAATGAAAGAAGAATGAATGAATGTCAAAAAGAAATCCAACTACTTTAATACTTGTCAACCGTTTTAAACTCCTGTGGGGTGGTGTTGGGTGGCGGAGATGTATTATGTTGTGGTGCTTATTATGTACTACAAAGCATCCCAAGGAACTTGTGTGTGATCAGTGTCACCAATCACCAAACTGTGATCCATTTATTCTTTGCTACAGGACTTTTTTTCTCTTGACAGTATACATGGATCTTTTCTTAATAAAAGGCAAAGAAAGGCCCAAGAGGAATGGAGCACTTCAGTAGAAGTTTATTCTTTCTCCCTTGTTCTCCATCTCTTTTTTGTTTGTTTAAAATATCAAGGATTTCCCAGAAGATCAGGGAAATGGTGTCAACTCATGCATTACAGGGTGGAAGGACTGCCTTTGCTATCATTTTGTAGATGAGCAATGTTACCCAAAGGGGTCTGGGAAGATTCCACTGAATCAGGTTTTCTATGGGGATTATTTCTGGTATGCATGTCCTAGACTAGCTGTGGGCCAAAAGGAATTTGCATTGTGCACTCCAATCATTTAGGGAATGCTGCAGATGCACCTGGAGGTGTGTGTCCATATACTTATCATAAAATCATCATAGGGTTGGAAGGGATCTTGGAGGTCTTCTAGTCCAACCCCCTGCCCAAGGCTGGAGACCTCCTGCCATCCTGGACAGAGGGGTGTTCAATCTTTTCTGGAAAACCTCCAGCGATGGGGCACCCACAACATTGGGAGGCAAGCTGTTCTACTGCTTAATGATTCTCACCGTCAGGAAATTCCACCTTATTTCTATTTTATTTATTTATTTATTCTATTTATACCCCACCTATCTGATCATCTCGACCACTCTAGGTGGCTTATTTCCAGGTTGGATCTCCCTCTGATGAGTTTCAACCCATTGCTTCTTGTCCTACCCTCAGACGCAATGGAGAATAAATTGATGCCCTCCTCCCTATGGCAACCCTTCAGATATTAGTATCAAATGGTGTAACCAATTAATACGTCTACACAACATGATGTCTTTTTTATCTATGAAGATCTGTAAGTAGACAGAACATTTTATTCTTTCTCATTACCAGTGTCTCTGAGTGAATGTTGAGGCAAACTATCCAATAAGGCATGGTTTACTGAGGGAGACTTGAAATCAGTCTTCTCTGCAGATACCTGAACCATTTTATCCACTGTGTAATTAGAGGAAAGTTTATTTTTAAGCTACACTCAGTTCATTGTGCACTGTGCCCAATAGAATCTCCTCATGGTCTCCTCAAGGTCAGCTTATTTATTTATTTATTTATTTATTTATTTATTTATTTATTTATTTATTTATTTATTTATTTATTTATTTATTTACTTACCTACCTACCTACCTACCTACCTACCTACCTACCTACCTACCTACCTACCTACCTACCTACCTACCTACCTACCTACCTACCTTATAGACCACCTGACTCAGTGTGAACACCTCAGGGTAGTTTCAACAGTGGAATGGACTATCATGAAAGCCTGTGGACTCTCTGTTGTCAAAGGTCTCTAAAAAGAGGGGTGCTTTGGCTATGGACTTCCTGCATTGGCAGGTTTTGGCACTATATAACACCAGGGAATCAAGAAATCTGTAATTCTAGGAAATGTTTATGTTTCCACAAGTAATGTTCATAGAGATGTGATCATGTCATAGCCATATTATGATCTTTGTATCCCAAGAGGGTTTGGACAAATTTGCCTATCTCCATCTGTTACAAATCAATGTCCCCAATGAACCAGCGGGTTTGAGACTGTTATTGTCTGAGAACATTACATGGAAGAAAAGGAACAACTCAATGCACAATGTGATGTGACATCCAGCCACTTGGCTGTTACATCAAAGGACAAAATGGTACACTTAGAACACCCAGCCATGTTTGCGAGAGTATTCTGTGACCTGTAGTTTAAAAGTAATTTTTCCCAGCTCTGCTTCCCAACAGTGTGGAACAGATAGTTAAAGGTGCTTCATACACTTGATTTTACATCAATAAGTGCACAACCAGCATGAACACATAGACAAACATCATATTGGAGTGTCCAATCTGGCTTTTGAATGTGTCGCTAGTAGGACCTCAAGCTGTCAGAATCATGTTATTATGGAAATCAAGACTCATGGCAGCTGATTTTCATCCTGCTATAGAAGACTCTTACCCCCCTCCACATGCTCCTAACCAGATTGTCATTTTTATACTTATGTTCACTTTAATGTGCACATTTTTCAGCAAACTGTGGAAAGCTTCCTAATTCCATAATTAGCTTTTTAGACTAAATCGTTCCACCCTATCATCGTCATTAATTTTTCAAATACCTCGGGTAAGTTTCCCTGCCTTAAATGCTAGCTCGTTAACCTGCTGCTTATATGTAAACTGAGTGCGTCTGGACCGAATTTTGCTTCTGACCAGTTGGAATGGCATTTATGAAGGTGCTCAAGCTGTGCAGGTATAGTAATTGTGTCTCGAAGTTCTAGTCCCCCTACAGATGCACTTCTATTCATCTCGGGCCTGGAGTCTCAGACTTCCAGAGTTCTGTGTCTTGTGAAGAAACGGCACTGCTTGTTTTCTTCCTGAAATGCAGGGTTACTGAGTACAGCTCACAAAGACTGAGGAACAGGGATTTAGAGATCTTTTGCAAAAATTGTGAAATATTAAAGAAAGAAGAAGCAGCACCCACACACGGATCTTGCTCTGTCAAGCTTCTGCTACTAGAACTCTTTGCCTTTCCCAAGACAGTAGCTGATGTCCCTGTGTTTTTCTTGATCTGTGGTAGGAGCAGCAGCGGTGGTGATAGCTATGGGATATTATTAGAATCATAGAATTGTAGAGTTGAAGGGGACCCCAGGGCCATCAAATCCAGTCCCAAAGAAGGAGGAACTCCACAGCTAAACTATCTCCAACAGATGGTCATCTAATCTCTGCTTTAAAAATTCCAGTGATAGAGAGTCCACCCCCTCTGAGAATGTCCACTCCATTGTTGAACTGTTCTTACTATCAGTAAATTCTTCCTATTTTTTAGGCAACACCTCCTTTCTCATAACTTGAACCCATTACTTCAAGTCTTACCCTCAGGAAAAAGCATATAGTTGTTATATTTTCAACATGTTGTTGTTTAGTCGTGTCCGACTCTTCATGACCCCCACGGACCAGAGCACGCCAGGCCCTCCTGTCCTCCACTGCCTCCTGGAGTTGTGTCAAATTCATGCTGGTTGCTTCAATTACATTGTCCAACCATCTCGTCCTCTGTCATCCCCTTCTCCTCTTGCCTTCACACTTTCCCAACACCAGGGTCTTTTCCAGGGAGTCCTCTCTTCTCATGAGATGGCCAAAGTATTGGAGCCTCAGCTTCAGGATCTGTCCTTCCAGTGAGCACTCAGGGTTGATTTCCTTCAGAATTGATAGGTTTGTTCTCCTTGCAATCCAGGGGACTCTCATTTTCAACATGACAGCCCTTCAAATATTTGAAGTTGGCTGTTGTATTACCCCACAGTCTTCTCTTCTTCAAGCTTATCTCTAGTCCTTTCTTTACCAGCTGCCAAGCAAAAGATGGTTCTTCACTGGGACATAACTTGGTGTGACCAAAAGCTGTGGAGACATACTTTTTCTAATCCATTCAGGAGTTGATGAAAAGCTAAGTAACATATCTACGTGCATGAAACATCCCAGACTCATGAGATAACAATTTCCAGAGGCCAATATATTCTTTATCCTTTTTCCATACTAACCCCTTGTTCTGGACCCAAAGAAACTTTTTATGTTTTTCCTCTGCCCAATTTCCAAGTCTTCTGCTCTGTATGAAAGCCCAACATACATATAAATGGTGACATCCACAGGATGTCAGCTGGTGACTAGGGACCCATCATGGGATTTTGGTGTCCAAGTGGAGATCATACTTTGAGGCCAACTTGGTCCCTGGTCAATGTGAAGTCTTGGGTTTGGGTCAGAATTGGGCTGAGAAAGCCTCCCCAGAATTGACTGGTCAAGTCAGGGCTGCCATTTTTAGCAGAGCCCGTGGGTCAGGGAGCTCATCCTTCTAGGATGGAAGAGGTAGACAAGACACCTCTCAGATTAGGCTTAGGTTCCATATTATGGAGAGACTGGACTAAAGGCATTTAATAATTAATAAAATTGTGGACCTTTTCAACCCATCCCTTCCCTTTTTCTTTTATTGTTGGTCAGGGATACAAGAAATGCTGAGACCGAGGAACTAGGAGGGAAGTGGCCAACCTCAGAGAATTCTTTTCTACACTGAGCAGATGTTTGAGTGGCATGTTTATCCAGATGTTATATGGGTGAATCATTTCCATAGCTGCAGTTACTCACAAAGCCCTCTATAGCCAGAGTATCTTCTGCCAAACTCTTGCAGTTCATCTCAACTGAGTCAGACTGGAGAGAAACTCAGAGATACCTTCATTTTCTGGGACTTGGGGGCTGTTGTTCTTCAGAGACTCCTTCCTCCTCTAGAAAAGTTGGATTCTTTCTGCATCCAGTGCCTCAGGAGAGGGGCTACTATCTGAGACCTCAAGCTCTTCAAGAGTCCAGACTCCTCAACTGAGATATGTTATTCTGGATTTTAAGCCTCAGAGGAAGACTTGTTCAACCTGCTCAACTGGAAATGGGACAAGTCCAGATTTGAGACAGGTACTACTACAAACACGCATGTGCATGCATGCATGCACGCACGCACGCACACACACACACACACACACACACACACACACAAGCACTATGTCAAACTGCTCCATCAAGTGGAATCCTTTGAGACAAAAAAAACATCTTTATATCCTCATTCCATATCCTTCCATTTAATGCACAATTTAATTGGCATCAGGTTGAGTGAAGAGGAGAGCCCTTGGCTGTGTTGGGAGACCCCCAGACTTGTATCAGTTCTGACATATTTATTGAGAATTCAAAACACACTGAAACACGGTCGGACACATACGGCTTCTGTCCTGACGCATCGACACAATGGAGTTGTGATTCCCCTTCAGGACTTCAGAAAAGCATGGCAAGAAAAAGAGAAAAAAGAGGACAGTCTTCATGTCTCCTTTTCAAATAGAATTGGAGAAAAGTAGACAAAAAGTGCAAATAGCAACTGAAAAATAAGGATCAGCACTTGAAGATCAATGAGAAAGCAAATGCTTAGGTATAGAGATGGGCATGAACTGGAAAACCAACACTTCACCATGGTTCATGGCTAATTGTGAACTATGAACGATCATGGACCCTGGAACCATGAAGTGGTTCATCGTTCGTTTCTCTGGTTCCTGCCTGGGGAGGACCTACCTTCTCCTACCATCAATAACCTGGTTCATCAGATTCATGCCCATCTCTACTAAGGGAGTATTAGGATCTACGTTAAGAAAGCCAATGCGCTCTAACATTACGGTGCACAATTCTAATTTAGAAGATCCAAGGTCATGTCTCGCCTGCATTTTGAAGCTTACAGGATGACCCTTGGTCAGCCAGTCTGCAGGGACAGTTAAAACAGCAGCTTTGCAATTAAAAGCTGCATTCCTTTAAGAATTTGTGGACCTTTGTTTTTTCTACCGATCATTTCTCAGATAGGAACATTGCATATGAACTTGTCTTTGTCTCAGTCATTGGTCCTTGGAAGAAGAAAAAAGGAAAGGAGTCATTTGCTGAATGATTCCACCAAGACAGATGCAGTGAAGAATGTGTCTTGGGAGAACAGAACTCTACTATCATCTAATCAAAGAGCTGCTAAGGTTCCTTATTTAAAAATTATTATTAAATGAACTACAACATAGATATAAAATACATAAACCAGAATACAAATTAACTGTGTTCCCCACCACCATAATCGGGACCTCTTGCAGTAGTCCTCTTCTTCCTCTATCTTTATTCTTCTTCATTTATTGTCCACTTCTCCAGAACTGCATTGATTCTTGATTTGGAGCTTTCCCTTTTCCTCTTGTTAGCACATATTCCAGAAATCTGCCCCATATATCATAAAATTTATTATTTTTCATCTCTCCTTTCTTAACCTTTAAATTACAAGTTAACTTATCATTTATAGCAATGTTCCATATTTCATTGTACCATTCTTCCATTCGAAATTCCAATTTTGATTTCCAATTCCTAGCTATTATTAATCTAGCTGTTAATAAATTGTTAATCAACTCTCTAGTTGTCATATCGTATTCCACATTCTCAAATATTGATAACAGAGCAATCTCAGGATTAAATTCTATATCTTTTTCACACATGTCATTTCCAAAATCTTTGTACTTTTTCACATTCCCACCACATATGAAAGTATGTACCAATTTCCTTCCCACATTTCCAACAGATACCTAGATAAGTAGCGTTAATTTTATTCAATTTTATCGGTGTCAAATCCCACCTTAGGCCCAATTTGAAAAAATAATTCTTTTATTCTCACTGACACAAATCGTAAAACCCTCATTTTCCATATCTTCATCCATTCTTCACCATTTATTCTTTTTTCCTAAGCTGCTAAAGTTCCTGTTTTTGCCTGGAGCTCAATGAAAAAACCAGAGGATGAAGAATGAAGCCAATAAATTTCAAATCCACAATCACCATCATCTTAGAACTGCAGAGCTGGAAGGAACTGTATGGATCATGGAGTCCAGTCGCTGTCAAGGAGGCACAGTGGGGAATCGAACTCGCAACCTCTGGCTCCACAGCCAGATGTCCATAGCACTGACATGCATGCATACTTGCTCTGTCCCTTAGATCACTGGTTCTTAACCTTTGTTACTCAGATGTTTTTGGACTGCAACTCCCAGAAGCCTTCACCATCAGCTCTGCTGGCTGAGGTTTCTGGGAGTTGCAGTTCAAAAACACCTAACAAAGGTTAAGAACCACTGCCTTAGATCAGTGGTTCTTAACCTTTTTGAAAGAAACACCCCCTTGAGCCATTGAGGAAGTTATCATCGCCCCCCTCCCTGAGGTGATATCTTACCTACCTACCTACCTACCTACCTACCTACCTACCTACCTACCTACCTACCTACCTACCTACCTACCTTGTCTCCCTCCCCACCCGGGTGCGAGGCAGTGCTTCACGGGGTGAGGATGAGGACCCAAGAGACCCTTTCCTTCCACCCAATCCACACTCAGTGCTCCCCTAAAGGAGAAAGGCGAGATGTGGCAGGTAGAAAGAGCTGGATCATCTGGCGGCAGCAGCAGCACCGGATCTACTGCCAGCACTGCGGCTGCAGTCGCCTTCACAGGTTTGGCTCGCTCCAGCGCCCCCCTACCGCCCCCTTCTGTTCTTTCACCTCCACACTGCCCCTTTTTGTTCTACCGCACCCCTGAAAAATGAAATCGCCACCTGGGGGCATTATTGCCCACATTAAGAACCACTGCCTTAGATGATCATTTAGCAATGTACCACATGCACCTCCCACCATGCCCTTCCTTTTCTTTTCTAAAATTTAATTTAAACCTGAGGCTATCCAGGAAATTGCTCCCTTGCTTTAACAAAATATAAAAAGAGAAGACTCCCAACAGCATCACAGGTTAGAAGTGGCCATTTGGGTGTCGGGTGAGAGGTAATTTGTCCAGCAACGCTGACTGGATGGGCCCAGGAGTGAAGGTGGAAAAAGAAGAAAAATATAATCTAACCCACCCAACTCCCAAGATTGAGTGGGAAGAAAAACACTTTGGGTGGCCTTCGTTAGCCCGTGAAATTTATAAAGATTGCTGGAGATCTTCCGAGCTTCGCCCAGGAACAGGAAAACGAGAGGTAAAAAATGTTTCTTTTGCTCCTGCTCGAGCAAAACGTTCAATTAAAATTCAATTACAAAGAGGAATAAGGCCGGGAGCATCCGGCTGAACTTAGAAACAGCGGCGAGAGACAGAGGAGAATGAGATAACGGACCCCGAGGCTAACGTAGGTTGGAGAAGGGTGACTTTCAGAGCCCTCAATTATATGTAGGATCAGGTTAAAATGTTATAATAGGATAGCCCGGCTTGTGAACACATATTCCTCCCTTAGCCCAATGAGGCTTTTCATATTCCTAAAATGTCTCATCAATAGCGGGTTTACTGGAAATTGACAAATTGATTTGCAAAACAATGGAAGCCCCAAACGTTGCTGGAAGAAGATTTTTTTACCGGAATAAGACAATGCATTCTCAGTTCTGCATCTCAGAAATCATCATGGAGAAAAACCGTAAGGTAATTGCAGTGTGAAATCACGCCGAGAGCATTCAGTTTTGAATGATGGGTGGTCAAATGTCCCCCATGAACACAGGTAAGTGACCATCACAAGAGCCTTCCCCTGTTGTTTGTTCCAAGCAGCTGCTGTTCAAAGGTAGTGCTTCTTCGTGTTCCTTTCAAACCAGAGGATGGACTTCATGGCAACTCTTTATTCTGCTCTGAAGTAGCTGGGAAGGACGGCGGGCATTCCCCATTCCAGCAACTGGGAAGGGGGCAGGTGGACAAAACAAAAGAGTCTTTGCTTGCTGGAGTGAGGGTGGGGCCAGAAGCCTTAAAAGGCCAGCCCCACCCTGAAACTGGCCTCTTTCACTTTTGCTGCTGCTGGATTTATTATTTATTCATTATTTTATTTATATTTGTTTCTTAAATGTGTATACCGCCCCATTAATGCAGGTGGACACCCTCTGGATGGTTTACCGTCAACTAAAAAGCAATACATGCAAGGAAAGATAAAAGACAAAAGGACCGTTAATCAACCTCTAAGATGTGTGCATGCGCACTCACCCAGAGCTCCATCAGGGCTGCACATGGGCAGTCGGCAACCAGTTTGTTCACTTCCTCTTTTGAATGAAGCCCCGCCCACCCCTGCACGCACATCAAGAGGCAGAAACATCAGCATAAAATGAGGCACAGAGCATATAAACCTGTAGAGAAGTGGAAAACACATCAGGCAGGGTTGCCAAGAAAGGCCTCTCTGTAAAGCAGTATCTTCAAAGATGGGCGGGATATAAATCAAATAAATAAATAAATAAATTTCTGAAGGATAGGAGGGAGGGGCCAGGGGCGGTTCCACTGGCACTGATTCCAAAGTGTTGGAGCCACCACCAACAAGCCCCTGTTTCTAGGATTTCTTGGCCTCCCTTGGAGTGGCTAATCGGAGGGTTAGGGCCTGAGAAGACCTCATGTGTCAGGTGGACGACTTTAGAAAAAGATGCTCTGACAGATAATGTGGCCCCAAACTGTGAAGGGCTTTAGAGATGATCATCAAGACCTTGGCTCTGACCTGGGATGTGACGGGTAACGAGTGTAGGTGAGCCAAGACTGGGGAAGTGTGGTCAAATCAACACACACCATCCACCAGTCTGGCTCTTGCATCCTGGACCTGCTGCACTCTCTGGGTCAAGCCTCAGGAAAGACCCACGTAGAGAGCATTGGAGGGAGTCAGCAAATGGCTGGGCTGCCCTGGCACCACTGCATGGTTTTGTGGCCTGTTAGGGGCCAAGAATTTTCAGCTGTACCCGGCTGCGAGGCTTCTTGTGAGGCAGGCTGGCAGTGTGCAGACGAGGAACGGAGATAGGAGACAATTTTGGTCTCCCTTTCTTGTGGCCTGGCAGCTTCTGGATGCAAGTGGGGAGTCCGGGAGTCACTTAGGGATGGGGGGCCCCCTGAGTGCTTGGGAGCGCTGGCCGTGGCACAGTGGTGTTGAGGCACACCACAGCAGCTTCTTTGTCCCCCAGAGAGCATAGTCGGCACCATTTTAATGACCGGCAAGGAGAGGGAGTGAGAGCAGCCAGCCGAGGGGCAGCTTGGGTGGCTTGCTGTAGCCACATGGCATTGCCTTCTGCGGCCTACAGACCCTGTGTTTGGCGTACTGGGCTGTATTGGTGAATCGGTGGGTTATTAAAATTCCTGTATGCCCTAGGACTGCCTGGGATGCAGGCTGGCACTCCAAAGAAGGAACTGTGCGTGTTGAAGACTATTCCAGAGTGCCTTTCTCTAGCTAAGTGTGATGGAGATCTGGACTTTTGGGGATAGACTACTCCTATTAGGGGAGTTCTTTGAACCATATTTGGGATGAGGAATTCTACCACCCAAGTTGGGATGTTGGGTAAGGATCTGAGGGAATGCTCCAGTTGAGCCCAGGGGTACTGTGTGTCAGTGAGTCCCTGTGTGGGGCCAGCCCCCTTTGGGGTTTTGGGGGTTATATATACATAAAATTGTGGTCAAATCAACATCAATTTGTGGTGCTGGAGGAGACTCTTGAGAGTCCCCTGCACTGCAAAGAGAACAAACCTATCCATTCTGAAGGAAATCAACCCTGAGCGCTCACTGGAAGGACAGATCCTGAAACTGAGGCTCCAATCCTTTGGCCATCTCATGAGAAGAGAAGACTCCCTGGAAAAGACCCTGATGTTGGGAAAGAGTGAAGGCAAGAGGAGAAGGGGACGACCGAGGATGAGATAGATGGTTGGACAGTGTCATCGAAGTGACCAACATGATTTTGACCGAACTTTGGGAGGCAGTTGAAGACAGGAGGGCCTGTCTCTGGTCCATGGGGTCATGAAGAATCGGACATGATTGAATGACTAAACAACAACAAAATACCTAAAGTGAGAGAGAGAGAGCCGACAAAATGTTGACCCCCTGGCAGCTTTAGAGGCAGGGGTCAGTCTTTCTATTGCACATGCACAGGGGCAATCCACGGCATTGGGTTCGAGGCTGCTGGAGGCAGATGAGTCAACGCAGACTGGAGTGGAGTTGCTGAGTCAAGAGTCGGTGATGCCTGAGGCTGTGGTGGAGCAGAAGAGGGCTGGGGCTGCAGGAGACACCCTGCCTTCAGCAAGAGGTGAGGTAGCATTGGCATCAATCACCATCACCAATTGTTTGGTGCCATGGCTGTGTCCTGGGACTTCTGTGCCCCCCCCAGCCCCAGACCCCTTTTTGGGCCAACTGAAACCTCCATAGGGCACCAGAGGGGGTCATATCCTTTAGAAGAGGATGCAGACAGTGAGAGTCCCCCATGGTCCAATCCAGGCACAATTTTGGTGGCTGGCTGCTCAGGGACCTCCAGCCTTCCAGGGTCCACAACAGTGGGTTGATTCCAATCCAGGGCTTCTCTTCGTGGGATCTGGCCTCTGGAGACTTCCTTCTGCTAGTCACAGGAGAGAAAATCATTAAAATGGAATATGTAGACACTTCCAGTGTATTGAACAGAGAAGTAGAGAAAAAAGACCAGAACGGCTAGGTGACAAAGATAAGAAATGTCATAAAAATATAACGTGCGTAGGTAGGACACCGTCAAATTGGATGCCAGGTTTCTTCATATAAGTGACAGAAATCCAAATGAGATATAAGTCTCAAAATGTATGTATAAAAGATATAAATGATGTACATTCTGATTTAAAAAACATTGAACACATTTTGGCACGTGGACCTATATGTAAAACAAAAATACATTTGTTGGTTTTCATATCCACTGGTGTGCATCATGAAATGTTATTAGCTCACATTGGCTGATTGTCATTATTTGGAGTTCATAGATCATGCTGTGAAAAACTGAACCCATAACTCATCAATACAATATTCTTTGCATGGATATGAACATGAGTACTACTTATAGATGGGCACAGGTTCTCCCGAGCTTTTCGTCACAAACTAATTTTGTAAAGTGAATTCTTATTCATTCTTATCTGTGTTTGTTGTTTGACATCAACTGCAGCATTTTCACTGCATGGCATTCGTTGCTAAGGCTGTCCAAGCTGTTTTAACCAATACTCTACTGCCATCTCCCATCGTATACAAGTTTAATTTCCTTCCTTGGCTTTCTCGGATCCCTGCAGCCACCCCGTTTCCTTTAACCATCTTGCCATTTTGGGCATGAAGGAGAAACTCTTTTGGCCACCCATGTAAACTCAACACAGATGAAGACGGTCGGGTTTTGCTTGGGAGAAGACCCTAACCTTAAGGTGTTGCTGGAGAGAAATCTCAGAGCTGCATACGTACTAGGGCTGTGCATTGATGTTATCCGAATCTAGAATCCCAAACCATACTGGCCTGGTCTGGACTGATTTGTATGCAATCTTGACTGAAGCAAGATGGCAAGTTCAGGATGGGATGAAAGCAAAGTCTATTTGGACCGGTTCAGTGGTTTGAATGTCTAAAATAGGGTGGGATGGAGGTTCAGACTGAAATTAGGGGATTTTATGCATCAGTGATGGTGCAATGAAGGAAACTGGCCTTCAAAAAGTGACAGTTGTAGCATCCAATCTGAGGCCAGAATGTAATTTCTTTGGAACAGGAAATTGGAAGGAACAAAATCTAGAAGTGTCCAGTATGCAGACTAGAGAAGGACACAAATGATTTAGCAGTTTGGCTGCAGAGCTGATCCGTGGGCTCCCCAGCTGCACTTGCCCCACCTCCTCCTTTTTCCCCCAACCTCGCATGCTGCCTGGAGAAAATGTGGCTGGGAGGGACCTTTCTGCGCTGGGGTGACTGTCAATCTCTCCAGCACTAACCAATCATCCCCTCCTACCAGCCACTCAGAAGCAGCCGTGTGGCTTCCCAAGCCTGTCTCCGCTGGGTGCTGCCTCTGAGTGGGTGGTAGGAATGGGATGATTGGTTAGTGCTGGAGAGATTGACAGTCACCCGGGCCCAGAAAGTCCCCTCCCAGCCACATTTTCTCCAGGCAGCATGCGAGGTTGGGGAAAAAAAGGTACCTTCCAACACTCTAAACATCTGAGAGCCCCGTGTAAATGGCAAAGATTTCTTTTCTGTGGAACAAACCAGCCGTAAAATGGCCTTCATTTATATTCAGTGGACACATATCAAGATGGAAAAGGGAAGAGAAAGAATTCACATCTCCCTAGTAATATGAGGTTTCTTCTTTTTCCTGATGAGCTCCAAATTGCTCTCATGCTGAGAGCGGGATGGATTACACTGCAATTTGGTACACCTATCCTCTCTTCTCCTTTCTTTTCAAACCTCTTTCTTCCACGCCTGTCACCAACCGCCCCTCTTGGAGAGGAAAGTCTCTCTTTTGTTGTTCCTTTTTGGTGTTTCGCCCGTCCCCATTCCTTGACACATCAATTCTCTCATCTCCATTTGACTCCCGCCTGCTGAACCTCTTTACAGGTTGTGCCATGTCGGGAGGACAGAGACTATTTCAGGGGGAAGACAGCCGGGCCACAGAAGTGGCTGGACTCAAAACATTCCTGTGATGCTCAGTACTGCAGGGAGGATGATGGAGGAAATATCTTTGCCTCTTTTGCTGTAGGAAAAGCCAGCTGATCAGTTTATTGCTTAGTGCATTAAGCCAAATGGTGAGCATCCTCCCACAGCCAAATTTACTCAGGCAACAAGGTCTGGATAACACAACCCTGCAGAGATCAGCCACTCTTTATTTTATTTTATTTTTGGTAGGAGCTAAGGCTCAATTGCTCACTTTAGATCAGTTCCAAAAAGCCTCTGGTTTCGTGTGTATATATATATTGCACACATTGGTCAGAAGCTTCTTGCTGATTTATACCAGCCTAAGGGCAATCACCTAATGCTTGGCAACAAATTGCCGCTTATTAACAAAGCTTATTCCTGCCTGTGTGTTGATTAAGAGGTCATTGCTGTACCCACAGGGCACCTGCAGAATGAGTGGTCATTTGCCTATCAAGGAAATTATGGGATATGAGGGAAAACTTCCTGACTGTTCGAGCAGTACAACAATGGAACCAATGGTGAGCATTTCAAAGCTGGACACATTCAACAGGACCACCCTCTGTCTGATCTGCTTTGATTTAGATTCCTGCATGGAGCAGGGGGTTGGACTCCATGGCCTTAAAGGCCTCTTCCTTAAAGGCCTGAATCGGCATTTTATGATTCTATGAAAATTGGCAATAGGTTTCTGGCCTTTGCACACTAACCCTATTTGCTTTTTTTCCACATTTCTGTTGTCTTACACTGCTGTTGTTTGCCTTCTTTCTCGTTGAGTGCCTCTTTGAGACCCAGGCCAAAAACAGACCATGGAAACCAAATCCTAAATGTTTCCCAGTGGATGGAAGAAGGTGGAATCCTTGGTAGTGGTACATTTCCTTACTCTGGTGGTACTCTAAATTGACTAGCCAGCATTGTGGTTGTGTACCTAGAGCAGTGTTTTCCAGCCTGGGGGTTGTGGTCCCCAAGGGAGTCACAAAGTGTTTTCTGGGGGGGTCACGAGTCACCTTATATATGTTGTTGTTGTTTAGTTTAGTTATGTCCAACTCTTCGTGACCCCATGGACCAGAGCACGCCAGGCCCTCCTGTCTTCCACGGCCTCCTGGAGTTGGGTCAGATTCATGTTGGTCACTTTGATGACCCTGTCCAACCATCTCGTCCTCTGTCGTCCCCTTCTCCTCTTGCCTTCACACTTTCCCAACATCAGGGTCTTTTCCAGGGAGTCTTCCCTTCTCATGAGAATATATATGTTTTAGCCCTTGTTAAATAATTTGTTCCTGGACCTTTCGGAGTGGGATATTAAAGTAAAATTTTATGGATGTGTATGAGAAACAGGGTCTTTGGGGGCGAAAGAAGCCTCTACTTTCTGAGAAGAGATGACTTCATTAAAAAAAATGCCTTTTTATGCAAACATGGTGATGGGTTTCACAAGTTACTTGGCAACATCATCGTAATTTCATATCCAGGCAATAGACAGGAGGAGGGCAGAGAGAACGGTCAGAAAAGGAAGAACAGTGGGCTGTCTGCATCATCCTTTTAAGGAAGAATCAAAGGTGACTGTGCCAATATCTGTTTTAAAGTCCCTCCCTCTTCAGTGGCTGCCTTAGGCCCCAACAGTGACTTTCCCGTGGTGGGTGAGAAACAGAGAGAAAATAAAGAGAAAACAGAGCACCCAGTTTTGCAAACTGCTACTGGTGCCTTTCTGTCCTGCCTGCATCATTCATGCTATGAGCTCGCCTTACTGTTTCCCTTTCCCCAAAGCAGGGTCTTCATGAACAAATACTGGAAATGCACAGAGACTGTTGTGCACCCAGACCTGGGTTCAAACCTCTGCTTAGCTGTGGTAACTCATTGGAGGGTGACAACGCTGGTTCTCTCCTTGAATATCTCATGTACTTTAAAAAACATGTTTAAGATTGCTATAATTCGGAAGTCATTTGATAGCTCATAACAACAAAACCTAGGACCACTTCATAGGTAAATGTGTGTGTACACCCTTGCACACACGTGTATGGGATGTGCCATTGGTTTTGCCAGTGTGCACAGGAGTCTTTCTCATTTCCACCTTCCTGGATTCATCTGCATCAAACTTATTTATGCCACTCTTGTACTGTATAGCATCGATGCGGTTTTGGTGTCATCACATTCTGTGACATTGCATGGATGGAAAAACCCTCGCATGGGCTCAAGCATAATAACTTGAGCTTTTCTCAGGCAGCAATTATCCAATGACCAGAACTGCAATGTGTTTTCATTCTCTGGTGGTGGAAGGATACAGGCAGTGTGTAATGGAATGTGACTAGAGAAGGCCTAAGGCATCTAAAGATATGCATTTGAACTCAAAATAAATATCTGTACCAGGCAGAAATACAGTCATTGCTATATATTGGCTCAGAGATATTTTTTTTAAAAAATCCAGATTTTTGAATCAGCCTTTATATTTAATGTTTAAAACTATGTTTACAGTGGGACCTGCACAGTTTAATCCATATCCATAGTAAAATCAGAGGTGACCTTCTGTTCTCTGCCTTGGACAACTGAATTGCACCATGGACCTTCTGAATGTAGACCCAGTAGAGGATGGTGATTCTAAGTTTGCTGGTGGGGTGACCCCACTCAGGGTCTTAATTAGAACCTCAAAGGATCTGTCCAAGGTGATGAACTTACTTGGGGCTATAGTTCAGGACCTTGGATAGTCTTGTAAAGTTCAGGAAAAAAACAACAACGTGGATTTACCAGTCCCTCGAAATTGGAATCACTGCCTTCTACCATTCTGGCCAGGTGATCTTCCTCTGCGCTGTTCCTTGATATGGAGCTCAGTTTGGCATAACTGATTGATTTGTTCTTCTCAGCGTGGTCTTAAAACAAATGAATGAACCCAGACCATTTTCTAATCCAGCATCATCTTCTGTGTCCAACCCTCCGACCTTGGGGGTGCCCCTAGAAAGCTCACAAGGGAAACACAACTGTATCAACTTCCTTATATTTCCCAATAATTGGAACCACCAAGCATACATCCTCTGGTGCAGAAGGTAATAGAGAGCTGTGATGAGATACCATTAGCCAAATTTCAAAAGGCCACATCTAATTCTCTTGAAAAGCCACTCAGCCTTCGATATAACATGAGATAGTAAAATTCATAGTTTAAGAATGTGCTAAGGGAAGAATATTTGCTTTCAATGGTCCTGAAGATCTCATCCCTCAGCTGAATGGGCTGAAGTTGTCATATCCTGAAAGGTGAAATAAAGCACCTCACCACCCACTCCTCTTTTGGCATGATGGAGAAGAAGGGTGGACCTTCTTATCCACCTTGAATGTCCCCAGACAGTCCACTTTTCCAGTTCCTGTTCATCGCAGAGGGGAGATGCCAATATTTCTCTTCTTTTCTGCCTTTCTTTCAAGCAACAGGAAATTGGAGGTATGATTTCCACTAGGGAAATGCCACGGGAGAAGGAATTAACCTCTCTCATAGCTCCAAAACACACCTTGTTTGATTTTTGGAAGCTAAGCAGGATCAGACTTGGTTAGAACTTGGATAGGAAATTCCCCGAGGACTTTCATTGATTTCTAGGTAGGGTGAGGAAATATTCCCATCGGAAACTCTGGCGAGCTAGTCAGTGTTGACTCTGTCATGATACATATAACAACACTTCTTGCTCGACAGAAGTGTGAGGAACAATCATGCTGTTCCTCAGCCTTGCTGATTTCTGCTCTTTCAGTGGGACAAGATGCCATAGCAAGGAATCTGACAGCTTGGGGAGATTCCTGCTGAGAGTGAGTTGAGGGCTTTTGGGTTTCTTCATTTAAGATTTCTTTCTATGGCTCAGAAGCCTTTTGTCTCAAAAAAAAGCAAAGCATATGTACAGAAGGCACAGGAGGAGAGACAATTTTAAGAAAGACAATTTAAAAGCAACCCAATCCAAGACTTTAAATTGTCAGACATCGTGACATTAGGGACGGGCAAAATGCACTCCTGTGATGGCATGTGGTTTCTCGAAGCTGTTTCTTAGCAGCCACCAAACTCTCTCTGTCTCTCTTTTCTCCAGAAAAAAAGAAAGAAAGATGCATTAACATCCTTACAATCCCCCAGGAGTCTCTATCGATCTTTTAAATGAAATTTCAGGGTCTGCTTGCACAGTTAATGCCCCCCAAATGACAGCTTCTCAAAGCAGGAAGTTGACTTCTCGCCAGTTATGGTCGGTCGGTTGACTGGCTGGTTGCTTGATTTAGGGGTGAGGAGTGTTTTAAAGCATTTTTGTGCAGTTCCCAGAGTGTTTAGAGGTCGAGTGTTGACTCCCAGACACAGAGGTTGCTGTCCCCTGCCCTAATGCTAAAAGGGAGTCCTGCCATATTTTGCACAAATTGTGGGGTGTCTGGTCCCGAATCCTGCTGGTTCAAGAGCAGCAAGATGTCCTCACTGGTTCTTACCAATGAGAAGAATTTTGTGATTCATCATCATCACCTGCAAGAAAACAATGTGCAGGGATTCACATGCCTAAACATTGGATATGGATGGAATGATCAGGCATTATCATACCTTTAGGCCAATGATTCCCAACCTTGGGTTCCCAGATGTTCTTGGACTACAACTCCCATACACATTGGCCTGTGCTGGTGATCAAGGTTTCTGGAAATTCTAGTCCAAGGACATCTGGGAGAATCAATGTTGGGAATCAACACTTCAGACCGTCAGTTCTATCATTTATTATACAGAAAAAATGCTTGTTTATTTAAATATCTTCCATTTATTGGACAAATGTTTTATCTTACTATCTGAAGTTTGGAATATAATATTTTTGCCTAGTTTGTTCTGCCCATCACCCACCCCAGAGTTACTACAAAATCCATCTGGCCTTGCTCAATAGTAACCATCACCCTGGAACTCAGCGTTGTTGGCCTGGATGATGGGTGCTGTCAAATGTGGCTGAAGCCATGTCTTGCAGATGTGGGCTGACATTTGATTGGTTTCATATCTTACACTTGACTGCCTCCTTCTTTCTGGGTGATACTTGGTACAATTTTCCTGCGTCCTAGGAATGCAAATAAGGTCTATTTGGGATTCAGATAATGATGTCTCAATGCTACGTCCACCATCCTTCATTCAGAAGAATGGCTATTTATCCTTAACACTCAAGCTGGAAGGAACCATTTGACATATACAAAGCAAGCTGAAAAGGATTTGGGGCCTTTGTGAATTCAAAACATGAATTGACCTGACCCACATCTCCCAGATAAATGTATGGAATAGAATGGGAAGAGTAATCCCCAGCAGGGTAGCAGTGGTGAAGGGAATTGGCAGATGATTCATTGCTTCCAAAACCCTACAAGCCTAAGGTGGCAGGCTCACTTGGTGGATTTTCTGTCAAATGGGTCTTGCTTTGGGTTAGGAACACCAATGGAATATAAGGGATCCAAAATGCTACCTCCAGGCTGATGTTGTTGATGGGCCAATAGAAGCTTTGGATACAAAAAAACCGAGGATAAGGTGAAAGCACATCAATAACTTGCTGTTGTTGTTGTTTAATTGGTCCTCCCCCCCACAATTCCTACATTTATGTGCATGGCTCATGACAGTGTTGACCAGGATATTTTAGGAATTATTGGTTAAGAAGTAACTTTTTTTCCAGCTTTGTCGGGAACAGTTCATTGGGGGGGGGGGGCTCTTCCTGGTAGAAATGCTACCTTACATCTAATGACAAATGCCAAGGGATATTGTGCGAGGAGATGGGTTTTGCAGTACTTGTTTTTCAGAGTTACACAGGTGCCTGAGAAGCAGCCTATTATTTTGGCTTCCAGAAGACCACTTCGAGGGTGCAGACCAGGAGTGACCAACACTGGGTCCCATCTTAATTGCTTACCAACCTTGGAAGGAGAGACATGGAATTACGAACAAAGGACTTAATGATGATTGGATACCATCTCAATGCAGAGACCTTGATTTAAGTTATATAAAGGGGGAGGCTAAGTGTGTGAGAGAGTTGGAGGAGGAGGAGGAGGGAGTAACAGCCTTCGATGGTTGATTCAAAGACTTAGCAATGGTAACCTAGAATAGCACAGTGATTAAGTAGTAAATCTATTATACTCTAGTTAACTAGATTTTTATTGTTTTATTGGGAATTGTTTTCAGAAGCTCATCTAATCCTCAGAGGCTTGGCATTTTAACAGTACAGATACTCTTTTTTAAATAAACCTTAATTTATATTTTACCCAAGTGTGATCCTTGCGGGAACAAGGGCTGAGTGTTTAATGAAAATGCCTTAACCACAGAGCTATGCTGGCTATTTTTGTTATTTGGGTGTTCTACCTTGTCAGGCTGGTGTGCAAGGCTTAACCTACACAACCAGCAGTATTTTATCCCAAATAATGGAATAATTGGAAATCTAAGGGTAGAAGCCTGTCCATAGTTGCCCATTCACACACCTTCTAGGTTTCACCAAGACTGGGTTCAAAGGATCGTGGAATTTGGGAACTAAAGTTGACATCTTCCCCTAGTGGACTAGCACCTTTTATGAAGGGGCATTCCTAACACAGTGTTTAGATAGTCAACATACAATACAGTTGATCATTAATGTTGAATAGTTACAGATCTTTGGCTAGTGATAGCTTATGAAATCATTTGTCTGATGTAGGGATGGAAAGAATACTCACATAATTCCATATTCTTGTGGATTTTGAGTGCCTCGGTACAACAACAAAACTTCAATGAGAAAATCTTAATGTGCCACAATATTCTTGACTCAAGCCAGGTGTTTGATGAAGAGCTCTCTGCCCTCTCTGGTTGCTGTGTGTTGTGTAAAATATCTCTTGTGTCTTTTCCCTTTGGGACATGATGCACACATGCACAACCAGTAGAGAAGGGTACTGATTGGTATGGAAGACACAAACAACCTATCAGGTGTTTCAAGTTCCTATATAAAGCTTTTGTTGTTGTTTAGTCATTAAGTCATGTCTGACTCTTTGTGACCAGAGCACACTAGGCCCTCCTGTCCTCCACTGCCTCCCGGAGCTGGGTCAAATTCATGTTGGTAACTTAGATGATGCTGTCCAACCATCTTGTCCTCTGTCGTCCCCTTCTCCTCTTGCCTTTACTCTTTCCCAACATCAGGGTCTTTTCCAGGGAGTCTTCTGTTCTCTTGAGATGGCCAAAGTACTGGAGCCTCAGCTTCAGGATCTGTCCTTCCAGTGAGCACTCAGGGTAGATTTCCTTCAGAATGGATATGTTCGTTCTCCTTGCAGTCTGTGGGACTCTCAAGAGTCTCCTCCAGCACCACAATTCAAAAGCATCGGTTCTTCAGCGGTCAGCTTTCTTTATGGTCCAGCTCTCACTTCCATACATCGCCACTGGAAAAACCATAGCTTGGATTATGCAGACCTTTGTCAGTGAGGTGATGTCTCTGCTTTTTAAGATGCTGTCTATATAAAGCTACTGGCATTCTAATTTGGGGCAACGTCCACACTGTGCAATTTTTGTGCATAAAACAAACAAGTGTCCAGTCTTTCCCTACTGGAACTTTTTACAAAAAATATCATCACTACCAGTGCAATATCTCTATTAGTATTGCAGGAAATTGCTTCCCATCCTCACTGGCAAGGGAAAAAATAGCTTGTATTTCTTTGTCCTTCTGAGACATATCTGACATATGTGAAACCAATCTAGTAATATCTTGTCTATAGCACTCAAATGTTGGGATTAATGTCATAAACATGTGAGTTTGAATTTCCAGTCCAGGTCTTCACCTTCAAAATTTTAGGGGAGGAGGCTGGAAATGTCAGAAAATGCTCTTGTTCTTGTTTCTGCTATTGTATATTGTGAAGTCAAGTCTCCGTTATAGTGAACCTAATACAGTAGAGGTTTCAAGAAAAGTGAGATATTTAAGGGTATTTTTACAAATTCCATCCCCCTCAAGTGAGTTTCCATGGCTGAGTGGGGAGTTGAACCCAGGTCTTCTGAATCCTTATCTGCCACTTCTATCCACTAGGCCACACTAGATATCATACCCTATACTGGGTATCAGGATTAGGAAATACTTTGTGCTTACGTTGCTGATTTCACCCTCTCTCCTTCCAAGGCTGATGCTGTATCAAATTAAAACATGATTCCAAACCATTTTTGAAGGGAAATGGTATTTAAACTGCTCCTCATCTGTTTTGCCATGGTATACCAGTTCAATAAATTAATGGTTCCCCTTGCACAGAATGGCACGATACCTTCCCATTCTCATAGCTGGACAAGACCTGAAGTGCTTTGATTCCATAACCGCAGAGCTGTTTTGCTGAGGTAGAGCCATCAAGAAAAGCCGTGCAGCAAAAGGCTGATATACATTTACTTTCCAGAATTTGCTGCTGGTATATTTGTGCATTGGGAAGCAAGGCACAGCTGTCAAAGGACCACATGAAAGATGAGCAACGTTTACCTCAGGGAAGCAAAGACACCCCATTGCATGAGGTACTTAACCTGACACAGGGCCATAAGAATCCTTTGTGGACTGTGGAACATAAAGGAATTACAACAGAAGGAAGCCAGGACAGGATGACTCAGTGCTATAGCCCCCCTTTTTATCTCTAATGGCCATGGCATCTCTCACAGCAGCGTAGAAACTGCTCAACCATCTTTTGGAGACAGCTCCTTTGGCTTCTCTGATTAGGGCTGCTGGCGTCTCCTGCCCAGAGCCCAAACTTCCATGGCCATTTTGCTTTTAATAGTTACTTGCTGGGCAACAGGGATGAGGCAATTTCTACAGGGCAGTTGGTGTGCCCCATTGGATTCAGCGCTGGTTGAAACTTCCACTTCCAGGTCCGTTGAGTGGAAGAGCTGAGAGGTGCCTCGCCAAGGCTGGCCATTGCTCAGTGAGGCAGGCCCTGGAAGGTTGTACAGGGCATTCATGCTTCAAGCTATAAAAGGAACTGCTAATAGGCAACACTCTCCAGTACAGAAGCAGGAAGCCGTCTGGTTACTCAGTAGCTTAGGTATCTGGCTGCAGGAAATGTGTGATATATTTGGTAAAGATGTTGATTTTAATGCTAAAATTGCTCTCTTGTCCATTTTTGATAACACAGATTTGGATTATTACTCGAAAGAACTGATCACCAATTTTATTGGAAGTGCTAGAATATTAATAGCTAGGTTTTGGAAAGACAAAAATGATATTAAATTAGAAGATTGGTATAGTGAAGTATGGTACATTGCATTAAACGATATATTGACTATTGAACTCAAAATAAAAAAGAGGGGAAATAAGTTCTAACAATTTTTATTATATTTGGGGTAAATTTGTGGAATTTGTGTTAGTGAAAGGAAGGGGGGAAGCCTCTAAAGAATACTCTATACAATTTTGGAGAGGTGGTCCACAATAAAAATATTGTTAAATGGGGTCCCGTGGGTATGGGGTGCATGTTAGAATTTAATTTATAATAAGCACTATTATTTGTATTTTTTGTATTTTTGTTGTTGTATATGTTTCTTTTTGTATTAATTTTTTTAAAAAAGGTATCTGGCTGAGCCAGAGGCTGGAGGTTCAGTTCCCCAATATGCTTTCAAAGAGAACAGCCAGTCTGTATAGCCTTGGGCAAGCTGCGCAGTCCGAGGATGACCCCCAAAGAAGGGAATGGTAAACCACTTCTGAGTATCCTCTACCTAGAAGAGGATTATTGTAAGTCAGCATTGACTTGACAGCACATGGTTGTTATTATAGAAACAGGAACTTCTGTTCCGCCGCCCCCTCTCACAGCTCTCTGCGTGTGTTATGCTCACCTGACAGAGACACTGTGAGCACACGTCTTCCTCTGCCTGGAAGTTGAGTCATGGCAACTGGACTTTTTTCTTATTAGGTTGAAGCGTTTCACCACTCGGATGTGTAGCGAAAAGTTTCAGCCTAATAAGGAAGAAGTCCAGTTGCCATGACTCAACTTGCAGATAACCTCACAAGGATGGCTGAGAATCTTCACAGATACAGTTCTTCCTCTAGTGTGATAGCTTTCAGCATGCAATCCCCCCCCCCCCCGTGGGAGATATGCAGGTGGGAAAAAGCACCAATGGCCTAAGCTGTGCTATCTGTAAGTCAGAGGATGCTCTCCTTCTGCAGAATGTTTGCATAAAAACGCAGAGGTGACTCATGACCGTGCAAATGCTGCCCCTCCTCCCAGACTGAGGATATGGTACCTCTCTGCTTCATCCATGAACCATGTCTGCCCAAACGCCAGCTTTTAATTCCAGCTAGGCTGAATAAGGGACGTGGTGGTGCTGCAAGCTAAACCACAGAAGCCTGTGTTGCAGAGTCAGAAGATCAGCAGTTGTAAGATCAAATCCACGCGACGGAGTGAGCGCCCGTCGCTTGTCCCAGCTCCTGCCAACCTAGCGGTTCGAAAGCATGCAAATGCAAGTAGATAAATAGGGACCACCTCGGTGGGAAAGTAACAGTGTTCCGTGTCTAAGTTGCACTGGCCATGTGACCACAGAAATATTGTCTTCGGACAAACGCTGGCTCTATGGCTTGGAAATGGGGATGAGCACTGCCCCCTAGAGTCGAACACGACTGGACAAAAAAGATTGTCAAGGGGAACCTTTACCTTTACCTAGGCTGAATGAGTCTATACTAATGTAATGTAAGGCCCATGGACTCTGAGGGAATATCAGGAAAAATGTCTTAGCTGTTAGAGCAGTATGACAATGGAACCAATGACCTTGGGAGGTGGAGAGTGCTCCGATACTGAAGGCATTCAAGAGAAAACTGGACCACCATCTGCTAGATTGGCTTTGATTTAGCTTTGGACTTGATGTCCTTAGAGGTCCCTTCCAGCTCCATTATTCTGATTTTATGATTCTGTATGTTCATCACAGTATGTGTTTGTCAGGTTCGGGGGTGGAAGAGGGTTGTGATAAGAAATGCACTCTCCCAATTTCTTCAGAAACTTTGAAAAGATTTAACAGATCTCCTTTCTTCCATACAAATGAATGAGACGGGGAAAGCTTTTCTTTCACCTTTGAAAATCAGAGTGTGGCCTCATGGCATTGGCACATTCACAGTGTCTGCACATGTAATAACCAAACTGTTGACATTGATTAATTATGTTGCTTAGCTCCTCACATTTAACTTCTGCTATTCCTCCTTGTTCTGTGGTCTCTGCCTTTCCTAAAATCCCAGGTATAACCCTGAGCTTAATTGCTCTTTATACACTGAACGGCACGATTACCTCGTGTCACCCAAGTGAAGCATTTTAACTAGATGCTGCCTTTATTTTAATAAATCCAGGCCAATTCAGATCCGGTTGTGCCTCACTAAACAGTTGATGAAACAAAAGCAAATGCTCTGGCAGAACTTCCCACCTACCTCCCAGAAGGAAGGGTTAGTCTTCCAGGGTACCTATACAAGCCCTAGGGAGCAAGATACAGGCTGTGAGATCTTGGGAACTGTATCCCAGCCATATTAAGAGGGTCCAAATTGCTTATCCGTTATGCAGATGCCTACAGCAAGACCTAGTTGTTGATCCTTTCCAAAGGGCCACACAGCTGGGCTACTGTGCCCACCACTGATTTTTGGATTTTATTTCAAATAAACCCTTGGCAGAAACCAGTTTCATCACACCACAAACTGATGGGCATTGTTCAACAGGTTGCACAATTCTCCACGATGGCAATATAGACAACATTTGGATGCAAACTGGAAGAAAATTCGGGTATGGCAAGTAAGCTCGAATACTTTGGCCATCTCATGAGAAGAGAAGACTCCCTGGAAAAGACCCTGATGTTGTGAAAGAGTGAAGGCAAGAGGAGAAGGGGACGACAGAGGATGAGATGGATGGAAAATGTCACTGAAGCTACCAACATGAATTTGACCAAACTCCGGGAGGCAGTGGAAGACAGGAGGGCCTGGTGTGCTCTGGTCCATGGGGTCACAAAGAGTTGGACATGACTTGATGACTAAACAACAACAATGGCAAGTAGAGGCCAAATGCCTTCCATGACATGGGGATGCAAATCAGGTCAACCTGTAAACAGAGACATATGATAATTAACTGATTGAAGTCACACTGCATCATTGTTTGAGTCATCAGATGTCAGCTGCATGTTCATAGTGTTGGCTTGGGTGGCATACTTTTTAAATCTCTCTTAATTGTGGGAAAGTTAGAGCACAGTTTTGGTTAAATTTTAGAATAACTCACAAGGACAAAATCGGGAACTCTGGTCTCCCACATGATCTTGTGCTTAGATTTAAAAAGTGGAATTATTCATCCTTTCAGAGAGAAGCAAAGTGAGTGGGAGATGAAAATACCACTTAAGAACCTTATTTCCCAAGTAATATCCTCAAACTGAAACTTCAGGGCCAAAGGTTTAAGTTAATAGTGGAGAGAATCTGGAAAGAACACAAATACCCAGCAAACAAGAGAACATGCCGAGCGTAGACGTTGCAAAATATAACTATATGGTGTATTGTTCTGGGGGGTGAATGACAGCATTTTATTTCAAGTGCTTTGCAGCGTTAAAGAACTAAAATTTGAGAAATAAATTTAAATGGAAATAAGCAAGGTTGAGGGAAAATGAAGACATAAAGGGCAAAGGACAAAAGATGCGCCGCTCAGAACAGATTTGAAAATAGATGGGAATTCAATGAGGCACAAGAGCTAGAAGGCAGTGGGTGGGGAATGGAGCTGTATTAAGGGGGATAGGGATCTGATCTTGAGGATACTTATGTCTGTTTTCTTCCACCCCATCAGTTCTGAATGAGGCCGAACCGCACCAGACCGTCCACTGATAAGTGCGGAATTGCTCCCAGCATTTGGATTGTTGTTAATGGTGTAAGGAGGATTTGGATGTGTTTTTGAAAACCCTGGTTGTCAGTCAGGAGAAGGAAAACTCCAGTTTCAAACCTCCACTGCCTTGTGGCTATATGCACTCATGGAAAAGGCTTCAGGAGTTAACCTAGAGGCAAAATCCGGAGCCGGAGTCCCGAAGGCAGTTCGTGTCGTTCTGGCAACTCCTGCGATGTTGCTGGAACCAGTTGTATTGGCTACTGCCTTTCCATTGGACCATTTCAGCAATGTGGAGAGGGGGGATTTGCTGCTTGGCTAACAGCCTATCCTCCATACTACTTTATCCAGGCTTCATGCTCTGGAGAGGACACTTCTTGATACAGAGCATGAGTCTCTCGAGACTGAAGGATGCCTATGGGTTGTCAGTTGTGTTGGGCAAAGCGACAGTGGAGAAGGAATGGCCGGATCCATCCTGAAACACTTTCCCCCTCCACTTTCCCCCTCTCTTGAGCCTCTGCCACAGGACAAGTGGGTCATCAATTCATAGATAGGTGTCTGCCAAGCGAAGTGTACAGGAAAAGATGCAGGAATGTCCATACAGGAAGAAAAAGAAGTTCCACACCCTGGTATTTCACAACACAGCACATGCTCCCTCAGACAGTTTCTGTGGCTCCCAGCCTTTCCCCTGACTGTTTTCTTTCCAGGCAAGAAATGGAAAATGAAAAGTCAAAAATTGAAATGAAGGGCCTGGGAGCTTCCTTACAGGTTTTTCAGAACTGGAAGTGGACCTCCAGCGAGGGATGTGATGTTGTTGTTATGTCACTCCTGACTTACAGTGACTCTATGACTGAGTCATCTCCAAAATGTCCTGCTCTCAACAGCCCTGCTCAGCTCTTGTAAACTCAAGCCTGTGACTTCCTTTAGGGAGAGTCAGTCCACCTCACATTTGGTATTCCCCTTTTCCTGCTGCCTCCTTCTTTCCCCAGAATTATGGTCTTTCTCAGAGAATCCTGCCTTCTCAGGATGTGCCCAAAGTAGGATAGCCTCAGCTTCAACATCTCTGCCTCCACAAATAGTTCTGGCATGATTTGATCAGGATATCCACAAATTTCTCCTCCAACATTGCATTTCAAATGGATCTTTTTCTTTCCTGTCAGCTTTCCTTATTGTCTAGCTTCCACATCAGCTTTCATGGTGACCGGAAATACTAGATGATCTTGGTCTTAGTCTCCAGGGACACGTCCTTATGCTTGATGATCTTTTCCAATTCTTCATTGCTGCTTTTCTGAGTCTTTGTTTTCTTCTGATTTCTTGGCTGCAGTCTCCATCTGGATTGATGTTTGAACCAAGGTATAACAAAGAAGAATTGATGCTTCTGAATTGTGTTGCTGGAGGAGACTCTTGAGAGCCCCCTGGACTGCAAGGAGAACAAACCTATCCATTCTGAAGAAAATCAACCCTGAGTGCTTGCTGGAAGGACAGATCCTGAAGCTGAGGCTCCAATACTTTGGCCATCTCATGAGAAGAGAAGCCTCCCTGGAAAAGACCCTGATGTTGGGAAGGGGTGAAGGCAAGAGGAGAAGGGGACGACAGAGGATGAGATGGCTGGACAGGGTCATTGAAGCAACCAACATGAATTTGACCCAACTCCGGGAGGCAGTGGAAGACAGGAGGGCCTGGCGTGCTCTGGTCCATGGGGTCACGAAGAGTCAGAAATGACTAAATGACTAAACAACAACATAACAAATCTCTATTTAAATTTCTTCATTGTCAACATTAAAGAGTGATGAGTATTCACAAAATTAGCTATTTTTGACACTCCGGAAAAACTTCCCCTACATCAACATTGTTCCCAGATTCTCACAAAAATGAGACCCCGGTTTCACTTTCACTTACATTTTCCCCGCCATTTTTCATCCATTCTTCTGTACAGGAAACTGCCAGATTTAATGCCCTTTCCAGTGAACTGTGTGGGGGGGAAAACATGCAGTTCTGTCCAGGAATCATCAGAATCTTCAACACTTTCGCAGTGGGGAGAGGGGAGAAGAATCTCATGCAAAGGAATCTTGACATAAGATGAAGAAGAAAGCTATGAAATTTACATCCATATTTCTAACCGTGTCTGGCTTCGTTCCCCCTCTTATTTTTGTATTTTCTAGCATTTCTTAGCATTCTTGCCAAGAAATTTCCCACTAGATTATAAATAGAGGATAATTATAGGAAGCCAATGGATCCTAAGTAATGAGTGCTGAACACTCCAGCTTATTCATTTTTTAACCCTGAGGAGCGTCTAAGGGGTTGGTTACATGACCAAAATCAATCAGAAGCTGGAACGGGGTTTTTGAAGTCAAATGAAATAATGTGGATTTGGGTCTTAGAACAACTTTTAATGCAGTACTAAGCTACGTAGTGCCATTGGTAGATGGGGATAGTGAGGAAGTGGCTGAGGCACTACTAAAACTGCTACTTCTTCTTCCTCTTCCGCCTCCTTCCTTCCTTTTACTTTCACACATTGCGAAGGTAGGTTTAACCTAGATCAAGATGCAGCAACAGGAACAGTCAGCCTTCTTCTCCTAACTTCTGCAGCCAGAAGCCAGCTGTCTGAGCCCCTCCACTTCCCTGTAGGAAGAGAGAAAGAGCAGGCAGGACAGAAAGTATGACAGTGACTTTTCCAGGTACCGTGTCATATTTTAATATTTGTTTAATTTCTTTTTTAATTTTTTCCCCAAAGTGGAATAGTGCTAGATCAGTAGTACAGATAGAAACAAATATATAGCAAAATCATTATAATAAATTTTAAAATTATCACCCTGCAGCCTAAATACCCATGATCCTGATATCTGATACTTGACAGACCCTACATTTTGGGAGAAGGTGATACAAAGGTGGTAGGCTTGCTTGAAAGTGAAATGGGAAGTTCCAGTTATTTCTATATTGCTTGCTGGTTTTCAAAGGACTTTGTCGTTTTTAATCTTAGTTGTAGTATAGTGGAATGGCTAAGAATCGGCATGGCCACTGTCTTCAGACAAATAGGCAGAAACTGACCAACCAGAGATATTGGTATGACTCTGGAGTGACTATGTTATTCAACATCTACATGAAACCTCTGGATGAGGTTGTCTGGAGTCTTGGGATTCAGCGTCACCAATGTGCGGATGACACCCAGCTCTATCTCTCCATTCCATCTAAATCCAAGAAAGTTGTTTTAGTTCTAGATCAATGTCTGCTGTCAGAAATGGACTAGATGTGGGAGAATAAGCTGAAACTTAATTCAGACAAGACAGAAGTGCTCCTGGTCAGCTGAAAGGCAGATCAAAGAATAGGGATTCAGCCTGTGCTGTGGATGGGGTTACACTGCCATTGAAAAAACAACAGGTACACAGCTTAGGGGTGCTCCTGAATTTGTCTCTTAATCTGGATGCCCAATCTTGGCAGGAGTGTATTTGCACAATTAAAACTAGTTTTAATGTGCCCATCTCTTGAGAGTCCTGATCTGATCACAGTGATACATGCTCTAGTTATGTCCCAATTGGATTGCTGTAATGCGCTACACGTGGGGCTGCCTAAAGAAAATGTCAGGAAACTTCAGTGGATTCACACCGCAGCAGCCCGATTGCTAACTGGAGCTGGTCACAGGGATCACATAATCCTCTTGGTACAGCAGCTCCACTGGCTATTGATCTCTTTCCAGACTGGTTCCATCCACGAAAGTCCCAAATAGCTTGGGCTCAAGTTATCTCAACATCTCCCCCTACAAGTCTGCTCAATTTTTAATATCATCAGGAGAGGCCTTTCTCTCAGTTCCCCCACCTTCACAAGTGCATTTGGTGAGAACACAGGAGAGGACCTTCTGTTCCCGCTCCCAGACTCTGGAACTCCCTGCCACAGGAGGCCAGCCTGGCCCCATCTTTGCTGTCCTTCCACAAGCAGGTGAAGACCTTTTTCTCCAGGAAAGCTTCCCCTCAGTGACTGGCAGCCTGAGTGGGTTTTTTTTTAAATGGATTGCTGTAGCTTACTGCTTTGAATGTGTTTATGTTTCTTTTTAATGTCATTTATTTAATCCTTTTTTAATTTGTATATTCACCATTGTTAGTGTTAAATAAAATAAATAAATAAATAAACACTGCCTTTTAATGATGTAAGCCTCCTTGAGTCTTTTCAAAGGAGAAAGACAGGGTAAAATATTAGGAAGCATTATGACGTGTAGATGAGGCTTAAGTGTGAGAAGAAAGAGGCCTTTCTCCATCTGTTGGGCTAAAGTAGTGCTAAAGAGGAAAGTATGGCCGCAGCTTGTTTGCGTATCGACAAAGGACCGCTTCTCTGCTGAGGTAGAAAGCCTTGCTGTCACATCTCTGGAAATAAATGGCAACTATTTGAACTTATCAGTGCAAGTATCTCCCTGCGTTAATGGAGGGTATATAAAGTTGATGCATAACCTTTGTGCAGCCTTGTCACATCCAGGATTCACTTCCCGTTGTATCAATGATTGCTGCCTAGACCCCTTATCACCCAGGGAAAGAATGCCGTCCTTTCTCCTCCAAATGTCTGGAGAGAGATGACGGAGACGGTGAGCACTCTCATACGTTGCAGTCTTCTCTGAGAAAAGGTAAGAATACTGATGAAATGTTGAACAGACAACCCTGTTTGATTAGGGCTGGTTCTCCGCCAGCCCTGAGAAGCATTGCTTGTCTCATCAAAACAACTTTTGGCTCCATTCCATCTCTCTCCCGCTTGCTCTGTCTAAGAAGAAGCCGACCAGTTAGGTTGTAAAAAAAAAAAAACTGTCAGGCACTTCTCAAAACTCCCCTGACATTTTTGCCCCAAGCTGTATTAAGCCACAGGATTTTATTTTCTGTTTTGTATAATTTAGGGCTTCTTTTTCTTTGCAATTTTTGTAAGCAATTTTTGTTTCCTAATAGACACAAAGAGGGATGTGGTGGCACTGCGGGTTAAACTGTAGAAGCCTCTGTGCTGCAGGGTCAGAAGACCAGCAGTTGTAAGATCAAATCCATGCAACAGAGTGAGCTTCCATCGCTCGTCCCAGCTCCCGCCAACCTAGCTTTTCGAAAGCATGTAAAACTGCAAGTAGATAAATAGGTACCACCTCGGTGGGAAGGTAACAGCGTTCTGTGTCTAGTCGCACTGGCCACGTGACCACGGAAACTGTCTTCGGACAAACGCTGGCTCTATGGCTTGGAAACGGGGATGAGCACCGCCCCCTAGAGTCGAACACGATTGGACTAAAGGTCAAGGGGAACCTTTACCTAATAAACACATTTGGTACATTCCCCCCCCCCCCGGAAAAAACTGTATACGTATAGGAGGAGGAGGAGGAGGAGGAAGCATTGCCAGGGATGATGCTGCGCTGCAAGGGGAGGAAGACACAGCTATTGTGATGCTTATACCTCCACTATCAGGATCATAGGTGGTGGCAGCAGCAAGAGCACCACAAGCATCAGAGAAGAAGCCAGAAGCACCTCTGTCTCAAGAGGAGATGAACACAGCAGCAGTGTCTTCCCACTGGTACCAGAAGCCATCTCAACATCTAAGCTGGTGGGTTTCACCGAATCTTCCTGGAGTAGTTTTTCTGAAGGTCATTTTGGCTGAATCTTGTCCAGATCTACTCAATGTTATATCCGTCAAAAAAAAAAGCATATACCCCAAGAACAGTGCATTACAGCTGCTAGGTCGCCTGCCTGAGTGTCTGGTGGACTGTCATGAATGATCGGTGGGTCCTTTGCTGATGGATCACACTTTGCGAGGCCTGACCTATGCTACGGCCACCTCCTCAAGAGTACAAAAAGACAGCACCATAGAAATATATGGGTTTGTGAAGAGCAGATCTATTCAGCTTGGGTTTGCAGTGTCTGAAAATCATTCTCGGCAGATGGCTGTTCAGTGGCCTGCATGGAAAGTGATCTTTTGGTCTCCGTCCAGGGGCTGGTGGGCAGGTATCTGCAATGCACTTGTCACTTCCTAGCCCTCTTGTTGACAGCCTCTGTGGAGAGGCCAAAGAATTAATGATTTGCCTAGCAAAAGCTGTCCTCTCGGTGTTCCAGGAAAGGGTAGAGGCACCTTGGCAGACTGGAATGAAAATCTTTTTCCACTTGCTGCCTGAATTGTGTGTTAGTGAGATCTCCAAACCTAGTTCTTATTGCAGAGTTCTGGCAAAATTCCTTTTTGCTACATAGTAGAAGCTCAAACTCTGTCTTGAGAGAGAGTCTGTGTAGACTCTCTCTTGGGAGTCCCCTGGACTGCAAGGAGAACAAACCTATCCATTCTGAAGGAAATCAACCCTGAGTGCTCACTGGAAGGACAGATCCTGAAGCTGAGGCTCCAGTACTTTGGCCATCTCATGAGAAGAGAAGACTCCTTGGAAAAGACCCTGATGTTGGGAAAGTGTGAAGGCAAGAGGAGAAGGGGACAACAGAGGACGAGATGGTTGGACAGTGTCATCGAAGTGACTAACATGAATTTGACCCAACTCCGGGAAGCAGTGGAAGACAGGAGGGCCTGGCATGCTCTGGTCCATGGGGACATGACTAAGTGACTAAACAACAACAACAAAGAAGCTCAGAGATTCACAGAGGAGAATAGCTACAAGGTCCCCAGAAGCCAACCCTCTCTTCATGAACTGGCACTTCAAATCTCAGTAACTTATTCTGAGACAATTGTAGGAGGAAAAATAAACATTGTTTCTTTCCTTGCAGATGTTTGAAGTTGCAGACTTGATCATACTGCTTTCACACACTAACAACCAAACAGATCAACAGCAACAAAACGGCCAACTCCAAGAAGTAAAAAGAGGGAAAGAACTCATAAGCAGAGAGGCAGGGCTGTCTTTGAATTCAGAGGCTGGTTAGCACTGGATAGATTGACAGTCGCTCCAGCCCAGAAATGCCACTACCAACCACACATACTACAGACAGCATGTGAGGTTGTAAAACATCCAACATTGTAACCACCTCCAAAATTAGCAAATATGAAGACACAATAAGGTCTAATTCTCCATAAAGTGGCAAAGCTTTCCCTATTTCATACCATTTCACACAGTAGACATGGCTTGATATGGGCTAACAGGTGTCCATAAACAAAAGTTCTTGCATTTAGGAAGCTCACATCTGAGATAGTAAAATCTTGCTTGCCTCATCCTCACATACAAGGATGGGGAACTGCAAAATTATACTCCTGTCCTGCAAGAATCCATCGTATTTTGTGGCGCTCTTAACAAAAAACAGAGAATTTCTTTTGGGGAGGGTGTTGGACCAATTTATCCAAATCCTGCAAATAATTCAATCTGTCCAAAATGAGGATGGCTGCTGCTTTGTTCTGTGGGCTCTTAGGGATTAAGACACATCCAAAGGTTGTTTGTATCTTTTAAAACCACCTGTCCTTCCATGCTTGTTCCACATCTGCTTTGCTTCCCAAACAGAAAGGACACCACGTTTGAGCAGAGATTGTTTCCACAAACTAAAGAGACACTGCTAAAGGGGGGGGGGGGAGAAGAGAGATTATGCTCTCATTGGGAGGCAAAGCTACTTGCTGTGTTTGAAAATTCACTGTTGAAATGAGGCAGCACAAAGGGAACAAATGATTTGATCTTTGCATTTTATTGATAGCATATGGAGAAGGCTAAGCTAGTAACATTTTTTTTTAACAAAGACAAGTGGGATTTATATATGAGATTACACAGTTCACAATTTCTTCTCCCTCAATATAAGTTACGACGGTCAAATGGTGACCCACAGAATCCCACCTTCAGGTGGTACATTAATACCCCTAGTAACAGTGCCCTGTTTAGCACTGATTTGCTACAGCGCATGTGCTCAGATGTCCATTTTGTGGTGCTTGACAGGTTGACTAGGTCTCTGGAATTCCTGGCACAAGACATAATGTTAAAATGGTTGCCTTTAGCACCGATGTAGTTAGCGCTCCAGTTTCTTGGCATGCTTCCTGAGCACTGGAGAGGTGTTATTATCCTGAATTGTGGATTGATATTTTAGTCCATGTCAGGGAGCTGCTTCATATTCCACTATATTTTGCCTTCTTTCTCTCTCATTTTCTTTTTCTTTCCTTTCTCTTTCACCCTCTTGAACATGAAACAAGAATCTTTTAGGCCATTAAGAAAATTAAAGCCCACAAGATTGGATGCACCACATCTGATTTTTTTTTGTTTATTTTTCATTAGGATTGACATACCAAGGCATGTCATCAGAGCTTTAGAAAAGAATGCAACCTAAATGGTTAATTTGCTTTTGAGGGTCTCTAAGCAACTCATACATGCAGCTGCAACGTTAGCTTAGGTCACAGAGCTAACGAAAAACACCCTGGGTGCCCGCAGAAAGGCCTGCCTGCCAGCACGCATCAGAAGGGTGGAGAAATTTGCATAGCAGCCAAAGGAAGCTAAAGAAGGTTTCACATTTCTGGTATATATTGATAAGAATGGAATTTTCCTGGAGAAATGGAAACACACACATATTGGCATAGACCCAGAGAGGAATTAGTCTAGATTGTCTCCAAAAGGCACACAGTTGGACAGCCACCAAGCTGTGCAGTCTTCCTGAAGAACAGAATAGGCAATGCATGCCCCATTGTTGTTGCTGCTGTTGTTGTTGTAGTCGTCATTGTTATTGTTAATGCTGTGAATACACCACTCACTCTTGGTGACCCTATGAGTGAACAATTTCCATAATGTCCTGCCCTACACAACCCAGCTCAACTCTTCCTGATTCAAGCCCATGGCTTCCTTTAGGCAATCAATCCATTTCATGTGTGGTCTTCCTCTTTTCCTGCTGCTGTCAACCTTTCCTAACATGATTGTCTTTTCCAGAGAACTCTGCCTCCTCAAGAAGTGTCCAGTGCAATAAATAAGACAAGAATCATCCTCCATAGTAACATAGCACCATACACCGCCCAGAGTAACCATTGGTTAGATGGAGGATAGGTAAATAAATAAATAAACTGGAGAATGTGAAAAAGTAAATGTGCCGTGATACACAAATCACACACAAAGGTAAATATCAGCTGAGCTGTAAACAGCAGGCTTAGTATTTATATTTTTTCTGTGAAGCTAAATCCTATTTTAAATCCTAAAGCCGCTCAGAGTGGTACCGACTTACCAGATGGGCGGGATATAAATAAATAAATAAATAAATAAATAAATAAATAAATAAATAAATAAATAAATAAATAAACAAACAAACGAACAAACGAATAAACAAATAAACAAACAAACAAACAAACAAATAAATAAATAAATAAATAAATAAATAAATAAATAAATAAATAAATAAATAAATAAATAAATAAATAAATAAATAAATAAATAAATAAATAAATAAATAAACAAACAAACGAACAAACGAATAAACAAATAAACAAACAAACAAATAAATAAATAAATAAATAAATAAATAAATAAATAAATAAATAAATAAATAAATAAATAAATAAATAAATAAATAAATAAATAAATAAATAGTATCTTAGAAATGGGATATGGCGCTAAAGCCTGCCTTCAGGAAATGCACAATTTTCTTCATAAATGAGCCATCTTCTCAGCGAACACTGGGGTCACAGGTCAGAGTGCTATCAGTGCAGACGTACTGTCCATAATGCTTGCCTCCAGTCTATTCGTCCTGGCACAAAGGGCAGAAAATCAATGTATATGAGGGCTGTGTTATGTCCACTGTGGGTTCATGCTACAAACTGGCACCTTCTGAGATTAAGAAGACAACATGGGGTGTGGATATATGGAGGGCAGGGGGAAGGAAGAAAACGGGGAAGTAAATTGCTACTTTTTTATCATCATCTTAAGCACTCAGAGGGCTGAGAAAAGACTGGCTCTGGGATGTACAAAAGTATCTTTTGTGAGGGGAAAAGAGAGAGGAGATCGATTTTCTTTCTCAAAACTAAATGGAGAAAAACAGTGCATAAAGGAAGTGACTCTGAGTGCCAGCCCGGATAGTCTGAAAGCAATCAGGCGTTCCTATCGTTGTTATGGTAGGATCAGGATGAGGTGGATAGTCTCTGTTCCTTTCAGCGTGTTAAAAACAAGATGGTTTCATAAACCACTCAAAGTTGTTGAATGTGTACGTATGTAGCCATAACCCCATAAAAATAAATAACAAGGGCACGAACCTAAAAACAAACAAGGAAGTTCATTAAAAATTGCTGGTTTGTTGGTTCAGGTTTGTCAAACCTGGCAAACCCGAATCAACCCAAACCACAAATTTTTAAGTGATTCGTAACAAACTTTCTGCTTTGTTTTGCCTTCGCACCCTTCCCACTGTCCCTGTTGCTTCCCTATCATGTCCTGCCTCCTCCTCTTCCTCCTCCACCCCCAGGGCCATCTTGAGAGACAGCATCCCACCTTCCTTTCCAGGAGCTGGTCCAGTTGTCTCTCAAGATGGCGGTGACAGCAGCCGAAGAAGAGGTGGCAGGAACAGGTGATGGGGCAGTGAGAAGGAGGATGAATATTTTTAAAAAGCAAACTGATTTGTGATTTGATCTTTTTGTTTGTTTGTTTAACTTTGGATGGTTCGTGGTTCATGCCCATTTCTAGTAACAAGTGAGGGCATTGTCCTCAAGGGCATTTTACCCATCTTAAAATATTTTCAAAAGTGTTGTTTCTTTGTCCTGAAATCGCTCTGACATGCTAAGAGTGTGGAATTTTGTACGTGTGCTTTTGAAGTCTTAGCTGAAATTATTAGGAGAGGGAGGAGATATCAAGAGGCCATGTGGGTTCCCATCTTCAGTAACCGAGATGGTCCTCTCTCTCAATTCAGTTCAGCCCACTCATAATTAGCTTTTACTGGTGTTCTGGATGAGACCTTTGTGAATACCATGAACCGTCATGAAGGCAAACAAATGGGCCCAAGAGCAAACTCTCTTTGGAGGCAAAATTGTTGAAACTGAAGGTGTTGTACTTTGAGCACGTTATGAGGAGGTAAAATTCACTGAACAGAACATCAGTGCTAGGAAAAATTGAAGGTAGCAGGAAAAGAGGAAGACCAAACATGAGATGGATTGGGTCCATAAGGGAACCACCGTCTTGAGTTTACAGGAGCTGAGCAGGGCTACTAATAACAGGGCATTTTCAAGGACAGCCAATCATGAGGTTGCCATAAATTGGAGGCGACGTGGATGTCACATAACAATGATAATGGCAACAACAACAACAACAACAACAACAACAACAACAACAACAACAACAACAGCAGCAGCAGCAGCAGCAGCAGCAGCACCTGATCATGAATGTTTGGTGGACCCTTCTGTGAAATCATAAAATTATGCAACCAGAAGGGACTGAATGCTCATTGTGTCCAGCCTCTGGCCCTAACAGGAAATCCACAGCTAGAGCAACTTTTATCTTGAAACATCCAGCAAAGAGATTCTGGTACCTTTTAGAGTAATTCATTTCATTGTTGAGAAGTTCTTAGTGTCCTGAAGTTCTTTCTAAGTTTTAGTTGCAATCTCCATTCTTCTAAATTGAATCCATTAATTTTAGAACTACCATCTGAAGCTATGGAAAAGCAGATTGCTCTGCCTTGCATCTGACAGGCCTTCAAACATCTGAAGATAGGTATTCACATAACCCCTAAGCCTTCTCTCCATTTAGATAAACATTTCTTATTCTCTCAGCCATTCCTCACAGAGCTTGGTTTCCAGATACTTCATCAATTTTCCAGATAAACTTCATCTAGGAGATTCTTCTCCTCTGATTGATCATGAAACAATACCTTGCTGTCCGCAATCTCACAAAATAGACCAAAAATATTCTGATACAAATAAATAATCTATATATTCTCAAAGGACTGGTCAAGTGTCTGCTAGTCAGTATTTCAAGCCAAAGCTGCTGGTGGTGTGATTTTATTACCTCTTGGTGGTATGTATAATGTCTTTCATTTTGTTAATTGTGTTTTCTTGGAGACTCTGATGTTTTTGGAGGGAAAGAAAGGGGGCAAAGATGAGTGAATCCTATTCCAAGAAAAGGCATGTAACAAAGGAAGGTGCAGAATTTCAGAAATTTGTGTAAAAGGCCTAATTATTTAAGAATTTATTTAGAGGGTTGCCAACGTCTTGTTTAATGCTTAGCAACATTTTGGAGCAAACATTTTAATAAGTCAAGATTAAGTTAACTATTAAGTTGTTAATTTTAAAAGAAATCCTAGGAGAATATTGCATCTGTTAATGGCAGTTGGCTCTGTTCCTCCAGGGGCATTTTGCTGCTTGTCAGTTGTGCTATTTTTGTAGTTTAATTTGGCTTCCCTCGACTGGAATGTGTTAGGAACCAACACATCTCAAAACTGTCTCAGTGGGAATTGAAGCCCTATAGCATGTGTGTAAGAACCTGCCTGGTTACATTTTTGTGACTGATCAGCATCTCTCTTCTTTCTAGCCCCAATCGCAGCAAGGTTTATGTTATTTACTCTCCCTTCCAACACCCTGACCATTACTTTGTGTTTGGATGAGAAGTGGTGAACGGGTGAAAAAAGGAGTCAGCTTCTGGGATTTTCCCTTGCTTGATGTCACTTAATGAATGGAGGTGAGTACAAGAAGGGATCCTGTAGAACAGAAATTCACAGCCTTGGATGATCTGCATATTCTTCCACTGCAACTCCCAGAGACCCCGACCAGCACAGCTGGCAGTGAAGGCTTCTGGGAATTGCAGCCCATGAACACCTGGGTTACCCAAGGTTGGGAACCACTGCTGCCCCCCACCCACCCGCCCGCCCGCCCGCCCGCCCGCCCGCCCGCCCGTCCGTCCGTCCGTCCGTCCGTCCGTCCGTCTATCTATCTATCTATCTATCTATCTATCTATCTATCTATCTATCTATCTATCTATCTATCTATCTATCTATCTATCTATCTATCTATCTATCTATCTATCTACATACGTACATACTGACCAACCAACTGACCCACTTACCCTCAATCTGCCCCCCACCCACCCACCCACCCGCCCGCCCTCCCGCCCATCCATCCATCCATCCATCCATCCATCCATCCATCCATCCATCCATCCATCCATCCATCCATCCATCCATCCATCCACACATCCATCCATCCATCCATCTCTCTCTCTCTCTCTCTCTCTCTCTCTCTGTCTGTCCGTCCGTCCGTCTGTCTGTCTATCTATCTATCATCTATTTATTTATTTATTTATTTTCTGCCTTTCTCCTCAAAAGGACTCAAGACGGTTTTTATGATTGAAAAGATAATATTTAACATCTAAAAGCAGTAAGTATACAGGATTTAAAAAAGAGAATTAAACAAGTACATTAAAAATGATACTTAAAATCAACACATTTAGGAGCAACAGAGCACAACAATGTGTTCAAAACCTTCTCTCAGACCACCAGTCACTAAGGAAAACCCTGCCTTGAATGCTGTCAACATTCAGGCTGCCCTTTGCCATGTAAAGTTTGGCGTCCATTTTCCTGCTGGCAATGCAGACACAATATTGTGCAGCAATATCAGGTCATTTCCTGGCTTTTTGAATCCTGGATGCAGAAAACACAATATCCTATGCTCATAAACAAGACGTTTTTTACAGAATGGAATTCATCTTTCCTTCCATCCTTGGATTGTATGTGCAGACCAAAAATTTTAATAAACCATGATATTTTTATTCCAGTTAAGGGATTCTGAGACATTGTGATATGAAAGTGCAACAATGTCAATAGAACAGTTGTGAAATCAAGGATGGAGAATTTGTAATCAGAAATATTTTGAGTGCCTCTGAATATATACAGAACATTTGCCTGAGCTATGGAATAACCCTGCCTCTCTTTGTTGTCAGTTGTTTAGTCGTTAGGTCATGTCCAACTCTTCGTGACCCCATGGACCAGAGCACACTAGGCCCTCCTGTCTTCCACTGTCTCCTAGAGTTGGGTCAAAGTCATGTTGGCTGCTTTAATGACTCTGTCCAGCCATCTCGTCCTCTGTCATCCTCTTCTCCTCTTTCCCAACATCTGGGTCTTTTCCAGGGAGTCTTCTCATGAGATGGCTAAAGGATTGGAGCCTCAGCTTCTGGATCTGTCCTTCCAGTGAGCACTCAGGGTTGATTTCCTTTAGAATGGATAGGTTTGTTCTTTTTGCAGTCCAGGGGGATTCTCAAGAGTCTCCTCCAGCATCACAGTTCGAAAGCATCAATTCTTTGGCCCACTAGGAATCAAGAAGCATGGTCTTGAAAGATCAGTAGTGGGCCCCATGTGGCTTGCAAGTGGGGGATAGAGCCCTCAAACATAATCTCAGGCATCTCCAGTTTATAGGATTTTATAACCCCAACACTCTACACTGATCTTCACTTACTACTTGTTTGTCAACTTGGTTCCCGCTGAAGAGAGAAATGAACTGTATGAACTACACTGATTCATCCAGCATCTCTCACTCTCTGTATTTTCTCCTACTGCTGCAGCTGTTACCATGATCAGCTCTAGCTCATCTCATGCTTATCGCTCAGAGTCTTTCCATACCTAATCAAGCAAAGCACCTTTGCATTTTAATACTTAACCTTTAGTTTTGAATGAATTGAGGCTTAATTAAATTAGATCATCATTCTATTTGTGTTTGGCTGAAACGAGGGCAAAAATCAAAAGGTTAGTCCAAGTCAGTGGTTCCTAACCTTGGGTCCCCAGATGTTCTTGGACTAAAACTCCCAGAACCTTTCACTGCTAGCAGTGCTGGCTAGGTTTTCCAGGAGTCTAAGAACATCTGGGGCGCCAAAGTTGGGAAATCACTAGTCTACATAGTTTAAAAATAATTCACTTATGCCAAGCTTCCACTTCCATTTAGGTGCCACCACATAGAAGACAGAAAGAAACAGAGATACGTAGGAAGAGGAGAGAAACCCTTTCAGATAAAGAAGACTCAAATCTTCACGCTGGCTGTCAAACGTGCCTGAGAGTATGTTATGACATGCACAAATCTCTCTACAGCTTTCTAGCCATACTGTAGTATTGGCAGCACTGTTCAGCCTCTGGCTTCAGCTCCCATACTGGGCTCAGTCAACTGGAATTCCTGCCCATTCCCAGCAATCTCTTTGTTTTTTGGACAAGGCCAGCCCTCCTTTTGGGCAGAGTGAGGCAGCCTCCTTAGCCAGCAGAATGTGGCTGTTACAGCCTACCGCTACTGCTACTTGTGTTATCTATCTATCTATCTATCTATCTATCTATCTATCTATCTATCTATCTATCTATCTATCTATCTATCTATCTATCTATCTATCTATCTATCTATCTATCTATCTATCTATCTATCTATCTATCTATCTATCTATCTATCTATCATCATAATCATCCTGTGCCGTGAAGTCAATTCTGAGTTATTGCAACCCTTTTCAGAGTCTTCCAGGTAAAGTGTACAGTGGAACCTTGACTTACAGGTGGCTTGACTTACAGACTTTTTGAGTTACAGACTTCTCTGGCCGCAAAATTTAGATTTGACTTGCAGACTGAGATTTGACTTACAGACCAGAAAAAAACCAAAATGGAACAAAAACGGCCTGTTACGGGATTAATCGGTTTTCAATGCACTGTAGCTCAATGGAGACTTGACCTATAGACTTTTTGACCTGCAGCCACCATTCCAATACGGATTAATTCTGTAAGTCAAGGGTCCACTGTACTGCCTGGACTGTATTTTCCCTGCCTTCCCTGAACCTTTTTTGACCTAAGAAAAAAAGAAACAAAATATCCCCCTTTGGTGGTTGAAGAAGGAATAGCAGCTTCCCATTAATTTCTATGGACGGAAAAGAGCAGATACGGATCAAATGGTTTTCAATGCATTCCTATGGGAAATGCAGATGTGACTTGAGAACTTTTTGACTTGAGAACTGCCTTCCAATACGGATTAAGTTCTCAAGTCAAGCCCCCACTGTACTCAGAAGTAATTTATTATTCCCTTCTTCTGGGGACACACTGGGATGGTGCAACTTGCCCATGGCTACACAGGCTGGCTCTTCTCCAAAGAGGTACAACAGGGAAGTCAACTTCCAACCTTGGCTCCAGAGCCAGATAACTAAAACACTGAGCTAGCAAGCCAGGTGGTCTGAGACTTAGGCTGTGAAATTTCATGGAATGGGACATCTGTTGCAGAACCGATCGATGCAAATATTTCTCAAGTAAGCAAATCAAGCTCTAAATTGTGACATCCAGAGAAAGATCATTTTAGGACACCTCCTGTTTTCAGGAGAGAGAATCAAAACTAAGAATGCAAGGGGATGACTTACATTATTTGAAGCTGAGTGTTAATTAGCTAATGTGTCATTGATTCCTGGAACCAAATTAATATCATCAGCAAATAAAATTAGCTCTAGGGCTTCATTTCCGTGCATTTCTCCCTCCTCTCCTTGTTCTATAGTTAGGCATTGGGCAGTGAAAAAGTAACTCTTTGTGACAACTCTGTTGACATATCCAGTCTTAGAATATGAGTCACCTCACTAACAGCAGAACTGGGGATGAAAAAGAAAACCCCTTTTTTTGCTCACCTACATCCCAGCCTCCCCCTTTCCATGGACAAAGCAGGGCCGAAGCGGTGGAGGCCAGTGAGTTCTGTTCTATTGTGGTCAAGGAATCCATTCTGGGTTTGAGTCTGAACTTTACAAGAGTTACCTGAAGTTCAAAAGCAGGTGTAGGGATCAGATCGGCATGGGTAAAATCTAAAAATAAACCTGATGTGAATTTACTAGTGGTCATACAAAATGACTAATCAGCTTCTACTTGGGTGAGGACTACAGATGGGGACAAATAAAAAAAATGGCAATTCGCTTTGATTTGTGATTCATCAAGAGTTAACAGATCAACAAATACAAATACACAAATATTCTTTTACGATCAGAAGCCGATAGGCAGCCATCCCCTCCCACAGCCAGCCACCCCAACAGCCTACCTATCTATCTAGATCTAGATAGATAGATAGATAGATAGATAGATAGATAGATAGATAGATAGATAGATAGATAGATAGATAGATAGATAGATAGACAGACATAGACATATATATACATACACACATATATACACATACACATACACATACACATACACATACACATACACATACATACATACATACATACATACATACATACATACATACATACATACATACATACATACATACATACATACATACATACATACATACATACATACATACATACATACATACATACATATGCCTTGATATATGGCGAGAGAGAGAAAAGGGGGAAAATGTCTTGAGGGATGGGGAGGCAGTGACAATTCTTGGTTGGATCATCATCATCATCATCATCATCATCATCATCATCATCATCTTAGAACTGCAGAGTTGGAAGCAAACCTGTGGATCATTGAGTCCAGCCCCTGTCAGGGAGGCACAGTGGGGAATCAAATTCCCACCCTCTGGATCTGCAACCTCATGGTTACTCTTTACATCCTCTTTCATAACGAAAGGAGATACTCCCAGTCGATTATTGTGCTCTTTTTGTTGACTGTTTGCTAATGGCATTTATGTTTTTGTTTCTCTTGGTCCTTCTTATCAACATGTTTCCTCACAAAGCTCCGTTAACTTTTTTTTTTAATTTCAAGGTAGAATTTAAATGTTTCAAAGTAAGGAACAAATGAATCGAACTCTCGCACCTTTCCAAAGTCATGTAAGATGTGACAGGGATTAAGGACTCAGTTAAATGTCTTCATCTCTACCCGGTAAAGTTCACATGGTGACAAGCACGGGAAACAAGTCCTTGTGATAATAAAACACACTAACTCGTGACAATCACCTGTCACGTCTAGATAAGCGCAAACGAGTCTCCATTGAATGTGCTTAATTACTATTCCTTGGCTGGAGGCTTCAAAACTCTTTCAGAAAAGGTGTAAGGAAATGCTTACATCATTTAAACAGGATAAGACATCTCTGCCTTTTAATTAAAATCTCCACTTAAAGCCTAGGGAGTGTAAACATGGCTTGGACAATCCTTAGGTGACTGTAAAACCCTCCCTTCCAACTTATTACATTTAGCTAATAAAAATCTTCGGGCTGTTGTGTCACTTCTTATTACTGGTAACACACCATTGTGTTCAAGTACCGGATTCATGACCTGTGTTAAACATGCCTCGTTGGGTGTTTTTATATAAGAAGAAGTCGTTTGAGGAAATGAGAGGTCTCCCTGGCACACGTGTGCCCTCTAAATGTGCAAATCTCAGAAACAGGCCTTAGACACAGTGGGGCTCCAACAAATAGACTGGTGATATGAATTAGAAAGTAAGAAAAGTTCCCAGGTTGAAAATTGCAATTTTTCCATGCCCCTCAATTAATTCAAATTAAGTTTCAATGGCTGCATGGATGATGGTGATAACCAGCCATCTTAATACTGGCCCGTGGCACATTTTGTCAATGGCTCTTCTCCACAAAGGATGAATGTGTCAAAGCTGTCTCCACCCAACACCAGGGATTTATGAGATATTCATTCTGTTTACAAAGTAACACTAAGCCAGGGAAGAGCACTGTCCTCAGGATATCTACTTTGGGGCACTATAACTTACATGTACCAAATTAGATCCTCACCAAACCCGGAGAGGATGACGAGGAGAGTGATCTGAAGACTTGCTGTAAGTTTGACACCTCTAATTCATGTGGGGGCCATTCTACAACTCCTGGAGCCCCCAAATTTCATGAACGATGAAAGGGGTTATTTTGTAGGGAAGTCTGTGGTTCGTGAAAATTGACAAACCAAGGATCACCACAGACCACCATTTTCTCAGTTCATGACCATCTCTGCTTGTAAGCCTGTTCCATGCATGCTCAGTTTATGACAAAGTTAATTTTAACCCCTTTTGAAAGACATTTTTTGAGAATCAATATTTCAGCCCATGCAGCCTGGATTCCTTCCAAATAAAAGAGAGTGGGTTGGGGCAACAATAATCTTTCAAGATAAGCAAGAATGGTCTTTTCAGTTCATATCTGTGGATGTTTAGGATCACCTGTTTTTGAATGGATGGATTAAAATAGTTTTACTTATTTAAAAAAAGTCATAACTTGAAAACCTTTTACCCAAACATCCCCAGATTTGACACAGAACAAGAACAGACTGCCTGTTAGATCTGCTCCAACTCTGGTGCCGATCAGAAATCTAGTTTCCATGTTACAGGTTCTTCCTTTGGATTGCCCCATTTTCAGAATTGCCTTGTACAATGTTGATTTGCTCTGTGACGCATTAACAGAGATTATGTATTAACTATCATGCAGCTGTAATAAATCTCTGCACTTGAGGAGCAAGACTTGCACATGAGAAAATGGGAGAGTGTATAGGACCTCACTTGAAATAACTGCCTGCCCACTATTCATCGGGCAATGCAGATTCTTCCTTTTCAGGTGGTTAAAGGTTGTGAGCAACCTCCCTTACCCCTCCTTTCCTTGCCATGCTCCTCACCTGCTATGCCATGCAAAAGACACGTTACCACTTCCACAGGTTTTGGCTTTGATGAATGACTTGATCGTATCGCCCCTGTAAGAAATCCCTCTGACACTGAATGGGAGAGGTACGTGCTCTGATCTTCCACCTGCCAAGACAATAATGATTCAACAAAAGCAGAATTGACTAATTCCAACGAGCAAGCACATATTCACAAAGCGGCACCAGGTAGATGGCAAGAATTAATCAGATAAAATTATTGGCTGCAAACCATCCCTTCGACTCCAGTGTTTAGACAGAACTTTAAGGGACCTTTTGTTCCATAGATCACACAAACAGCTCCCAATTGACTTGAGAGATATCTTTTTGACTGGAGAGATTGATTTAATGGAATAGTTGCCATGGAAGACACTTGTCACAGCTGAAAGTATTAAATTACATTGCTCTCCAATCACCTTTATTTGGTTTAGAGGTACACCTAGGTTTGTAATGCAATTTTATTTCTTTTAAAATTGGAGTATCATCTTTTTATCTTTGCATGGTTTTCCGTTTTTGGTTTTTTTCTTCCAAGCTCACGGTAATTATGATCTCTGTGTGAGAGAAAAAGGAAAAGAAGCAGAGTCAGAGAGAGAGAGAGCAAAAGGGTTCATATGCTAGTGCAAAAGGAACAAAAAAAGTGTCTTGCTCGATCATGACAGGATGATCTCCATGATAAGGATGTCATGGAGAAAGGCGTGAAGGTGGGACGGTGCAGGGACTGGTGGGGGCGTGAGAGACCAGCGTGTGAGGGGGTGACCACGTAGGTGAAGGGGAAACTGGGAGGGTGCCAGCTTATTTAGCAAACCCAGTACTTGATTTTTTAATAATGCTATCTGGCAGCAGGTGTACATATATAAAAGCAGATTTTGAAAATATACGGCATTCAGATAAGTGAAATCAATGCCAATGATTCTGTTCCACAGTTGCCCACAAATAAACGGCAGGGGCAAAGAAAAAATAGCAATGTGCTCCATGCATGCATGTACCTCATCTGTATGGTAAAATTTATTTATTTTTTTTAAAATTGAGAACCCAGAACAACAATGTATTCTTTCTCTTCCTTTATTATTTCTCTTCTTCTTCTGGGATGAATTTGCAATGTTTCATCTTATGTGCAATGGAGGGGATCACATTGTAACCCCATGTCCACATCTGGCATGGAGCCATTTAAGATGTGATGTTTCAGGAGTGGAGAATGGCAATAACTCTATCTATCTATCTATCTATCTATCTATCTATCTATCTATCTATCTATCTATCTATCTATCTATCTATCTATCTATCTATCTATCTATCTATCTATCTATCTATCTATCTACCTACCTACCTACCTACCTACCTACCTACCTACCTACCTACCTACCTACCTACCTACCTACCTACCTACCTACCTACCTACCTACCTACCTACCTACCTATCTATCTATCTATCTACTGTACCTACCTACCTACCTACCTACCTACCTACCTACCTACCTACCTACCTACCTACCTACCTATCTATCTATCTATCTATCTATCTATCTATCTCTCTATCTATCTATCTCTCTATCTATCTATCTATCTATCTATCTATCTATCTATCTATCTATCTATCTATCTAAAATGTGGCCAAGACCTAAAGCCCTGAGTTTTGAGCCCTTAACCCTGTAGTCTGCGTAGGCCATTGAGCTACGTTAGTATTATTTTACAGTTACTGCCATTCTCCACTCCTGAAACATCACACCTTAAATGGCTCTATGCCAGATGTGGACATGGGGTTACAAAGAACAACTTCTGTTATGGTGTGCTGATTGATCCCACCAGAAAGCTGACACCCTTCTTCGTTTTTCCCCTCCTCCCTTCTCTGAGAAAGATAATTCAGTGGTCTGGCTGGTGGAAGAGAAATGTGACTGTTGAAAACACAGAGAGAAGTTTTGAAATATTTCTGGAGGGCTATGTAGTTTCCCATGGTTATCACATGAACTTCTGATAACGGTGGCTCCACTTCTGAATGTGCCATGAGGAGAGGAGGGGGGCAGCTTCAGAGGTCTTCTTTTACCATAAAAGGTTCCGTACAACACAAAGCAACTCGTAGGGGACTTCAGACCGTCTGGAGTGGAGTCTGATGTGGCTGCTGTTGGGCGCAAAGGTTGGCGACACTCCTGAAGGGCTTTTAGAAGCATGCATGCAGCTTGTTGGATGACAGCCATCATGTTTATTCATGGCAGGCATGGGAAGAAGACAGAGATATTTGGTTATTAATTTCTCCCCTGTAATTTTGTGCACAGCCTTTGCTTCGCCGAGCCTCATCAGAGCCCGTGGCCGAAAGAGTTTATGCATCTGTGGGTTTTTTTTCTGTCAGACCTATTTTTGTTCCCTTCCCCCCTCACACTTATTATTTGTGCGTTAATCCACATGAAGTCTGAATATCAGATGACGCCCTGCTGAGAGCACTTTGCATAAAACAGAGTATCAAAAAGACAAGGGAGACGTGGAAGCCGAAAAGTAAGGCGAATGCAGGGCAAATTTCGGCATTGAACGATGTCCTAAATTCTGATTAGAATACCTTCGGCGCACTTGCACGATAGGATGTATGAGATCATGATATTCGTGTATTTAATTTATCAGTTACATCGCTGCTGCCACGCTTTCCCACCGATGAATGTATAGTGGTTTACACGGACTGCTTTTCCTCATTTGATCATCAACAGGACAACTTTGCGATCTAGGTCACACAAAGAAGGTAACCTACCGAAGTTTATCGAGTGAACTTCCTGACTCAATGGGAACCTGACCCTCTACCCACTAGACAGCACCAGCTTATATATATGTATAGTTGTATTTGTAGGCTACTTTTTCATTTCAAAGCCATCAAAATAGCTTACAGATGCAGAAAATCAAGGGGGTGGGGATGGGGGGCATGCACAAAAGAAAGCATAGTTACAAACAGACGGAAAACATGAAAGCATTAAAAACACATCACAGAAATTACCTCAGAACACAGCAATAATACCCAAGGCAGTAATGATTACTCTGTTCCCGTCTCCAGAAGCCTAATGAAATAGAACAATCTTTAGAGTGTGGTGGAAAACATATAATGCTAGGAGCTACATGAACCTAGAGGGAGTTACACAACCTGGCAGAGCTGCGTTTTTGCCAATGGTACCTTTGCTAATAGCAGAATAATTTTTAAAAATGTCCTCAGATTGTCACTTCTCTTCCAACTAATGTGAAATTTACAAATAATTTGGAGGGTTTCTCCTTGAGTGACACATTTAAGAGGGTAAGATTCTATCTGATTTCTAGCAAGCTGCTTTGTACAGCAGCCCAAAGGATGTGTCTCAGAAACCCCAATAAAGGCTATGATTAGAGAAGAAATAATGAAATTTCTTGAGCAGGTTCCAAGATGGTCTGTAGACTTTCAGGGCAAAGTGTCTCCTTTCCCACTGTATGAGCTGCCACAAATACTGTTGGAGTGTTTCCAACCTCGCATACTGCCTCCAACACGTATGGCTAGGAGGGATCTTTCTTGGCTGGGATGACTGTCAGTCACCAACAATACTAAACAATATTTCCCTCCTGCCTCTGAATTCAATCTTTTTCCCCCTGAAGAGTTTGTTGGAAGCAGTCAGTAAGTCTGTTGATCAAAGCAGTAATGTTTTTAGCTTGCTGTTGTCTGTTCAACTGTAAGTAAAGCAATATGTTACATTCTTTTGACTATTAATGTCTCAAAGTGAGTTATTGAAACTATAAGTGCCAGCTGATGTGAAAAAGGAGTGGATTAGGGGAACCTGAAGCTAATTCTGTTCTGTAAATCCTCACACGTCTACTGCAAAGCTAAACTCTGCAACAAGTTCCAGGTAGTTCTCATAAATGGGGAACTTTTGGTATTCCAGATGTTTTAGACTTCCCCATCACTGCTCTGAGGGTGCTGGTTGGGGTCGCTAGAAGAATTTGGAGGTCTAAAGATGCCCACACTCCCATCTACATTCCTGAAAAAAAAAAAGAGAAATGAATATATCAAAACAAAATCTGAGGAGGTATGAGCCAAGCTCTTGAAACTACAATTGCTGTTTCTCAATGGTGTGTTTCAGTTGAATATCCTTTGATGGAATTTATGGAATTTATTCATCTCTATAATGTTGCATGGGTTCAGAATTCTGCTGTTGATAACAGAATACGGTGATCCGATTTCCCCTGTAATTTTACTCAGTGTAGAACTCCATGACTGGAAATTAGAGATGGAGGTTTTTAGTTGCTTCATCTTTCCAGATGTGAACGAGGAATTAAAAAAAACATTAAAAAAATTATAAAAGCATTTATTCAGCCCTGAGAGCGTACCATAGAAAGCTGAGCTTGGTGAATTAACAAGCTGATCCAGGGCCCTCTTTGGTTGGTTGGTATATTTTCCTGAAGTTCAATCAATAAAAGAATCCAGAAGCCAGTAGTCACCTAGAAGCCACACCTTCTGGCCTTTGTTGGTCACCAGCTCTGATTATTCTTCCTTTCAGCTGGCTTAAAGTTACATGCAGAAAAGACGTAAACAGGGCTAAGCAAAACACACTGTGCATTTAAATGACACAGAGAAGCAATCAATAAAACTCAGACTGAGCAGCAATTTTAAAAGAAAATCTATAAGAAGTTAAACCAGTAACAGTCAAAATAAACTTTTGGTTACGCAGCTGCGAATGCTATGGGAAAAAGCCAGGATTTTTCTTGACACAGAAAACCATCACTTTATGGCTAAGCAGGATTGTGAAAGTGAGAATCAGGATTTTTCAGTGGTGGAACAAACTGAACGGAAAGCAATTTCATAGAGAAATCCTGGGTTGGAACCATCACAGTTCCCAGCTCTTAAGAAGGACAATCAGAGAGGGCTTCCTGCACAGATTGAAGGATATTGGATGTGATGATAGGAAGAAGTGATCTCTTAACAGTACCAAGAGATGTACTGATCTCTTTATTATTGCATATAAAATACATTACCTAAGTCTTATAACCAATTACATCATTTGTCTATTAGTCTTCAGAACAAATCAAGTAACCGGTTCTCTGTCTTGTGTTGTAGAGATAACTGTCAACTAGAAATGGGGATGAATATAAAAACAGATTGGTTTTTTCAATGAATATAGACAGTTCATCATATATTTGTTCATCCATATTTGTGAAATTTCAAGTCCCGACAAATATGGCTTGACGAATATTTCCCCATTTTTATTTATCCCCATACAAAGGGGGGGGGGGATTGACAAATAAATTCATTATTCATTGATTCATGCGAGCAACTTCATGCTTCGTGAGTCATCAAATTTTGATGACTCACGAAGCAGGATGAGTTGCCAAAATGGTGAGTCCTCCCCATATTTTCAGATGTCTTCTGCTTTGGCAATGACAACAGCTCCCGTCATTCTTTGATTATGCTATCTGAGAACTATGGAAGGGGCATTCCAATAATATTTGGAGAGCCACACATTTCTCATTCATAGTGCAAAACATGACTATGACATGGGTAGTGCTTATGCCATGTGGAAGGCTGGACTGGATGAAACCCAAGCCGGAATTAAGATTGCCGGAAGAAATATCAACAACCTCAGATATGCAGATGATACCACTCTGATAGCAGAAAGTGAGGAGGAATTAAAGAACCTTGTAATGAGAGTGAAAGAGGAGAGTGCAAAAAACGGTCTGAAACTCAACATCAAAAAAACTAAGATCATGGCCACTGGTCCCATCACCTCCTAGGAAATAGAAGGGGAAGACATGGAGGCAGTGACAGATTTTATTTTCCTGGGCTCCATGATCACTGCACATGGAGACAGCAGCCACGAAATTAAAAGACGCCTGCTTCTTGGGAGGAAAGCAATGACAAATATTGACAGCATCTTAAAAAGCAGAGACATCACATTGCCAACAAAAGTCTGAATAGTCAAAGCTATGGTTTTTCCTGTTGTGATGTATGGAAGTGAGAGCTGGACCATAAAGAAAGCAGACCGCCGAAGAATTGATGCCTTCGAATTCTGGTGCTGGAGGAGGCTCTTGAGAATCCCCTGGACTGCAAGGAGAACAAACTTATCAGTTCTAAAGGAAATCAACCCTGAGTGCTCACTGGAAGGACAGATCCTGAAGCTGAGGCTCCAGTACTTTGGCCATCTCATGAGAAGAAAAGAGTCCTTGGAAAAAACCTTGATGTTAGGAAGGTGTGACGGCAAGAGGAGAAGGGGACGACCGAGGATGAGATGGCTGGACAGTGTCTGCGAAGCAACCAACATGAATTTGACACAACTCTGGGAGGCAGTGGAAGACAGGAGGGCCTGGCGTGCTCTGGTCCATGGGGTCACGAAGAGTCGGACACGACTAAACGACTAAACACACACACAGTGCTTATGCCTTTTAAAAACTATGGTCTCTAAATGCCATGAAGTACCAGCAACCCTCTATTCAGCCCTGGTTAGGCCACACCTTGACTACTGTGCTTCATTCTGGACACCACGCTTTAAGAAAGAAGCCCACAAACTAGGAAAGTTTCAGAGGAGGGCAACAAGCAGGATCAGAGGACTGGAAACCAAATCCAGTGAGGAAGGGGTAAAAGAATTCGGCATGTTTAGACTTGAGAAAAGAAGACTGAGAGAAGATAGGATAGTGCTTTTCAACTACTTAAAAGGCAGTTCTACAGAGGAAGTGCAGGATCTGTGCTCCCGGAGTGCAGGACATGTAACAATGGGCTCAAGTTACTGGAAGTCAGATTTAGGCTGAATATTAGGAAAAACTTCTTAACTGTTAGAGACGTATGACGATGGAACCAATGAGCATGGGAGGAGGAGATTGCTTCTATGCTGGAGACATTCAAGAGAAAACTGGGCCACCATCTGTCTGATCTGCTTTGATTTGGAATCTTTCCTTGATCAGACCCCTTCCAACTCCATTATCCTCTGATTCTCTGAATCTACAAACTCCCTATCCTGGGAAAGACATCAGGATTGTTCATTAAGTGGAACTGAATTTCAGATCTCTTTATAAGAATGTGGCTTCTGGTACAGAAAATGTAATACAAAAATGGGCTCTATTTTGGCCTCCATACATCTCTCCAGGTACCCAAATACAGTCCTAGCATCTTCCCCCACACACCCAAAATGTGGGGGCACAAAAAAAGAGACCAGTTTTACTTTCTAGGGCAAAGGGAGGAATTTCACCACAATTTGAGAACCTGTACTTGTTTGTAAAAAGTTAGGAATAATGGTCTATATGGGATGTAAGGGGACAGGTTTTTTTTAAAGCCAGGATTTATAAAGAAAAAAAATAGAAATGGGGTGGGTGGATTGCAGGAACAGGTCCAGGGAAGGGTCTCAATGGTTGATACTTCTTGGTTCTTTTGAACATTTGATAGTCATGATTATGAGGATAACGTTGATGCATCTGTAAGGCTTGTGGGGCAGTCCTGCAGAAAGACAGCTCAGAAACACAGATAAATAAAGATCTTCCTCAGATCGCCTTTGCTCCGTGATGTGGACTGAGATAATGGAAGGAAGTAGGATTAATCTCATGGGAGGGAGGCAGCCATGTAAATGAAATAAGGAGAAGTGGAAATAAAAGACGCATCCTAAATGTTGATCTAAATTGTACTTATTGCCTTGTGTTGTGGGGACAGAGTTTAAAACTGTGTTGGTTTTCCCCCCCCCTCCGTTCTCTGGGGCACTTCAGTTGACTTGATCCTTGAAATGGAATGCATTTAATCATGTAATAAATAATGTAATAAAATGCGGGCCATCAACAGGATGGCATAAAATGTTCCCCTGTTGCTTTGCCATGAAGGCGCCCTAGAAGCTGAAGGGACCATTTGAATGCAGATCACTGTGTTTTGCTTAGCATGCAGGAGCTGCAGACAAAAGCCGAAGGAAGATGGAAGTTTCCAATTCTTCTTTCACAGAAAGCTTGCTTAGTACTTTCTAACAATGTTGTCTCCTATTCCCTAACTGGACCTCCTCTGCGGTCGCAGAGAAAGATAAGCAATTTAATTTTTTTTTTTAAAAAAAAAAGCAAGACTCATAATAAAAACAGCTATCTCAGCCTGATTTTCTTCCACCCCACTTAATACAACAATCTCTCAAAATTATCTGTGCAGTTGGTTTATTTCCTTCTCCATCTGAGAAATGAATAATATTTGTAATTTCCCCCCTGCTTTATTATTACGATTCCCCTAAGGTAACTGCACAGGCAAACCTCAACCACAGAAGAAGTTTTGCCAGCAGACATTCAGGTAATTCTTCCTGGTTAAGAACGTGGTGGCGCTGCAGGCTAAACCGCAGAAGCCTGTGATGCAGGGTCAGAAGACCAACAGTCGTAAGATCGAATCCACGTGATGGAGTGAGCTCCCGTCGCTTGTCCCACCTCCCGCCAACCTAGCGGTTCGAAAGCATGCAAATGCAAGTAGATCAATAGGGACCACCTCGGTGGGAAGGTAACAGTGTTCCGTGTCTAAGTCCCAGTGGCCATGTGACCACGGAAGATTGTCTTTGGAAAAAACGCTGGCTCTATGGCTTGGAAACGGGGATGAGCACTGCCCCCTAGAGTCGAACACGACTGGACAAAAATTGTCAAGGGGAACCTTTACCTTTTAAGAATAATTTCTGCCTGGGAAGGATGAGAATGCCTCCGTCCGCCCACCCCCAGCCCCATGGATGTATATACTTCTGTGTGTCTTGGATCCTACTCAGAAAGGGACACAATTTGTGGGCAGAATGTGTACATTTCTGGGCTTGCTGTCCATTCCCCATTGATTTTTCCCCCTCTTGGGTATTGAAAAAAAAAAGGAACACAGAACAAATGCAGAATGCACATATAAGAAGGAAAAAGAGTCAAATTGTTGGAACGGATTTCATAGATCTGCTCACCTCAATTCAGATATGCAGATGATACCACTCTGATGGCAGTAAATGAGGATGAATTAAAGAACCTCTTAATGAGGGTGAAAGAAGAGAGCGCGAAAAATGGTCTGAAGCTCAACATCAAAAAAAAACAAAAAAACCCGAGATCATGGCCACTGTCCCATCACCTCCTGGCAAATAGAAGGGGAAGATAAAGAAGCAGTGACAGATTTTATTTTCTTGGGCTCCATGATTACCGATCAGTTCTGAAGGAGATCAACCCTGAGTGCTTACTGGAAGGACGGATCCTGAAGCTGAGGCACCAACACTTTGGCCATCTCATGTGAAGAGAAGACTCCCTGGAAAAGTCCCTGAGGTTGGGAAAGTGTGAGGGCAGGAGGAGAAGGGGACAACAGAGGACAAGATGGTTAGACAGTGTCATCGAAGCTACCAGCATGACTTTGACCCAACTCTGGGAGGCAGTGGAAGACAGGAGGGCTTGGTGTGCTCTGGTCCATGGGGTCACGAAGAGTCGGACATGACTTGATGACTAAAAAACAACAAGGCCTCATCTTGAGTCCTGTGTCCAGTTCTGGACACTGCACTTCAAGAAGGATACAGACAAATTGGAACAAGTTCAGAAGAGGGCAACAAAAATGTTCAGGGTGCTGGAAACGAAGCCCCCATGAGGAAAGACTGAAACCAAACCAAGTGAGGAAGGGGTAAAAGAATTGGCCATGTTTAGCCTTGAGAAAAGTCTGAGGGGAGATAGGACAGCACTTTTCAAATACTTGATAGGTAGTCATACAGAGGAAGATCAGGATCTGTTCTCGATCATTCTAGAGTACAGGACATGGAACAATGCCCATGATCATTACAGGAAACCAGGTTTCTGTTGAACATCAGGGAAAATTTCCTAACTGTTAGATCAGTACGACAATGGAACCCATTATCTCAAGAGGTGGTGAGCGCTCCAACACTGGAGGCATTCAAGAGAAGTTTAGACAGCTACCTGGCAGATATCTTTTGATTTTGATTCTTCCACTGAGCAAGGGATTGGACTTGATGGGCTTATTAGTCCCCTTCAAACTTCATTATTTTATGATTCTATTAATTTGTATGCTGTCTCTAACTCAAAATAAAGCCCAAATTCCTTTAAATCTCCACGTCGTTGGTTCCAGTGGCATCTCCTACCTATTGGAATAATGTGGGAGGAGGGAATTTCAGAATTTGGAGTGAGGGGAATTGATTTGCCATTTCTTCTGGTGAGAAACAAATTTCACTCTACTCCAATGTATTTTGCACCCCCCTCTCCCCAAATGAGTCCCTTTCAGATGAAAGATGCTGCTTGTTAGTTTATTTATTCAAGTTTCAAGTAGAACGTTGCACTGTGAGGTAGAATATTGCACTGTGAGGTCATCCCCTTCCCTAACTCTTTCACCCTTCCAAAATGAATGTGAGGATCAAGCTAGTGTTTTGATCGTCAGGAGAAAACTCCTGACGATCTTTCCTTCCCTATATCTTTCTTTGATTTCTATCTTAGTTTAGGTGCAATGTTTTTAAAATTATATTGTTCTTTTTTATTGTAAGCCGCCTAGAGTGGGCTAATATGTCCAGATAGGCGGGATAGAAATAAAATAAATAAATAAATAAACCTGAAGTGGGGGTGTGTGCTTGAGATTTGGAATTCGTCCAAATCGGGGCCTTTTGTCCAAATTCCGAACTGATCCAGAGAGAAGCAAGGAAGCCCAAAGTGGAGATCAGATTGAATCAAGGTTCTCTGGAGTATCAAATGTTGCTGAAAATGCTGAACGGTTGTGGGGGTGGGACTTGTCACAGACAAGGGTCACTGAGAAAATGAAAGCAGTGTCATAAGGTAACCAGGAGCCCCAGAGTAGGAGACTGACAGCTCAAATGCGAAAGAGAGGACCAAGCTTTCCCAATCACTGAACCCCAGGGAGATCTCTCAGATCCACTTCGTCCCTATGATCCGTAGTCATTTCATGTCTTGGCAGGGCAAAGGAAAGTCGTCGTTGTATTAGAGAATGCTATTTGCCTTTCTTTAATTTTCTTCTTTTCCTTTACGCAGCTGCAGATTTCAGTCCAATCCACGGGACACCTGCATGTGAAATTTATGTCATGGTCATCTTGAGTCTCTCGTGTGGGATTTGAGTGGGGCATGTCACGGAACCATTAGGATTCAGACCTGAGCTATTGCCCCCAATTTTGCAGTCCCCCCTTTTTATGCCTGCTGCTATCTTTATAGTTGCAGCACTTTCTCTTTTTTAAAATTTTTGTCACTATATTTGCCTCAGTTCCAAACAGGACAGCTTTACTGTAAGGCTCTGCAAAACTAGCCTGGTGCAGAATGGTTTGTCTTTGGGGAGTTTCTGCCCCGAGAGCTGAAGAAAAACAATACAGTTCAATTAAGCAAAAAACCAAGTAGCACTCACTTTTCTGCTTCGCACCAGCCTTAGGCTCCCCCCTCCTTACTGAATTTAAACCTTCCATCACCAGTCCTGAAAAGGGTCCACAGAAATCAGAACTGAATTGACAGCACATGATGGTGATGGTCACCAGCCAAAGCACTTTGTTTTCCACATTTTATTTGTTCCTTTTTTATTTTCATGCTTTTTAGATAAACACAAATGTGCACACATAATTACCTTGCTCTCAGCAACTCAAGGATGTGGCCATTTTGAACCAATAACTAAATAAATAAGTAATTCACACACACTGCTTATGTGTCTTTGTAAACCTTCTGAAGAATTGGCTAAGCCCAATAGATTGAACTAAAAAGAAGAGAGAGCAGGGCTGTGAGTAAGAGCTTTGAATCAGAAAGAGCAGGGGACCAGAGCTGTTATGGCCGCTTAGACTGCTAAGGCCCTCGCCAATTTGACCTAGGTATAATTCCTGTGTGTTTGTGTTAGAGGGGCAAATCCACACAATGAATTCATGTATATACAGCTGAAATAATATTTTATTCTAGAGTTTTTAAGGTTCCACATATGGAGATGATACAGTATTGGACACCCAACCCAATTGAGGAAGACGTCTTGAAATTTTTATCTGAAATTAAATTCAAAGGGACACTTAAACTTTGCAATCTTACAAGCAAGTTCTGTGTTGGTGCTGTTGCAGAGTCGTTGGGTGCTCAAACCATAACATTTTGTCATTGTTATAATTGTGTATGTTGTCTGTTTTGTAACTGTGAATAGGAAGAGTCTCACTTTGTGAGAATGTGTTTGCAAGGTTCATCCATAGATACCTAAGTAAACAAACAGTCTCATAGAACTTCAAAATATTCCATCTTTTTCGAATAAGGGGAAAACCTCACAAGGCTTCCATAAAAGGGTTTACAGATGTCGTGATGTAAAATCCCATGGTGACATTATCATTTTCGAAGAGGCCAGCAAAATATTTAGATGAAACTTTGGAAGTGATATATCCATAATCCTTTTTCTAAGCCCACATCCTCCTGTCCTTCACCCAAAAATCTAGAGAGATCTTTTAAGAGATCGATAAAGCTCCACTGAATCCCTTGTTTTTCTCTGGTGCTCTTGTCAGTGCGAAAGTTTTGTTCTTATTTCTGTACGCATCCCTCTGAAAGTTGCGAGTGTATATATCCTGTACGTATATATTATTTAGTTTGCCCAAGGATCTCGATAACCCAAGTCGACTTTTAATCAGCACTTGTCAAAACACCAGCATGAAAAATGGGATTCTGGAGTGTTGCTTGTTAGCACCACACTTCACAGTGTTGCTGTGTTGTGTAGCCTCCAGGTACGCTATCATGTGCTGTTATCTCACAAGGAAAAGTCAGAGGGCCCGGGCTGAGGACTTTGATGGGGGGAAGCAGGAAAACCCAGCTGATGGAGGGGAGAGAAGCATCCTGGGAAATCATGGTGGAGTCTTGCCCTTCATTGTTAAACCTACTGCCCTGAATCACAGACAGAAGGTGTTAAACGGAGAAGAAAATAAATCTGTTCACAAGTCATAGTGGACTCCTTGAAGAATAGAATATGTAGTTAAGGAGAAACATGAAATATAAGCTATTCCTATCCTCCATGTTTCCCCACCATCTTTTCTAGTGAGGGAGAGACTGGCTGAATTAGCATTTTCATATGACTTGACCTCATTAGCGCTTCCAGAACTCATATGCCAACTCCAATATAAGTACCCTTCTGTTTCCAATTTCCTCCTAATTTTGCAATACATGCCTTCAGCTGCCCAGATACAGGAACAGCTCCGATGCTTCAGCCACCCAGCCTCCTGACCCTAAGTGCATCCCCTTAATTCTCTTCCCCCTTCAGATAAACTCCTGGCTCCACCAACCAGGGAGATGGGAGGCTGAGCACCCTCCTCGGTTGACCTAATGGATCTCACCTAAGCTCTTACTTTGCACTACCTGAAGTTGCAACCCACCTGGCATGTCATCCTAACAATACCTAAGTCTGTCCAGAAGTAGGTATGGGATGAGCAAAAACTCACCTGCTCCCCAGCATGTGCCAATAAGGGAAGCAGGTCAAAAAATTCCTATCCAGCCCTGAAGAGACCAGCTACTCTCATTCTTACTTTCTTAGTAAGACAGAAACAAAATTCAAAATGACCTTGATAGTATGGAACACTGGGCCGAAAGCAACAGAATGAAATTCGACAGGGAGAAGTGCAAAGTCCTGCATCTCGGAAAAAGAAAACAATTGCACAGTAACAAGACATGGGATACCTGGCTCAGCAAAACTATGAGCAAGAAGGATCGTGGAATTGTCATATATCACAAGCTAAATATGAGCCAACAGTGTGGTGTGTCTACAAAAAAGGCAAATGCTATTTTAGGTAAAGGTAAAGGTTCCCCTTGACATTTAGTCCAGTCGTGTCGGACTCTACGGCGCGGTGCTCATTCCCGTTTCCAAGCCATAGAGCCAGTGTTTGTCCATAGACAGTTTCTATGGTCACGTGGCCAGCACGACTACACACAGAACACTGTGACCTTCCCACCGTGGTGGTCCCTATTTATCTACTCACATTTTTATGTGCTTTCAAACTGCTAGGTTGGCAGGAGCTGGGACAAGCAATGGGAGCTCACTCCGTCGTGTGGATTTGATCTTACGACTGCAGATCTTCTGACCTTGCAGCACAGAGGCTTCTGCAGTTTAACCAGCAGCGCCACCACATCCCTTGCTATTTTAGGCTGCAGTAATAGAAGTACAGTTTCCAAATCCCATAAGATGCTAGTCCTCCTCTATTCAGCACTGGTTAGGCCTCACTTTAAGTATTGTGTCCAGTTCTGGACACCACACTTCAAGAAGGATGCTAACAAATCAGAACAAGTTCAGAGGAGGGCGACAAGGATGATCAGGGCATTGGAAACCAAGCCTTATGAAGAAAGACTGAAAGAATTGGGCATGTTTAGCCTGGTGAAAAGAAGACTGAGGGGAGATAGGATAGCACTTTTCAAATATTTGAAAGACTGTCATACAGAGGAGGAGGAGCAAGATCTGTTCTTGATCATCCCCGTGTGCAGGTCGTGCAACAATGGGCTCAAGTTAAAGGAAGCCAGATTTCAGATGAATATCAGGAAAAACTTCCTAACTGTTAGAGCAGTACGACAGTGGAACCAGTTACCTCGAGAGTTGTTGAGTGCTCCAACACTGGAGGCATTCAAGACAAATTTGGATAATCACCTGGCAGATATGCTTTGATTGTATTTCTGCATTGAGCAGGGGGTTGGACTTGGTGGTCTCGTAGGCTCCTTCCAACTTCACTTTTCTTTGATTCTCTGAAGATAATTCTAACTTATGGAGACCCTTTTTTAGAGTTTCCTTGGTAAAGAATACAGAAAAGAGGTTTGACATCCCCTTCTTCCGGAGCCGTCATGGAACTGTGCAGCTGGCCCAAGACCACAGAGGCTGGCTTTTCTCCCTGGAAGCACAGTGAGGAATTATGTTGGAATTATTGCAACTTTTGTACACTTCCTTTAAGGTTTTCACGCTGGGAGAGACCTTTCTGGGCTGCAGTAATCATCATCATCACCGCCACCACCATCAACTCTAGCCGACTAGAGTGGTCCTGAGTTGGCTAGATAGGCGGGATATAAATAAATAAATAAATAAATAAATAAATAAATAAATAAATAAATAAATAAATAAATAAACTTAGAACTGGAGAGCTGGAAAGGGCCCTATGGACCATCAAGTCCAGCTCCTGTCAAAGAGGCTCAGTGGGGGAATCAAACTCTCAATCTATGGCTCTGCAGCCAGATGCCTAAACCACTGAGGTTATCCGGCTGACTGTCAAACAATCCGTCAGCAACCCATTGTTCCCTCTCTTCCTTAGATTTTGAAGGGAGGCATGCTTCTTTACTCAAGAGTTCTTTTCCGGGTGTTGTTTTATGTCAGTGTGCTGTTAGAGTCAGTTATGTCATCAGTCAGCAGTTACGCAGTCTGTTTTCAACCCGCCTTGTAGTGAATCAGTTATGAAGCTTGTTAATCAGTTAAGCTCTGCTCATGTAAACCAGTCATTATCTTTCTACAGAATTTTGTTTGTTTTGATTTTATCCAGAGCGGTAAGTCCCAGTTGAGGAGAACAAGCAATAAGAGGTGGTCTAACTACGGGAGACTTGAAGCTAATTCTGCTCTTTCGGTCCCTGAACATTTTCCATGGTGTAGTTAGAGATTTTTTTTAGCCACACCATTTCACTCTCTGACAAGACATTAAACTCCCAACCTCTGGCTCCACCGCCAGACAGCTAATTCACTGAGCCAGCTCCCTCCTCGATAGCATGCTTGTTATATATGCACATAAATCTTACCGTGGATACTCTCAAGCATCATGTGGGTGTCCGGTTAGTGGAATTGGTTGGGTGTGTTGGGAAAAGATGGTGATTCACTTCCCAAACGACAACTCTGCTCATCATTCACTGAACTCCCAAAGCCCCCCCCCAAAAAATGTAAAACTGCGTTTATACCCCAGACGTGAAAGACATAAGAGCTGAAACAGGAACTCATCAAATCAAATCGAAAAACCCCTCCAATAATCAGGGCGAAGAAGCTCTTTCCAAGAGGGAGAGAAGTGCTGTGCAGAGGATGTAGAGGGATTATATCATTTAGTGGAGATAATAGACTTCAGTCATTAGGTTGCAGATCTTGGTATCATTATGGCATATTTTATTTTATTTTATCGAGGACAGTACTTAACGATGGTGTGAAAAAGGTGGCCCGCCTTGATTCGAGACTTTAAGGAACAAGACGAGAGTTAAACTATTCCTTTGTGTCAGGGTCATTGTAAGAAAGGGAAAGCAATCATAAGTTGATAAAAGATCCAATTAAGTTGTGGGAAATGCACTATCTGTGCTACAGGTATTATTTGAAGCTGTCAAGGATCATCGTGGCTCATCTTTGGGAAGGAAGGAGGACGAGGAGGCAAAGACTGTAATTGGAGAGAAATGCTCTCGGAGAATGGTGTTAAGAAGGAGTTTTTCACTCACTGCCGAATCAGGTCAGCTTTGTTTTCCTGTGGATGCACGTCGTTTGATTCTTCTGCCCTTCATCAGGAAGGCCAACATTTCAGTTCTCTTTGGAAGCGACCGGTATCAGAAAAGGTGGAAGGTCTTAGCTGCAAGTAACTAGTTATAAACAACCAGTTTTTGTTATTGTGTGCCGACAAGCTGCTTCTGACACATGGCAACACTATGAATGAGTGCTATCCAAACTGTCCTGTCCTCAACAGACCTGATCAGCTCTTGCAAACGTCAAGCCTGTGGCTTCCTTTAGGCAGTCAATACATCTCATATTCGGTCTTCCTCTTTCCCTGCTGCCTTCCAGTTTTTCTGGCATTATTGTCTTCCCCAGAGAATCCTGTCCTCTCATGATGTGCCCAGAATAGGACAGCTTCGGTTTCAACATTTTTGTTTCGGATGTCTTCCTCTTTCAGGCGCGATGCATTTATTAGAATGATATTGGCCTTCACTGAAGGTTCACATAATTGGTGAAGCAGCGGGCATATCTCATTTGTACGGTTAGATGCATGGCCCAAGAAGACGCATCCCAGCACCTTGTCCGTTACCCGCATCGAGCTATGGCAAAGTTATGCAAACCATGTGTGAACACCAACAGGATTTTGGACCCAGTTTACATCAACACAATGGCGTCTGAGCTGATCTTTGTACCTAAAAATTTAGCAGATGGAGTCTAGTGCAAATCAGAGCGCATTCTTCCTTTCGGTGATGTTTAAGTAACCACCACAGACTCTTTTACAGCTGCAGTTATGTCTTGGGGGAGGCAGTTAATGGTGTGGAACAGCAGCAGAAAAGAAGGGAGACAAGTAGGCAGGCCAGTGGGGTTGGGAGGGAAGGAGAAAGCAAGTGAGGTTGAGGTGGGGGGGGAAGGCATGGGGGCAAGTCGCCAAGGGAGCAGCATTGGTTAAGGAGGTAACAGTAGCACTGGTGTTTTTCCCCCTGCCTCAGGCAGCTGAAGGTCATGGGCTACCCTAAGTCCTCCTTCTGAGGAGTACTTACTTCCTCTGCTAGAAACTAAGGCCTGCAGAGCTTGGTGTCCTTCAACAAGCATGTAAAGGTCTTTCTCTTCAGGCAAGCCTTCCTTCAGGCACTGGCTACTTGACTGCGATTTTTAGATGGATTGTTATGCTTTACTGCTTTGACTGTTTTTTTAAGTATTCCTTGTGTTCTCCATGTCTCAAAGTGGTATTTGTTTTTTTTTAATATTTGCATACTTCTTGTTTTAGCTTCAAATATTGTCTTTTAAGGGACGTGGTGGTGCTGCAGGTTAAAGCACAGAAGCCTCTGTGCTGCAAGGTCAGAAGACCAGCAGTCGTAAGATCGAATCCACGCAATGGAGGGAGCGCCCCTCGCTCGTCCCAGCTCCTGCCAACCTAGCAGTTCGAAAGCATGTAAAAAGACGAGTAGATAAATAGGGACCACCACGATGGGAAAGTCACGGCATTCCGTGTCTAGTCGTGCTGGCCACGTGACCATAGAAACTGTCTTCGGACAAATGCTGGCTCTACGGCTTGGAAATGGGGATGAGCACCACGCCCTAGAGTCAGACACGACTGGACAAATTGTCAAGGGGAACCTTTACTATTGTCTTTTAATAATGTTAACTACCATTGTATACTCATGGTCTTCAGCTTTAAATAATATCTTTCAAAGATATCACCCACCTCGGGTCTCTTTAGAGGAGAAAGGTGGGGTAAAAATATCTTAAAGAAAATAAATAAAAACGAATACAATTTGTCCTCCCTGAAACTTCAGGAAAGCGAAGCTCAGCAACTTTTGTCGCAAAACTTGGAAATAAAAAGCAACAGAGGAACATTTACTACCTGTCAATATCCCTCCAGGGATTCAAGGTGAGGTAATCAGATGCTGGCATCACTTTCTTTAACACAATTGCGGAAGGAGTCATTGGACTGGAAAATCTATTGGGAATGGCATTGCTCTCTGGTAAACGGCCAAATGTGTTCTCTTATACTTTGTTTCTTCCTTCCTGGTGCATGTATTTCAGCCTAGTTTAACCCTGCTATTAATGTCAAGCAAAACTGCAGCAAACTCTCCCGAAACTAGCAACCTCAGTATAAGGAGACAGACTACAGAATATGACATTATCAAGATCTCCTGTTTTGGTGTATTTTGTATTACCACAGCTGCTGCGGCTTCTAACATTGTTTATCTCCAAAGCTGCAAAAATAGTCTGTAGGCAATCTATTTCATGGGTAGACATGGTTCTCACCCTGATAGCAAAAGTGAAGAAAGCTTTTGATGGCGGCGGTATGGTTCAAGGTACAGAGATGGAAACCCTTACAGTTTTTGTATTACCAAACGTTGGGTGATCTGTTAGTTGATCGTGAACTACTTCCTGTCCATCCCTGGTTTCTTGAAAGGGGCTAAAAAGATAGCAAACTTTCATGTTTGGTGAGGAATAGTTGAGAGAATTGGACATGTGTCACCTGGAGAAGAGAAGACGAGAAGGTCGAGTGGCGTGACGCAAGTTGTCTGAATGACAATTATGTGGAAGGTGGAAAGACCTTTTTTAAGGCAGTTCCAGAGTAGAGGAAACAATAAATTCAAATTATGAGAAAGTAGAGCCTCATTAGACCTTTGTTTGTTTGCTTAGTTGTTTAGTCATGTCCAATTCTTCATGACCCCATGGACCAGAGCACGCCAGGCCCTCCTGTCTTCCACTGCTTCCTGGAGTTGGGTCAAATTCCTGTTGGTCGCTTTGATGACACTGTCCAACCATCTTGTCCTCTGTCATCCCCCTTCTTCTCTTGCCTTCACACTTTCCCAACACCAGGGTCTTTTCCAGGGAATCTTCTCTTCTCTTGAGATGGCCAAAGTATTGGAGCCTAGCTTCAGGATCTTTTTTCCAGTGAACACTCAGGGTTGATTTCCTTCAGAATGGAAGGGTTTGTTCTCCTTGCAGTCCAGGGGACTCTCAAGAGCCTCCTCCAGCACCACAATTCAAAAGCATCAATTCTTCCACGGTCAGTTTTCTTTATGGTCCAGCTCTCACTTCCAGACACCACTACACCTATTGGCTCTAAGTGCTGTTCGGTAGGTGAACAGGTGGTGAACTCTCCTTAGCTGGATGACCATCTCTCAGTGATGCTTTAGCTGTGGACCTCTATAATAGCAGTTTTTGGACCAGATGATTCTTAAGATCCCTTCCAATCCTGCATGAGTTTGTTCCTTTGATTCTGCCATTACCTGCTACTACTCCTTTGAGAGACTCATAGGATTCCCATAGCTCATCCTTGGTTTGGTGCTTCAGACACAGCTCAGGATTCTGTTCTCCGTCTCTTTCATATCTCTGTTCTAGTTGAGCTGTGGATTATTTTGTACTTCCCCTGTTTATTATTCCTTGTATAGTTCTCAAGAGCCAAGGGTAGATTAGCCTATGGAACACCCAACTCGTAGGCAACTTCGTGGTATCCGCTTACAGACACTGATAAGGCTGTTTACTCTTCAGGCTAGATTTGTTCCCATTGCTCTCCATGCTGAAAAAGCAATTATCTGGAGATGGTTGACACACAGAGGTGGCTCTCTCCTTGTTTGACTTTCTGTATGTCACATGTAATATAGCTTCAAGGGTGTTGCTTCCAGCTTGTGAAATCGGGCCACTGGAGACCGAAACAGTCAGGAAGAGGAATCTGGAATGGTGAGATTGTCAAGCTGCTATCAATGTGGCACTGGGACCAAAATCCAGTTGGTACTTCCAGCTGCACCCAATCCATTGAATCAATTGTTGAACAGTGAAATGAACAATTACGTAAATCTCGATGATTCAGTGGAACTATTCTCCTTGGGATCAGGACCGTTGTCACTATGTTAAAAGCTTTAAACTGCAATAAACACCTCCTCTCTTTCTCTTTCTTTGCTTGTCTCCCTTATGTAGTAAATATTGATTTATATGAATCTCTTTGTATTTTTTCCCCTCTGAAACCTGTCAGGCTTGAAGGGGAGTAGCTATCCCTGCAAATTTTGTCCAGTTCCACCATGAGATAAACATATCACTTCTCATAAACAAAAGACATGTAGTAGAAATATCCCTGTGCCTATTTGTCTGCAGTTTGGTAGGATAAACGCCTCCCAAATTTGAGAAGAAGAGCAGCCATACCTGAATTTCCAGTAATAATCAGTGAAAGGTACACAGTGGTGTACAGGTAAACTTGGAGGCATAGCTGTTCATCATGGCAATCTCCACAGTCACCACTTTCAATAGTCCAAGGATTCAGGCAGCTGGATCAGGCTACATCAGTCATTGAGGATCAGGTCTTTTGTAAAGCTAATGGATCTTAATGGTCTTTAAAGTGGAAGCCACCCTCAAATCCTTTGCATTACAACACGGATAGCTTGAAACAATATTCTGTTCTTCTGAAAATCATTTTGTTCCCTCCAGTTAATGCGAGGAACTAAACTCAGAAGAAATAAGGAAACTGGAGGTAGAAGTAAGAATCACTACTATTAAAAAAATTATGGGACTTGGACCCTGTGAGTCCTGGCTCTGTCCCATTTAGGTATCCTTCAGTCTCAAGAGACTATGGTAACGTGCTCTGTATGAAAGACTTGAAACAGTGTCTAGTGTGGCTGAAGACAAATCCAATCTGTCCCCTGTCCAGCTCCCTGCTGGTTTAGGGACTGCCTCTTTGCCTCGGCCTGCTGAACAAGTGTCTCTTCAAATTGGGAGAGGCCGTGATGCACCGCCTGCCTCCAGGCTGAATGCTCAGAGGTCAAGGTTTCCCATCTGTTAAGGTCCATTCCTAAGGCCTTCAGATCCCGCTTGCAGATGTCCTTGTATTGCAGCTGTGGTCTCCCTCTGGGGTGCTTTTCTTGCACTAATTCTCCATACAGGAGATCTTTTGGAATCCGACCATCAGCCATTCTCACAACATGCCCAAGCCAACGCAGACGTCACTGTTTCAGTAATGTATACAGGCTAAAAAATCCAGCTCGTTCTAGGACTACTGTTTGGAACTTTGTCCTCCCAGGTGATACCAAAAATCAGTCGGAGACAACGCATATGGAAGGTGTTCAGCTTCCTCTCCTGCCGTGCACAAAGGGTCCAGGACTCACTGCAGTACAGCAGTGTGCTCAGGACACAGGCTCTATCGACCTGGATTTTGGTAAATGCCGTCAGCTTCTTATTAAGCCATACTCTCTTTGTGAGTCTAGAGAACATAGTAGCTGCTTTGTCAATGTATTTATCCAGCTTGACATCTAGGGAGAGAGTGTCAGATATCCAAGGTACACAAAGTCATGAACAACCTCCAATTCTTGCGTGGAGATGGTAATAGAGGGAGGTGAGTCCATGCCCTGGCCCATGACTTGTGTTTTTTTCAGGCTGATTGTTAGTCCAAAGTCTTGGTAGACCTTGCTAAAATGATTCATGAGTTGTTGGAGGTCTTCACAGAGTGGGCAACAATGGCTGCATCATCTGTGAAGAGGAAGTCCCGCATGCATTTTGGCTGGACTGTGGTCTTTGCTCTCAATCTCGAGAGATTAAAGAGCTTTCCATCTGATCTAGTCCAGAGATAGATACCTTTTGATGCAGTTCCAAAGGCCTGCTTCAGCATGACAGCAAAAAAGATCCCAAATGGGATCGGCATCAGGATACAGCCCTGTTTCACTGCTTCAGATGTCAAAGGGATCTGATATTGAGCCATCAAAAACTACAGTGCCCTTCATTTCCTCCTAAAAGGACCTGATAATGTTAAGGAGTTAAGGTGAGCATCCAATCTTGGGAAGTATTTTAAAAAGGCCGTCCCTGGTAACCAAGTCAAAGGCCTTTGCGAGATCTATGAAGGCCACAAAGAGTGGCTATTGTTGTTCCCTGCATTTCTCCTGCAACTATCTGAGGGAGAATACCATATCAGTGGTGGATCTATTAGCTTGGAATCCACACTGTGATTCTGGATAGACTCTGTCTGCAAACACCTGGAGCCTTTTCAGCACAACACGGGCAAGCAGCTTTCCTACAACGCTGAGAAGAGAGATGCCATGGTAGTTATTGCAGTCACCCCTGTCTCCTTTGTTCTTATACAATGTGACGATGTTTGCATCCTTCATGTCCTGTGGTACTCCACCTTCGCTCCAGCAAGGACAAAAGATTTCATACAGCTCAGTGGTGATGATCTGTTTACAGCACTTCAGCACTTCAATGTTATCCTTCTGAGGTGCTTTGCTGGAGATGAACCAGCATGAAACAGTGGTTCAGCAGTTTGTCCCCATCCCTCTTGCACTGGAATAAGAGACTGAGTTGTTTGATGTGACAAGGAAAATGTAGACAAAAGTGTTTACAATGTTGCTCTGCTAGCATTTAAGTAGGGAACAATAACCATATATCTTAGAAATGAGTGAGGTTGTTAATGCTTGTAATGGGGGAAAAGGAATAATTCTTCAGGCAGTGCAATTTTATTTGGGAACAAAATTAATTTTGTCAACTCATCCCACAGCCATGGCAGTTTTTCCCCTTCTTCTTCTTCTTCCTCCTCCTCCTCCTCCTTCATGGTAATAATGAGCTCTAGCTAGAGGAAGCCAGATTTAGGCTGGAGATCAGGAAAAACTTGTTAACTGTTAGAGCAGTACAACAACAGAACCAATGACCTCAGCAGGTGGTGAGTCCTCCAACACTGGAGACATTCAAGAGAAAATTGGACAACTATCTGCCAAAGCTGCTTTGATTCAGATTCCTGCCTTGACCAGGGGGTTGGTCTTGATGGCCTTTGAGGCCCCTTCATGATTCTAGCATTCTATAATTTTCCTCCTCTTTCAAGAATACATGCAGCAGTTTGAAAAAGTCTCAGTGCTTTTAGATTGGCAGTAGATAGAGTGTAGGCCATCCAATGTTCTTCAGTTACAACTGCCAGCATTCTTGATCATGATTTTTCTTCCCTCTGATGACTAGGACTCATAGGGGTTGTAGTCCAATGATACCACTCTTTGCCTGCCCTGTGAAAGGAAAACACAACGTACTAATGTTGGGAGCTGATAGAACTATACATATGAGAAATCTGAGCTGCCCCTGGCTTCATCAACATTGACACACACATACTTTTTGGAGGTATATAACTTGTCACAGAAAGTCACTTTTTGATGTGGTGGAAATATTTGCAGCCATAAAACGGAGCCATCTTCACAGCTCTGCAGGTGAGATCCGAAAGCTGACTTCTGGGTAATGAGGCTAGACATTTTAATAGCATCTTTAAATAAATATGAAGTGTCTGGATCTAACACTTGCAAAATAAATTGCCTTTTTAATTGAAGAGGTCACCGACCAGTGACAAATTCTGTTGCTATAATGTGCAGATTTTCTGTTTTTACTCCTACCGCCATCGAGGCCAGAAAGGTTATAATATTATTTTACACGTCCATCTAATTGCTCAGATGTTTAAATGTCACTACATGCCCTGCACACTTGAGTTAGCATATGGGTTGGGGGGGATGGGGTGTGAAACTTAATGGCCTGCAAAAGGTTTTTTGGGGGCTGGTTGGAGGGTCTTACCTGCTCTCTGGGAAAATGTCATTTAAATGCTTTCCAACATGTCAAATCCACTGCTACTGAAACCTCGGCAATTCTGTCCTTTTGGCCGGCTACAACATATTGATCTCCAGCTTCATCGATTCTGGCACCATGCTGGAAATGGAACCGTTATGTCCAAATGAAAGAAGAACACCAGGGTCTATAAAGCACAAAAGAAAGAAACTAGCTTGAAGAGAAGAGAACTGCTGGGGAGCAGCCAGGGTAGACACAGTATCTGCTGATTGCCAGCATGATTTTCTGTGTACAGGACAAGATTTTAGAGATTAGAAAAATTAAGCTTTCTTTTAAGACTACAGTTCTCAGAATCCCCTAACCAGCAGGTCCTCTGGCACTCTGGGTAGTGCAGTCCATAAAAGTAACTATTTTCTCCATTTATGAAATGTGTACTCAGCCACACCATTGTTGTTCCACCGAGGTTCTAGGTCCTATTGTTGTTGTTTAGTTGTTAAGTTGTGTCCAGTTCTTCATGATCCCATGGACCACAGCACTCCAGGACTTCCTGTCTTCCACTGCCTCCCGGAGTTGGGTCAAATTCATGTTGGTAGCTTTGATGACACTGTCCAGATAATTCCTCTTCTCATGAGATGGCCAAAGTATTGGAGCCTCAGCTTCAGGATCTGTCCTTCCAGGGAGTACTCAGGGTTGATTTCCTTCAGAATGGATAGGTTTGATCTCCTTGCAGTCCAGGGGACTTTCAAGAGCCTCCTCCAGCACCACAATTCAAAAGCATCAATTTTTCAGTGGTCAGCCTTCTTTATGGTCCAGCTCTCACTTCCATACATCACTACTGGAAAAACCATAGTTTTGACTATGCAGACTTTCATCTGCAAGGTGATGTCTCTGCTGCCAAGGTTTGTCATTGCTTTCCTCCCAAGAAGCAGGTTGTCTCCATCTGCAGTGATCACGGAGCCCAAGAAAGTGATGGGAGCAGTGGCCATGATCTTAGTTGTTTTGATGTTGAGCTTCAGACCGTTTTGGCACTCTCCCCTTTGACCCTCATCATCAAATTCTTTCATTCCTCCTCCCTTTCTGCCACCAGAGTGTTATCATCTAGGTCCTATACATACTGGCAATTCTGTTGGAAAATGTCTATTCCTGATCAGGTCTCTGTGTTTACTACTGTTCCCAGAATCTATGCCCGATATTGACCAAAACTCAATTCTCAACAACTTTAATTTTGCAACTTTTTTTGGTTTTTCAGCCAGCTGTCCTCAACCTGGTTCTGTCCAGATACACTGGAACACAACACCCATCATCCCCAGGCTATTTGACTGTTGGCTTTGTGCTCTGGGAATAATGCAGGTTCTAGTCCCAAAGTATCAGAAGACAGAAAACTGGGGACTAAAAGTCTAGTAAGAATGTAGCAAGTATTGTCACATTCTGTTGTTCTTGAAAAAAATGGGTGTTGTGACATACCGAAACACCTGGTGAGAAAAACTGTCAACTCCTGGGAGAGATTTCATTCTTATTCAATTTATTTATTTCTTCTGTTTAAATTTTGTTAACTTACCTTTCTCTTTAAGAAGGACCCAAGGCAGCTTATCATTAAAAGAGGGTATTTAAAGCTTAAAAAGAGAGAGATAAGTATACAAATACTAAAAACGGACAAATACCACACTAAAAGATGGTAAATGGAAGGAAGCAACATCAAAACACTTTCAAAGTAGTCCATTTAAGAACCTCAATCAGGCAGCAAGTCATTCAGCTTACAGTGGTGCCTCTCTAGACAGTTACCCCGCATGACAGGTTTTTTTCTAGACATTGATTTTTTGCAATCGCTATAGCGATTCGCAAAACAGTGATTCCTATGGGGGAATTTCGCTAGACAATGTTTGGTCCCTGCTTCGCAAACTGATTTTTACTGGGCGACAATTTTGACAGCTCCCTCCACGCTCGCAAAACGGGTGTTTTTGGGACCTAAGATTCACAAGACATCAATTTAAACAGCTGACCAGTGGTTTGCAAAGCGGCTTTCCTATGGCCGATCTTCACTAGACAACGACGATTCTTCCCCATTGGAATGCATTATACAGGTTTCAATGCATTCCAATGGGGAAATGCTTTTTGCTAGACAATGATTTCGCTAAACAGCGATTTCAGTGGAACAGATGATCATCGTCTAGTGAGGCACCATTGTACTTGAAGGGAAAGATTTTCACCTGCTTGTGGAAGGACAACAAAGCTGGGGCCAGCCTGGCCTCCTGCGGGAAGGGGTTCCAAAGTCTGGGAGAAGCCATAGAGAAGGCCCTCTCCCGTGTCCTCACCAGGCACTCTTGGGAGGGTGGTGGGATGGAGAGAAAGGCCTCTCGTGATGAGCTTGATACTCAAAACAGGCTCATAAAAGGAGTGGAAGTGACAGGGGGGAAAATCACTGCATGGCAGAAGTCGTATCCATGAAGCACTTCCACAAGTATGTGGTGTAACAGTCATAGTGGTTTAGGTATCTAACCAGAGGTTGGGAGTTCAATTCCCCACTGTGCTAAACCAGAGGTTGGGAGTTCAATTCCCCACTGTGCCTCCCTAACAGGGGCTGGACTCGACGATCCACAGGGTCCTTTCCAGCTCTGCAGTTCTAAAAGGAAGAGGTTGCATAATAGCATGCCCCGTGATTGATTGCACAACTGCAAGTTGTGTGCTTGATTGCACAACTATGACACTGATTGCTCAGTGCTGGCTGCCTGGGCATAATATGCATAATGTGCATGTTGTGAAACACTTCCACAAATGTAATGTTACATTATAGCAACTTAAAAAGAATGTCAGCCAATATTATGCATTTAGAATTCTTCTTCTTTGTGTGCTTGTTTTTGGGCATCATAAAAACATTTCTGCAAATTTTTCACCAAAATTCTGAAAAATGGGACAGGCACGTGATCTTGGGAATGTCTTGGGAAACCCTTTATGTTTCCACTGGTGAGAATGAAATAAGGGGGGGGGGATTTTCTTTACTAGTTCTAAGCCACTGCCAGGCATCCTTCATGTTTTTCAAGTATGTTTTCTGAGTTATCATGACCACCAGAATGTTCTGTTGAAAGAACATCAAGTTGAAAGAACTTGAAAGGTAATCTTTTCTGGAGATGGTTAGCTGGTGCAACATTCTGTGGCCAAAGCCACCACAGCAACTGGGTCTTCCTCCAGAACTGTTTCAGATCCACAGCCAGGATGCAAATGGTTAAGAATGGAACCAATTGCCTCAAGAAGTGATGAGTTGCTCCAACACTGGAGGCATTCAAGAGAAATTTAGACAACCACCTGGTAGATATCCTTTGATTTGGATACCTGCCTTGAGGAGGGGGTTGGACTTGATGGCCTTATAGGCCCCTTCGAACTTCACTATTCTATGATTCCACCTAACACATCTTCCCTTATTGCTTAAACATCTTGGTGAGTATTATTTTTCTTTAACCACAAACATTTTGGGCACTTGGATTTTAAAATGTACACGTTCTTTGGTGTGTGTTTTATGTCTCAGAGAAAACCCATCAAACTCACAAAACATGTGAATTATTTATTGGCCAAAATCCTATTATCTGTGCCCATAAGCATAATACAAATGGTGAAACATTTACAGGCAAATTCCCTAAAGTCACAAAATCACTATAGACTTTATCTGCTGTGTTTTGAGCTAAGCCACACAGTGTCAACAGATCCTGACCGTGATGATTTCTTAACCTCCAGCATTTTGCTTCCATAGCAGTTACACTATTTGTGTTAAAGACAGAAGAAAAATGCTAATATTGCCATTATTATTTAATATACTGAATGTGTTTATTTAACCAAACTGTCAGAATGAAGACACATCACACAAGGAAGAAGTGATATGGAGGCAGGAGGTAGACACTGGTTGAGATCCACCATCTTAGAGATGAAGTTAGTTCCTATACTTTCCCCATTCACACTTCTCCACGCTGTGTGTTCTTGTTGTCAAGTCAAGAACCGACAAACAGAGACTCTAATAGGGCTTTCAAGGTTAAGTGAGATATTTAAGTGTTGGTTGTACCAGTTTCAGTTGTATCAGTTCAAGAACGTCCATCACTTTATCCACGACACCAAAATATCAACATATTTACAGCCCACAATATATTAGGACAGCTTACAGATCTAGATAAAACAGTTTAAAAAAAAATAAAATTAAACGGTTCAAAGCAGATAAAGTCAAACTATTGAAGCAACTGCAGGTCAAGATCCTCTAAAGACTCTATTGAATATGTCTTGATGTGATGCCAGTCAAGTCTCCAAGGGGAGGGCAGTGCACAGTTGGGTTGCTACAGATGACAAAGCCCTCCCTACGTCTCCACCTAACAAACAGTTCTTAATGGTGGGACACAGAAGAGGACCACCCCAGGAGATCATAGCGATCAGGCAGATCTATTTAGGAAGAAGAGCTCCTTCAAATATCCAGTTTCCAAGCCATTTAGCACTTTCTAAGTCATTGTCAACTCCTTGACCTCAAACCTGAAGTGTATTGGCAGCCTGATTTGCTCTGATTTTTTTTTTCTTAATACTCATGCCATGCCAGCAACTGCCTTCATTAATACAGGGTTAACAAGATGGTGGAAAGGAAGTTAGACTGGTACTTCAATTTTTCCCATTTTTCTCCCTGAAAGACATCCAACAATGAAGCAAAAGGAGGAGGAGAAGGACCAGGACTGGCAGGGCCTTGAGGTGTGTGGTGGCAATGGTGAGGCAGAGAGGAGAGGAAAAGGAAAGAGCAGGTTGACAGGGGTCAGATGTGAGCTAATTTTACATACAAGGGCCAATGAAAGAAATTCGATAGAATAAATGCAATAAAAATCTCCTTTCTGGGACCACCTCTTTCAGAAAATTAAAATGGACTGGATTTCAGAGGCTGTCTATCAGAACCTACCAAAGAAAACTGAAACCAAATGAATCTTTTCTTTCTTTTCGATCCACCCCAAAGTCCCCTCCTTGCATGTTATTCCTGAATCACACAAGGAAACGATTTCCTTTGCTTGGCTGCAGATCTTTTCGAGTTGATCCAAAACAAAGTTTCGGTGGATTCAAGTGGGACTTGCTTCTTGGCAGACATGTATAGGATGGCATTCAGAATGAATGCATGGATCTTTCATACTATCCCCCCGAATACACATAAACAGCATGTGCTCACTTAGCTACCAATTTAGACCTGAAATAATTTGAATGCTACAGAGATCTGTCCTGTTCCAGCAGGAGAGAAAACAGATTCTGGTTAGCGTACTTCCTCTTAAATGCTTTTAGTGCGTCGCTCTTTCAGGGTAACAGCAGGAAGAAGCAGTGTCTTTTAAACTCTTTTATTACACTAGATTTTACTTTCCATAGCTTAATGAACAAATCACATGCCAGAACTGGGCTGTATCTTTCTTTCTTTCTTAGAACTGCAGAGCGGGAAGGGACCGTATCGATCACGGAGTTTGGCTCCTGACCAAGAGGCCGAGTGGGGAACTGAACTCTCAACCTTTATCTCCGCAATCAAATGCCTAAGCTATCTCTTTCATTGTAATTCCATTTTTAAATTTTTTTTGGAAGACCTGCATTTGTTTATGCAAGGAAAAGAGAGCTGAATGGTTGTTTCTCTAAGATGGGAAGCATTTCAGGCTTGGGAGGGTGGGGGTGTGTGACATGAATGACCCCACAGCAAACAATTTCCAATCTCATTCATTTCTAGAGTAGACAGAAACTGGAGGGTCTGATTTTTTAAGAGAATCTCAAAAGGATGTTGAATTTTGAAGACTGCATGATTATTTTGAAGGAGGGATGTTGGCAGATCTTTGGTCCTACGTCCCAAGTCCGAGTCTTTGGTCCCAAGTCCCAAGTCTTTGTTTCCAAGTCCCAAGTCTGAGTCTTTGGTTCCAAGTCCCAAGTCTGAGTCTTTGGTCCCAAGTCCCAAGTCTGAGTCTTTGGTATCAAGTCCCAAGTCCGAGTCTTTGGTCCCAAGCCCTAAGTCTGAGTCTTTGGTCCCAAATCTCAAGTCTTTGGTATCAAGTCGCAAGTCTGAGTCTTTGGTCCCAAATCTCAAGTCTTTGGTATCAAGTCCCAAGTCTGAGTCTTTGGTCCCAAGTCCCAAGTCTTTGGTATCAAGTCCCAAGTCTGAGTCTTTGGTCCCAAGTCCCAAGTCTGAGTCTTTGGTCCCAGATCTCAAGTCTTTGGTATCAAGTCCCAAGTCTGAGTCTTTGGTCCCAAATCTCAAGTCTTTGGTATCAAGTCCCAAGTCTGAGTCTTTGGTCCCAAGTCCCAAGTCTGAGTCTTTGGTCCCAAATCTCAAGTCTTTGGTCCCAAGTCCCAAGTCTGAGTCTTTGGTCCCAAATCTCAAGTCTTTGGTATCAAGTCCCAAGTCCGAGTCTTTGGTCCCAAGTCCCAAGTTCCAAGTTCAGATCTCTATTAAAAACAAGCTATTTTACCCCAAGAAAAAAGAAGGTTGGGTGCATCCTAAGTCATGAGTCAAATCTCATTGAAAAAACAAAAACAAACCCAAGTTGAGTCTAGGTCAAGTCATCGGTGTGACTTAAGTCTGATTGGACAGTGTGTCCCATGACTCACGTCCCCATCCCTGTTTTGAAGGCTGGAATGATGGCGATGGTGGCAGTGATTATTAGAAAGCAAAAAAATTGTCAAAAATCACTGGTTTGTTGGTTCAGGTTGGTTCAGGTTCGTCAAAAGCAACAAACAAAAACAAAAACATGTAAGTGATTTTTTTTGTTTAGTTGTTTGGTTCATTTGCCCATTTTCTCTCACCTCACCCCGAAAGCCTGCTCCTGTCAATCAGAAGTACTAGGTAACCATGGGAGGGACCTAGAGACTACTGGATTGGCAGGTCAGACAATCAGGCATGCAGCTGAAAGGGCTATATATCTGTGAAGATTCTCAGTCATCCGGGTGGGGTTATCTGGAAGTTGAGTCATGGCAACTGGACTTCTTTCTTGTTAGGTTGAAATGTTTCTCGACTCATCCAAGCGGCATTTTCAGTCTTAGGGGAGTTGGTAGGAGATCCCTGATATATCCTCCACTTTCGTTTCACTTCCCCCTGGTCTGAATAGGCTCCTTAAATGCACAAAGGATTGGGGCTGAGGGATAATCCCACTTCTGCAGTCCTTCTCCACCCATTGTCATGGATCCTTGACAGTTGTTAACAGTGATATTTTGTCTGTGTGTGTCCCTAAACTTTCTAGGAGGGATGAAAGGGCAGCATGATAAATAGGAGACAGATTGTATCTAAGGCCTCCACCCCTGCTGAGTGAGGGATTTTCTATATGCACATGGATGGCCTCCCTGACCCCTCTCTCAAACCACCTATCTCCTCAGGTCCAAATATGAGTACATTTCGGTCATCAAATGAGTGTCCTTTGTCCTTCAAATGAAGGAACACTGCTGACTGTGGTCCTGAGCCATTGCCCTTCCTGTCCTGTGTTTAGTGGCTGTTTGGTTTCTCCAATGTAGAGCCCTCATTGCATTGGCTTCAAGGTATTCTCTGGCTGCCAAACCTGTGAATGAAAATTAATTAATTAATTTTATATACCACCCATCTAGAACATGTCTACTCTGATTCGTGGCTCATGCTTTTCCCAAAAAAAGTTCAGGAAGTTTGTGGTGTGTGGTACATGGACTTCAATGAACCGCAAACCACAATAAACCACCATATTGCTGGTTCATGTCCATCTCTAGTAATGATGGTGGTGGTGATGATGATAATGATAACTGAGCAACAATTAATCTCATTTGTTAAGAATTTTTTCAAGTGTCGAAAATGTTTACTGCCTGGTTTGCAAAATGTTCACAAGGGATTCAAATGCAGGATGCCTATAAACCAATCTGTCAAAGGGTAGTTACTTCTGTCTGAATCCTGGCACAAACATTCTGTTTTAGAAGCCCAGGAAGATGAGAAATCTGAAGAAGCAGGTGAAGCAGAGATCTTAGATGCTGATAGCTGAATATAAGACTGACTGGAGAAAGTTTTGTGAAGCAAAAAATATTCAGCAAATCAACATCCTCATCTCCTTTCCTAGCTTTCTCTGAAAACTGATGCATTTGTTGTCTGCCTGACATTGTGAAGAAGATAAAAGCCAAAATCCAGCATTATGATAGACAATTTCTACTAGCACAATCGGATTTTTCCCACTTCTCTTAAAAGCTGACTGCAGAAAATAGAAGAGCTGGTTTCATTCAGGCCAACACATACGTGAGACATGACTGCTCCCGGCTTTTGTGCTTTTTCTAACACAAGGTGAGGCAAAAATGCTCCCACACAAGACAGGGGCTCAGGAGCAGAGATACAAACAATACCCAAATCGTTCATTGTTGTTCTAGTCCATTTCAGTTTGAAAAGAATTTTCTCAAAGAATTTTCAGCCCCCCTAAATTTCCTTACTACCAGGTGAGAGCAAGAAAAGGAATAGCATTTTTTTTCTTGCTTGTTGTTTAGTTGTTAAGTCGTGTCCGACTCTTCATCACCCCATGGACCAGAGCATGCCAGGCCCTCCTGTCTTCCACGGCCTCCTGGAGTTGGGTCAAAGTCAAGTTGGTAGCTTCGATGACACTGTCCATCCATCTTGTTCTCTGTCGTTCCCTTCTCCTCCAGCCTTCACACTTTCCCAACATCAGGGTTTTTTTCAGGGAGTCTTCTCTTCTCATGAGATGGCCAAAGTATTGGAGCCTCAGCTTCAGAATCTGTCCTTCCAGTGGGCAATCAGGGTCGATTTCTTTCAGAACGGATAAGTTTGTTCTCCTTACAGTCCAGGGGACTCTCAAGAGCCTCCTCCAGCACCACAATTCAAAATCATCAATTCTTCAGCAGTCAGCCTTCTTTATGGTCCAGCTCTCACTTCCATACATCACTACCGGAAAAACCATAGCTTTGACTATTCGGACTTTTGTTGGCAAGGTGAGGTCTCTGCTTTCTAAGATGCTTTCTAGGTTTGTCATTGCTTTCCACCCAAGAAGCAGGCATCTTTTGATTTCATGGCTGCTGTCACCATCATGGAGCCCAAGGAAGTAAAATCTGTCACTGCCTTTTTTTTCTTGCTAAGGGCTCCATAATTTTCAAAAACTCTCTCCATGCAAAAGGAGTATATATTTTCCTTCAGAGGAAAGGCATGCACGTGACAAACAGAGAAATACCCCATGTGTTTGTTTTCTTTAAAATATATGAACAGCTCCTCTGAGGCTTTGAACAAGAAAGCAAAGAGTACTCTACCAGTTAATTGAGACTGTTTCAACACTGTGATAGACCCTGATGAGGAATTTTCGAATTCCCATGAGATTCCTTGCCAGCAGACCAAGACAAGAAGTGCTTAGTTCCTTCTTCAAGATTTCTTCAACCTGAAGCACTATGTCTCTGCAGCTGGCTGTGTAAAGCTAGCGCTCTTTCCTCAGAGAAGCAAAGCACAGAAAATGAGGAAGACCTGAGGACTGGTTGAATGTTTAGAAAGATCAAAACTACTCATCTGGTACTTCTGAGTCTTAACATTCCACCAAACAAGGCACCTGTGATTGTACTTTCCAATAAGTTGTGTAAAGCTGCAGAAGTAATGCCATTTTCGTAAGATATACACAATTTGTGCAAAAAATTGCCTTGTTATCATCAACTCACTGGATGGATAGCTCAGTGAGTTGGCTTTCTGGCTGTGGAGCCAGAGGTTGGAAGTCCGATTCCTTACTGTGCATCCCAGAAGATACAACCTGCATGGCCTCAGAAAACTGCCTAAAATACCCCCTAAAAGCCCTAAAATACCCCCAGAAGAAGGGAATTGCAAACCACTTCTGAGTATTCTCTAGCTAAAAAGAACCCTGGAAAAGGTCATCATATCAGAACTGATTTGAGCAGCAGACAATTATCATTTAATATGTTCATGAAGGCTTTCATGGCCAGGATTGGATGGTTGTTGTGGGTTTTTTTGGGTTGTTTGGCCGTGTTCTGGAGGTTTTTCTTCCTAACGTTTCACCAGTCTCTGTGGCCGGCATCTTCAGAGGACAGTGGTTAGAACTCTGTCTGTGTTCTGGTTTAGTCTGTGGGATTGTTGAGTATTTGTGTTAGGGGGTCAGGTTTTTGTTCTTTTCTGGACATTGATTGTTTCCTGTGATCAGGGTGTTTTTTGTTATGGGTGTTTTGTTGTGATAAGGGGGGGAAATGATCTGTCACTGTGATTGATGGGCGGCATTGGATAGTCTTTTGTGTGCAGTGATCGCCAGTCCTTGTGGCCGGGTAGAGTTCATTGACCTTTCTGCAGGCTGTATTTTTCAGTGCCAGGAGCCAGGCTTTGTTGATTTTGTTGAAAGTCTCAAAACACGGCCAAACAACCTGAAAAACCCACAACAATCAATTATTATTTAATTAATATAATCAAAGTACATCCTTCCCTCTCACAGCGCAAGGAGAAATATTTCACATTTCCTAGCTACCATCTGGGAACACAAAAGAAGCAAAGATTTGTGTCTCTGTCTCTCATTCTTATTTTTTAGAGTTCTAGGTAACAAAGCAAAAGGCTTGATTGATTTGCACAATTTACATTGTTTGCCTTCAGCTGTTGTTTGCATGACTTGCATGTCGCTGCTTATGTTGCAAGGTAAATAAAAAATGATAACCATTTTTATTCTCTTTTTTTTCTCTGTTGTGAAGAGTGTCATGAAGTGCCTTGCCCTTTTGTAAATGCAAGGATTCATACCTTTTGCTACAATCTTTTCCGCCTGGCCTAGCAACCTCTTGGTTTTCCTTAGGGCAGCTGAGCCTTTGATCAAACAATGGTGGGGCTTTGGTGACTGGCTCTCCACAAGGCATTTTTGCAGCCTAAAAACCATTCCAAAGGCCTCTGGGGGATTAAAAAAAATCACCTTCCATTTTTTTGGCCAATAGAAGTTGGGTGTTTTCCATGGCAATAGTTTTCAGCTTCCCATCTTTGGGGAGGTGCTCTGAAGATCTCTTTCCCCCAAAACTCCAAAAATAGAAATCAAATGTGCTCATTCAGTCACTTCCTTTTTGATGGTTTTTTAATGGCCATCTCCGTCCCAGTGCAATCTATTCCTTACTTATAAGCACTGAAGGTTTACCAGTATTCTATGTTGTGCTTATCCGAGTGCTTTGTTACAGCAAACTTCCAGTGCTTTAGAGCTGAAAATCTCCTGGCATTCTATCACAGGAAATAATCTGTCACTAGAAATAAAAATCTCATGAACAATGAGCTATTTGGAGCTTCCTCTTTAAAATGTAAAAAGATTTTTCTAAGGATCTGAGTGCCTCAATTTCAGGTGCCTTGAGGATAAGTCCAAATGGAGATAAAAATTAATAATCATGCAGTTTGCTCAATAATGGACGGATGAACCTGGTACATTGTGACATCAATTCCCAACTTGAACTGATTAAAAACAGACCTTGCCAATTTTATACGTTTCGCTCCTTGACAAAATGGAGGTGACAGCGATGTTTCTGAAATTAAATTAGAGGAAACAGCGTCTTTGGTCTAATAATATTATTTTCCATTAAAAAAATTACATTCCAATTACACGAAGCTGGGAACTTTTGTTCCAAAAGAGTTAGTTAAAAGAAGCAAGATTATCTCAAGTTTTATGTGTTAAATCCCTGCCTCTCGAACAAAGAGTTGGATTGGTCTGGTCTGATATGAGAAGGCATTACTGGCTTTGGGTGTGAAAAGCTGGCAATGGCACTTCCTTCCGCATCAGGATTCTTTAAACCTCCACCCATCCCCAATATGAAGAAATGTGCAAATGTTGATGAATTCTAAAATACAGTGGTGCCTCGCTAGACAGTTAACCCACATGACAGTTTTTTCGCTAGACATTGACTTTTCGCGATTCGCAAAACAGTGATTCCTATGGGGGAATTTCACTGGACAATGTTTGGTCCATGCTTCGCAAACCAATTTTCACTAGACAACGATTTTGACTGCTCCCTCCGTGCTCGTAAAACGGGTGTTTTCGGGACCTAATCTTCATAAGACGGTGATTTAAACAGCTGATCAGCAGTTTGCAAAGCGGCTTTCCTATGGCTGATCTTCACTAGGCAACAATGATTCTTCCCCATTGGAACACATTAAACAGGTTTCAATGCATTCCAATAGGGAAATGCTTTTCGCTAGACAATGATTTCGCTAAACAGCGATTTCAGTGGAACAGATTATCATCGCCTAGCGAGGCACCACTGTAAACAAATTTCTTCTCCCACTCCATTGGCCAAAATTAACAGACACAGCTGTAACCATCATGAGAGCAGAGGTTCTCACTGACTGCCACACATGTGTTAAAGATGAGAGCCTCTCAGAAAGAAGAAGGAAAAAAAAGAGAAGTGGCAGCTCTAATTCAGCCCTAACACAGCAATCTAGCTGGTAGGTTTACTAGTTAGAGATGGACTCAAAGCACTGGTTTGACATTTTGTGCCAGTTCAGTACTTCCCAGTTCTGCCTTCTCTAGTGGGTGCCCACTTAGAGGCAATGGTCTGGCTTCCCTGCCCCAACTCCTCCAGATGCTGCCTCCAAGTGGGCACCCACTGGAGGAGAGGGGGCTGGAAACTGCCAAACACCTGTTTGGTCACAACTGCTGAACAAGTGGGTTGTGCTCATCTCTGGTGTTAGACTGTTGTAGCAAAAGAGAAACCAGAAGTCTTGTAGCATCTTTAAGATTAACCTGTTTTTATATTTCCCGAGCTCTGTTGTGCCCAAACATACTTCTTCAGATGAGTTGTGTCCATGGGGGAAGTTCAAAACTGTTGACAGGGAGGGTGTGTTGGGGCGGGGCACAACATTAGGATGCATTGGTCCTGTGTGAAGAAGACCATTAATAGACAAGAGGTGGTGGTCAATTACATCATAAGGGCGGCGATTAAGGTCTGACTGGGTGACAAAGACCCAGATGGTTAGAAAAGTATATATGATGACATAACCATTGGCATCGTCAAGACCTAGAGCCTTTGAGCTCAACTTCCTGCATGGACCCCATGCACTAATGTGATTGAACACATAGGGGCAGAACCCCAGAGTTTTTAAGAATTAAGCTCTCATCACCCCATTGGTGCAGAATGAAAGCAAGTCATTTGTTCACTGCCACGGATATAGGACATAATGGGAGGAGTTCCAGTTATTTCCACAAGTATTCCTTGCCATTTTAGGAGAATTTAGTGAATAGCTATTGTAGCATGCATTGGTGACTGTCATTAGGCATCAATGGCTATAGCCAGGCACTGGAAATGTAGCCGGGCTAGAGGTCATGGAAGGTCACAAAGTCGATGTCATGTCTTCGCACTTCAGTCATAACCAGTTCCCAGACAATGTAGCAATACTGGCAGACTCCCTGTCGAGCACATATGAATAAACATTGTTTGGAAAGAGGGTTGAGGAGTTCAGTTTTCGAGGAAGCCCTCAGGCATAGCGAAAGCCTTACAGAGCTTTCTGTTCTAAGCCAGGAGACCATTAACACCTTCCCTGAGCATCAGTCTGAGTTGTGCTTCAAGATAGCAATGATACAGTCCTGGTCCATATCAGCCATACTAGCAGGACAAGCCAGTTCCATTTATGAACACTCAACGTGGACCTTAACAGCCCTAAATCCCTTGTGACCGCTTATAGAGTCCAACTAGGAGAATCATCTAATACCTCTGTTCTCTTCTGTTGTTATGTCCCGTCAAGTCACTTCTGACTTACGGCAGACCTATGAACGTGCAATCTCCAAAATATGCTGTCCTCAATAGCCCTGCTCAGTTCTTGTAGACTACTAACCCTGTAGTTTTTCTTAGTCAGTCCATCTCATATTTGGTCCTCCTCTTTTTCTGCTGTCATCCACCTCTCCTTGCATTATTGTCTTCTCCAGAGAATCCTACTTTCTCCCATGATGCAGCCAACCTAGGTCAGCTTCAGTTTCAGCATGTTTCCCTCCAGAGATAGTTCAGGCTTGATTTGATATGGACCCACATGCTCGTCTTTCTGTCTGTCCAGGGTGTCAAAAAGCATTCCTCCAGTATCACATTTCAAACAAATCAATTTTTGTTCCTTTCAGCTTCTGTAGGAAAGTACCCCATCGGACAAGTAATCTCATGGTTCTGTATGATGGAGGTACGGAAATTAAAGGTGGCACCAAACTGGTGTAACTCTATAGTGCAGATGCTCCAGTTACCAGGCACGCTCATGAACCTATCACCTTAGGGATCATGGAGTAGTCTGATCCATAAAAGAACATGCCTTTTCACCCTTTCTGATCAAGCAATATTCGGAATAATGTAACTCCCCCCCCCAAAAAAAAAACCCTGTACTTAGGCAAGACAAGGATGGGGACTTGAATTGTGGAACTCACTGTGAAGTTGGACTTAAGTCACACAGGCAACTCAACTTGGGTTTGTTTGTTTGTTTTAGTGACTCAGACGTGACTCATGACTTGGAACCCATTTACCCCTTCCTCTTTTTCTGAGGATGGGAGAAAGTTTGTTTTTACAGTAATAGGGACTCGGGCTTGTGGCTTGGGACTTGGGACCAAAGCCTCCAATTCAGACTTGGGACTTGAAGCCAAAGTCTTGCCATCAACCCTGTGTGGACGTATTTGTCTCTACCCATCATCTGGCTTGGTAGATTAGCTTTAGGGCTATGAATAGGTCTTTCCACTCAATCTGATTTGGAGGTCAATGCAGGGCTTTGGAACATATCCTGATTTGTTCTGGAGCAATTTGTGCCTCATTCCGTTCAATTTATAACCCGCATCTGAATGGATTTGTAAATTTGCAAAGCTGATGCACTGGAGAACCAAAATGGCTATATTTTTTTTTTCATTGCAGGTTCAAGTACACGTAATTTGGAGAGATGATAGACTCTAAAAAGGAGAATAAACCCGCCAAATTACAGATGGATGGCCACAGTGGTCTGCATCCGACAAACATTTGCGTTGTGCTTAAACAAAGCAAAACAAAACTGGTTCGTGGAAAGGATTAGTCTGCCATCTGATTTATTTATGCTCCGGATCCAAACCAGATTATAGGTTTGCTTGACTCTGCCCCAGAATTTAATCTGCTCATTTCCTTTTAATCTGGACCTCGTACAAGCCCCTCCCAATCAGCCTGATTCGGTTGAGACTTTGCGATTTATCCATATTAGGCACACAGACCTCGTTAGAAGTTATGCCAAGCTGATAAGACGTGGCAGGCAAATGAACATGAATCCTGCGTGACATCCATTTACTCCTTAATTGTAAAGAGAAGAAAAAGGAAGAAAAACCACCATGTTTGACTGGAACAGGATCATCTTTATAATTCTATGACAAATCTTGGTTTTTGAATGCAGGGGAAGTAAGGTAAGAGTCACAGGTTTTGACCCTGAGCAAATGGTGTGTTTTATAAGGACCGTAAACCTATGCGTCTGAAAATAATGCTGCTTTTTTGTGTGGCTTTAACTGCATACTTCTTGGCCAGAAGGAATGTTTTCTGCTGTTTGCAAAAAAAGTAGAAAAATGGGAAATTTGAATCAGTTTCTCCACATCTTTGAATTATAGGGGAATATGACATGTGAAAATTGGCTGGATAGCTCAGTAGTTTAGGTACCTGGCTGTGGAGCTAGAGGTTGGGAGTTCAATTCCCCACTGGGCCTCCAATGAGTAGAGCCAGCCTGTGTGGCCTTGGACAAGTTGCACAGTAATAGGGCTCCCCCCAGAAGAAAGGAATGGTAAACTACTTCTTTATATTCTCTACCTGGAAAACTCTGAAAAAGGTTGCTATAAGTGAAAATTCACTTATTATTAATACAGTGGTGCCCCGCATGACGATGATAATCCATTCCATAGAAATTGCTGTTTAGCGAAACATCGTCTTACGAAAACCGTTTAACCATTGGAATGCATTGAAACCTGTTTAATGTGTTCCAGTGGGGAAAAATCGTCATCGTTCTGCGAAGATCACCCATAGGGAAGCCATTTTTGCGAAGCGCCGATCAGCTGTTAAAATGGCTGCCCTGCGAAGCATCAGTCCCGAAAAGACCCATTTTGCGAAGCCCCAATCAGTGGCAAAATCATCGTCTTGTGAAAATCGGTTTGCGAAGCAGGGACCCAAACATCGTCCAGCAAAAATCGCCCATTGGAATCACTGTTTTGCGAATCGCTATAGCGATCGCAAAACCTCATCATGCAGATTCGTTGTTTTGTGAGGTCATCGTCTAGCGAGGTACCACTGTACGACACATGAAATGCTGAGCAGATCACATCTAAGTAGAGGGGCTAATTTTCTGTGTTATTTGTAATATAGTTGATTCTTCATTAAAAATGAAAGTGTTCTTTATAGTACATTAAAGCCATATTGAAGTCACAGACAGTGCTATCTAGGCAGGCAAAATGGATGGTTTTTTTTTTTTTTTTAGCCTGGCATCATGGTGGTTACCTGCAACAGCTGAATGTAGAGGATTGGGCTAGAATGGGAACCTGGCCAGTTGAAATTCTGGAAGATTAAGACACGGCTCTGTTGGCCTAGAAACCCCAACCCTCAAAGTTCCCAGACTCAGTCCCAGTAACCTGAGTCCAGCAAACCTGAGCGGAAGAATACATCTCCTCTCAGTTTAGACACGGCCAACCACAACACAGTCCAGAGGATAATTTGAAATGCCACTCATGTTTAGCCTATCAGGAACTAGGGCTAGCCAATTAAGAACTCTCATATCTAGTTAGGGGAAAGCTTCCACTTATCTGTGCTCATCTACCTTTACCACCCACACCACCCTCATTTCCCAGGATTTGGTTCTGTGGGTGGCTTCCCTGAGGGAGGCCAGGAAGCCTTTAACTAGGAACAAGGCCATCTCAATGGTAGGCACCTCTCTGTGGAATGTTTTATCTGCAGAGGTGCACCAGACCCCTACCCTCCTGACATTCAGAAAGCATATATTGAGCAAGAACCTTGTTGGTTCTTGTGAGTTTTTCGGCCTCTTTGGCCGTGTTCTGAAGCTTGTTCTTCCTAAGGTTACACCAGTCTCTGTGGCTGCATCTTCAGAGGACAGCACTTCAGAGTTGCAAAGATGCCTCTAAAGATGCCGGCCACAGAGACTGGCAAAACGTCAGGAAGAACAACCTTCAGAAGACGGCCAAAGAGCCTGAAAAACCCAGAACAACCATTAGATCCTGGCCGTGAAAGCCTTCGCGAATACAAAGAACCTTGTGGTTCAGAGAACTATTTCGGGACATTCCTCCTTTGTTAATTTTTCTGATTTACTTATTTCCTAGATTTGCGGTTGTCCCTGGCCGCCATCTTGTGCTTTCTGTGAGTTGCCTTTTTCTATCACCGTGAGGTGGGTCGGCAATGGCTGTTTTGTGATGTTTATGCTTCTCCTTCTGTTGGAAACTGCCCCGGGTAGGGGTAAGTCACTAGATGTCTGCGTTAAGTAAGTAAGTAAGTAAGTAAGTAAGTAAGTAAGTAAGTAAGTAAGTAAGTAAGCAAGCAAGCAAGCAAGCAAGCAAGCAAGCAAGCAAGCAAGAAAGAAAGAAAGAAAGAAAGAAAGAAAGAAAGAAAGAAAGAAAGAAAGAAAATAAATAAATAAATAAATAAATAAATAAATAAGACGCCTAATCCACACTGTCTACATAAGAGTGCCTTGGAGCCAGTGAGGAGCTTCATGTGAGTAACTAATGAGAGGGCTTACAAGGCTCATCACAGCCCCAAAACCATTTCTAAAAGGATTTGCAATCGAAAAGCGCTCTTTGTTCAGAGTAATAAAAGTCCAAACTACCTTAAAATTGATAATCTGGAACGGAAATAACCCCCTTGTGTGCAACTTGTTCTCCATTTGCATTCTTATATTCTCCTCTTCATCTCATATTCATCCGCTTTAACGAGCTTAATTAACTACACCTAATCCTACATCAAACACACGCACGCGCACTCCGAGCAGCAAAAGAAAGCCTTTTTTATGTCGATGCGAAGCAGCACTTTTGCTCCTCTTCCCCCAAGTGGGCTGAGGTTCAGGCCAATTTCAGCAGCCTTTGGATGGTGGATCTGTTCAGACACAGTAAGGCAGCTATCGGGGGGAAAAATCTGCTTTTAAATATCTATTTTCTCAGTTGAAAGCCAATCTTTACCCTTACTTTCTGGCTACTTTTATTTTCCCTTGCATCCTTCTTTGATGAAGCTCTGAGCCTTGTCCATATGGCTATAGCTAATGCAGAACCACTGGCAACCTCTACAAAAGTATATCTTTTTTTTTAACAATATATTGACCATTTCTCTCCACTTCTGTATTTTCTACTCTATTGAATAATGATGCATAAAGAAGATACTGTAAAATAGAGAGGGATGGAGAGACTCGGCCCAAATGAGCTGCCTATTGAAGAGAGTTCAGAAAGGACCAAGGTGAGAGTAAAATGCAGGGTGGCAACTTCACTTGACCTTCATTTTGAGATTCCAAATGTATGTGGTTCTTATGAGCTGTTTTGTTGTTGTTTAGGCTCCAATACTTTGGCCATCTCATGAGAAGAGAAGACTCCTTTGGAAAGACCCTGATGTTGTGAGGGCAAGTGGAAAGTGTGAGGGCAAGAGGAGAAGGAGACGACAGAGGACGAGAGAGTTGGACAGGGTCATCGAAGCGACCAACATGAATTTGACCCAACTCCGGGAGGCAGTGGAAGATAGGAGGGCCTGGCGTGCTCTGGTCCATGGGGTCACAAAGACACTTAACGACTAAACAACAACAACAAATGAATGTAATACACTCATTTATATTACACTTTTAATATATATTGCACTTTTGCTCCAGTGAATCCAAAACAGCAGAGATAGCTACCTTTACTTATTCCATCCTCAAGACAGCCCTGTTAGACTGGCAGGAACCTGATCAAGGGCACACAGTGAATTTATTTATTTATTCATTTGATTTTTATCCCGCCTATCTGGACCAACGGTCCACTCTAGGCAGCTAAGAATCTCAAGAATATATGGGGATTTGAACCTGCCTGTCTCAAGTCCCAGTGTCACATTCTAACCAGTACACAAGACTGTCTCTGATCTTATGTGCCTGGGAGCTTGCATGTCTAGGAACCCTCGATGTGAAACTGTTGTGGAGCGACATTCATCCTGGTAGCCTGCAGGGAATCTTGTACCTTTTATCAAGGCCTTGAATTCTCACACATGTAAGCGGAATCATATAACAGATATGGTCCTACCAGATATACATGTTATTAGATTCTTCTGTTTCAAATGACAGGTACGAATCCACCGGTTCACCATATACCCCTTAGAAAGCACTCCTTAGTCCCATTCAGGCATTCTAGCTCAGTGGTTTAGGTCTCTGGCTGTGGAGCCAGAGATAGGGAGTTCAATTCCCTACGATGCCTTCGGTGAGTAGAGCCAGTCTGTGCATAGTCTTGGGCCAGCTGCAAAATCCCAAGGTGTATGTGGCGTTCACCTTTATTATGTTAAATAAGTCATGCATTATTCACGTTTTATGCTGATGTGGTTGAGAGGTGGAGCCACTAGAGATTTTAAAAAGGTGAAGCCTGGGAAGAGTTTTACAGTCTGCATCTGAGTTTGAAGGGAGAGAGAGAGAGAGAGAGAGAGAGTTTGGGAATGTGAGGAGTGATTAGTCTGAGGAGTGAATAGTAACCTGTAAGATAATATAGAAGATAGTTATTGATGGTTGTTGTGGGCTTTTCGGGCTCTTTGGCCGTGTTCTGAAGGTTGTTCTTCCTAACGTCAGTCTCTGTGGCTGGCATCTTCAGAGGAGAGCACTCTGTGCTCTGGTGTAGTTGGCTTGGGAGTGCAGTGTAGTTATTGATGCTTGATGAACCTGAAGAAGATACTTATGAATTATTATAGAAACATCTGTAATCAATAAACCTGTTTTATTCAAAAGACAGTGATGAATGGACCTTTGTCTTTCCTAAGCACATTGATAAAGAAATCAACTGGTGGCAGTGTGTGAAAATGTGTGTTTTTTTGGGGGGGGGGTTGCCCTCTTGAGTTTTGGGGAGACAAACAGGGGCCACAAAAGGGCAAACGTCACAGTGCAATAAGCCACTTCTGAGTACTCTCTACCTGGGAAAGTCTGAAAAGGGTCACTGTAAGTCAGAATTGACCAGATAGCCCATGATGATGATGACGACGATGGTGACAATGGTGATGGTGAAGGATTAGCCCATATAGTGGAAAGCCTGCTAGTTCCACTTTCAAGTGGAGAGTGAAAACCTAGAGAACAGTGTCTTTCACACACTTCTCCTGGCGATGTGAGTGAAACTCCTGATTTTGTAGGGCTCTATATCACATGGCAGTCCCCAGTGTAGTGGAGAGGCCGATGGACTAGGACTTTGGACAACAGGACTGGAATCTCCGTTCAGCCATGGAAAATACCTGGGGGAGCAGAGCTGCTAAAACCACTGCCTAAATATCTCACTGACCTAGAAAACCCTGTTAGGGTTGCTATGAGTTGGTTATGACTTGACAGCACATGGCAGCAACATAACACAGGGAGATGAATCTGCAGGAGCCATCAGAACTTTTCTAGTCAATCAACCTCCATATTAAAAGAGCGATGATGGAGGCTGTGAAGCCAGCCTACCCCTTTGCCTCACATATTCAATTTAACCCTATCCTGAAGACCCTTTCCATGATTACGGTCTTTCCTGATATGGCCTATGTCTAGGTAGTGGGGTGTGAACATTTGTACATGGTGCTTATGGCATTAACCATGGAGAGCATTTGTTTGATTCCCCCACATTCCTTTTGACACAGTTCCATATATAATGGACTCCAGATGGGTTCTCGCTGTGTTTCTGAGACCACTACTGAAAAAAATAGTGCATGGATCAGGCCCTATACTGCGGCTATCACAAAAGCTGCATTTAAAGAAGTAACTGATGCTTTAGAAGAGGGGTGAGTAGGTTCTTTTTAATTTTAAGTTCAAAACAGGGGAACATTCTCAGCCACAGAGAGGGGCAGAACAGGAGTGAGATTCAGCGCTACAGGGTAGGTAATTGCAGGAGAGTTGTGGCTTTTTCCTAGACTCCTCTCTTTCCCTACCCTCGCTCTTTCACCCCTCCCTCCTTTGCCATCCAAAGTCTGCAACAAGATAAGAGCTCCTTAAAAGCCAAGTCAGAGCTAGTTAAGAGTCCCCCACTGACATCTACTATCTTCAACAGATAAGAGGCAAGAAGTTCCGAAATTTCTTCCGTAGCCTCATTGTGTATTCCGTGAGATGTCTTTCTCCAACCCCAGAACGTAATTTTACAAAATGAACGTGAGAGAAAATGTTTTAAACACTATTTGCTTGGGCTATGATGAGTAGCGTCATTTTGAAATTCATTTGCTGAAATAATGTTTGCTCCATTAGTCACTTGTTACAATCGCATTTACTTTGAATGGAAACCGTATTATTCAATCATATAACGTCAGGTTGTTCTGTGTGGTGGATATCCTTTCATTGTTGATTCCAAACAGCTCTGAAATAGAAGAACATTGTAAGAAATCAGTAATATTAAAAAGGTAATTGACACGATGAAGCTTTAGAGAGAGAGACTGCTAGGTTGAGAAATTCTGCCACCTCATATTTGGTCTTCCTGTTTTCCTCCTGCCTTCATCCTCTCCCATCATTACGATCCTTTCCAGAGAATCCTGCCCTCTGGATTGATGCGCCCAAAATAGGACAGCTTCAACATTTCCGTCTCCACAGATACTTCAGGACCCACTTGTCTGTCTTCCTGACAGTCCATAGTATCTTCAGAGTTGTCCTCCAGCACCACATTCCAAATCACTTATTATTTTTCCTGTCATCTTCCTTCATGTCCAGCTTTTACACCCATACACAATGATTGGAAATACAAGAGTCTGGATGATCTTGGTCTTGCTCTCCAGTGACACATCCTTACATATGGATGATCTTTTCTGATTCCTTCAAAGTTGCCTTTCTGAGTCTCAGTCTTCTTCTGATTTCTTGGCTGCACTCTCCATTTGGATTGATGGTTGAACCAAGGTATATAAAATCTCTAACCATTTCAAGGTCTTCGTTTATTTATTAGTTTTATTTATATGTTGCATTTCTCCTGACAAGGGACCCAAAACAGCTCACAACATTAAAATTCACACAATTTAAAAACACAATGAGTTAAATATTAAAAGATAAATTAAACAATATATGATTTAAAATACAATTAAAAGATTAAAACATGAAAACATAAAAAAAGATTAACATTTCTGCTGAAATAGAGTTCAGGGATTCAGTTATAATTGTTAAAAGCCTGCCTTTAGAGATGGGTTATTAGCTTTTATCGAAAGGATAGAATGCCAACATTAAAGTAGTGTAGTTCTTCTTGTGGTGCTGGAGGAGACTCTTGAGAGTCCCCTGGACTGCAAGGAGAACAAACTTATCCGTTCTGAAGGAAATCAACCCTGAGTGCTCCCTGGAAGGACCGATCCTGAAGCTGAGGCTCCAATCCTTTGGCCATCTCATGAGAAGAGAAGAATCCCTGGAAAAGTCCCTGATGTTGGGAAAGTGTGAAGGCAAGAGGAGAAGGGGACGACCGAGGATGAGATGGACGGACAGGGTCATCGAAGCGAGCAACATGAATTTGGCCCAACTCCAGGAGGTAGTGGAAGACAGGAGGGCCTGGCGTGCTCTGGTCCATGGGGTCACAAAGAGTCGGACACGACTTAACGACTAAACAACAAAAGTTCTTCTGTAATTATGATTTTGGTCTTCTTCATGTTCATCTGCAGTTCTGTTTTGGCACTTTCTTCTTTCACTTACACTAAAAGTTACTTCAAGTAAACACGGCTTACAGGCGACGTCATCTGTATGTCTTAAATTATTGATGTTTCTTCCACCAGTTTTCATTCCTCTTTCATCTGAATCTAGTCCTGCTTTCTGTATGATATATTCTGCATGCAGGTTGAACACGTAAGGGGATAAAATGTCCAACACCTTTGCCTATAGGAGACTATTCTATCTCTCCATATTCTGTTCTAACCATAGCTTCTTGTCCACAATAGAAGTTATGCAGTAGGACAATTATTAAGGACAATCAAGTGCCGAGGCACATCAGTTTCTTTCAGAACAACCCATAGTTTCTCATTATCTACACAATCAAAGACTTTGCTGTACTCTATAAAACAGGGATGTGGTGGCGCTGCAGATTAAACCACAGAAGCCTCTGTGTTGCAGGGTCAGAAGATCAACTGTTGTAAGATCGAATCCACATGACGGAGTGAGCTCCCGTTGCTTGTCCCAGCTCCTGCCAACCTAGCAGTTCGAAAGCATGTAAAAATGCAAGTAGATAAATAGGTACCACCATGGTGAGAAGGTAACGGTGTTCCGTGTTTAGTCACATGACCACAGAAACTGTCTATAGACAAACGCTGGCTCTATGCTTGGAAACGGAGATGAGCACTGCCCCCTAGAGTCAGACACAACTGGATAATTGTCAAGGGGGACCCTTACCTTTTACTATAAAACATAGACTAATCTTCTTCTGAAACTCTTTGGTGCACTCCTGTAGCCAGAATATATTAGCAGCATGATCTCTAGTGCCTCTGCCTTTTCCTAATCCATCTTGAGCACCAGACATTTCTCAGTCCAAATGAGGTAAAAGCCTTTGTTGCAACACCTTGAGCATCACTTTGCTTGCATCGGAAATTAAAACAATAGTCCTATAGTGAAAATCCATTTCCTACTCCATATTGTGAATTATTGTGAGTTGATGCTTGCTTTGAGGACAGAGGGGTGTTCTTGAACTCTTTTATGGGCTGTACAAATGCAGGGTTGGCACCAATGGGGGGACTGAGTCTCTCCTCCCCATGAAATAATTAATTCAACATGTGAGCTTTGAGAAATTACTCTTCATCCCGAACGTACCATGCATGATTCATCTGAAAGTTGTCTGGTTTCTAGGCTAAACATACTCCACTCCTTCAGTTCTTTCTCTTGCAACTTACTTTCTAAGTCTTTCCTCCCTTCTTAGCATTCTTCTGAATTCTTACACCTCCCTTCTCCTTAATCTGAAATAAAAAAGAATGAATGCAATATTTCCTCAGAGACCTGTGAGACGAACATCAGACAAGACCTCTGAGTTAGTGAGGCAGTGTATTAAAAATAAAAGTGCAGGAAACACTTTATATGGCTGTCAGTTGTGTTACAGTCCACTTTCCCCATGACCTCTGAGCTTTAATCTGGAAAGCAGAATAAGACTTATGGAACATTTTAGGTTCCTTTGCCATTTCTCCAAATGCCTCGTTAGGATGCTGAAAAGATGCTGCCTCTGTGTCTCCCACTGGGTCGGCTGTGTGCCTAATGCCTCTCCTTTCCCATGAATAAATTACCCTTAACAACTTCTTCCTTTCCCTCTAAAGCATGAATGATACCGAAACAACACCGGAGAAATTGAAAAGTGTGACTTTTGTGGTATTGTATCCCCCGAGCATCTCTCATTCTCTTCTTTATTCCTTTGTCTCTGATTTTAGGATGAAAAGGCTATTCACTGAATTCCTTGTTCTTGATTTCAGTTGTTTCAGCATGACAAGGAACTTTATCTGGGAATTTTGAAACTACACAAGATTCTTCACCTCTAGATGAGAACAACACAGAGCTCTGCCCAACCACAAGGTCTCTGCTCTCCAATCTCTGAGAAACAAAGCATGCAAACACAGAGTGGGAGAGCACAGAATGTCCAGGTGTTTGTTAAGAAACAAACAACCCATTTACTGCTTCAAATTCTGAAATGAAATGGCATGACATTTACAGAATTTTCCAGTGGGCAGTATTGTACAATACATTGTTGTTAGTGTGAGATATTTACCAAGAGTGTCACAAAACCTGCCATTCTTACCAGTCTAGAGAAGAATATTGAGTTCTACACCCTCTCACACAAGCATGAGAAAAATTGAAAAGTTTCTTGATATTCATTCCCTCACCTGCACTCATGTCAGAACTTTTAGACTCTTGCCTGAAAGAACAGACATGGAACTTTTGCCAGTGGAGACTGAAGGTGCTGCATTTCTAACTATATTATACTTCCCTTTTTGAAACATATCATATAAAGGAGATTTGTGTATTGTGAACAAAAGAATGGGCAGTTTTACCAAACTGCCAACTTGTATGCTTAAGCAGAATCATCGGAGGTTGAACATGGGAGGTTCTTATACAAGAAAGTAAGAGATTTTAATTAAATGCAACTCCCTTGGCTCACAGCCTTTTTTAAATTTATTGACCTTTGTGTTGCTTCCTGAACTCACTCTGCCATTTGCCAAAGGTGAACCAAAATGGCGCCTGCTGTTGAAGAATTCCAAGACGTTTGATCACCAACCTTGAGAGCAAACATGGAATGGTGGGGGCAACTAAACTTGATTTAACTTTTTTTTTTCCAATGCAAAAGACTCGGCCGATCTGATGTACTAATTTAAGCCATTACCCTTCCTTTCCAAAGGGTCAAGTCAATCTGCAATATGCATGAGTTTGCAAAGAAAAACCCACACTGCACACTCCTGAGAGTGATTTAAAATGAGGCGCTTTACAACAAGTACCCACACTTTTGTTTTGAAAGCAATGGTTCACCTTTACAATTAAGTCCAGTCGTGTCTGACTCTAAGGGCCAGTGCTCATCCCCATTTGTAAACCCAAGAGCTGCCATTTGTCCATAGACATTTTCCGTGGTCATGTGGCCAGCATGACTAGACATGGAATGCTGTTACCTTCGCACCAAGGTGGTACCTATATCTCTACTTGCATTTGCATGTTTTTGAACTACTAGGTTGGCAGGAGCTGGGACAAGCAATGGGAGATCACCCTGTCGCACGTATTCAAACTGCCGACCTTTGAATCAACAGCTCAGTGGCTCTGTGGCTTAAGCCACAGTGCCACCTGTATCCCCTTTTTCTGTAGCCTTCTTTCAAATTCTGGATGAGTTCTGCCTCCCTCTTGAGCATAAAAAAGCATCAGCTCTGAAGGAAAATGGCTGAGACTTCTTCCCCAGTTGGTTGCATATGTCGTGTACTGGGTTGCATGGGGCAGAAGCACTCTGGATTCCTGGAAAATCCTTGGGGATTAATAATAATACCTTCCAGTTGTACAGACATGTACTTAAGTGCATACAATGTGAAAGATGCATTTCTTATAGGCACTTTGATTATTTTGTGGCTCGAAGCAATAGCTGCCTAGAGAAATTTTTGAAAAATAGCCTTTGTGTTTGGGTGAGAACCGGTTAGTTGATGGGAAAAAAAAGTGTTTGTTTCTGGGCTTTCCCCCTGCTTGGTGTCACTTTGTGAAAGGACAAAAGGACGAAACGGGATCCTGTAAACCATCTTGACTGCTGCCATTGGTGTCATCAGCATTCAGGCTGCCCTTTGCTATGTAAAGTTTGGCATCCTTTACTCTGCTGGCAGTACAGGCACAATACTGTGCAATCGACATCGGGCCATTTCCTGGCATTTTAGATCACGAGTACAGAATCAGAATACCCCACATTCATAAACTGGAGGCCTTCTTGAAGAATTGAATTTACTCAGTCATGCCAAGCTTTCAGGATCACTGAAACTGACTTGGAAAGTACAAGAAGCTGCTGGAAGTGAGAAAAGGCCGGTGTAATATGTTCACAGCATCTCTTCCCAGAACTCCAGTCTAGAAGCATAGCTTGTCCCCAAGTGATAGTTTATAACCCTATGTTTAATCTCAGTTCTGCACTGATTTTGCTAGCAGGTGAAAGACATGTTGAAGATGATGGATAGAGCTGGGGAAAAGACACTGGAATATCAACGAAAGGCTGAAATCAATCAGGTGATGCAGGAAAAGTCGGTGGTGGTCTCAGCACATTGTCTGTTGGTTTTCCTATTGCCAGCAGTGATTTGTGGCACTTATCTTCATCCAGGCAGAGGGGTTACTGCTGTAAGCTTGGTTAGCTCTGTAATTCACAAATTCCCAGGCTAAAAACCAACCCTTCTCATTTGTCTTCCCCTGCATTTTATTGATATTTCCTTTCATTCCATTCATTTACTCTCCCTTGGCACAGCATGGTGCCTGTCCAATTCATAATACAATGTTTGCTTATTACAATACCTTAATTTTACCTCGTTTGTGGGCTCTGCTGGGAAAAAAACACACAGCTCTTAATAGATTGTTTGCAGGAAGCATCCTCGGCTTCTCATCTTACCTTTCCAAATCATTTTAAATTTCTTCCCAGTGCCAAGTCAGTCACATGCATACAGGAGTGCCCCCCCTCTCAAGCCAAACGCTGGAATTTCCAGGAGGCAATTCTAGAAGGGCTGTGCCTATGGCTCCACCCTGTATGACAGTCTGACTTACAATGTTTATGGTGCTTGGACATTGTCCAGGTACCATAGGATGTTTTACAAGGACAGTTTTGAAGTATTGCTAATTAAATAATGCATATCATCAGCAACAACAAACAAACCCGCACAATAGAACTTAATTAATTAAACAGAGAAAATGATTATTGATCAGGACTGCTGTCCTGACAGTTTTGGAGTGGTGTAGTACTGGTTAGTATCGAGGGAAACTCTGGAAATTTGTACATGAAATTAGAATAGAAACACAGAGGAAGAGACTGGCTACAGGGGCTAGTTCGGACTAAAAACCACTGCATTCCCAGAAATGGCCCTTGAGTGCAGCTATGCTCTCTAACCTTTTCGAGATATTGAAATACAGTGGGGTCTTGACTTGAGAACTTAATCCATATTGGAAGGCGGTTCTCAAGTCAAAAAATCTGTAGGTCAAGTCTCCATTGACCTACAGTACATTGAAAACCGATTAATCCCGTAACAGGCCGTTTTTGTTCCATTTTGGTTTTTTTCTGGTCTGTAAGTCAATTCTCAGGCTGCAAGTCAAACCTAAATTTTGCGGCCAGAGAAGTCTGTAACTCAAAAAGTCTGTAAGTCAAGCCGTCTGTAAGTCAAGGGTCCACTGTAAAGCAAGCATGTGGTGATCATTCACCAAATTTCTTGTTCTCTGGGGCTTCTAAGTCTCAATATGCTGAGAAACCTCTCTACAATTTTCCTTGTAACCTTCTGCCCTTTTCAGGTCAATCCTGTGTTGGGCAGGAATACCATCCTGCCCCGGAATTACAATAATCTTCTGCATCTTAACCTGTCCTTGAGGAACAAAACAAAACAAAACAAAAAAAGTCCATTATCTTTTTGGGAAATTCAGTAAGTTTTCCTGCAGGATTTCTCAATACTCCCTCCTGTCAATACTTGACTTTGACGTTCTACTCAATCTTTTGTTTCATATTTTCCATCTCGATTAATACTAATATTGTCAATGTAAATTGTTGTTTTAATTGTTTTTATAAATAGTTTTATTGTGAGCCGCCCTGAGTAGACATATGTCTAGAAGGGCAGGATAAAAATCTAATAAATAAATAAAATAAATAAATAAGCAAAGAAATGGCTTACAAATAAATTTCATTGCAAGGAGAAAAGAGGGATTTTTTTCCTTCCTATAAATCAAAACTGGATTTCTTTCTCTCTTTTTTTCAGGAACATGCAAACGCCATGTGTATCCGAAATAATTCATTTGTAGTTAATGCTGAGCCAATTTCTGATGGAATTGATCACTTACTTTGCCTGTTTTACGGCTCTCGGAGTGCAATATTTGTTTTAAAAGAACACTTTACTGTTTGCGGTAATTGGCAATTGCTAGCATGATAGGGGGAGGAAATACCATCTTTGCAATCTTTACCGCCACAGTGGTACGTGGCAGAGAGCCTCGTGTTTTAAAATGCCACTTTCTGCACTGGTTGCTTGTGTGTGCCTCCCTACCGTGACACCCTTGCCAGCCCTTTGAGGAGTGTGATTTCCTCTGTGTAGACAAAAGTTAAACGGCAAGAATTGAATCACCTCCTACACTGTGAAAGGAGACAAGCAATTTGAAATATAGCACCCATTAGCAAGGCAGGTTTAGGGCTTTCTTTCCTGTAAATGTATCTTTCAACTGATGCTGTGAATCAGTGGTCATTGGTGTTTCCAGTTTCGGAAGAAAGTGGGGCTGTGAATCCGCTCCAGCTTTTAGTAGGCTTTTTATAGAGGTTTTCTAAGGCAGTGGTCCCCAACCTTTTCCCAACCGTGGACTGGTGGGGGGCATGGTCCATGCACGTGGGAGCATGGTGCGCCCCCGTGCATTCATGGGGCACGTGTTTATGTGGGGTGCTCACGGGGGGGGCAGGAGATCTGTGTCCACGGCCCGCTCCTGCCTAGGCCAAGGACCAGTGCGGGTCGTGGACTGGGGTTTGGGAACCCCTAATCTAAGGTGCTGAATCTTTCCTGGGAGAAGGTTCAACACCTTGGATAGCTTTTGTAAAGTTTGGACCAAAATCCAGAGTGGTTTCACAACCTCTTCCAAAATCAGAGCCAGCAGCTCCTTGCTGTCTACATTCCTGGTTTTGTTGTGTTGTGCTTTTTGTTTTCTTTTGTTTCTTTTGGGGGGTCCATTTCCCACGATTCTCCCCTCTTGGGGTGCCATCTGGAAGATGGATACCTAAACTCTGCTCACCTGGATGAAGGCCGCGCGGGAAGGCCTCATGACTCAGGGGTGGCTGAGCTCCGCTTGAGTTTCCGGCTAGAAAAGGAAGCTGCTCCCAGAGGTTGTTGAGGACCTCCCGACTCGAGCTTAGCTTGTCCTGGACCACAATGCCTTCCAGGTGAGTACCACTGAGGTGTCGCTGGCTAGTGGAACTCCCAGAATGCAGAATTCTGGGATTTGGAGTAAAAATTATGCACATGGCTTACACCTGTGTTTCAGAGAACCTAACTGGTTTCAGGGATGTGGTGGCGCTGCGGGCTAAACCGCAGAAGCCTGTGCTGCAGGATCAGAAGACCAGCAGTCGTAAGATCGAATCCACACAACGGAGTGAGTGCCCGTCGCTTGTCCCAGCTCCCGCCAACCTAGTGGTTCGAAAGCATGCAAATGCGAGTAGATAAATAGGGACCACCTTGGTGGGAAGGTAACAGCGTTCCGTGTCTAAGTTGCACTGGCAACGTGACCACGGAATATTGTCTTCGGACAAAACGCTGGCTCTATGGCTTGGAAACGGGGATGAGCACCGCCTCCTAGAGTCGAACACCACTGGACAAAAATTGTCAAGGGGAACCTTTACCTTTAACTGGTTTCAAAATCAGGTCCTTCCCTTCTTTCCCTCTGAAATGGGAAGAAAATTGATATTCTCTCTCTCTCTCTCTCTCTCTCTCTCTCTCACACACACACACACACACACACACACACACACACACACACACAAGCCTAAAGAGTACTTACTTCTGTATTCAACGGATAGAAATCACAGAAAATGGGAGGGCAAAAGAAGCTTTCAGGATGCTGGAATCAGTCCAGCTTTCTTCAACATAGTGGCTTCCAGCTGTTTGAGGCATCAGTTCCTTATTTTATTTTATTTTATTTATTTATTACTTGACTTCTACCCTGCCCCTCTAGACATACTCTATTTGGGGTGGCTTCCAAACAGTTATAAAATATTATAAAATATAATCATAATCATATAATCATATAAAATCATCATTATAACTATCAAAATATATCGTAAAACAATCCCATGATTACATTCCTAAGGTAGGGCTGACGGGAGTTGCAAGATACTTAGGTTGAGGAAAGCTGCTCCGATCTTCTGCTGAAATTGATTCTTTATCTAGGCATTCAGATTCCATGTGGGTTAAAGCCCTAACGGCTTGGGCCCGTGCTATCTCAAAGCCCATGTCTACGATTATGAGTCTTGCTTGGGTGTTAAGAACATCGGGGGAGGTCTTTCAGTCCCGCCACCTTCTCAAGTGCGTTTGGTGGGGACATAGGAGAGGGCCTTCTCTGTGACTGATCCCCGTCTTTGGAACTCCCTTCTACTGGATGCCAAACTAGCTCCATCTTTACTATCTTTTCACAAGGTAGCAAAGAGCTTTCCCTTCAGGCATGTTTTGAGGTTTTTTAGCTTTAAAGATTGTGCTTTAATGGTGTCACTTGAGTTTTTAAAAGTGAAAGCTGAGGTAAAAATGGTTCAAATAAATTTAAATATATCAATAACAAAGTATGTTAGCCCTGCATTCTCCTTCATAATTTCCAGTCACCCGTCAAATATGGGTGTCTTTTTAAATAGGAGAGTTGACGTTAACCATTTAGGCTCTTCACAACGTCAGGAATATAGGTTTTACTACAGTCCTAATTCTGTGGACAGCTTCCACATATATAGAACACAAGCTGTCCTAATTAAGAAAGAGTGGTCTTAACCGACCAGATAGACAGGATAGAAATAAATAAATAAATAAATAAATAAATAAATAAATAAATAAATAAATAAATAAATAAGAAAGAAAGTAACCAGAAATTAGGATGCAGGGTATGTGAGCACATCTCCCCTTCCTCATGCATTTATGGAAGACCTGGATGCTCAATAGAGCTAATATGTTGCTACGGATTATCTGGAGCTCACAAAGTCTCACTTAGACCCTGCCTTCACCACGTAAAGTGGCTTCCAGAACCACCTATGGTTTACCTCAGTTTGATGAACTTTGTCATAAATTACTTATTCAAATCTGATGCTGTAACTTGATCTACACTAAACTTCCTGTTCATACGCTGACTTCAGTCTGACTCAATTGACTGAACCTCATTTCTGTGCTTGGTTATAACTAGGGTGGGGCAATTCAGGCAGTGCATCAAAATGCCACAATTTAGGTAAAGTTAAAGGTTCCTCTTGACATTTAGTCCAGTCGTGTCCGACTCTAGGGTGCGGTGCTCATCCCCATTTCCAAGCCGTAGAGCCAGCATTTGTCCATAGACAGTGTCCATGGTCACGTGGCCAGTGCAACCTAGGCACGGAATGCTGTTTACCTTCCCACCAAGGTGGTACCTATTTGTCTACTTGCATTTGCATGCTTTAAAACTGCTAGGTTGGTGGGAGCTGGGACAAGAGACAGGAGCTCACTCCATCATGTGGATTCGATCTTACGACTGCTGGTCTTCTGACCTTGCAGCACAGAGGCTTCTGCGGTTTAACCCACAGCGCCGCCACATCCCTGCTACAACTTAGAGGTCACCAAAAATCCAGATTTGAATCTACTGGTGCGTATTGTGACAATAAAGAGCAGCACATTCCACCCTTGTTCACTTCTGATTTTTTTTAATGGCAAAGACTTCCCCTTGCTTTTGTGAGGATCTATTAGACCCTTTCTTATTTTTTTTGGCGGGGGGGGGGAGGGAGGAGAGTGTATCAGGGTGAGATATAGTGCTACTTTCCCTAACTGGCAAAAAATATTGGTCACAGCTCTCCTTCTGTCCCCTTGCAACATCTTCCTTTCTTTCTCCTCTTGCCCTCTGGGAAGATGTAGCTCCCTACAGCCCCAGCCTCTCTACAGACCTACATCTCATTAGACCTCTAGGGATGAACTTGTTTCACTTCATCTATGCATATGCTGCTCAAAATGCAAGAGCCAGGAAAGAACTCTCTCTGTGTGTGAGTGTGCGTGTGTGGTTTTTTTCTTTCTAATATTCCATATTAAGGATGACTGTAAAAAGGTAGTGACCTTTAAATGGGATGTGAAAATTGAGTCTAATTGAGTGGCATGTCTGCTAATTATGTAAAAGGATTAAGACGTAAAGAGGGGAAAGCCAATGTTGACCCGGCCTCCCATTCAAAGGGCACGTTGCCAGATTCCCGAACCATTGTTTGCGTTGTGACTCCGCCGGCTTGAGGGTGTTTAAGTTCTACCTTCAGATATATGGAGAAATCAGAGGGATGGGAAATGGAGGTGAGGGTCAAGTAAAAATAATTGCTCCAATAAAGCACAGAAGTGGCCAGTGGTTTTATGCAAAAGCTTGAGAGAAGGAGGGAACAGAAATGAGAAGGCTGAAATGCACTCAATGTTCACTTTTCCAGCAGGTATATGGATTATTAATTATACAGTGTCTAATTGTGTGTGTGACAGTCCACACTGATGTAAGAATGTAGATACCTTATGTAATTTTATTAACTTTGTACAGTGTCTCTTGCAGCATTCAGTGGTGTGATTTCTCTCTCATACACACGTGGCCCACAAACGTATTGAGGAAGAACAGGGTGGAGGGCAAACTCACAAGGGTTCTGTACACTGGTTGCAAAATGGGCTGTGTGAATAATGCGGGGACCACTGGGCATGAAACAAACCATAGACCAAATCCTGATGAGCCAAAGCAAAATGAAACACCTCTCAGGGCCTTGATTCTCCTGGGGACCTCCCTGTATCTCTTCCTCCTCATCTCTCTTATTCTCCATTCTAGTCTTTCTTTTCCTTCTCTCTTTACTCTCTCTTTCTCCTCTCTCAGCCTCCCCCTCCACTCTCTCGCCTCAGCTTCTCCCCAATAAGAGGGTCTGGGTCGAATCTCCCTTCTTCTTCTATAATCCACCACCACTTTAGGCACTCTCAACCTCTCCCATCATCCTGTCATAGGGGTCCTCCATCCACACCCATTCCCAGCCTGGCGGCAACTGCGCTTCGTTCCTTTTTACCTCCCCCATTCCTGCCTCAAACTCCACCTTCTTTTCCCTCTCCTTTCCTTCCTTTTCCTCCTGAACCTCCTCCCTGTATCTCTTCACTCAGTTATTCTATTTCTATCCCTTGCTGAGCTCTCTCCGTAGCTCCCATCAGTCCTAACCAGCATAACCAGTGGTGAGGAATGCCAGTGCTGGCTGGGGTCTTGACTTATCCTTGTTGTCTCTGAGTGGGGTATTCCTCTCACCTTCAGTCTCACACTATGGTGTGCCTGAAGCCTGGCATTGATGTCTAGGACAAAAATAAAGCATTGCATGTAGAGCGATACCTGTCCTTGGATCCGAACACTGAGCAGGTTATTACCCAACAAGTATGGTTTCCATGCATATCAAGAGGCAAGAGTTTGAGGAAAATGCTGGCTCGGAGATTCCTCAGGGGCCTCGTGGAGTGGTGGTTAATGTGCAGTCATGCAGTCAAGACTGTGCTCATGACCTGAATTCAATTCTGATGGTCTCCAGGCTGGCTCAAAGTTGACTCGACCTTCCATCCTTCTATGGTCAGTAGCCACCTGGAGTGGCCTGGTTGCTAGACGGTGCGGGGTATAAATCAAATCAAATCAAATCAAATTAACCAACCAACCAACCAACCAACCAACCAACCAACCAACCAACCAACCAACCAACCATCCATCCATCCATCCATCCATCCATCCATCCATCCATCCATCCATCCATCCATCCATCCATCCATCCATCCATCCATCCATCCATCCATCCATCCATCCATCCATCCATCCATCCATCCATCCATCCATCCATCCATCCATCCAACCAACCAACCAACCAACCAACCAACCAACCAACCAACCAACCAACCAACCAACCAACCAACCAACCAACCAATCAACCAACCAACCAACCAACCAACCAACCAACCAACCAACCAACCAACCAACCAACCAACCAACCAACCAACCAACCAACCAACCAACCAACCAATAAACTGAGTACCCAGCTCGCTGGAGGGGGCAATGTGTAGCCTGCAAAACTAAACTGTAAATTGTCCAGCGAGTCCTTTAAGCACCATGGGGTGGTATTTAAGCAGCACACTTTGCTTGGCTTGGCTTTCTTGGAGTTACAGTGTAAAAATGATATTTTCCCAAGCTGTGATCATAAGAGCCATGCACTAACACATTTAAAACAATGGAAGTCAGAGGCAGCTGCATTTCATGCCAATGTATTTTGTATTTTTCTCCCCCTTTCCAATCACTCTGTATGCAAGCTAGGGGACTGTTTCATTGTGAGGACGACACACTTTTCCTGTTAAGGAAAACAGCCTCTGAAAAAGCTCTAATGAACAATACAGAGAGCAGATCTGTCTTTTCTTATCATCTGTTATCACCAAGGACAGTATATACCTATCTCTCCTTCTGCCAAAGATACAGAAGTCATATTTCAGACAGGAGTTTCTTTTATCTTTAAACTTCCGAGCAGGTATGGTTGATTTAGAACATTCATTTGGGGGAAAAATTATATATTGTTGGTGCTTGCTTCAGTGCCTTTACATATTATTGCTTCAGGAGGAACAAATAATTCTCTAAGATAGAGATTCAATTGCTCTTCATGTGGAACATATAAATATAAGCAGAGACCCCCATTCATTCACCATTCCTTCCCCTCCCCCTGAAGTGGCAAATGTTATTGTTTGTTGGATGATGAATCCCATCTTCTTCAACCCGGCATTGCCACTGGCCATGTTAGTGGGGGATTCTGGGATTTTTAGTGCATAACATTTGCAATCTATGCAAAAATGCCTCTTTCTCTCTGAATTTTGTGGCTAAATATTGTGGCTTGTAGGTCAAAACAAAACATAAAAGTAACCAGTAAAAAAGAAAAGGACAAAAGCGCAGTGGCACCTTACAGACTAAATTTTAGATTTTTAATGTGGGCAGGATCAGACATTGTACCTTTTGTTTCTGAGATAGTAGATGGTAATCTGTGTAAGCTCACATGGATGTAAAAATACTAGTCTGTAAGGGACCACAAGATATCTTATCTTAGAATTGCAAAATTGAATCCAGCCCCTGTCAAGGAGGCACATTGGGGAATCAAACTCCAAACTACCTAAGCCACTGAACTATTCAGCAGTTTATACTTTAATGGATAGTTTAGCTTTCATTTTATTTTTAGATTAGGCATCCGTCAGTCTCGAGAGACTATGGTAACATGCTCTGAATAAAGGATTTGGAACCACATCTAGTGTGGCTTGAGAAGGCCAATTCGAGAGTGACCATCCATTTCACACTGAAAACAAATATAATCTGTCCCCTGGCCTGCTCCCTGACTTTGCTGGTTTCAGGACAAGGGTCTCTTCAAAATTGCATTTTATTATACATATGGAAACAAACTAAAACAGCCAGCTCTTAAAAATGTACAAATCACAATGGGTACAGCTTTTTGAAAAAGTCCTACAGTTTCACGTGCGTGGAAGGGGCCGCTCTGTGCTTGCATATCTCTGTGGTGCCTTGAGCTCCCCTCCATGGGAACACATGGAATGGATTATCTTCTGTACATCTGAGAAGGAATAAAATTCTGGTTTTGGTAAATGCTTTCAATCAGAATGGAAGGGCCATTTATACTCTATTGCTACTTGTGACTGAATCCAAAGTGTGTCAAAATCCATTGGGGAAGACACCAGACAAACACTGATAATCCTTGGTAGTAGAGTTGACAAATTTCTTACTATCGGGAACTCTGCATTTGTGTGCATTAATTCAATGTGCTGAAACAATGAACTACAGGAGGCCACATTCTTAGTAAAGTAGCTTCAGGCCCTCAATTGGACCAGCCCATTCAGCCTGGCGAATGGGTAGATCTTCCATTTGTAAATGGGAGGTGTAGCAAGTGCTTCTTGTTCAAGCAATGTGAGTCCTATTCATTCATTATGTAAGCATGTGGTGTCCACATGCATTGAGGTGACTATTTATTTATTTATTTATTTATTTATTTATTTATTTATTTATTTATTTATTGGACTTATATACCGCCCCATAGCGCTACAAGCACTCTCTGGGCGGTTTACAATTTTTAATTATACAGGCTACACATTGCCCCCCCAGCAAGCTGGGTACTCATTTTACCGACCTCGGAAGGATGGAAGGCTGAGTCAACCTTGAGCCGGCTACCTGGGATTTGAACCCCAGGTCGTGAGCACAGTTTTAGCTGCAGTACAGCGTTTTAACCACTGCGCCACGAGGCTCATAACTATGTTAGCCTTGTCCCCTTCCATTGCCATTTTTAGCATATTAAAACAATAGTCTGGGATTGCAGGGAAGCTGGTCTACCTGGGTAGACTTTTCCTGCAAGCCAGAACCTGAGAAAACACAGTGGCTTTCTGGTCCATGTGGAAAGCCACAGTGAAATCTGGCAAGTCTGCTTTTATAGGGCCAGTGAATTAATGAGAAATTTCAGTGGTTTAGGTATCTGGCTATGGAGCCAGAGGTTGGGAGTTCAATTCCTCACTGTGCCTCCTTGACAGGGGCTGGACTTCATGATCCATAGGGTGCCTTCCAGCTCTGCAGTTTTAAGATGATGATGATGATGATGATGATGATGATGATGACGACGATGACGACGACGACGACAATGGTTTTACAGCAGCTTGCAGAGATGCAAAACCCATGCTGGGTGGAAGATTCAGCACCATGGATAGCTCTCATAAAATTGAAACTAGAGATGGGCATGAACCTAACAATGAACCAGGAAGTTTGCCAAAAATCACTAGTTCATTGATTCAGGTCAATTCGGGTTTGTCCAACCCATAGAACCTGAATTGTCCAAATCATAAACTTGACTGATTTTCCAAACATCCACCACACCCAGAGTCTGCCCCCTACCCGCTTCCAACTCCTGGCTTAGCTGAGACTGCTGCTATGCCCCAGCTCCACCACTTCCATACCTACCTGATACAGAGATGCCTGAACAGAACTTTTATGCAAGACACATCTCCCAACATAAGGAACTGATATGCAAATTACCCGTCAGGAAGATATAACTGTACGCTTTAATGCAGGGATATGGAAAGTACAGTAAATTCTTCACATAAACATTGTAAGGCATAGCTTTACATTAATAGGATTTTTTTGGAGGGGCGTAAAATTATTAGAACATCTATTTTATACAATAGAAGCCACCGTGCCTTTTTGATTTGTATTTTGGTGTAGCTAAATGCACTAACAAAAGGCAGAAATTAAATTGGAAGACATTTAGAGCACTAAACTAATAATAGCTGTAAATAACGGTGGGTATGTAAATTTAAATTGTAGCTGGAGAAAAGTTAACTGAATTCGAGGAAATGCATTCCCTGCTGGGGAATATAACTCGTCTACCTGTACCTATCCAAAATTAGATAGTAAGCACTAGATTTTTTTTCTTTTGAAAGGTGTATAAAGGGCATAAAGGAAGCCAGAATCTTGAGTTTAGAAGAGCTGAGCAGGGCTGTTAATGAGAGCACATTCTGGAGGTTGTTCATTTGTAGGGTCACCATAAGTCAGAGGCGACTTGATAGCATGTCACAATAACAACAATTTTGCCTCAGTGAGTTACTTACACCATAGAGAAGGGAGATAGGTAGAATTGTTGAGAAAGAACTCATTCATATCCTGCACCAAATCCTGCTGTTTGTTCTGCAGCTCCACATTGGAAAGGAAATAATATTTCCCATGATCCTTAGGTTGTGAGTGCTGATGGAGGGGGAGGGGGCAGGAATATAGAGTGAGGCTGCCATGTTCAGCTGAATGAAATAGAACCTCAAGTTTGATCTTCACTTGATTCAAAGCTGCTTGAGCAACTGAGGAGTAAGGGTAATGCTGCGCTGGAAATGCTTGAAAGTCTCTAATTGCAGCATTCTTTGCTAATTGAAGTTCCCATAATTAGAGCAGGGAGACCATGAACATTCTCTCATTAAAGGCACTATGGCAGTGTAAGAGAGAAGCAATCATCTCTCCTACCACCTTCACTGAAATTAAGCTTGAGGGGGCCTTGTTGATGATCGTTGTTTGGGGGACAGGTAAGATTCCCCTCTCTTTGATCCAGGTGGAACTGTCAGCTGTTCTGTTTGCTAATGTGCATCGTTACGCCAGTGGGAATCTCACTGTTGCATCTCAGTTCCTGGTGTGGGTTCATTCTTCTTACCTAGAATAGGCACAGCTAGTGTAATGTAAATGAGAGTAGAGCATCGTCAGTAGAATGAGAGATGCCTCTCTCAGAATAGTCACTCAATCCCTCATTTTCATGAATTTTGTCTGTCTTGGCACCACAAGATAACTCCAGCAGGGCATTGTGTGCCTTGTGAGATTCCTTACTTTTTGTTTGAATGAGAGAAAGAACTTTGTCAAGGTCTTTTAGAGGAAGAGGGCAACCACAGAAGGATTAGTTAATAGTTTAGAAGACACAAAAAAAACCATCCGATGCTTGTACAGTAATTGGGAAACAACCACCCAACAAAGTAGCAATCTTCCCACTCTGCTTTGCTTTACTGTTCTATTGCTCTGTTTCTTTCTGGAGTTGTTTGTTGCCTTTTTTCTTTTTGTACAAAACCTCATCCTCACAGACCCAAGGAGCAAGTAAAGAGTGCATTAAACTCTCTACCAGTCTTTACGAGTTCAGAGAAGAATGTTACAATCTCTCCTTCTTTGCCTGCGAGGATCACCCAGGACTTATAACACTCCCTCTGATTATCTCCCAGGGCTACTTAATCCTGACTGGGAGGTTAATGTGATGCTTGAGGAAGCTGTAAACCGTGGTTAATATGCCCAATGGGCACTACCCCAGTTTACACATTCATTTTGATGCAAAGGCATAGTAGGACAGCAATAAAGACCACTAACTTCCACCTGTTCAAGAATTCCACTGGCAGGTAAATATGTGAGTACACTTACAGGTGAGGAGGTTCCCTTATATGTGAAGCAGAATTGTGGAAAAGAGAATATACTGAACTATACACTTACATACGAATGTACATAGACTTTGTGCAAGCCAAACATTTGCAAGCAAGTTAATATCTAAAGATCTAAACAGAACTACAGTGCTTCACCATGGTCTCATATTAACCTCTCCTCCTCCTTTAGTACTTCAAAAAGCAAAGCAAAGGACATTGTGCTGTTTATATATCACGCCAGAGAGCTTAAAGCACTCTCTGGGTAGTTTTCAATTTAATTATATTGGCTACACATTGCCCCCACCCCGATCCTGTGAGCTTGGTATTCAATTTACTGCCCTTGGAAGGATGGAAGGCTGAGTGAACCTGAAGCCAGTTGGAATCAAACTCTGGTTGTAAGCAGAGTTGTAGTTGCAGTACTGCAGTTTAACCGCTTGCTATGAGGCTCTACAGTAGTTCTTCAGCACTTTAGTACTTCAGTAATTCTCTGTCAGCAACAATCAGGACTGAGGCCTTTTGTGAAAGACAAAGTCCCGGTTGTGTAACATTACACCATGGGCAACTGGATCAGGCTCCAGAAAGATTTAATCTAAGTTAATGGGAAGCTTCCTATACACTTGTCTCAGGTTCAGATCCTGGCAGTGGTGATGTGACAGAATTTTTTGCTTCCCCACAGCAGAAGACAGCCCTAGGAAGCCTGAGAACCTGAAAGGGGGTGGGGAATAGGAAATTTTTAATTAACTTAAAATAATTATTTCCAACATCTGCATTGGCTTGGGCATGTCATGAGAATGGCTGACGGTCAGATTACAAAAGATCTCCTGTATGGAGAATTAGTGCAGAGAAAGCGCCCCAGAGGGAGACCACAACTGCAATACAAGGAGATCTGCAAGCGGGATCTGAAGGCCTTAGGAATGGACCTCAACAGATGGAAAACCCTGACCTCTGAGCGTTCAGCCTGGAGGCAGGCGGTGCATCATGGCCTCTCCCAACTTGAAGAGGCCCTTGTCCAGCAGGCTGAGGAAAAGAGGCAGTCCTGAAAGCAGCCAAATCAGGGAGCTGGACAGGGGACAGATTGCATTCGTCTTCAGTGTGGAAGGGATGGTCACTCTCGAATTGGCCTTCTCAGCCACTGTTGCTCTTCCAAGACCCCTGCTCAGAGCACATTACCATAGGCTCTTGAGACTGAAGGATGCCGATATACAATTATGTCCTGTACACCGATTCAGCTTATGATGACATAACCATGTCAGTTGGTGCCCCTTGTGATAATGTAAAGAATGCTTGCTAAAGAATGTAAAGAGTACAACTGGACTGCAGTATCCATGTGGTTCCAAGCCCTCCCTCCCCAGTGGATGCAAAAAAAATATGTTTCAAATGTTATACATTGCATGGTCTCTTGTTCCCTCTACTGGTCAATTTTGGTAAAAACACCCTGGAAATACATTTAAATATGACTTTTTGAGGTATTTTATTTAGTATTTTCAGGTAGCGGATAAGCAGATCAGCTGATAGTGTTCCCAAAGGTGTGAGAGTCCTACTGTACTTGTTAAATTCACCATCCCCATCATTTTGAACTGTCTTAATAAGGACAAAGGGAGCTATGTTTTCTGACCAAGAGCGCTGTAATTTGCAGAAAGAAATCATTCAAAGCATCCAGAACATGGACAGAGCTCCTACTCCTGTTCCTCTGAAGATGCCGGCCACAGAGACTGGTGAAACACCAGGAAGAACAACCTTCAGAACACAGCCGAAGAGCCCAAAAAAACCCACAACAACAACCATAAATCCAAATGTTTCTGATTTTACAATGTGTTTTTGTGAATAACAACAAATATAGACTCCAAGCGTGAATAAGGTATGTCTTTTTGAAAAATGCCCCCAAATGGGACCTGGGCAAGAGAAAATGCAGCTGAAATTGTGTACATCTGAAAAGTGTGTGTGTACCATCAAGTCAATTCTGATATAAGGTGACTCTTTTCAGAGTTTTCCAGGTACATTACACTTGGAAGTGGTTTTCTATTTTCATCTTCTGGGTACGCCCTGGGATCATGCAGCTTGCCCAAGGCTACACAGGCTGGCTCTACTTACAGGAGGCACAGGGGAGAATCCAACTCCCCATCTGTGGCTCCGCAGCCAGATACCTAAACCACTGAGTGATCCAGCCATCTTATCAGAAAAATGAATATACAAAATACGTACCATTTGGAAAAAAATATATGCAAAAATATAGAAGGAATAAAAAAAAACCATACAATATGAAAGTGGTCTGGATTGAGTCTTGAACTGGAAAAATGGGAACCCAAAGAGGATCAAACATAAGGCATTCACTTGCATCAAGGTCTGATGCCTGGTTCACTCCTTGATCCCCACCTCCCACTTCTCCGTTGACTCTCATTACTCCCCAGTTCACTTTATTGGGTTGTTCTAAAGTTCATCTCAACAGATATTCCTAGCTCCTGATGCATCTCAAGACAAATGCCAGATACCAATTCATCTTTTCAAACAAACATGGAAAATTATTTCAGTGGAAACAAAAAATTTGGCACACAGAGGAGGAGCAGGATCGAGAACGGCCCAGAGTGTAGGACATGTAATAATGGCCTCAAGCTACAAGAAGCCAGATTTAGGCTGAAAATGAGGGAAAATGTCTTAACTGTTGGAACAGTAGAACAATGAAACCAATGACTTGGGAGGTGGTCAATACTCCAGCTCTGGAGGTGTTGAACAGAAAAATGGGCAACCATCTAATGTGAACCCAAATTGGGAGACAGGTGGCAAAGACTGAGACTTTTTAACTTATCGGTATTGAATATATTTACAATCGTTTGATTGCAACATGAGCCTGTACCCTATCCACTTACAGACACTAGATTATACACAATGTCACAAGTTCCTCCTATATTAAATCCCCAGTGCAATCTTTGCTATGCTCCCCAAGTCTGTTGAATATTTGATGTTTAGAATTAATTCTAAGTTACTTTCTTTAAGACTCTGTCAAGGCAGGTTGCTTTCATGGAAAAGAAAAAAACATAAATGTGATCGAAACTAAAGTACAAAAATCCTGGAACAGATGTCTCTTTAATCTGTGGAACATTGTTTAGTCTAGGAGAAGTTTAGGTGACCTTTCCGTGTTGATGTATTAGGCAAGGCGTAGGGAGTCAAATATAATCTGATGAAATGAGAAAAACACAACAGTAATCCCCATGGGGATAAAGCGTAGGCTGATTTGCAACAGAAAAATGCACTCGCCACCTTTTGGGTCAACCCGGCAAAATGGAGTTCACATAAGAAGGAGACAGTGGCAAAGTTGACATCAGGAACGAAGAGATATGTTGGATGTTGAAGTACAGTTCTAAAACTGTACTTGCCAGTTTTGGCTTGCCAGTTTTGTGTGTGTGTGTGTGTGTGTGTGTGTGTGTGTGTGTGTGTGTGTGTGTGTGTGTGTGTGTGTGTGTGTGTGTGTGTGTGTGTGTGTGTGTGTGTGTGTGTGTGTGTGTGTGTGTGTGTGTGTGTGTGTAATTAGATGCTTTGAGATTTCTATTAAAGGTAAAGGTTGCCCTTGACATTTAGTCCAGTTGTGTCCAACTCTAGGATGCGGTGCTCATCTCCGTTTCCAAGCCATAGACCAAGAGTTATGTCCATAGACAGTTTCTGTGGTGACATGGCCAGCATGACTAGACACGGAACGCTGTTACCTTCCCACCAAGGTGGTGCCTATTTATCTACTTGCATTTACATGCTTTCAAACTGCTAAGTCAGCAGGAGCTGGGACAAGCAACAGGAGCTCACTCCATCGTGTGGATTTGATCTGACAACTGCTTGGTCTTCTGACCTTGCAGGACAGAGGCTTCTGTGGTTTAATTGCAGTGCCACCATGTCTCTTTGAGATTTTTAAGTCAGTGCAAACTCAAAGATACGCCAGCTGTCACAAGCTTCTCTGCAGCTATTTGCTTACATAGATATCTGTTGATGAACCTTGGAAACACAGTTTCATAAAATGAGTCTTTTATTTTTCACAATTATATAACAGACAACATGAGTAATTATAACAACAACAAATGCTACAATCTGTGCACCCAAGACCTAGACAACAGGGCCGATACAGAAGTTGCTTGTAAAAATGCAAAGTTCTAGTATCCTTTTTGAATTCAAATTCAGATAAAAATCCAAGATCTCTTTCTCAACTGGGTTGGGTGCCTGATACAAAGAAGTATCAGCTCCTTGTGTGGAATCTTCGGAATCCTAAAAGAAAATATTGATTCAGTTGTATGCAATGTATGAACTCACTAAGTGGATTCATCTCTCCAACACAAACATATAGGAATTATACCTAGGACAAGTTGGCAAGGGCCTTTGCAGTTTAAGTGGCAACAACAGCTCTTCAGTTCTCCTGCTCTTTCTGATTCGAATCTCTTACTCCCAGCTATGCTCTTTTTCAGTCCTACCCCTTTTCGACTGAACCAGTATTTCAAAGGGATTGCACTTGGAATGGGTAAAGGCCTCTTGTGCCAGCTCAGCTACAAGCCTCTTGTTGGCATGATCCCATTGTGAAGGTTGATCTCAGGTCTTCCAACTCAGCTGGAACTACTGTTCTACTGACTGAGGTAAGCCAGCAAAGGAGCCAAAAAAAGAAAAGATTGTTGGAGAAAGGGAGTGGGTCACACAATGAGTTACACCAGATCCAAATGGCCCACATTTAGTCCAGGGTCAGGACCTAAATTCTGAAGAGTTTCCTCAGCTAGCTCTCAACCATCTTGGCTAGTTAAGATTGTGTTCTTTGGTGCCAATCTTATGACCCTGCATGCCCCCCCCCCCAGTACACACTCTCTATTCCCCAGACCCATCAGAAAGCCATACAGATCTCTACAGCTTCAGTAGTCTATGCCTCACACCAGACCAATCTCATGGCTTGAATCATCCTACTGAGCCACTTTTGGCTTCACCTACTGATGCCATGTTGCCCCATCCATTAAGGAGTTTGTTTTCTCAACGGGTGATTTTAAAAAAAAGGACATCAAAGATGGGGCAAATGTGTCTGATTAACACAGGGATTAATAATATATGACTCTCGATCTGGTCTAGTGAGGCCACTGGCTGGGAACAGTTGAAATGGAGTAACACAGAAAAAAAAAATAGGCTGGAAACAGCAGCAGAAGAAAAATAAATGACTAAGCAAACGTAAACTCTCTGAAGAAAAGTAACATTTGGGGAAGAGATTGCGGGTCTCAGTTACCCTGAAATCACTATATTGTAGCCGAAAGGTGAAAAGCATGAAAGCTTTTCTCAGCTGTACTTGTATCTAAGCCAGGCCTAGCTCTTTAGTGGGAGAAACACAGCTACTGAAAAAATCGGACGGGTAGTCATGCTTTTCTTATATGAGTCACATCCTAGATTTTGAAGGTCGTAGTTTGACACGGATGGAAGGAGGAAGAAGAGCACATGAGGATATACAGTTAGCACTCTCATCATTTATTGAGCACACCAATACCGTTGTTCAACAGAATAATTGCACATTGATTTTAACAATCACTAATACTTTGCGTATATATTATCAGGTTTTGCTAACATTTTGTTTACCAAGTCTGCCATGTCCTGTGGGTTAAGGATTCAAGAGCAAGCCCTCCTCTCCTTCTTTGTCAGAGACAAACTGTGTGATTAGGAAGGTTCTGCTTTTAAGAGCTCATTTCAAAACTGCCATTGATTTTTCAGTCTTTTTCACTCCATTTCCTGACATATCTGGTGATTTTCATTGCTAGTATGGGTTTTCTTTTTCCCCCAGTTGAAACTCAGTAGCCTGAACTTGTGCAGTAAAATTACGAAAAGAAAAGAAAAAGATAATACCTTTGAGGATAGACAAGTTTTGGGACTGCAGCGTGCACATTCCAAAAGTATAATCCTAGAAAGATAAAAGTAAACATACAGTGGCTGAAATCCTTTCACTTTAGTTTGCAGCCAGAAGCCAAATGGTTTAACATTACAGCTGGAAATTAAAGAGTCTCCAGGGGGACTCTTAAGCGTCCCCCCTTCAAGAATTGCAGAAGTGACTCTTTAATTGTCTGCTGGAAGTGAGCAAATGCCACACCATTTGCCTTCCACTTTTGTAACTATGTAACAAGATTTCAGCCACTAGCTATTTATCAGGAATATTTGCTAACAAAGGAATAGACATTGGTGCTGAAGATATTCTTATGCTGACCCCGAACAAACCAAAATAGTTTAGTCTACAAGCACCTTAGAATTTGAAGGAAGAATTTGGTTGAATGAATGTAGCCATACAATTAAAGTCACTATAGAGATAGATTAGAGCAGCTTCCTTAAGATGAAAAAAAAATATTTAAAACCTTTAAATTGCCTTTGAGACTGTGCATTGCACAGTGCTATGCATTCTCAGTTCTACCGTATATCGCGGAACCATGGACTTTAAGACTCATTGCTATAAGAAATGATAGTAGCATTTGAAAAGTGGGTTTCCTACAGAGTGCTAAGAATTTCTTGAATTCAGAGGGAGAACAATGAAGGTTTATAAGGAATAAAGGCCAAGAAGCTGTAAAATATACAAAATGCAGAAAACTAGAACAGTTAATTGTGTAACAAGAAATGAGCAATACGGACCGTTATGCCTGATTGCTAAACTAATGGAAAAAATAAATGGGTAAAAAAGTGCAGGAAGAAGACCTTGTCTGCTAAAGAACCCTTGTTTAGAGCTGCCAAATCCAAAGACAGAAGAGCAATGATGGGATCCAACCATTAATGAAACTGGAACAAGAACAAGGAATGTAGGAGCCATACTATTACTGAAAATCCAGAATGAGTCAGAAAAAAAAGACATTTCGGTGACAGTTATGAAACACAATCATTGTATTTTTGTGTGTGCTGGAGTTGCTTATGAAAACTAGTGTTTAATCAAGCTCAGCAACCCCCCCCCCATGATTTGCAGACTTGCAAAAATTCTTTATTAGTATTCATTCATTCATTTCTATAGTGAAAAAAACCACCTTATCAATTTTATTGGCAATATTGTATTTTCTTAGAAGCACAATAGTCCAAATGATAAAATAAAACAAAGTAAGACAAATTGTGATTCTCATGCATGTTTTTTAACACTGGATATCAATGGAAGCACTGGGGTTTAGGACCTAAAGGGATTCTCCTCCTCTTTTTCCTGCCTCTGGCTTGCCAATCCCCTCTTCCTGTTAGATTTGCTTCCTCTTTTTTTACTCTCTCTCTCTCTCTCTCTCTCTCTCTCTCTCTCTCCCTCTCCCTCTCCTTTCTTGACCTCCAAGCATGCAGGAAGCATATGCAGAGACTCTACTTTTCCTATTTTTCTCCTGACTGTAACTATAGACAGGAACTGTATGTAAAGAGATCCCCATACACACTTAAAATGCTTCAAGATTTTTAACGTAAAGTGGTAGTCACTGTGAAAAAGGATGACCTACTGAGAATTAAGCTATTCTCTCACATTTTATTTGTGCAGCTGTTCTTTATACCACATACTTTCCTAACTACAAAAATAACTAACCAAATTCTCCAATAATATACGTCATCAAGATAGGTGAAATCACTAGGAATAGTTGACAAGTTTAGGGTTTGGAAAGGTTACAAAAAATACCTGGGGAAAAGAAACAATAGACATAATGTCTCAGCAGTGGAAGCATGCCTTAGTAAAACCCTGTATGATACAATGGGAATTTATTTTTAATTTTTAAAATTTTCTTGGTGCCACAACAGAGAAGGGTATTTTCCATGACATAAATGAATAGATTTATCTGAGCTATATTAGGGAAAACAAGGTCTCAATCTCAACTGGTTTTGGCCCTATTATTTTAGCAGTGAGGGAGAAGAACTGCTGGATAGCTCAATGGTTTAGACATCTGGCTGCAAAGCCAGATGATGAGAGTTTGATTCCCCACTGGGCCTTCTTGACAAGGGCTGGACTCAAATGATCCATAGGGTCCTTTCTTGCTCTGCAGTTCTAAAACCATTATTAAAAGATAACCCTGCATGACCCTATTGATTCCTTGAGTGTTTTGCATATCCTAAGCCCTCTCTGGTTTCAAAATTGGCTGTGTAGAATCATCTTCTTAGCCATAGGTATAGGTTCTCCCTCAGATTCCTCAGATATGCTTGGGAAATGGAATTCTGGTTTGGAAAGTTACCCCCACCTTCCTCAACAACACCCCTGCATGTTTCATGGGCCCTCAGGGAAATATAACCCCAGCCATTCATGAAGACAGCAGAGGCAGATTACTGTATTTTTCTGTGTATAAGAGGTCCCCATGTATAAGATACCCCACAATTTTCTAATCCAAATTTAAGAAATCTAAGTGGGGCTTAGCAAGTGTAGGGGGAAAGGGTTCAAAGCGCTGCAGGATCGCTTTGATCCCTGCTTTCCCCTCCACTTGTTTTTGTTCTCTCCTCACCTTATTCTGTGTATAAGATGACCCTCAATTTTTAGTCTAAAGATTTTAGCCAAAAGTATAGTTATATACATGGAAAAATACAGTACTCTGATTTTCTGTAGCAAGAAATCGCCTCTGAGTTTTAGTTGGGATTTTGTAGAAGCTGTCCAAGGTGCTTAACAAGTTTTCAGGATTGAGTGCCTTCACTATCCTACAAGTGCTTTCACTACTTTCAAGAACTTGGTGTCACCAGCCTTCAGAAGATGCTTAATTCAACCCAAGCTTTCTATTCATTGAATTACTTTTTCTTCCAGATAATAAACATACCTTTTTTTCTTCCTTCTCCTTGGTTAATAGCAAAGCATTGAACAATAGAGTGGATTTCCCCATTTTCATCTCTTCCTCTCCTTTCTTCTTCTGCTTTATTTTTTTTGCCAGCTTTCCGTTAGGCTATGAAATGTGTGCTTGGAGATATTTATTACTTCCTCACTGGATTAACTTGACTGAAGAATGAGAACAAAACTGGCTTGTCTTTAGCAGGAGGAATTAAAGCTAAACTTTAGAAAAGATTAGAAAGCTGGAAGGTTGAATATTCTCCTCAAAGGCTGGTCTGAAATTAAGGACTATCGCCTTAGAAGAATTAAGTCATAGCTTGCAATCCTAAATCCACATAAAATGGAGAAATAAAAATAGCAATCATGTTTAAAGTGTTTGCCCATCCTTGGGGAATCAGCTATAAAAGCAAACACAGTCAGTACAGAGCAGTATTTGTTTTTTATGTGTTTATTTTTTCTCAAACCTGCCCTCAGTCACAATTAGATTGGCCAACTACTGATTTATTTTATTTTTTCTTTTTAAAAAAGCTTTCCAACATTGTATGGCTTGGATACAGTTAGAATACAGATTTTGGTCAGAGAGATGCAGAGAGAGATTGAGAGAAACAGAGAAGGGGGGGGGGGGAGAGAAGGAAAGAGAGAGAGAGAGAGATTTTATATCAGGACTGGGTAACATGCAACTCCCTCAGAAAGCATACCAAGCCATTGAATTTTTACAAGGCCCCAGGAGACCCCAATTTAAAGCTAGCAAAATGCTTTCTTTAAATGATATGTGATAGCATGTACTTCGGATCCAGAATTTATTTGGATTCCAGACTGAATTGCAGGGGGCTTTTATTCATTTCTGAAGTGATCTGAAGCAAAGGAACCCAAAGGAACCCTTGCATTGAGGCAGGGTGCCCAGATGATGCACAGCGGTTTGAAGCAACTGAGGGTGTGATCACATGGAGGAATTGTTCCCTACTTATGCCCAAGTTAGATTGTAAGATAATTTTGCCATTGCATGATCCACAGTCATTAGTGATTCGTTGTTTTTTTTTCTGGTCAGCGGTGTGCCTATGGTTCAATTCCCACTTGCTGGAAGATTCTGCTGTCTGTCTGTCTGTCTGTCTGTCTGTCTGTCTGTCTGTCTGTCTGTCTGTCTGTCTGTCTGGTTGGTTGGTTGGTTGGTTGGTTGGTTGGTTGGTTGGTTGGTTGGTTGGTTGGTTGGTTGGTTGGTTGGTTGGTTTGCTGGCTGGCTGGCTGGCTGGCTGGCTGGCTGGCTGGCATTTTGATATATACCTTAGTGGTACAGCATGTGTGTATGATCCAATCAATACTTTTTCAAAGCAAATTCACCGGGGTGCTGCCACCATTACAGCAGCTGCTCTTCTATATATATATATTAAATTCCATAGCCGTAGTGTCAATGCATTAGTAAGCTTATGCTCTAAAGGCATTAGTAGGTATTGTATCACAGCACCTGGTATCTGGCAAGCAACATAGACAGCCCTGGGTGGAGGTGCTGGGTCCATTGAGAGCAATGCATTGCTTCTAAGAGGTGCTTGCACAACAGAGAAAATTCCACCCATCAGGAAACAGTACCCGGCATATCAATGTATTGTTTAATTTTTTAAAAGTAAAGTTTAGGGTTTGCATAAAACAAGAGAGAAAATAATGATTCAAATGGAAGAAAATGTATCAGTAATGCTAAAATATATCAGGACATTCATCCAGGTATACATACCATGTGCCTGTGATGCATGACAACAAAAGTATAGAAAGTTTCATTTGAAGTGGGTAACATTTTCCCCGGTGTGACCGTGGCCTTAGTTGCAAGAGAGATGGTGTTTTCACATGCCAGTTAGTAATGCTGGCTGGATAGCTCAGTGGACTCAGAGGTTGGAAGTTCGATTCCCTATTGGGCCTCCTGGAAGAAGAGCCAGCCTGGGTGGCCTTGGGCCAGCTGCACAGTCCCAGGACGTCCCTGGAAGAAGGGAATGGTAAACTGCTTCTGAGTATTCTCTACCTGGAAAAGCCTGGAAAAGGGTCACCATAACTCAGAATTGACTTGACAGCACATTGTCATCATCATCAGTTAATAATGGTTTATCTCTAAATTTCATCAATACGTTAAAGCCAGGATAAGTGGACATTAAAATAATATTTCATTTAATCCGTAGTTATAAATATTACCTAGGTATACTGTATTTATTGAACTCTAATTGGTTCTTTTTCTGTTTATATGGTCTGTGACCAGCTTCATTAAATAAATTGTAGTACGAAGGGAAAAAAAAGATGTGCATATACATGTTTTCAAGCACAGCTGTTATTCGAGGCCATGCTGTTATTTTAACTGCTGGTCTGCAAAAAAGCTGAAATGAAAGCAACAAATGTATAAATTATATTGATGACTACAGATTTAATGAAATATTCTTTTAATGTCCACCTAGCCTAATGTTAATGTATTGATGCAATACTCTAGACAAGAATATTATTAATTAAGATAAGAATATATTCATGAAGTCTTTCACGGCTGGGATCTAATGGTTGTTGTGGGTTTTTCGGGCTCTTTGGCCGTGTTCTGAAGGTTGTTCTTCCTAACGTTTCGCCCGTCTCTGTGGCCAGCCTCTTCAGAGGACAGCACTCTGTGCTCTGGTCTAAGAATAAGAATACATTAAAAATAGAATACCGTAAAAAAATTATGGATGTGCTGTAGAATTATGAACAATTGAATTTATTTATATGGTGTGTGCCCAGTAAGTTATAATGGTGCAATTGTAATTTTTTAAAAATGTTATATAGCCCTTGAAGAAGGCATACAGGGCAAAACGCATTAGGCATTCTGCACTGGGATAAATAGTATACTGTATTTTCCATGCATAAGACGCCTCCATGCATAATTTATGTCTTCCTCCAGTAGAGGGTCTGGATCCAACACAAATATTGGACAAATGGAGAAGGGGTGAATTCCCAGAACTCCATTTTTGAATTTCCCCTTGAACCTTTGGAGAAATCTGGAAGTTGCAATAAAGAAGGAACTTTTCAAAGCTCAGGCTCCAAAAGTGAACTGAAAGCCAATCAACACCAGATTTATAATTTTGTTTTGTTTTGCTTTTTTGTTGTTGTTGTTGTTGCTGCTGCTGCTGCTGCCGGTGGTGGTGGTGCTGGTACATTTTGCACTTTTTATGTTAATACAATGAACTCTGCATACACAATGTTCCAGGAACCCATCATTTTGAATTATGCTGTTTGAAATTACAACTAACTATATTCCAGGAACATGGCACAGTGTGAACATAATCCCCCATCTCCTACAAATAAAGTAAAATGTTTGTATGGAACATGTCTTAGAAACTAACCTCTGTATTACTATGAGACCATTTTAAATGCAAAAAAACAGTCAACGTTTTTGTAATTGCAAAATGTGTATTAATTAGAGGTGGCTGTTTTCTGAATTATGACAACTACAGTTTTGTGTCAATTAGTGCAATTAGGCTGAATTAAGTGGTCTGTAATTGCTCCTCTGCATTTTCTTTGAGCGTTAATTTAATGGAAGAATTAGATAACCAATAACTGTTGAACTCAGTGTTAAAAGAGGGGGAGAAAGGGCTTAAACAGAAGTTAGATTGGCTGAAATGACAAATAAACAAGTTTTTGTTCCATAACAATTGGCACAAAGCAGTGTAAAAAAAGCAGAAATTTTACTGTGTACCGTGTTACCAGGGTCTTATATTAATTTTTGCTCCAAAAAATCACATTAGGGCTTATTTTCAGGGGATGTTTTATTTTACAATCATGTCATCTTCTGGTTGCTGCACAATGCTGCACAATGGTGGAGGGCGGGGTTTCACTTAACTAGGGCTTATTTTGGGGATAGGGCTTATATTACGAGCATCCTGAAAAATCATACTAGGGCTTATTTTCAGGTTAGATCTTATTTTGGGGGAAACAGGGTAGTTCTATACAGAGCATGTGCGTAGGACATTAACTTTCTAGTTATTTGAGTTTCAATTTGCAAATGTCCAGATTAATCAGGAAATCTAGGTGTATAAAAACATGCACATAGGTGGATAAAAAATCTTAAATTCATTCAGATCTGCTTTGACCTGGATGCTGCCATTGGTACAGGCTCACTGGATGCAACTTCACCGACTGCATGACCAGTGATAATGGACACTCTCCAATTGGTATAGCCCAAGGATGAGGAGAGGTTCCTTCAAGAGATGGGAATCATTAAAATATTGACCCATACTGGGTGATCTTGAATCATGGAACTCACTGTCAATCAGACTTATTTCACACTGGTGTCTCGGCATGGATTTGACTCTTTTTTTAAAAAAAAATGACTCATATTCAGAACCCACCCACCCCTTCTTTTTTCTGGGGGAGAAAGCTTGTTTTTAAGTCTCGGACTTGAGACTTGGGACTTGGCAACAACTTGGACTTGGCACTTGGACCAAAAGACTTGCCAACACCCCTGACATGATCTGAATGCTCTCATTTTCAGGTAGGTAGCTTCAACTATAACTTTTAAGGTGAAACCACTTTTTCGGCTCTGACACATGTTTAAATATAGTCCTATGGACTTTTTTTTTTTTTTGGAATAGAGATTTTGATTTGTATTTGTTGTATTTTGAAATTACAGGCATCCTTCACTTAACAACCTACCTTTTTAATGACCACTCAGAGTTCCGACGATAGAACAGCTGTTAAAGAAGATATGGGACATAGCAGAACTGGACACTCTATCAGAAGCACTACGGTAACAACCAAGAGAGTATGTAAAACAAAGCTGGGGACTAATATATTCTTGGGCCCAGAAGAAGACAGGAGTGTAGGGTAAAATTTATGATATATGTATGTCCATTTAGTATATACTGGAAATCGATCTAGGGAGCATAGAGGGGCTAACGAGACTGGAGTCTCTGACTCCAAAGAGGGGAGGATGTAGTGTAAATAGAGGGGTTAGTTAGTTTTTTTTCCCCTGTATATGTGGTCTGTTTTTTTTCTTTTTTCTTTCTCTCTCTCTCTTTTTTGTGTTCTTATGGTTTTCTGTATGTTAGGAAATTATTTTAAAATAAAATAAAATTAAATTAAAATTTTTTAAAAAATTTAAAAATGACTGCTCAGAGTTATAACCCTTTATGACTCCCATAAATCTGTGCTTGCTTCGTCGCTACACCCCTTCTCAAAGGTGCGTCATTTATGACTCCTTTGTACACGATTATTGCTTCTTGCTTATCGACCAGTTCACTCAACGACCTACGTGTAAGAACTTGGTCATTAAGAGAGGAATGCCTGTATTAGACCATGGAGAATTATGCCACACCATTTGGAGATATGCAAAATGTCATGGATAATTGAAGTTTGATCTTAACTTTACTCCATGAGTTGGAGATCTGATGTTTCTTCTCTGAATTGATGCAGGAAATTTTCTTGTGTATTCCTACCTACCAGTTGCCCACTTGACAAAGCCCATTCCTTCATGGTCATGTCAATCGTCCGTGGCTGGTTTTCCTGCTGTTACAGAAAAAAAACTGATCTCTCAATTCAACCCTATGTGTGGAGAAGGATTTGGATTTTTCTCTCTCTTTCCTATATTGGCCACTCTCAGAGCTCCATCAAGTGAGTTCACAGAAAGGACATAGTTGATTTCAAAGTGTGTGGGTTGTGTCCACATGGTAAGATTTCTGGAAGGAAGAAAAATGGAATGTTTCACTCTAAAAACTACCATGGTACCAAGGGGAGAAGACTTGTATGGAGTCCACAGCTAGCTAATGTTTTTTGCCTGTTTAATAATGAATATGTGCCATCAAGTTATTTTGTCTGTGCATAGTGTTTATCTTGTAGGTCTGAGAGCAGAGCTTATGTTTGGGATCATGTACTGTATCTTGACTTGTATATGAAATGTAGAGAAGGACATGAACTGCCCGCCAGTGGGGCAGTTCATGGACAGAACAATGGCCAAACAGATGTTTTGTGGTTTGGTGCCCTTCCCTCTCTGATGGGTGCCCATTGGGAAGAAGAGTCCCAGCTTCCCTTCCCCACCTCCTCAGAGTGCTGCCTCTGAGTGGGTGTCCACCAGAGAGAGCAGGACATCGAACTGCAGAACACCTGTGTGGCTGTCATTCAAACCAGCATGCACTGCTGAACCAATTGTACTGAAAGCCCAATTGTACTTGTGTTCTGGTTGTTCCTATGTGGCATTAAGTCATTTCCAACTTATGGTCACCTTAATAGGATGTCCAGAGTACATGATATATTTAAGGAGTAGCTTTTCCAGTACCCCTCCACATGAGCTTCCATTCCCAAGTGAAGATCTGAACCCAGTTCTCAATCATACTCCAACACTCTATCCACTACATCACAGAGCTACGCACCTCACACATCGGTCTTGGTCTGGATCCTAAGGCAGTGGCTAGGAACAGCCCAATTCGATCCAGAGTAATTTGGTGGTTGCCTGATACACCTTAGGTCCAAATCCCAAACCAGACCATGGTTATGGAACCAGAAACTTGGGTTTTGACCATTTGATTGAATATGGTTGAAAATCAACCCATTGCTGTACATTCTTCTCTGTCTGTCAATATTAGAGAGGATTTTCTGTCTATTACCACCTTATGGGAGGAAATCTGTCATTTAAAACAAATCTGATGGAGATACCTATATGCTGCATGCCTTTTCCCTTCCTTCTTAAAGGGAACAGCAAATATCTTGTAGTATTCTGAATTGCACTGGAATAGGTCCATTAGCTCAACAGAGATTTGGTGGGTCAGCTCCTCCATAGGTGCCATTGGTTCATACCAGCCAACTCTAGTTGCAACCTATTTTAGCAGAGCCTATTGCAGTTACAGTAGGCATATCTGGATCAATGGACCTTAAGGAGATGCTGACCCACCAAATCCCCATTGCTTCAATGGTCCTACAATAGTGCAATTGATTACTCTGAGCAACAGGATTTGGGCAATGGGCAGTTATGCTTAAAAGATCTCTCCCAAGATTTTGATGAAAATTTGGAAGAGTAGCAGCTCCTTCAGTGACATTGAAGCCTGCCATGTTTCAGGAGAACAGGTGCTGCAAGTGTTGTTGTTGATTTGTGTTAATCAGACCCTACATTTATGGTACAAGGGTACTGTGGGCATATGGACTGAACTGGCCTGCAGATATAGTACCCATGGACCGGACTACTGACACGTGGAATGGCCTGCCTACAGAACAACATTGAGGAAATCTTTGGTTTGCTTTATACATAGAACAATGGACTGTTTCCTGTTGGCAGAAAGAGCTGAGGATTTTTCCCAGCCTGGACTTTTGAATAATGAAATGAGCAAGAAAGGCTGATACATGATTGTTGTGACAACAAAGCTCTGACTGAGCTGGAAGACAATGGAACGGTATGGATAGGCCACAAGGTTGAATACCCAATTTTGTTGTTGTTCAGTTGTTTAATCGTGTCGGACTCTTCATGAGCCCACGGACCAGAGCACGCCGGGCCCTCCTGTCTTTCACGGCCTCCCGGAGTTTGGTCAAAGTCATGTTGGTCGCTTCGATGACCCTGTCCAACCATCTCGTCCTCTGTCATCACCTTCTCCTCCTGCCTTCACACTTTCCCAACATCAGGGTCTTTTCCAGGGAGTCTTCTCTTCTCATGAGATGGCCAAAGTGTTGGAGCCTCAGCTTCAGGATCTGTCCTTCCAGTGAGCACTCGGGGTTAATTTCCTTAACCCTGAATACCTAGTTAAGCACCTGCATCATGTGCCACAGGACAAAGGGGTGATTGACTTCATGGGAATTTAAAACAAAAAAAGGAGTGCAATGCACTTTGTCTCCCAGTTTTGCCATCTGCCAGCACAGAACTAAATTTCAGGACTTTAGGTAAAGAAGCCAGTTAGACTGCAGGAGAATTAGGGGCAGCAGTGGAGCAAGAAACATTCATTCACGCTCATATTCATTCACATGGAGATGCTTCTCCATTCACTTTTCCTTGTGTAATTTTTTACTTTTGCCGATTCTGACTGCTCTGGGGCCTTTCAGCCTTAGCTTTTCTTGATTTTGAGAGAATTTTTGGTTTTTACAATGAAGTAGAGTCATCTGTCTGAGAGATTCTACATCTCCCTTGTCATTTCCTTTTTTACCCAGGAACCTGTTCCTTGGGATAGGTAGCGATACATATTTCTTTCTCCTTCTTTAGGCCAAACCACTGGAATGTAGTGAACTTCAACTAGAATACTGGTGGAAGATTAGGGGCAAATACTGTGTTTTATAAAGGGTTAACTTTGGTCGATTTTATATAACTGTAATTTCATCTGATACTTTAATACAGGTTGTTCTGCTTTCCACTTGTTGTTTCATTATTGCATTGTATTGTGTTAGAAATTCATTGATTTTCCTTTGATTCCTTTTATGTTGTCCCTTCATTTCTCAAAGCTTATTTCCTGTTGATCTGCTGTGATTTAAACAAATCTTTCCATTAATTATACTTGCAACCAGCCTAGTGTCATTTCTGGTTTTGCCCTCTTACCCACTGGGGTAACAAGAACCTTATTTTTAATTTGTTCCTGGCTGTTTGAAGGAAGGTCTATCATAAAATATTCATTTAAAAAGTAATGGAGATTTTGACTCAACAGAGCACAAAAAGTTGTGATACATTTTTCTAAAATGAAGTGAACTCAGGAAACGAATTCCACATTAAAGGGTGGAGATTAATATATGTTCTTCCAGACCTCTCTGTCCATTTTTTTAAAAAATTAATTTTTAATGAGTGCACAGATGCAAGATCTTCCTGTTTTTTCTTCCACAGTTTCTCATGATACCACCTTACATCCACAACCTGGTGTTTTCTCCTGATTCAGCAGGATTGTGTTGAGGACAGGGGAAGGACATTCACACAGAGAGAGAGAAAAAAAGGGGGAAGAAATCTCACAACCATGTGTTAAAGTGAATTAATATCATATTTGTGTACATAGTGGATTTTAATATACATCATTGTCTAGGGGAATATATCAGAAACCTTTCAGTGAACATTTTCAGAATCAGTAGTTTTTAATATTTGCACATGCAAATACATAACTTGGTTGAACTTTATATTATTAATTTAAAGATGCTCTCCATCCCAACAGGACCAGAGTGGAGGTTTTCTTCTCTTCTTTTTTTCTAGATGGCCATTGACATATTTAGAGAGCCTTCATGGAATGGTGGAGAGTATTCAACTAAGACCCGAGTGTGATGTATGGTTAAAATCTTGTAAGGAATATGGGTTTTGCAATTAAGAAATAAGCAAGAGAGGTTCCATCTTGTTTCTTTGTATAAAGTATCTATGCTATGCTAACAGGTTGTTTGCTAGTGCAGGCAGAGAGAATGTTATTCTGAGAGCCTGAGAAAGAACTCGGAGTGATTAGATAGATGGGAATTGATGTGACTCTTTGCTAAACCACAGTAACCCAAATAACATCTGGTGTGTATGGGAAAGAAGTCATGTGGTGCAACAGGACTGTTTGCCTAGTAACGAACTCTGATTGGATGACATCGTGGGAAGGTACGATAAGTCCTTGCCAGTTACTCTTGAAAAAGGAACTTTTTGCCTATGGACATTGTCATTCGTGACTCATCCTAAGGTCATTCGTGACTCACCCTAATGTCTTCTGAGGCTTACTTGTGGCCTACGCACATGAACTATACATGGACTGATTCTTATGCTATAATGGATTACCCTTAGACCTATGGACTATTTCCTAATGACTATTTCTTTAAGGACTATTTCCTAAGGATTATTTCCCATGGATTATTTCTCTATGGACTTTTACTTTTGGAATACTTCATATGGACTATGCTCTTGTACTTTTCTAAAGACAATGGGACATTTACTGGATTTTTCTTTTTGGTACAGGATTTTTATTCTACAGGATCACTGAGGACTATAGCCTTTTTATAACATGTTTGGATTATTTTGTTTTTCCTGATGAATTACTGGACTGGAACTGTTGTTATTCTTTTTAATGGCTTTTTGTATTCTTGTAAGGTTTTTGAACACTTTTCTATTTTTTTTTAATTTTTTCTTTGCCTCACTACAGAGTTGTAAATAACTAACACAATGCTTATTTACTTGCCTTGGCTTAGTTTGGATTTAATACCTAGAAACATGCTTATTTTTTAATAAAATAATGATTATAAAAATCAATTGGTTTCCTGAACAGTACACTTGTCTTAGGGTCATCTGAGAGTGCTGCCTCGACCTAGCATACTTAAGGAGTCCTGCCTGTGGTGCAAGAGAAGTCTAAGGACTACAAAGCCCACATGTTTTTCTTTCAGTAAAATCTGAGAGTACAAGGGTGTTCTTATGTGGGCAGACTTGTAGGAAGGAGGCTTGTAGCTCGGCTAGCTGAGTTCCAGGACTCACTCAGCCCATTTTAGTGTGTGCAAACTCCTGATTACTCTCTGTCCAGGCATTCACGTGTGCTCCCGAGCACTGTGTTTGCTCGAGAGCCCGGGGTTCAAATCCCTACTTGGTCAAGGAAATACATGGGTTTATGTGTGTGTGTTTTAGCAATGGTAAACTAGGCTTTGAACATCTCCTATACCTTGACACCCCATCTAGGGTTATCATAAGTTAGAAGTGACTTGAGGGTACAGTGGCTGGGTTATAATACCAATGCCAGATGTGCAATTCCTTTCAGTTCCAGCAGAAGAGAATACAAACAGAGGAATGCTGTTGAAAACATAGCTTGCTCATAGAATTCTCCTAAGCAACTAGTTGGCTGCGATGGGAACAAAATGGCAGACTCAAGAGTTGTTCGGTCTGCTTTAGCAGGCCCCTTCTCATATTGTCAAAATGACAGTAGAAAGAATATTTCATTTGCTCTGGAAATCATACTTTTGTTTTCTAATGAACTAATTCAGATTAGAGTTGCTGCTGAATACAATATGTTGGCTTACTGTTTGGCAAAACATTTGAAGAAGACCCTGAAAGGGAAGCATTATTTATCTGAAATGTGAGATTGTGCTCAAGATCATAGAATCATAGAAAAGGGAAGTTGGAAGGGGCCTACAAGGCCATCAAGTCCAACCCCCTTCTCAATGCAGGAATACAATCAAAGGATATCTGCCAGGTGATTATTTAAGTTTTTCTTGAATGCCTTCAAAGTTGGAGCACTTGCCACCTGATCTCATTGGTCCCATTGTCATATTGCTCTAACAGTTAGGATGTTTTTCCTGATATTCAACTGAAATCTGGCTTTCTTTAACTTGAACCCATTGTTGTGTCTCTTGCACTCTGGGATGATCGAGAACAGATCTCATCCCTCCTCTGTATGACAGCCTTTCAAATATTTGCAAAGTCCTATAATATCACCCTTCAGCCTTCTTTTCTCAAGGCTAAACATGCCCAATTCTTTCAGTCTTTCCTTGTAAGGCTTGGTTTCCAGACCCCTGATCCTCCTTGTCACACTCCTCTGAACTTCTTCGAGTTTGTTAGCATCCTTCTTGAAGTGTGGTGTCCAGAACTGGACACAGTACTCAAGGTGAGGCCTAACCAGTGGTGAATAGAGGGGGACTAGCACCTTGCAAGATTTGAAAACTATATTTATATTCATGCAGCCTAAAGATTTTTTACGGCATGTGTTGGTGCTGTCAATGGTATCTCCTCTTGACCAACTCAAGGTCATAGTTCCAAAATCAGATGAGTTATTTGAGAATCTGAGCCAGAAAATTCCACAGGGATGCTTCCACTTCTTTCTCCTCAGGTGTAACAACATACCACTTTGCTCTATGACCTTTCTGATCATCTACCTGAGGTAGCTCATTCTTTCTACATAAGAGTTCAGCTTCTCCTGTGACTGTGCATAAAGAAACACTACTCGCAGTAAAACACTATGTTTTATATTCCTGGAAGACTGAAGCCTCTTGCTGTCCATTCCGCTTGGTTTGTAGAATTCTTGAAGCCTACATAACTACTAATTCAAATCCTTTTCATTGATAGCCCCAATGTCTCCCAGAAGAAATATCACATGAAAGAGAGGTATGGTTCCCATTCGACTGTATGAATGTAAACATTATTTTTCAGTGATGGTACCTAGATCAACTTTCTTATTAAGTTTACTGTTTGAAATGGCACTGGACTCGTATCTGACCAAAAAAAAAAAAAAATACACTCTGTGTCCAAATAAATTACAATGATGTTATTTCATTAAAAAAGAAAACCTGCACATTTTTATTATTGATCTGTTTCTTAGAGAGGTTGTGGAAGGAATAATACTAAATATTAGATTTAGCTCTCTTGCTGCATAACATAAAATGTTACAAGTACTCTGCTTCATTTCTTCTGCCTCCCCCCAAGCTCACTGGATCTATGGTTTAAATCTACTTCACGCAGCAAGGGCAAAGCTGTTCCTGCATTTCGGTCTGCTGATTAGAGGATCGGGGTGCCCCAGAAGCCAACCCATGCCCCCAGAGAGCACACGTAAAGTGCCCAATCCATGCCGTGTCCTTTGGGTGATAGTCCAAACTGATCTTTGGCTGGACACCTAATAGTATTTGTACCTTTCCAAATCTGCATGGAAACTCCTATTCCTGTGAATGGGGAGAGAACTGCTATGCAGTGCACAGGGAGGCTTCACAGCACCACCGGTTTGGGGTAGATAAGGGGATTCCACAGGTCCTCTTCTAACCACTGTGCAAAGGTCAGCAGGCAGAGAAATCTCCACCACACCATAGAAGAAAAAAAAGGCATTGATGAAAGAAGAAAGGGACCCAAACACAGCAACTGTGATGTAGTCAATCAAAGCTATACGAGATGAATGAAAGATCTGTTCAGAGCCACACATGTGCTCAATCCCAATAGTAAACTCTTGATTGTAAATATGTAGCAAACAACAATGATACTCCGTCATGCAGTGGTTAAACTGCTGTACCGTTACGCCTCTGCTCACAACCTCAACCTCAGTCGTGATGGAGTCAGGTAGCTGGCTCAACGTTGACTCAGCCTCCCATCCTTCCAAGGTCAGTAAAGTGAGTGCCTAGATTGCTGTGGGCAAGGTGTTACTTGCTGAGTTATGTCATAAGCAACCCAGAGAGTGTACTAGAATTATGGGGTGATGCATAGGTTGAAACAACATTAATAAGTTTTTATGTGTTTATTTAAAATTTAACAAGACACAATATACAAATCCATAAAATAGTTATAAACCTTCAAAGCCCACATAATAAGTATATCAAATGACACTCACCAGCCCTGGAAGGCAGCCCATCTAGGAGAAGGAAAACTCTGATCCCAAACCTCCACTGCCTTGTGGCTATATCCGCTAATGGAAAAAGCTTCAGGAGTTAACCTCGAGGAAAAATCCAGAGCCAGAGTCCCGGAGGCAGTTCATGTCATTCTGTCAACTCCTGCGACATCACTGGAACCAGTTGTATTGGCTGTTGCTTTTCCATTGGACTATTTCAGTGATGTGGAGAGAGGGGTTAGCTGGTTGGGTAACAGCCTATCCTCCATATTATTTTACCCAGGCTTTGTGCCCTGGAGAGGACACTCCAGCTTTGCACACACACTGGACGCTGTCCCAAGTCCTCCATACAGAGCACGTTACCATGGTCTCTCGAGACTGAAGGATGCCTATAGAAAGTTCTAAAATGCTGATGATCTGGAGACCCCACATTGAATGGTATGGACAGGAACGATCCACTGAAGGATTGAACTATTTCCATGGGTGGCTAGCAACTTTTTGCTCCATCCTGTAGTCCAGTGTTCCCCAGTCTTGGGCCTCCAGATGTTCTTGGACTACAACTACCAGAAGCCTTCACCACCACCTCTGCTGGCCAGGATTTCTGGGAGTCGAAGTCCAAGAACATCTGGAGGCCCAAGGTTGGGGACCCCTGCTATAGTCATCCTGGAATAGCATAGATATCCCTAATCTGGTAATTTGTTCAAAGGTGGTATCCATGCTTAGAAAATAAAATGTCAGGAAATGGCAGCCCTGTGCCCTCCATTTGACAATCCTCCATTTGAAGGACTGGAGACAGCCAGCTCTTTTGAAGATGTTCTGTGTCTGAAAAAGGCTTTCGAACGTAACTCCAATTTAAAGGGAAAGAACCATGGGACAGTTAAGCCTTGAAGTTGCCCATCAAAACTAAGCCTTGACAGCAGGCTGACAAGCGTGCAGGATACCTGGTCATGGTTTTCACTTCAGCTGTGAAATGTGCTATATTTCTATTTCAAATAAAGCAATTTCTTCAAAATTTGCATAGACAGACAGACAGACAGACACACAGACACACAGACACACACACACACACACACACATGCGCACAGACACACACACTTCACTGGTATAGCTCAGTGGGTAGGAGCATCTACTATAGGCACAATTATATTATACCTAGAAAAAGCTGAGAAGGCCACTCTATTGCAGACTTGGCTCAATGGCATGCAATTATATACTTCTACACATCCTTATACAATGGATGTCATTCACAACCAACGCTTCAAAATTTAAAACAGCTTTTTTACAGTTCTAAAAATGTGAATGAAAGTGATCTAGTCAATGGGTGGATGGGAAAAAAAACCACAATCTTTTAAAGGAAAACCTATGACAAAGGGTGCACATGAAAAATGGCCAGCCAATATATATAACCAATATATATATTGGTGGTTTTGTTAGTTCTTATACAAATGAAAGAGTGTATGGCTCAATAAGAAGCTGACAGCATACACCAAGATCCAGGTCTATAGAGCCTGTGTCCTGAGCACACTCCTGTCCTGCAGTGAGTCCTGGACCCTTTGTGCATGGCAGGAGAGGAAGCTGAACATGTTGCATATGCGTTGCCTCTGACACATTTTTGGTATCACCTAGCAGGACAAAGTTCCAAATAGAGTAGTCCTAGATCAAGCTGGAATTTTACCATGTATGCATTACTGAAACAGCAACGTCCACATTGGCTTGGGTGTGTTGTGAGAATGGCTAATGGTTGGATTCCAAAAGATCTCCTGTATAAGAAATAGTGCAGGGAAATCGCCCCAGAGGTAGAACACAGCTGCAATACAAGGAGATCTGCAAGCGGGATCTGAAGGCCTTAGGAATGGACCTCAACAGATGGGAAACCTTGACCTCTGAGCATTCAGCCTGGAGGCAGGCGGTGCATCATGGCCTCTCCCAATTGGAAGAGACCCTTGTCCAGCAGGCCGAGGTGAAGAGGCAGTCCTGAAACCAGCAAAATCAAGGAGCTGGACAGGGGTCAGACTGTATTTGTCTTCATTGTGGAAGGGATTTTCACTCTTGAATTGGCCTTCTCAGCCACACTAGATGCTGTTCCAAGTCCTCCATGCAGAGCATGTTAACATAGTCTCTCGAGACTGAAGGATGCCTAATCTCAGTGGTTTTGTCCAGATGGTTCTGGGTGAACACATTGCTTTTCAATGCATGAGGGACAAAAACAAAATCCAGTAACATCTTTGTGCATGGTGAGATTTTAATGAGCATCAGAGGCAATGTGGTTCAGCTTCATACAAGTCACCTTGAAATGAAGAAAAGAGTTTGTCTCCTTAATGAATGAAATGCACACACTAAGCCTGGTCCCTTCTGAACTCCCTATCAGTTCTCCCTCACACACAAATACTGAACATCACCATTTATGTATTCTGAAGTCCTTCATATACTATTCAGCAAATCACCCCGGGAACATATACACAAATAGCATTTATGAGATTCCACCAAGCTTCTGCCTCAGGATTCTCCCTCGTTATGTCACTCCACAGCTTACCTAAATGAGGGCCTAGATACAACTCTCTACAGTTGCCCCGGTTCAGAAAAAAAGCTAATATTTAAGTACTAGAACTTGGAACTTTACTTCCCAAAAAAACTATCCATTCTGTTGCTCATTGTGAGTCCCTCTGATGCAACCGTTGCCAGCATGTTCTACTGCCTGTTGGCATGTACCGTGTTACCCATTATTGTTCAGGTGCTGCTTATTTACATAGAATGAGATGCCTGTGATCATTCCCCCCTTTCTCTTTTAAGCTTAAAAACATAGTTCCTGTGTCATGCCTAGAAGCAGGGAAATGCATGTGACACCAGTTGTGTCATGCAACTGGAAAATATTTGAATGGTGACACTCAAGTGCAATGGTTCCTAAACTTGGGTAACCCAGATGTTCTTGGACTGGAACTCCCAGAAACTCCAGCCAGCACAGCTAGTGGTGAAGGCTTCTGGGAGCTGCCGTCTAAGAACACCTGGGTCATCCAAGATTGCGAAGGTTCCAGCCACCCGATGGCCGTTTTTAATGGCCTGGATGGGGTGTAGCTGGTTTTTGCCTCCCAGCCCGGAAAGGTGCAAAACAGCTTGCCATGTGATCGCGGTGGGTTGGACAGTGTCACCAAAGCAACCAACATGAATTTGACCCAACTCCAGGAGGCAGTGGAAGACAGAAGGGCCTGGCGTGTGCTCTGGTCATGAGGAGTCGGACCCGACTTAATGACTAAACAACAACAAAGTAGAGAATACTCAGAAGCAGTTCACCTTTCCCTTCTTCCAAGGTTCCCTGGGATTGTGCAGTTTGCCCAAGGCCACACAAGCTGGCTCTACTCTCAGGAAGCACTGTGGGGAATCAAATTCCCAACCTCTGGTTCTACAGCCAGATACCTAAACCACTGAGCTATCCAGCCAGCTTTAAGCCCTCTTAGGCTTGCTGTAAGCTGGTTTTGACTTGACAGCACATTACAAAAAGGCTGGTTGAACCCCTTGTGCCAGTGGGGCTTCCAAAGTCAGCTCAACTACATTAGATAGGATAATAGAACTGACAAACCCTACAGCCGATGCAGCAAATTTCTTTGAGTGTCCTTCTGTACTTAAGGCTACCACATTTACTGTGTGGGTCTTCTCACCTTCCATCCTTCTCCCTTCCTCTGCCTCTTTTCTGATTGCATCCCCCCCTTGCTTTTTCAATTTGATCCTTGGCAAATAAATGAAAATCAACGCTGGCAATTTCTACTCCACACGTTGGCCAACGGGTGAACTTCAATTATTCACAATGCAATTTTCGCCTTGCTAGTATTAGCTCCGTTTTATTTTCTTAATGCTATTAATCCTTTGTAATAAAAATGTGGAAACAGGGAGATGTATCAGGTCCGTGCCTTGCCCTCCCCCCCCTCTCTTTTTTTCTCTCCACTCCTTGAGCTCCCTTTCTGGTCGCTTTATTATTTTGGAAAAATAATTGCTTAATTACTTCAGTGGGTTGTGGAGAGCTGAGCGGATGGGCTTCTCCATCTGTTTTTGTTAATTTCTTGAAATGGCGCCATCGATGAAGGAGGAAAAGATGTGTTTTGTGTTTTGTTTTAATGGCCCTAGAGCTCAACTGACACAATGGGTCAATGGCAAGGATAGCACAGGGGGAATGAGCAGCGAGGTAAACCCTGTATGCCAGCATCGTTAATCCCAAGCTCATTGCTTTGCAATGGGAAAGCCTAAATCTGCTTGGTCATTCCAGCTCAAGCAGAGCTATTGAATTTGTTGCTGAACAGGGAACCCAGCCTTAAGTGAATTGCACTGATGAACAAGTCTATTATATTTGGGACAATAAACTGGAGTCCAGCCATGAAATGATGTTGAGGGACTTGAGAACAGAAGGAAAGCCATGCTCGATGAAAGCCAGTGACTATCCAGTCCAGCATTCTGTTCCCACAGCAGTCACGCAGATGCTCACAAGCAGGAGATTAATGCAATATCTCATATGCTTGTATTCCCTAGCAATTGGGATTTTTTAGAGGGCAAAGGTTTTAGATACTTGTTGTTGTTTAGCTGTTAAGTTGTGTCCGACTCTTCATGACCCCATGGTCCAGAGCACACCAGGCCCTCCTGTCTTCCACTGCCTCCCGGAGTTGGGTCAAATTCGTGTTGATAGCTTCGATGACACTGTCCATCCATTTCATCCTCTGTCGTCCCCTTCTCCTCTTGCCTTCACACTTTCCTAACATCAGGGTCTTTTCCAGGAAGTCTTCTCTTCTCATGAAATGGCCAAAGGATTTGAGCCTCAGCATCAAGATCTCTCCTTCCAGTGAGCACTCAGGTTTGATGTCCTTCAGAATGGATAGGTTTGATCTCTTTGCAGTCCAGGGGACTCTCAGGGGGTGGAGTGCCTCTAGCTTTAGATCTCTAGTATCTCTAGTTTTAGATACTAGCGGTAGATATTCACATCATTCCTAGTAGCCACTTGTCACAATACTGGCCACCACAGAGCAGATGCATCGATGACTCAGCCACACTGCCTTTGCTTGCCCTGGCGTGGATACCTGCCAGGAAGGTCCAGGGTGCAGGTGAGTGTGAAAACTTTCCCATGAGACCACTCAACCCCACACTCTTGAGCCTATTTGTTCTTTTCATGCTCCATGAAGGGACAAAAGATTCCAGCTTGCTTCCTGTGACTGCAAACCAACCCTGCCAAGCAGGAATGGCAAAACCCCACAAAGTACTCAAAACAACTGAATGCAAGGTTTTCCCTTGGTTCTACCAACCCCCTGGATCTATCTTAGTGACTTTGTTGTTGTTGTTTAGTCATTTAGTTGTGTCCGACTCTTCGTGACACCATGGACCAGAGCACGCCAGGCCTTCCTGTCTTCCACTGCCTCCTGGAGTTTGGTCAAATTCATGCTGGTTGCTTCGATGACACTGTCCAGGCATGTCGTCCTGTGTCATCCCCTTCTCCTCTTGCCCTCACACTTTCTCAACATCAGGGTCTTTTCCAGGGAGTCTTTGACTCATCTGGGTGACTACATTGCTCTAAATTTTTATTATTTTTATTAAAGGTACTTCAAAAAGGCACACATGTTCAGAAATAAGTTAGAGCTTCTAAAAGAATCAAAATGATGCGAAGCAGTTCCATGGTAAAAAGCAAAACAAAGCTCATTCGGAGAATTGGACAATTAAGAGAAAGACCCACAGAAAATAAGAACCAAACTGTAGCATGGCTCAAGCACTTATGCAGGCGTCAGCAGTGTGTTAGACATAGATCTCTTTTTTTCTGAAAGAGGAAGCCAACCACACAGAAACTACCTAGGCAGAAGCTTAAGCTTGAGTGATCCATTCTTCTGTTTCTGATTATATCCCCTCCTCCTCTCCTGCTCTCCAGATGTTACAACAAACCAATCAAATTGTGTTCTTTCCAAAACCTTCCAACTGGTAGCTTGTGCAAGAGTACCTAATCAAATAGGCCAGGTGGCACTAATTTCAGTAACCATGAGATGCCAAGAAGAGATAACATTCCCCCCCCCCCCCCCCAGTTTTCAAGGTTGTAGATAAGGCTTTTCAGAGCTATGGCCAATTCCTCTAAGTGGGAGATGCTTCCTTCCTCCCATCCAGCCAATTTCAGTTACCAAGCATCACACTTCACAATGAACACTCTCCTTGCTAATTCCATGACATCACTGATAGTCTTATCTTCTCTCTGTCTAATCTCATTAGTGTTGATCTACAGCAGTGGTCCCCAACCTTGGGCCTCCAGATGTTCTTGGACTTCAATTCCCAAAAATCCTGGCTAGCAGATGTGGTGGTGAAGGGGAGTTGTAGTCCAAGAACATCTGGAGTTTGGGGACCACTGATTTACAGGATACTGTCTTGTGCTCACTATCATTCATGTTTCTCAAAAAACAGCTTCTTCTTCTTCTTCTTCTTCTTCTTCTTCTTCTTCTTCTTCTTCTTCTTATTATTATTATTATTATTATTATTATTATTATTATTACTACTACTACTACTACTACTACTACTACTGCTGCTGCTGCTGCTGCTGCTGCTGCTACTACTACTACTACCACTACTACTACCACTACTACTACACCTATCTGGCAGCCAGGGCCATGACAATTGCTTTGTGTTTGATTGAGAAGTGGTTAACTGATGAAAAATGGAATCAGTTTCTGGGATTTCCCCTTGCTTGGTGTCACTTTGTGAATGGTAGTAACCCTCACGCATGCACACAGCCCACTGCCCTGCGAGCATGCCTTGCCCCATGAGTGCACCCTGTGCCATCCACGCATGTGTGAGAGCACCCACCTCCATGAGCATGCCCCGCAACATTTGCACAAGTGACTCTTGAGCCCCACCCTGAGTGCACCCTGCACCATCTGCAGATGCATGTGAGCATGCCCTGCCCCCCGCGAGCACACCCAGTGCCATCTGTGCATGCACACAATCACCCATGCCTCCCATGAGCATGCCATCCGCACATGTGTACCCCCCTCATGTACAGACCTTGCACCCCCAGCCAGTCCACGGGTAGGAAAAGGTTGGGGACCACTGCTGTAGACCATCTTGACTGCTGCCATTGGTATTGTCAACATTTAGGCTGCCCTTTGCTATGTAAAACTTTGCATCCTTTTTCTCCTTGGCAATGCAGGCATGACATTGTGTAGCACTATTGGGCCATTTCCTGACATTTTGAACCATGGGTACAAAAGCACAATATCCCATATTCATAAACCAGAGTTGTCATTTTTAAAGAACTGAATATACTCCATCACGTGGATTCGATCTTACAACTGCAGGTCTTCTGACCTTGTAGGACAGAGGCTTCAGCGGCTTAACCCACAGTGCCACCACGTCCCTCCTTTTTTTACCTTTTTTAATTGCTCTCAGTTTTCGAATTGGTGCATTGTTCTGTGCACACTTATTGCTTTGCTAATGAAATACGTTGCAGACCTCAGAAAAGGCACATATTTCTGAAGAAAGTTGTCCCTTCTTCTCTTGCCAGGAGCTGTGAAACGGATAGTTTGGCATGAAAATAAAAATTTGTTATGGCAATGCACAGCATCCTAGACGGATGAAGCTCCATCCAACCAACATTGAAGCAAAGCACCCTCAAAACATATTTCTGTGCAAGAAGCAAGCGGCAGCATATTAATTATTCATTCCCCTGTACTTCATTATTTTTACCACTCTGAGCCAGGTTTACTTAGGCATTACTAATAAAGGATTGCTGATACTGAATATGGTAAATTTGGGACTATTTCAATTAATCAAGAGTCAACAAACTTAATTAGTTTGCATGTTATCTAAAGCTGAGAAACAGGCTTATATTTATGACTGTGTGGTCCCCCCACCCCACCCCTGTCTGTCTTGGCTCATAACCTGTGATTTATAGCAACTTGTGTGTAGCCACGCTGAAAAGGGGTGGGGGATGATTGCCACAACCATTTCTTTATGTAGCAATTCAGCTGTCTGCACCTGGAGCCATGGGAAGTCCAGCCAGCTAAATGAATCCATGGGATGGAAGAGAAGTAGAAATAGTTGAGCAGAGGAACAGACCAACAACTTGTGTTCTATAATGCAATGCTACGGAATGTCAGGTTAATTCATCTGCTGGACAAAAAGCGTCTTCACATGTGTGTAAATCATGCCTATAGCTAAAAATTCATAAAACTGCAAAATTTGGTGCTTGGTTTGAAACTATTTTGTTTGAACTGTCACCCTTTTTAGAGTTATTTATTAGAATGCAGTTTGCCTCAGCTGCACAAAAATCATGGCTGGGCACCAATCACGTCTGTTTTGCCTGGGAGTTAGAAGCAGGGGATGGGTTTCTGGCATCTTTAAAATGATCAGCCACTTCTCCTAAGCTTGTTGTCTCAGGGCTTTGTTTTTCAAATGAGAGGTGCACTGCGAATATTTGCACAAATTATCAGGCCTTGAGAAACGAGAGGAGCCCTTTCTGGCTGTCAGCTGAGACGAAGCATCTTGAGGACGTCTCAGAATTCCAGACTGAGGAGTCACATCATGTCATGATAGCCTAGATTGACAAGAGCAAGGGATTCAGATGCATGTATGCATGTATTAATGCATATTAGTATTAATAATTTTAATTACTATTAAAATTAATTAATTAATATTTTAAAAAAATAATTTAAAAATCCATCTACAATGTTCCCACACAGATTTCGGAAAAGGAAGTCATTTTCATTATGGATCACCATTAAATAATCTGGTGCATTATTTGTTGTCTTGCTCGTCATTTTTACATTTCCTTTCATTATATTTTGGGTGGAGGTGACTCTTAAGATAGACCAAGGAATGGCATAGCATGTGCAAAAGTCTTACCAAAATCTGTTTCCCCTTGAAAAAGCAACTTTTGAACAGAAAGAGAAGCATTACCAGTTATTCAATGCAGTGAATATATTGTTTCTCCTTATGTTATTTTTTTACCTTCCTTTTGAGTATAACTACTATTGCAAAAGCTATTCGAACAAATTGGTAGGCCAGTTCCAATTACCGACAAGCTGGAAGAAAAAGAGAGCATCCAAAATGAAAGGAGGTATTGTTATTTAATTATTTTTTTCTGCAGAATAAAGAGGACACATGGGTTAATACTTGAACAAGGTATCTTGGAGTGTGCAGATGTGTGTTAACATTTATATACCCTACTAGTCACTTATCACTGGCCTTGTCCACATTCCTCGTCTGGCTATCATAGCTGACTTCTGATACAGCTAGGGGACTTCTCCCCTCAATCTTATACTTATGTTTCTCTTTGCTATCTCCTCTGTAATTAGAGATGGGCTATTCGTATACAAATATGAATATCCCCGCACAGGTGGCATTAACAATGGTCCAGCCCCACGGGGCCAGACACCCCAGTCACCAATCCAGCGTGGACGTGGACCACGTGATTCTACCAATTGATCCACAGTGCGCGATCCATTCGCCACTCCTGGCAGGAGGCGGGAGGACAGACCTTTCTGCAAGGTTGAAGAATGGCGAGTGGATACCCCCATCTCTATCTGTAACAATTCCCAGTTCACCCATTCCAGTTTTCCTTAATTCGTTTAACAGCACATTCAAGTCTATTCCCTTGTGTGTGTTTTTTCCCATTCATTTTATTTTGGAACTCTAAGTTGATTACACTCTTGTTACTCCAAAAAGTAAATAGGTAGAATGTTACTTATAATTCATCACTCCCAGGGTCTGAGGAAAAGTTATTCTTTCGAACGATGGTGCCCAGAAAAGATCAGACAGCATGTAGCATCTGTTAAAATAATTTTAAAAGAATACATTGAATTACAGAACCGGGCTTCTATTTAAATCCTGCAGTGTTCCAATTACCCAAACTGGCATGAAAATATGTCTCCCTGTACAGTGAGTCGGAATATAAATATAAATATGAATATAAGTGGAAGACCCCTATTGAGTTCTTGAGGGGATAGCCTTATAAATGAGGGGAAATTAACATGAAGAAAAGGAGAACCTCTTAGACTTTTAAATCTCATTCATGCATGTATTCTCCAAGGCTTTCACGACCGAGATCCACTCACTCATACATCCTTCTGCTTTTGTACATATCCTTTGGCATTTAAAAGGAAGATTACATTTATCCAGAATAACTCTTCTTTGGAAAGTAAATAAAACACACGGAAAAAATTGTTCCTGAAGAACATAGCCAATGGAGGATTAGGGGGGAAGGGAAGGGTTTGGAATGTCAGACTATGGGTAGTTTGCTGTAATAGTTTTTTTAAAAAAATGCTACAATAAAATACAACTTTAAAAAATTCTACAGTAATTGGAAGAACGGTTCAGAATTACAGATGGCCACTTACCAGAGTTTGGTGAATCAGGTCCACAGGTGGTGTGGGGGCAGCCTGGATTCAGTGCCCCACTTCCTCCAGTAGACGCTCACACAGAGGAGGAGGTGGGACAGGGACATCCACGGCACTGCTTCTGATGGGTTGCCTTCAGGAGGAGGCGGGGCATGGAATCCATGACACCTGCAAAACACCTGTGGGCCCAGTCCATCAAACTTCACCTAAGCGCTGAACCGCAGTATACACATGTGGCATCCACCCAGGACATGAATATTCATGAATATTCATATGTTCTAGACCAATGGGAGTGCTGGAGGGGCAGAGTCACGAGATATAACAGACTCAGCAAGGAGGAGGGGGAGGTTTTAGATTGGGAGAGAGAGCTGAGAGAATGTTTTGGAGTTTGGGTGGGAGAGTAGTGGTAGACAGTGAATGTTGTTAAGAGTTAAGAACAACATTGCTTGAACTATCATCATTGTAACAATAAACACTTTCTATTGGGTTCTTTTAAAAATGATACCTTGCCTGGTATATTAATAACAGAGGTCCAGGCAAGGTATCATTTTTAAAAGAACCCAATAGAAAGTGTATATATATATTTATATTTATATTTATCTATTTTTTTATCTATTTTTTATCTATTTATCTATTTTTTTATTTTTTTATTTATTTATTTATATGCCACCACTCTACCCGAAGGTCTCTGGGCGGCTTACAACATTTAAAATACAATGTGGATATGAAACAATGTTGATGTAATCAACTGAAGGACAGCTGAAGGACACGTAGCATGAGCTCATAGTTTGTTGAAACAAGCAGGGGCCACGTGGGGAACGTGACAGCACCCACCTCGACTCATAATCAGAGATGGTATGTGGCATGTGATGCACAAGTTACAGAGGCAAATAGAATTTGCCAGGCAAGAATGAAAAGGCAAAGGAACAGCAGACAAGTGTTGTCCTCGTTGCTATGGCTGCTGTTCTTCGCCCACCAGAAAAGCTAGCAACACCTTGTCGTGACTGTGGGACTTGTCACCCTTACCAGAAGGTCCAACAACAAGGTAGAAGCATAGAGACTACTGACTAGCCTACACTGTACGGACATCACATAGTCCAACTGAATCTAACGGTTTCCAGGGGTTGAAATGTATTTGTCCCCACCACACAATCGGGGGCGGGGGAGTCACTCAATCCATGGCTCCTCAATCTAAATTTCCATCACCCTCCAGTGATGAATCCTCATAATTTTTCTGACCATTGACCAAAAATAATCAGAGTGCCTGTCTCTTGTGTGGAAAATGTTGCTTTGCACAGAAAATCTTGTATTCTGTTCAAGATTTGAGTTTATTTATGCCGGTAGGGGGGGAGGGGAGGTTACATGAAAAACAGAGGTCAATACCTTGTTCAATATTTCTAAATTCAATTCTTAAAAAAAAAAAAAAACACCCCTGTGTCTTATGAATCCAGAATGTCGTGCTTCTGTATCCATGGTTCAAGATGCCAGGAAATGACCCAATATTTATTTATTTATTTGATTTATTTGATTTATTCCCTGCCCATCTGGCCTAAAAGACCACTCTAGGTAGTGTTGCCAGCAGGAAAAAGGATGCCCAATTTACATCACAAAGGGCAGTCTGATGGGTCGGCTTCAGGTTATGTTGATAACATAATGGCAGTAGTCAAGATGGTCTGCAGGATACCCTCTTGCACTTCCTACTGTTCACAAAGTGACAGCACACAAGGAGAAATCCCAGAAGCTGACTCCTTTTTATAATCATTTAACCATTTCTCATGGAACACAAAGCAATTGTCAAGGTTGTTTTTTGATGATCGTAATAGTTATGGGCACAAGAGGGTTTCCTGTAGACCATCTTGACTGCTGCCATTGGTCTTGTAAGACACAAAGAAACCTAGAGGGAAGAGAGCTTTCCACCCATTTCAAACATAATATAATGTACTGGCGGGGTCTTGCCCTTAAAAAAGGAAAAAAAGTAAGTCATGATTCCATGAAGCATAAGTGACACATTTTGACTGCTAGTTGGTTGATCTCATCTTTCAGGTGGATGGAAAGGAAAGAGATGGAAACTATTCATGGATTCATGAAATACAAGACCTGCTAATCTTAATGGCGCTCTCAATCCTGGTCCGAAAACTGGCCATAACTATTATTTTATCCCTCAGTATATTTGGGTTAGAAAATACCTCAAAAGTCACTCACTTCAAGTTTCTTATTGGGTTTGATGGACCATTCAGCCAGCTCAATTCCTCATATTCATAACAGTCTTTCAAATGACTGAATATGGGTTTTATACAGGGCTTTAAAGATCGTCGTGACCAGTTTTATAAAATTAAATAATTTCAAAATAAAAAGGGCAATGTTTCCTTTCCAGTTTAAAAAGCTATTAAAGAACTGTAAATGAAAAATAGTATTTCAAAGCCTTATGATTATGGTGAATATTACCATTGCTGATATTAGCTATCCTCCACAATGTTTCTTTCTTTTTTTTAAAAAAAAATCTATTTTCTCTGCAGTAGCAAACCACTATAAATGTTATAAAAATCATCATTTCTTCATTTATAGCATTTCATAGTGCAATACGGCAGGGGATGAATGCAAAATCGGGATATGTGGGGAGATTAAGATAATCTTTTTTGTTATTTCCTAATGTAATTTCAGTATTTGTGTGTACATGCGTACATGTTTGTATTTTTCAGGAGCTGCTGGAGAAGATGAGGGGGAATAAAATGGCAAGCCAAAACTTAATCAAACGGATCGTGAAAATACAGAAAGAGAAAACATCCCTGAGGATTATTGAAAGATTTGAAAAGTTTACTCATTGGAAACCAAAGTATCTGGAATGGGGGGAAAACATGCAATGAATGCAGATTGGGAATTTAAAGGGAAGAGGCAGCCTCTCTCCCTCCTTCTCATCAAAAACGCAGCTACACATAAACATATATATCAAACTCCTCCACGAATGCATTGGGAGATCATTATTTTAATGATTTCCTCAAATGCCAAAGCTATAAATATGATCTAGGAAACAGATTTTTGCCTGCCAAACATTCTTTCATCTAAATGCGAATGGGAACGATTGAGAGGGTACGCAATTCTTCATCGCTCGCCCATTCAAAGGCTGGAAGAAAAGATATCCAGCGACTTAAAACAGCTCAAGGGGAGCTTCTGTGTCATTGCTGGAGGTCTTGATGGCCTGTCGGGAGATGAAAGGGTGAACGTCTCTCAGAATATGTACAAAATGGTCTCCTCCCCGTGTGTGTGTGTGTGTGTGTGTGTGTGTGTGTGTGTGTGTGTGTGTGTGTGTGTGTGTGTGTGTGTGTGTGTGTGTGTGTGTGTGTGTGTGTGGTTGTAGGGTCTTGTTTGCCCCAATCCACGAAACGCTATGATTCATTTGTTGCTTCTTCTCCTTCTTCTGGACAATGCAAAGAAACCACAGCCTAAGCAATATTTAGTTGCAGTCTTTGGCTTGGACCTTTACCGTGTTCTTACTGGTTACCAGCGCATACAGCAACTTCATCTTGGTGTCTTTTGCATAGCTGGGTTTTTTTTAATTGCTCCCTTTGAGTGTCATCAGGCCAGAACTAACTTCCAGCAACAACCCTAATAAGGGTTTCAAGGTATGAGAAGCATTTCAGGAGTGGTTTTCCCAGCTCCAGTGCCCCTGTGAGTTGTCTTCGCCAAGTGGGGATTCAAACCCTGGTCTCCAGAGTGGTAACCTGCCACTCTATCCACTACACCACCTTGGATACCTTCGCATAGCCATTGCCAAGGCAAGAAACAAAGCAGTGAAGAGTAACAACTTGAATGGTTATTATGCAGTTAAAACAAAACAAACAAACCAAGTCTAGTTTCCAAATCCTTTCATTAAAGACAATTTTTCTTCAGTCAATAACCCAAGAAACTAGGTCATCTCTTCCTGCTTTGATTCAGGCATTTGCATTTATCCCTGGTTGGTTGTAGATTCAACCTGAGAATCAACTGTCACAGACGGAGAGCAGAACTTTAGAAGAATCCTCCTCGCTCCGTCTCTTGGTCCTGCTGGACCAGGGTTGTCTAAATGCACTATTAAGTTAATCATTTTCTTTACCATTTCGAAAGCAACTCAGACATTAAGCACTGTGCAGAGTCATTACATTTCAGGGGACCAATACTGCCTGCCGATTCTTCGGGATCTAAGCAAAACAAGACAAGGAGGGAAGCTATGCCGAATGAAATGGAGAGGAAGACGTAAGAGTAGAATGACTTGAGATATGAAGGACACGTCACATCTTCCTTCAAAGATGTGAAATGGAGGGAGCGAAAGTGAGGAGAAGGGCAATAGGAATGAGGAAGAACTCAAGGGGATGCATGTTGAAGAACCTCACTTTAGTCAGGAGGATATGTCACAATGGAATGAAGGCAGCTAAGAGAAAAGATAAATGTGAGGGAACCAAAGAATGAAGCCGCTACTGCTGGTCCTCACAGTTGTCACCTTACTTTCCTACTAAGAAATCAGGGAAGAATCACACAATAAAGGGAGAAGAAGAGGGCAGTTTTTACACCTGCTACCAATGATGTAGCATGGTTGTCCAGCACCAGGAGCAAGTACTACACCTCCTGTACTCCAGCTGCCACCATTTTCCTCCCTCCATTCCCAATAGGAGTGCCCCCAAGTCACACTCCTCTTCCTTCTCTATCATCATCCCTCCTTCCCCCATCTTCTCCTGGCTCCTCCTAACCTACCTTGCCTGGAGCTCAACCAGGATGCAGAGGGGGTGTGTGTGCTATGCCTCCAGCTCCCACTACCGCCACTGCCATGCTGCAGTGCCCACATGGCCAAGCTCTGCTCCCGTCACTTGGCCTAGCAGGAAGATGCTGCCAGTCAGGCTCAGCACCACCAGCAATCTGACATCAGTCAGGAAGAAGCACAGCATTGCCCGGATTCACACTGCTGTTCGCCCAGTCAATATGGTTCTGGTTGCCCAGTAGTAGCAGCAGTAACACATACACACACAAGCCCCAGGTGGATGGAGGCTACTAGCACACTCTCTTTGACAAAGCAGTCTACGTCCCATGGTCACTTGGCACCACAGTTGTGCTGAGCTCATCCTACTCACCAGACAGCCTTGGCAGGCAGGGAGCAGCAGTGGGAGGGAGGGAGGGAGAAAGGATGGATGGATGGCACCATATGGGGCAGCTAAGTGGCAAGACGGAGCATGGTGGAATGCAAAAGGCTGGTGGTTGCTCCCTCTAAAAATGTTGCACCCTGGGGCAAACGCCCCTCTGCCCAACCCTGCGCTATGTCACTGCCTGCTACTACTGCTGCTTTTCAATTTCCAACCTGCTGCTCTCCATCGCCATTCCTGCCTGTTGTATTAAGAGGACGTAGAGGGGGGAAAGACGGAAGAAGTGGCTCTAGATAAATGTAGGAAAAGTGGGTAAAGTTCATCATCACAAGGCACTCTCTTTCAGGCTGTGGTTATGGGAGACTAAACAAATGGAGGAAAATGGGCAGATTTTTTTTTTCATGAAAACCCAAACCAATAAGGACAAGGAAGAAGCTGAAATGTTTTCAAACTAGCATCTAGAAGATGTGTTGAAATCGAAACAATCAACTACTGTGAGATCAGAAGCAAGGTCAGCATCTAGATACAAACACATCTCGGATTGTTTGCAGTTGAAGACAACAAACAGCAGTACTTTCCCCCTGGCTGATGAGGATAGCAAAATATTTTGTGTCAGTATCAAAGTAGACAAGAGTGTTTTTTGGTAGTTGTTTTTGGTGCAAATGCTGCAATGGCATAAACCCGCAAGCGTCCAGGCTTTGCTTCATGGACTTTTAATAATTAAAAGCACTGGATGGGTTGTTTCAATCTTTTTTTTAACAATTCACAGTTGTCATTGTCATTAGCTACCATTTCATGATGTCTTCATTCCTTCCCCCAGTTTTCTTCTCTTTTCTTTTAACTAACAACCAAAGGAAGTATATGACGGTCATCAAATATGGAGGGCAGTCATGTTTTTTTTTAACCCTGTGCTGTTTACCTACTGAAAATTACCTGCAAGCTGTTATTTGCCTTTGGATTTGCCAGGAGAAAACAGGAACCTCTTCGATCAGACCAAAAGCTTACCTAAACATAGGATCCTATTTTCCATAGTGGCCAAACAAAAGATTTCAAAGCAACAAACCAAAAAGCCATATTTTGCAGTAAAGTGACTGGCAGGCAAAGTAAATAAAACTACGGTTCGGTCTTTAAATGCTCCTGCAGAAGCTTACAGTATAGGAAACATTATTGGTTAAGGAACTCAAGAATGGTTTCAAAAGCTGCTGGGAAGTTGAAGATATTTCATAGGGTTGCAATTCTCTGCTCTTTTGACATAGTACATCCATCAAAACCAACAAAGGTGAGTTTTCTGCTCTTAAGAGTAAAAAAACTATACTAAAATGGTTATAGACTAAGGACAGGAAAATGTGTCAGGTTTGTTTCTGTCTAGCAGGAAAATGATGACATTGAAAACATTGGAAAGTTTTTCAAAAACAAGCCGGTGCGAAATTTTTCTTCATTTGTACCAATACAACTCAATGGATAGACATTTTTTCCATGAGTGGAGAGAGAAAATTTCATACTACCTGCTTGACATTTAGAAGTTAATGGTGAGGTTGATGGACAAGGGGGCTGGCGAACCAGATTAAACCCTAGCATCGCTGAACACACCAGGATTCAAACCCCAGACCCAAGTTTTCAAGCTTCAGTGCTGCCAGGGTCTGAAAGGATACATCTCTCAATTACACAGCTAGGTTTAATGTCAAGTTATTTCTGTACTGCCTAGGACATCATCTGCGAATTCTTCTAAAGTGGAGTTCTGCAGGACCACTGGTGGACCTTCAGTTTTAGGTGCTGGGGTGTGAAAATGTGTCATTCTTGAGAGATTTTATACAAGACTAGCAGGTTTGGCATGGCAAAGCAACAACTCTAGGATTTTAAAGCAACTTTAAGAGATTGAACTGGCAAATGGAGTACAGGATTTACTGGTCTGTTTTTATTGTGCTGGTTTCTAAAATTTGCAGGAAATACATATTAAACAGAACTTTGGTTGCTGAAGAGAATTCACGCCTTTTTCTTTTTGTGACTCTAAACACACCCACCCTTACAAACACACTAAGGATGAAAGTGTTGCCTGATGGTCACCCAGATGGAAACAAGCCATCCGACACTACTAGTTTTATTAATCCAGGGCACCAAACTGCACTTACCTCGTTTTCCTTTTATATATTTCACAGAAAAAGACAAAAATGAGATTTGAAAAATACATGAACTCCCTCAGAGTGCCGTGTTTTAAAAAATGTGCCAACTTATGGCAAAGCTTTCTCTTTTTTTTCTGGAGTTGGGGAAGGAACAAAAAATAAATTCAAGTCAAGATTGGGATCCCAACACAAGGGTTAAAAAGGCACATGTAGGAGATCCAAGCCATCAACATACTCAAACATCTATGGCTTGTTCTAATCAACTCCCCCCCCCCTCAGGCTTTAGGCTACTTTCACCTCACCTTTGCCCCCAGCTTCAATTGAGAGAGATCTGACAGCTATATTTTTCCATTCCCTTTTGATCAGAAGCCTCTCTATATAATTATTTTTGCATTTAGATGAATACGGCTGTCATATAATAGAACAAATAATCTATGTCCATTCTTTCTGATGCATGGACGTGACTAATGTAATGCCGAAAAACTGATGCCACCCTTGTAATTTAGAAAACATCGACCCATAATTAGCGATGAGCAGTGATTTTTTCCCCCCTTAATTTCAGCTTGAAGAAGATTAGCTGAACCTTGATCTTATGCCTGGCTCCATATATTTCCACCTGGCCTTTATTCAGCCCCCGAAGCCGTGCATTCAAAGGCAAACTATGATGGCTTTCCAGCTGGAAAATGGACTGCAGCTAGAGAGCCCTGCATAGCTGAGCAATGGAGACATTACAGCTGGGTAAGTGGAAATCATTTATTTAAAGCCAACTTTAAAACAGGGTAGACACATAGCCTATATCATCTATTGCACGGCACCGCTGTTCCTATTACTGCATGCTTTAATGGGTTTTAATCAGCAGAATGATCAGAAATCATTTTGATCATAGATTAAAATTGCCTTTGAGCCCCGTGAATAGGCTGGGGTAAGAGGAGAGGCCACACACATGCCTTTGGTCTCCTTCTATGTGTTCCACATGCGGAAAAGGCTTTGAGGAAAGCTCCCCATTTCTATCAATGTCCTTTACCAGGATAAATTTGGCTCACACTTTATGCACGAGCCTCCATTTCATTCTTTGGTAAAAGCTCTCAAGTTGGGTGACGAAGAAAATCTTCCCAAGAAGTAGATAAGGAACGATGAGCAAATGTGTAAGTATCCCTTCCATCCTGATCAGGGATGACTATGAAATGACAACATGTTGTTTAGTCATTAAGTGGTGTCTGACTCTTTGTGACCCCATGGACCAGAGTATGCCATGCCCCTCCTGTCTTCCACGGCCTCCCAAAGTTTGATCAAATTCATGTGGGTTGCATCGATGACACTGTCCAACCCTCTCATCCTCTGTCATCCCCTTCTCCTCTTGCCCTCACACTTTCCCAACATCGAGGTCTTTTCCAAGGATTCTTCTCATGAGATGGCCAAAGTATTGGAGCCTCAGCTTCAGGTTCTGTCCTTCCAGGGAGCACTCAGGGTTGATTTCCTTCAAAATGGATAGGTTTGTTCTCTTTGCAGTCCAGGGGACTCTCAAGAGTCTCCTCCAGCACCACAACATCTAGCAGGGGGAAAACATAAGGGTGCTTACTTCCCAGTACCAAAAAAAAAAAAAAAAAAAAAAAAAAAAAAAAAAAAGCCAATTCTAGGTAGAGGATAGAAAAGTCTTTCTGCCTAAGGTCTTACAAAGCCAATATATAAATGGCAATGAGCTTCATGGAGATACCTGTGTGGTGTAATCTGTAGTAGATAGAGTGTTGGATCAGGACCTAGGAGGCGTGGGTTCAAATCCATGCTGAGACATGGAAACTAACTGGGTGGATGGAACTGGTGAGGCCATTCCTTAAATATCTCACTATGAAAGCTGTTGGGTAGCAATAAGCCAATTCCAATTTGATCACACAAAACAGCAACACTGAGCTAAATGCATCCATGGATTGACTTCATTTAGAGGTGTTTCCTATGTTTTGTGTTCACCTCCAGTTTGCTTATTTCTCTGCCTGCCTGTACAATCTTCTTGCATCCCTTTTTTCTTTGGCTTCTCTTTCACAAGTGGATGATATGGTTTGGGGCAGTCCCTTGATAAATGATGTCACGAGCACACTACCAGACTTCCATGAGCCCAAAGACGGGGTTTCCCTGGGTTGGGTTTGATGCTATGAAGCAGAGCTTGGTGATATCGCCCTAGGCTGCTACTTATTGGGCGCGAAATGAAATGATCGAATTGATGTTGGAGTGTGGCCCAGATGTGAAGAGGCAGAGCCAAACAATGAAATACTGCTGTAGAAATGTGAAAATTGAAGGGGGAAGATCAATTACTAGTCCCTTTCCCCAGAACAAGGACGTAGGTAATTTTTGCCAGATGCCGTTCAGCCTCCATTCAAAGTTAGGAACAAAATCTTGCAAAAAAATAATTCAATTCTGTTTGTACTGTATGGTTTTAAGTAGTAATTTCTTGTTGTAGGTTATTACAGCGCAAGAACAAATAGTAATACTTGCGCACCGTCAAGTCAATTCTGATTAATGGCAAGACTTTTTATGGTTTCCAAGGTAGAAGTAGTTTACCGTTCCCTTTTTTTGGAGGCAACCTGAGACTGGGGCAGCTTGCCCAAGGCCACACAGGTTGGATCTACGCCCAGGAGGCACTGTGATACCATTGAGCTATCCAGCTGGGACTGTTAGAACTAGTCCACCTAACCCACTCTATTACTCATTTGCTATGTCGCAGTCCAAAATACAGTGGTGCCTCGCATAACGAGCACACCGTTTAATGACGAATCCGCATAACAACGCATTTTTTGTGATCGCTAATGCGATCGCATTGCGATGATCGGTAAGCGTATCGCTTACTGATCTTTGCATTGCGATGTTTAGAAAACAGCTGATCGGCGGTTCCAAAATGGCCACCGGATCAGCCAAATGGCCACCCGCAGCATTTTCGCGCCTTGCCCTCGCTTACTGGGCAGCAAAAATGGCGGCCGGATGGGGGAATATTCGCTTACCGGTGAGTTTTTCCCCCATAGGAACACATTAAATGGAGTTTAATGCGTTCTTATGGGCTTTTCCCCCCGCATAGTGACGAATCCAGATAGCAGCATTAATCCTGGAAGGGATTAACGTTGCTATGCGGGGCACCACTGTACCCCAGCAGCCTCTAGGATCCAGTCCACCATGCAAGGTATGAAGTCCAAAGACACACAGTGCACAGTTGGTTATGACCAAGTGGAGGCAGGAGCGCAGGGCTGGGAGCACAAAGCCGGAACGAGGCACCGAGGTGCAGGAGACCAGCAGAGGTAAGCAGGGAGCAAGGCAGGGGCAAGAACAGGAACACTAGAGTCCAGACACAGAGATGCAAGAGACCAGCAGAAGCACAGGCACTCCAAAGCTCAGGAGCAGTAAGCCCAGCCAAAGACCTTTGTTACGGAAGCCCGTTCTGGAAGGGAGAAGCACTCCTTAAATAGGGCTTCCCTCCAGGTTTCCGGGTGAGCCTCAGGAGTGGCCCACCAGCTGCTACCCAGGCCAGGGCCTGAGCCTGCAAACACCTGGCCATTCCTGGGTCAGGCTGGCCCCGATCCTGCAGCTGCCAGGGCGGTGTGGGCCAGATCCTGACACATCACTTTTGCACTGCTTGTTGTCGCTTCTAAAGGAAACCACCTCCATGTTGGCAAAAATGGCATATAACTATATATATGCCATATATATTGCCTCTGGAATAACCTTCCTCCGGAGATTCGTGTGGCCCCTTCGCTGGGCATCTTTAAAGACCAACTGAAAACTTGGATGTTTAGGCAGGACTTCCCTCCAGCTAATGATTGGTTTCTTTTTCTTTTTATATTTTCTCTTTTTCCCTTCTTTCAACTTGAATAACTTGTTGATTGATGTTTAAAATATTTCTTATATTTTATATATGGTTATATATGTTGGTAGCCACCTAGAGTGGTTGTTTGACCAGATAGGTGGGGTATAAATAAATAAATAAATAAATAAATAAATAAATAAATGAATGAATGAATGAATGAATGAATGAATGAATGAATGAATGAATGAATGAATATTAAAAATGTATCTCTTAAAAATTTTCAAATACAGCTACTTCTTATAAGTAATGCTATTGTTTGCAGCTTTTTACATCCCTACTCTGTGTTGTGTATGTTTGTGTGTGTGTGTGTGTGTGTGTGTGAGAGAGAGAGAGAGAGAGAGAGAGAGAGAGAGAGAGATGGTTGTTTTGGGTTTTTCGGGTTCTTTGGCCATGTAGGAAAAACCCACAGCAACCATCATCCTGGCCCTGAAAGCCTTTGAGAATACAGAGAGAGAGAGAGAGAGAGAGCGTTGATATGATTTTCCCCCTAGCCATCTATGGCGGGGGGGGGGAGAATTGTGTCATTATTAAAGCACTGATGTCACAATTTGAGTTGGAATCCAAACAGAGAAATTATTTTGTTGTGCCAGAGGTGAGGAGAGGACCCGAATCAAACATCAAATTTCTCTTGCTGTGTTTTCAGCTTCCACAGGACATGACTTTTACATGAGTTGAGTATTTTCCCAACCATCGCTCAATAGATTGGGCGGGCTGCCTGCACAGGCCTCACCAGAAGCACTCTCCATAACAATAAAACAAAGTCACATCGGGTCCCGGAGCTGCAAAGGGCTTGAAGAATTTTCACTGTGTCTGATGGAAAATACAATTTCAGCTTCCTTCAACATTTGAATTCATTCATGTGGTTTACATTGCCAGAAATATACTGTTGATATAAAGATCGATATTTTATAGCTGTAGTTGTATTCTGAAAAACATAAGAATTTGTAGAGTGTGTTTTCTCTCCCTACGAACTGAACAAACAAGACCTTTCGGAAAAGGAAAACTTTTTATAAGATGCAGCATCTTAAATAATTTACGCTGCTAAAACCCCAGAGAAATCCCAAAGCCATCACAGTTAAAATAAAATGACAGTTTTATGCATTTAGTCATGTAATTGAGATTGCTATTTACAGCAACTAGCCAACCCACATCAAACACCGGTATTTGCTAACTTCACTGATGTAACCCATCCACCTTTGCACATAAGTAGGAAGGGAATGCCTTTTTTCATGTGATTCCTTATACTAAGTTAAGAGTTCCTCGATGGGTTCGGGTATCCATAAGATTGAAGGAACAGCTCCACATGTATAATCTTAAAAAAAAAACTAGACCAAGTTGGCAAAAGCCTTAGCAGTCTAAGTGGTAACAGCAGCTCTGGCCTCTTTAGCTCTCCTGCTCTTTCTGATTCAAACCTCTTACTCAAAGCTCCACTTTTTCTTAGTCCCACCCATTTGGGCTGAACCGATATTTCATAGGGGTTACATTAACATCAGTCTTCAGTTTGCAAGGCCTGAACAGGGCTATTGATGATAGGAAGTCTTTTGGAAGTCAATGAGCCATAATAACAATAATAATGATAACAAAAAGAATAATAACAATTATTATTATTATTATTATTATTATTATTATTATTATTATTATTATTATTATTATTATTATTATTATTATTATTATTATTATTATTATTATTATTATTAGTAGTAGTAGTAGTAGTAGTATTAGTAGTATTAGTAGTATTAGTATTATTAGTATTAGTATTATTATTATTATTATTAGTATTAGTATTATTATTATTATTATTATTATTAGTATTAGTAGTAGTAGTAGTAGTAGTAGTAGTAGTAGTAGTAGTAGTAGTATTACATGCCATCAAATCAATTCAGGCTTATGGTGATCTTTTCCAGGATTTTCTAGCTGTAAAGTGTTTAGAAGAGTTTAGTGTTCCCTTCTTCTGGAAGTGGCTCGGGACTGTGCAACTTGTCCAAGGTTATAGAAGAAATTCTACGTGCAGGAGGCATAGTGGTGGATTGAACTTCCAAGTTCTGGCTCCAGAGCCAGGTGCCCAACTCCCTGAGATACTGAGACAACATCATAACCTAGAAGCAACTTGAGAGCACATAGCATTCCTCACCTTTACATTCATTAGGTGCATGTTGGAACACCACAATGTTACATGCTACTAGTGTGTGAATCTCTGCTTTTTGAGCCTTCAATATAAAATCAACATAGATTTGATCAAAACTTAGTCAAACTGTAGACCCAGTGAAATCAATGGGACTCAAGCTACAAATGACAAATCTTAGGAGTACTGTAGTCTTGCAGCTACAAATTTGATAGGTTCTCATGATGATTTCCTCCCATTTCCTTCGATAGTGTTTACTTTTCAAGCCAGTGCATCAGTTTTTCAAAACTGAAAGTGGTCTTCTAGGCACATCTTCATTCATATGTGTGCATGAGTGTTTGTGTGTTTCTTTAGCATTTTGTGTAGCCCCCCTTTGCAGAGTTCCACGTAAATATTTGACCTCAGACCTACCCAGGTTGGCCATCTTGTCCCTGTCTAGCGAAGCAAAACTATTAATTATTGTATGATTCAGTATCCCCCAGGGAGGCCTCAGCATTTCAATAGTTTGGGGGCTGGCAGAAAGATTGATACAACGGCCAGTGAAAGGCAACAATCTAGTCATAAGCACAGTTATTGTTGCTGTTGTTTCTACTTATATACCGCCACATAGTGCTAGAACACTCTCCAAGTAGTTTACAACATAATTCTGCAAACAACAGCTTGTCCCTCTGCAAGCTGGGAGTTCATGTTACTATTCTTGGAAGGATGGAAAGTGGAGTCAACCTAGAGCAGACTACCTGAATTTGTTGGGATCAAATTCAGGTGATGAGCACAGATTTTACTGAAGTACATGGGGTAAGTCCTAGGGAGTTCAACAGGCTTTACTTCTTAGTAAATATACTTAGAAGCCCAAACTAAGAGAGGTGAACATTGGATTCATGATAAAACACAAAAGCGGGAAAGAAATAGAATTAGAGTGTCATGAAAAAGAAGTGCTTTTCTATGAATAAGAAAACATGTAGCTTAACATTTCCAGCGGGAAGGTCTTTAAAAAGGATTAGACGCTCATACTCACAGGTGGATTAGCTGGCACTGAATAGAAAATGTCATCTGTGTTTCTCATCTATAATACCGAGTGTGCTATGCAATTCATCTTTTCCCTTAATACAGAAGGAAACATGAAAGCATCAATTGTAGCAGCAGCTTTGTAAAAAATAGCAAATAAAAAAGACAAACAAACAGAGATTAGAAAGTAATGAGTTTTCCTTTTTTCCCTTTGCTTTTCTCGCATTGCAAAGGGAATCGTCCAAGTTCTCCGCGCATGGGAGGCAGAAGAATAACAACAGCAGGGTAATATCCCCGGAAAGAGGGTGAAAGACCAACGTGACATTTGTGATACATACATTTGTAATATGAAACTCTTATATTATGGATCCCAGTCTTCTGGTGTGTTTTTTTCCTGCTCCAATTTCAGTGCTTTGATCGGCAAGGCATCAGACAAACAAACTAGGGCAAACGTTAATATAGCTACGACCTGGGAGTGTTGGGCATCTGATGAACACTGGGCAGAACGGAAATATTTCCTAGAGGAATAGAGGTTTTGCCAACCTCCAACTCCTGTTGTTGCTGTTTAGAAGTTTAGTTGTGTCTGACTCTTTGTGATACCATGAACCAGAGCATGGCAGGCCCTCCTGTCTTCCACTGCTTCCTGGAGTTGAGTCAAATTCATCTTGGTCACTTCGATGACCCTGTCCAACCATCTCGTCCTCTGCCGTCCCCTTCTCCTCTTGCCTTCACACTTTCCCAGCATCAGGGTCTTTTCCAGGGAGTCTTCTCTTCTCATCAGATGGCCAAAGTATTGGAGCCTCAGCTTCAGGATCTGTCCTTCCAGTGAGCACTCAGGGTTGATTTCCTTCAAAATGGATGGTGTCTTTTTTTAATGACTTAAATTTGACTTGTGACTCGGAACCTACTCAGCCCTCCCTTTTTTTCTGGGGGAAAAGACCTGTTTTTGATAGGGACTCAGACTTGGGACCTGAGACTCAGGACTTGGTACCAGAGTCTCAAACTTGGAAATTAGTAACACAAGCTTGAAATGGAACTTGATACTCTGACCCAAACATAGCCAACATCCTTTCTTACCACCTGGAACAATGCATTTAGTCGTTTTATAGGTGTAAGAAATATTGGTGGCAACAATAAACATGGAAGTCAGCTCAATTCTTGCTATAGAAACCTGGCAATTTTCATTCCCATTTTAAAAAAAAGTTTGATTCAAACACTTGAGCCAGGAGGAATCTCTTAATCATATTGTAGAGTAGACCTTTGGTCTAGATGGGAGGGATAGAAATCCAATAAATAAATAAATAAATAAATAAATAAATAAATAAATAAATAAATAAATAAATAAATAAATAAATAAATAAATAAATAAATAAATAAATAAATATGGTCCTACTACTGCATGAAGCCACCTCCAGGATCCCCGATTTCCTATCCAGAATGGTGGGAAGGAATATCTCCCAGGTTCAGTGGGTTTTCCTTTCTGCCCATCCACTCAAATCTCATAATTAAGGGGGAAATAAGAGTTTGATAGCCTGCAGATTGAAGGGTACAGGCTACCTGGAGGCATTGCATACAACTGAAATGCAGTTCAAGTGGTGTCAAAGAAGTGTATTGGGCCCCAGAGGACCATACTATTGGTTTTGGCCATGCCCCTCTCTGTGCAGATTGGTGGGTGAATCGGAATCTATCGGTATGTCCAGGTAAGGATTGCCATAGTGCTGTTACAGAGCACTAATGTGTGTAGCAAATAGATTGAATTGGCTGTTGGCTGAGCAGGTTGTTAGCGCAGGTGTTTACTGCTTTCATGTTTTCTAGATTTATTCTTGGGCTGGTAATCTCAGGTTCTCTTCCTTCTCTCACTGAGGCCATTGCCTTCTTCTTGTTGTTCTTCAGTTTTTAGACAGAGCAGCAGGTTATCAAGCATGGAAAAAAATTCTAAGGGCTTCTGGACCAAAGTGGAGATCATTTTTCCTTCTGCATTAAGCAGGAACGGATTCCCCAGTACAATAAACAATATAAGCAAAGGGGTCACCCCACTTCAGTAGGCAGAAGCTCTGCAAGAGGCTTGGGAACTCAATCAGTTGATAGAAGAAACTGTCCTTAAATTATGTTGCCTTATAAACCTTCCTTTACTTTCCCATTTATTAAGTGTAATCCTCATTGCCAGTTTTGTCCTATGGTCTAGCTCTCTTGTAATAAAGGCATGCTACCCATTGACACACACTTTGACGGCTGTGTATAAATCCCTTTATTACATGGTAGGAATGTCTTGGTATTAGGAGAGATAATAAGGTTAATGGAAAGGTGAATGAGGAAACATGTTGCAAAGCGGTCTCTCAAACTTTTGCTGCACTCAAATGTTGCATTTTTATTGACTTTGCCAAGGAGGCCTCTCTCTCTCTCTCTCTCTCTCTCTCTCTCTCTCTGTGTGTATGTGTGTGTGTGTGTGTGTTTGTGTCTGTGTGTGTGTGTGTATGTGTGTGTGTGTGTGTGTGTGTGTGTGTGTGTGTGAGAGAGAGAGAGAGAGAGAGAGAGAGAGAGTGTGAGAGAGAGGGAGGGAGGGAGGGAGGGAGAGAGAGGGGGGGAAGGCTTAGCTAGAGACAAACTTGGTGATAGAGGAAGAGACGAAAGGACCCAGCCAACCAAACTCCAGGCCAACACACTTGGTGGCCAGGATTACAAATGGGGATGACTCACCATTTTGGCGTGTTGTCTGGCTTCATGAGTCGTCAAAAGTTGACAACTCATGAAGCATAAAGTTGCCCCCATGAAGCGATGAATAACAAACGTATTCATTGATTTGTGGGGGGTTATTAAAAAAACACCCCACCCCCTGCTGCCACCGCCCCCACTACCACCCCCACTGCTGTGCCGCCATCCCCCTTCCACCTCCCCACCCCCATTGACCTCAGCAGCGGCGGCAACAATTATGGTAAGGGGGTGTCGGCAGGGGTGGGTGCTAAGGTAGGGAGAGGAAGGGGGTGGGGGTGGTCTGTGGGGGTGGGTGGCTGTCTTTCGGCCCACCAATCAACTGATTGGCGGCTGGTAGCTAGAATGGTTTTGAGTTTTTTTAAATTATGAAGGATGAATAAAATGAGGAAATATTTACCAAGCCGTATTCATCGGGACTTAAAATTTGATGAATACTGATTGATGAATATTTAACGAATCAGCTATTTTCGTCGGAAAAACCAATCTGTTTTTATATTCGTCCCCATCTCTAGTCAGGATCCTAGACTACGAGGTGAAAACGTTCGCAGGAGATATATCTATCTCACATTCCACACCAGAGTCAGATGAACTTTACACAAGGCATGTCAACTGTTTTTAAACAAAGGTACACAACTCAACTTACTCAGAGGCATTTGCATTGATTGACTGATTGATTGATTTTTAAAAATAAGCTGCTGGAGGAACGCTTGCTGATTATCCTGGACTATCAGAAGGATGAACAAGTGAGTCCTAGAACAAATCAAGTCTGAACTATCTCTGGAGGCAAAAATGTTGAAGTTCAGGCTGTCTTAATTTCATCGCATTATGGAAAAGCAAGATTCACTGCAGTAGACATGGGGAAGATTGAATGCTACAGGAGAAAGACCAAATATGAGATGGGTTGACTCCCTAAACGAAGACACAGGCTTGAGTTTTCAAGAGCTGAGCAAGGCAGTTGAGGACAGAACATTTTGAAGATGGCTCATTCATAGAATCACCATAAGTTGGAGGTGACAGGAGGCGACATAACAATAACAACTCCAGATAATATTTCCTGATGTGTTTTATTTTAATTCAGAAAAGACAAGTGGGAGATTGGATTTTCTACTGCATGATAAGAGATACTTGAAAGAGCCATGACAGCACTTTGTAAATGGAGAACGATGTACAAAACTCAAATTCCCAGTGTGCAAGAAGCAAAGGGTGCTGCATTATGATAATTGGTTCTGTGCTGATCCAGGCTGCGTTTCGTTCAGCCCGAGAGCTGTCCTGAAATGTCAGACGTATGGGTGATACCACAAAAAGTGTGACATTCCTGCCACTTAGGTTGGTTTAGCAATCACAACCTTTGTAATTCCCTGCCTGTCTCTATTCAGATTGTTTTCTCATTAAACGTAAGCTGCCGAACGGCAGAACAGTGCATTATTTTTGAAGGGCCAAGTCATGACTATCGGATGAGTCATGGAAGGGGCTTCACCAACTTTTTTTAAAAATACTATTCCTGTCAAACTAGCAGTTTGAAAGCATGTAAATATGTGGTGGGAAGGTAATGGCATTCTGTGTCTAGTTGTGCTGGCCACATGACCATGGAAACTATCTATGGACAAACGCACCGCCCCCTAGAGTCGGACATGATTGGACTAAATGTCAAGGGGAACCTTAACATTTACCTTCACCAACAACCCCATGGAAGGAAGGAAGGAAGGAAGGAAGGAAGGAAGGAAGGAAGGAAGGACGGACGGACGGACGGACGGACGGACGGACGGACGGACGGACGGAAGGACTAGAGTCCGTGGAACGAGCCCCTGAGCATCAGATGTTGAACTGGGTGTTGTGGACTTTGTTGATATGGTTTATCCTCAATGCCTTCATTTGGTGTCCCCATCTCTACTTTATCAATGTATGGCAGCATAACATTGTTGTTGTTATGTGCCATCAAGTTGCCTCCAACTCATGGCAACCCTATAAATAGGTAAAGGTAAGGTTCCCGTTGACATTTAGTCCAATCATGTCCGACTCTAGGGGGTGATGCTCATTCCTGTTTCCAAGCCATAGAGCCAGCGTTTGTCCATAGACTGTTTCCATGGTCACGTGGCCAGCGCGACTAGACACGAAATGCCGTGACTAGGACCAGTGTAACTTTCCAAACATTGAAAATGAATATCTGTGTTTTTTTCTCCTTAAACTTCGAAAATGTCTTGTCAGATGAGTGAGAAATGCATGACCATTTTGTGGCCACAGCTCCCCTACCCCTTTTTGCTGCTGCCACACCTTTAAAAAAACTGGCATACGGAGTATTTTGGGTCTTGCCTTACTCTTCAGAAGGGAAAGAGAACTTGAGAAGCAACAGCATCTCAGTGCTCGGTAGGTCGGACGGGGGACCAAATGCCTTTTCCATCTCTAGAAATCGCTCCATCGATACTCCGGCTTAAGACTGTGGATCAGAAGATAATCGAGTTTGAAGGGGCTTATAAGGTCATTGCGTCTGTGTTCTTATGCTTAAGAAAGGCTCATCAAAGGCATGAGAAAGTGAGCAATTTTGCAGCTTCTTCTGAGCTTTAGAAAAGGTGGCTGTTCCTTTTGCATTCTTGGTGTTCTTTTCATTATTCCATTTATGCTACCAGTCTATTGACAGCTTCCCCAGAGGGCTCTTTCTCTGTTTCTAGCCGATTTCTTTTCTAAGTCTGAGCAAATGTTATTTCTCTTAATGCCTCTTCTAAATAATATAATCAAGTGCTTTCTACTGGGAGGGGAAAAAGATCTTTTGAGATAAATCTCTTATTCTGGATGAAAATGAAATATACCAAAGAACTCACTTGGCTTTGCCTTTCATCTTACAGTGGCTAGAATTGCAAACAAGCAGTGGGGGGAAAAACTGCTCCCCCTAGTGAAATCAAAGGAGCCATGAATATTAAAATATGATTGGAAAGTTCTGAATGTGTCCCAGAACAGAATTGTTTATGTTGCTTTTGAGTAAGCCGGCCAAATAAATCAAGCCACAAAATGCACCATAATTACTCTTTAACGGGCAACTGCAGGGATGACAACTCCAATGATAAACGACTACTTAGACAGGAAATATTTCATGAGTTGTAAGTGAGTGTGAATGTGTGTGTAAATATATGCTCGAATCGGCTTCCTGTGGGGAAAATTAAAACAGCATCCGGACATTTAACTGTAAATTTCGTGTTTCGATAGATCACTTGTCGAGTTCCTTCATTTCCGTTGAAAGCTCTTATTTCGGATTCATAACAGACAAGCCTGGTCTATTACATATAAATAAGAACTTTTTTTTACTGAGTTAGACCAAGGGGCCATCTACCCAATTATTGTCTTCTCTGACTGGCAGCAGACTTCCATCTCTTCAAATCAAGGTCTTTCTATACAGTCATGTGAAAAAGAAAGTACACCTTCTTTGAATTCTTTGGTTTTATGTATGAGGACATAATGAAAATCATCTGGTCCTTAGCAGGCCTGAACATTAGGTAAATACAACCTCAAATGAACAACATGACATAAAGGTGGTTCTACAAGCTATTGAATCATAAGGTGTACTTAGTTTTTCACACATGGCTTTGTGATTTTGGATTGAGGATGGATGGATGAATGGATTGATTTGTCCTTCCTTCCTTCCTTCCTTCCTTCCTTCCTTCCTTCCTTCCTTCCTTCCTTCCTTCCTTCCTTCCTTCCTTCCTTCCTTCCTTCCTTCCTTCCTTCCTTCTTAAATTTGTATACCATTCTTCCTAAGTGCTGAAGCACTACTCTAGGTGGTTTACAACAATAAACAAAACAGACCAAAGTAAAATTAAGATTACTTCAGACCAAAATAACAATGAACTAATAAAATCAAATGGCGCTAAAATTATAGAACAACAATATGGTGGACAAAAGGTGGTCAGCTAGGGTTGGTGTGGAAAGTGTCCCTGATAAGCCAAAATGGAAAAAAATATTTTTGTAAAATAAATCATGACACGGTATAATATGTCATGTGCTTGTTGATCTGAGGTTGTGTTTACCTAATTTTCAGACATCCTAAGGACCAGATTATTTCTATTATCTCCTGATAGGAAGGAAGGAAGGAAGGCAGAGTCTGATGATTAATCCAGTATATTCTCAATTCCATAAATCTTAGCCCATAAGAATCAGGGTACATTCTGGTTCCGCTTTTCCCTCTTAAACCATTTCTGCTCCCTTTAAGTGAGTTCATCCCCATTTTCATTTCACATCTGGTGGATTTCCAGGAGCAAGAGGAAGCGTACAAGGGTTTCCTTCTCCAATCATGGTCATCCGTCTGTTGCTTTTTATAGCAGCATTTTGCCGGAGGATATTAATTTCTCCTGAAAAATATAGTACGTGCTGTAATAATGAGGAAGATAAGATTTGATTTAAGGTGCTTCTTTCCATGGCCGGTATGTGTTATTCAGAAAAGATGCTCTTGCATTCTGATAGAGGCCATTTAAAGTTCTGCTAACCCAGGAGCTAAAGCCCAATTTAGTATTATTATTATTATTTTGCTGCGATCACAAAGCCGCGTGGGATGGGAAAAGCTATTTCCAGCCCAATTTCATCAGTACGGAAAGCGTACCAAAAATTATTAAATTCACAGGGGAAAAAATGTGGTATGTGATGGTTCGTGGTTTGTGGCTAACCATGGAACACTGGAAAAATGAACTGGTTTGGGGTTCGTTTGTTCCAGTTTGTGCTGGGGGGGGCATTCTACCTGCTCCTGCCACGTCCACTGCCACCACTGTAAATTCACGAGGCAGTGGCAGGCTCCTGGCAGGGAAGCCGGGCCACTGCTTCTGAGGATGTCACCCATGGTGACAGTGGCAGGATTTGAAGCAGGTAGACCAGGGAAGAGTGGGCAGGCGGGTGGGCACCCCCTTTTGCCAAAGCAAATGAAATGCCCAAGGGGGAAAAAAAGTTCGGTGTTTCATTTTTGCTTTTCGTCAAAACAGGATCCCTGAACTGGTTTGTGAAGCAAACCACGAACCAGCCCAGTTCAGGTTTTTTTGATTCATGGCTCATTTCATGCCCAGCTCCACTAACCACACCGGGATGTCATGACCTAGTCACTTGAAGGATTATAACGATGTCCAAAAGTTGAAGCCATTTGACACGTGCAGGCTTTTTCATCCATTTTTTTTAAAAAAAAAGTTAGACAAAAACATCAGGGACAAATGTTGTTCAAGTCCTAGAAAATGTATTGGATTTTGCCACTGGGATGATTTTCCATCTTGGCTAATGTAATGTATTGAGGTAAAAACAATTTTGCATGCTACTTTTCAGCTCCCCGTGATGCTGAGAAAAAAGGACTTGCATGTTCTAGTGATCAGAATGTCCCTCTCGTTTAAGGAAAGATGACTTTGAGATTCTCAGTGAGTTCATAAAACACTAGATGTGGTATGTAAATATATCCCTACTTCTGATTTCAACCCTAGCCCTTAGCTTTCTGGTGACCCTCAATACACTACCATTCCCAGAGAGATCAGAAAATATCACAGAAGTCACTTCATGCACATTTCTTTTTAAAAATCTGCCTGGCTGAGAGTGAAGTCGGCTCCCACTCTCATGTTTACAATATTCTTCTCAATCAAAACGGTATCTAAAAACATCAGAGCTTTCATCAAGCAATTAAAGGTTGAAGTAACCGGTTTGGTAAAAGGAAATGATCTTAAAATAAAACACCTTGGTTGTAGAAGCTGGTGGAAACAGCAAAAGAGATGACATTGTGAGTCCATGCATGGCCAACAGGCTACCTGTCGTGCAGGGATGGGCAAGTTGTGGGACCTGCTGTCAAATCGGACTTAAGCTGTACTGGTGACCTGACTCAGACTCAACTCACTTTTTTTTAATGACTCAGACTCAACTCATGATTTGGAATCCACCCACCCTCCCCTTTTTTTAAGGGGGGGGGAAGCTTGTTTTCAATAGGGACTCAGACTTGGGGCTTGGGACTCAAGATTTTGTACCAAAGGCTTGGTACTTGGTACTTGATACCAAAGACTCAGACTTGGACTTCGGACTTGATGGTAAAGACTCAGACTTGATACTAAAGACTCAGACTCAAAGACTTGCCATCATTTTTCACCTAATCGCTCTCAAGTCAGACTTAAGTAGCACTGGTGACTTGAGTCGGACTCAATTCAGGTTGTGTTTTTTTCTCTCTCTCTTAAATGATTCAGACTTGACTCATGACTTGGAACCCACCCACTCCCCCCCCCTTTTTATGTGGGAAAACCTTGTTTTTAATAGGGACTCTGAGTTAGGGCTTGGGACTCCAGACTTGATACCAAAGACTTGGACTTGGGACTTGGATCCAAAGACTTGCCAACATCCCTGCACCGGAGTCAGGGAAGGCATGGTGGACAACTTCATCCTCAGTGAAGGATCAGCTACCATATTCATCCAAGGTCTTGCTATGCCTACTTTCCTGAAAAGAGTCAAAAGGAACAGGACATGACAGGTCATACAAGGGACACGTGAGAATATTTTGATGGGGTTTTTTTAATTATTTGTTTCTTTTTTGCTAAGACTTGACCAATATTCCCAAGTGTCTTCCAACTCAAGGTGGAAAGAATTTGACATTTTACCATATACATTTTGTAGGAACTGATGGATTTGATGATCCAGACTCTTTGATTGTTTAATGGTCCAGATCCGTGTTCAACCATGTCAGTCAAAATTCAAATGAGTGCTGAATTTCTTTTTTCCACTCCCCCACTCTTGAAATGCTCTTCATAGATGTACCTAGAGAACTTGCCTAATGCAGAGGGAGAAGAAATTTATTTCAGTTCATTTTTTAAGAATTTACTAGGATTTTCCAGTTTTTGCCTAAATGGGGAAGAAATAACTGTATGCTTCAGCATTCTGGATGCCAGAGAAAATAAAATTAATAGATTTTCCAATCTCTCATCATATTTGGCTTTTCCTAAAAGGTATTACACCTGGCTGGTTAGCTCAGCGATTTAGTTATCTGGCTGCAAAGCCAAAGGTTGGGAGTCTGTTTCGTTATTGTCCCTCCTGAGAAGAAAAAATAGCCTGTGTGACCTTGGGAAAGCTGCACAGTCCCAAGGCACCCCCAGAAGAAGAGAATAGGAAACCACTTCTGAGTATTCTCTAGCCAGAAAAGCCTGAAAGGGGTCACCATAAGTCAGAATGGACTGAACAGCACATGATGATGATTATTAAAAGGAATTCTATCTCTACTAGAAGAGAAAGTTTGATCGCTCTCCATTTAAATCTGGCTTCTTTGCTAAGGTTTTGCTAAAGTTGTTGGTGTTCTGAAATTAAAGAGCAAAACTGGCTCACACTATTCAGGTGTACAGGCAAAAACATCTAAAATAAAAATATTTAGCAATGGATGGGCGTGACAGCCTAGTTAATTATATTTAGCTTTGTTATTAACTGCTTTGCCATGAATATACATAAGCCTAAATAGTCCATTACAGTTTAATTATACAGCCATTAGAAGGAGAAAATTGCTAACGAAAGCAACTATGACCGAAAAAGCCCCCACGCTATAATGTGCACACGCACACACAAAAAACCCCAACAACCCACGTAAAACAGAGACGACAGATATTTTCAAATATATTAACAAAACGGATGTCTCCCTAAGGATTTTGGCATTCCAATTAATATATTTTGTACCTTATCAGCCTTTTAATTATGCAGAACTCTGAGCCTGCCAGCATTGGGAAGGCATTTATGTATCATTTTAAGTGAAACGGCTTGTTACACAGTGCAAAGTGGGCAGTTTTCTTACACCTGAACTCATTCTCTACCATCTGGGTTTTTTTTAAGCAATAAACTTTAAAATTTTCATTAACCTTCAGTGTAGGAGTTTTAGAACATCGCCTCCCTTCTGCTGCTTTAGTGGGTAATTGCCTGAAATGGCTGCTTTCCTCTTTTTTCCCTATAAGATTCTGAGTGCTGAGATGGGTTGCGCTCAATGAAAACTTGACACTAAATTGATTTACAAAGATTGTGCCATCAATGAAGTTTGTCCATATCTTCTCAGAGAAGCGTAAGCACAACATTGTTGAGGTGATGTATTACATTGGGCCTCTCAAGGAAATAGTATGCTTCCGATGGAGAACAGCCCAACTTCTTAAGATGTGGTAAAGCTATATTTGGCGCACAACCCCTTCAAGCAGGAAGATATGAATTCATACCATTCAATGTGGGGTCTCCAGATCATCAACATCTTAGAACTCTCTATAGGTATCCTTCATTCTTGAGAGACCATGGTAATGTGCTCTGTATGGAAGACTTGGAACAACGTCCAGTGTTTTGATGCTGTGCGCGAAGCTGAAGTGTCCTCTTCAGGGCATGAAACCTGGGTAAAATAATATGGAGGATAGGCTGTTACCCAACAAGCAAATTCCCCCTCTCCACGTCACTGAAATAGTTCAATGGAAAGGCAAGAGTCAATACAACTGGTTCCAGCAACGTCGCAGGAGTTGACAGAATGACACGAACTGTCTCCGGGACTCCGGCTCCGGATTTTGCCTCAAGGTTAACTCCTGAAGCCTTTTCGATCAGTGGATATAGCCATAAAGCAGTGGAGATTTGAAATTGGAGTTTTCCTTCTTCTAGATGGGCTGCCTTCCAGGGCTGATGAGTCCCACCTACCCGGCATCTTAGAACTACAGAGCTGGAAGGGACCCTATGGACCATCAAGTCCAGCCCCTGTCAAAGAGGCACAGTGGGGAATCGAACTCCCAACCTCTGGCTTTGTAGCCAGAGGTCTAAACCACTGAGCTCTCCAGTAGATGTTGTTGGACTGCTGTGCGTTCATGTTCACCAGGATAAATGTTGGACAAGGATGATAGAAACACAAGAAGTTGCCTTATATTGATTCAGATCTTGGTTTATCTCATTTGGCTATGTCAACTCTGACTGGCACCAGCTCCAAGGGGTGGACAGGAAGTTGTGTGTTCTTCTTGGTTGATGTCAGAAGCAATCTATTGGTGCTTCTGGAATGGAAGGATCAGCCAACGGGTTCTGTTGTTGCCCAGGGGATGCCCAAAGATGTCCTCACATCCTTTGGGGAAGTTCCTTTGGTGCCCCACAATTTTGTGATATATATTGCATATCAGAGAGAAAGATGCTGGCTTTCTTTTGAATGTATAGGGCTTAACCAATATGATTTGATTGATTGAGGAGAACTAGTGTTTCATTCAAACTGTATTTGCTCATTCTTATGGCTTGTACTTGTCTTCAGCCCTTCCTCTTTCTAACCCGAGTAGCGATATTTCACCTAGAGTCTTTTGCTGATTTTTATTGCTAGACTTCATCTCTTCATTGATTGAGGTGTTTTTCAGCACTGTTTTGCATGCCTGGGGTACAGTTTAGCTGTGTCCACACATGTGCATCAGCATGAGAATGCCAAGTACAATCAAATCTATCCTGGAGACTGAGAGAAGGCTGTAGAACCTCATTTTGAAATCAGATTCCCCTAAAACGTAGAGACAATGCCACATCAAGAAACCTAAGTCAAAGGCCTTTGTTTGCTTAGCCAAATGGAAAAAGCCGTTATTAACTCACATATTAGAACAAATATGCCATTTCTGCACCAGTAAACAAGACTCTAGTCAGAGAGCATCACTATACATATCTTCTTCTTAGGATCATTTAACACTTCTATGGGAAGTATTTAATGGGAGAAATAGATACTAGCTGCCTATTAATTGACAGCTGAGCTTAGCACATCATACATCTATTCTTTTTAAAGAAGTGGCATCAAAAGAAGGAGAAATTAAATGTGATTGAAGATTCCTTGTCTCCCATTAACGATTTTATTCTAGGGCCCTATGTTGATGGATGCACATATGCATTCAAAAGACAACAGCTGATTCATATCAGATCTATATGTCCCATAACTAGTCTCAGGCTGGGTCAGAATGGAAGGTCCCTGACATGTTCCACCTCTGACTAAGAATCACTGTCTTACTGTACCCTTTGGTTTTCTCCACCATAAAATAACAGATGACAAAGACACCAACTAGAACAACAATATTTTTCAGTGTGAACCTTGACTGCAAATTAGCATGGAGGACAAGGTAGCCTCTGATCACTGTGTTACCAATTTCAGCAAGGAAAAAATAACACAATTAGCTGGCTACTCCCTGTTCGGGCAGAAGATATAATGTCAGGACATCAGGTCTGCTGAGGCTTTTTCTGGCAATGGAAAAATTCAGTTTCTCCTGAAAAACATGTCCACAGAGGTCAAGATCAGAAGGGTTCACACACCTTGCACAGAAAGAGACATTAAAATGCTTTCACTCGGTGACCCGTTCCTGCCCACAGGGGAGGGGGACAGGCCAGGTGGCACGATGAGGAGAGAGCTGCCTTCCTCGAGTTTTTTTTTCTTTATCAATTTAGCAGGAGGTATTGATAAATTCAATGTTGAGCAAGATAAGTGAGTACCAGCAGCTCAGCCCACTCCCCCTGCTTCGCAATCTGAGGTCCATTTTTCATGTCAGGACCCTTGTCCTCATTGCATCATGAGATGTTCTTGCCGGAAAGGGCAGGAGCTGGCAACTCAGTCACTCTTTTAGGGATATACTGCCAGATCTTTTTTCCAAGAGAGTTTGCTTCAATGTTTCTCCAGCTCTCTGGAATGAGTCTTCTCACTCCCAAGATCAGGCAGGCTTTCTTCCCCCAGACAGGCAGGGAGGAGTGAAAGAGAAAGCTCACAGGTCTGCCCTTCCTTCCTGTTGCTGTGGTGTTCCTCTTCTTTGACTAGCTGCCCTCCTTTCCTTCTCCTAAGGTGCACTCTGCTCTGAATCTTCCCCATCTCCTCCATGTCATCCTCTCTTGGCAGTGTGTGAAATTTTTTGTGGCTTAATAAAGCCTCTAGCTACACAGCAGCAGAAGTTCAGGGAGCTATAGAGCAAAATCAGCTTCACATCTCCCGTAGTAGACCAACCCTTTTTGTTTAGTTCTCCTCAACTGGTACTTACTGTCTCAATAGCTCACCCAGAGACATTGGTAAGAGAAAATAATAAAAAAAAGTTCTGTTTACTCACAGGTCTTCGTAGGTCGAAACAAACAGCATATTGTTGAAAATGTGCTTTTCATGGTTACATGAACAGAGCTTAACTGACTAGCTAGCTTCAGGATTGATTCGCTACAAGACTGACAAAACACTTAAGTGCTGACAGTTAAGAGTGGGAAAATAACTCTTGAATAAAGAGGCATGGTTCTCTGCAGAATCTCAAGCAGAGCAAAAACAATTGGTCACTGATGAATTGATTGACAGTTATTCCAGTCCAGAAAGGTTCCTCCCAAACCTACTAAAGGCAGCATACATGGTTGAAATAACTCCAACATCCTCCTTTTCCCCCGGCAGCCATGTCTTCCTTGTGTTTTAGTAGGGCTCTCCTGTCATCATGCAGGTTCACACTGGGTGGAGGTCCTCACAAGATCCTCTTTGGCACCCGGCCCTTGCCCATCCACTGACTTGGCTCTTTCCGTGGCCTCTGCTGCCCTTCTACTAAGTTCTGTCACAAGGTAGAAGGAGTGGACTGGGCAATGGGCTTGCCCTCACCTTAACACATTTCTAAAATGGAAGGTTCTACACCTTCTCTCATTCTAGAAGAGCTTGCCCTAGGAAAACGGCCATTGCTTCCCAGCCTTTGGGAATCTTCATAGTCTATTCAAGAACAATTCACCAGCTGTGGGAAGGTTGCAGAATTCAGTGAATAAATGCTTGGCTCAGCTCTCTTGGGAGCCTGATGTCCCGAGTTTGAAATTTTTACTTCATTGTGAGTCGTCCTGAGTGACTTAGAATCACTGTATCAGCTTGACATTTTAGTTGCTGGAAGTAAATAAGATAAATGGTGACACAGAGGGGCATTTGGGTTGCATCCACGTGTTAATATTAATGTCCCAGCCTCTCCAGAGAGCTGTTGGGAAGCAGATTGGCTTAAACATCCACACATTCATCACCAGTGTCCTTTAAAGGATTCCTGTATTGCTGAAAGTACACAAAAAGTACCCATTGTGTTTGTTACTAGAGATGGACAAACCAGCCAAAATCTGGTCCAGGTGAGCTGTGCATTTGACTACAAACCCTTTCAGCCCACTTTTCACATGCAGGTATGATTTAAAGCAGTGGTCCCCAACCTTGGGCCTCCAGATATTATTGAACTACAACTCCCAGAAGCCTTCATCACCACCTCTGCTGGCCAGGATTTCTGGGAGTTGAAGTCTAACAACATCTGGAGGCCCAAGGTTGGTGTCCATTGGTTTAAAGTACATTCAGATATAGATACACTTTCCCCTCCCCAAGGAGCCCCATGGTGCTAGAAGTGCCACAGCACAGTGGTTGAACTGCAGTACTGCAGCCAAGACTCTGCTCATCACCCAGGTTTGATCCTGAAAGGCTGGAGGTTGACCCAGCTTTCCATCCTTCCAAGGTCAGTAAATTTCAGTGCCCAGCTTGTGGAGCGGGGGCAACGTGTAGCTTGCATAATTAAATTGCAAACCGTCCAGAGAGTGCTTTAAGTGCTATGCAGCAATATAGAAGCAGCACACTTTCCACACACTGGATTCATATATACTCTCTTTCTTTTCTTTCTTTATTAACCCATTGAAACCAGGAGCTACTCTGGTTCAAATGGAGTTCGAATGGTTGCTGTTTTATTTAGCTAAATAAAAGGCGGATGGAAGTCATGCCTCCAAGTGTAGGCAAGAAAAAAAATGTGTCATGCAGCAGAAGAGGACTTTTATGACTTTGGTTACACAAGGGAATGGGAGGAGAAATGGGTGGTTCATGGTACAAGGAGATGGGAGGAGAAATGGAGAAAGGGGTGGTTCATGACCTATTGGCAGAAGGGATGGGATTGCAAAGGAATCTAAACTTTATCAGAACGGGAATCACAGAAGGGATAGGTATAATTTTACAACAGGGTGGGTCAACAAGGTGGATCTATAGACAGCAATTACGAAAATACATGGTTACATTGTTGTATTGTTCTGACAGGAAAGCAATTTATTATCTTGCAAAGAGGTTACAAGGTTGGGTGAAAAGGAGACTTCCAAGGTAATAGGAAAAAGGTATTGTACAGTGAGACTGTCCAGGTTCCAGAGTTCTGGAATTCACCTGGGGGAAGAGAGAGAGAAAGAGAGAGAGAGAGAGAGAGAACCCAGCCATGCTGCCAGAGGAAGGAGCAACCCCTACTGTGTCTGTTTGCTTCTCTAATCTAGATTGGAAAGCGCCCGCCCTGTCGAAGAAAACCTGGCCAGCCTTATGCCTTTACAGAGACTCTTGGAGGGAACAAAAAACATGTACATATATGCGTAGCTGGCTGTGTTTTATCTCTCCAAACTGCATTCTGTGTGATCTGATCAAAAGTGTGTTCTTCCTGCATGTTTCATGTAGTGCTTTTTGTGTACATGGTCCCATCAAACCTATTGGCATACAGTGGTAAATATAGGCCTTCCCATTTGCTTCCCTGAATTTTTATTCTGTGCTATTCAATTTCAGGCCAATCTCCACTGATCTTTTAAAGGATCCCTCCATCTACTTTCTGGTCTTCCTCTGCTCTTTCTTCTCATTCAAAGTCACCAGAGATATATTTCTTTATTGCATTGCCCATCTGCTTTCCTCGTGGGGTGGCTCACCCATTCCCATTTGTTAGGTGGTATTATTATTTATATGTCTTTTCTTAATTAACCTGATTATCTATTGGTGTAATATTTAGCATTTGTCCTGCCATAAATGGCATTTTTATATGCTTTTACATTGTGGTTTTTATTAGAATACAGGGCAGTGGAAATAGGCAACATACATTATTTATTTATGTATATTATTTATTTATTTTGTTATATGCTGCCCATCTTTTGGCAAGCCACTGTTCTAGGCAGTTTGCCTAGAATACTCACAACATAAACCCAAACTTATGCATACGTTTTCTTTTCTTTTGTATAATTATTTTACTGTATTGTCGCTGTTTTTATTCTTGTAAGCCGCCTAGAGTAATCTTAATTGATTAGATAGGCGGGATATTAAATAAATAAATAAATAAATAAATAAATAAATAAATAAATAAATAAATAAATAAATAAATAAATAAATAAATAAATAAATAAATAAATAAATAAGGATAAAAACAAAACCAGACAAAAGCATAATATAACATAACACACTGAGCTTCTTAATTTTAGACAGCTGTTAAATATCAGAGAAACAGATAAAGTAGAAATCAGGTTATTCAACAAAGGATGGGCATGACAAATGTGAAAGGGCAAATAGCATCATTACAATGGAGATGCTCTGGTCACACTATAAGTCAAGTAGAGGAGTGATGGAAGATAGAGAGTTAAATCTGAAAAAAAGAGCTATCTGTACCCAAGGGGGGTTGTGCAGATGATCGGAAGCCCAAACCAACCAACCAAACAACCAAGGCTCCCAATTGTGTGAAGAAACTAGGACAGAAGAAGGCCAGGTTCTGAAAAAAAGCTTTTTTTTAACCCATGAATAGACTTCTGGGGTGACTTCATGCAGAAGAAGTGAAAGAGCATGAAACTCAGCTGAGTTTCAAACCACTTGCTCTCCTTAGGTAAAGGTTCCCCTTGACAATTTTTGTCCAGTCGTGTTCGACTCTAGGGGGAGGTGCTCATCCCCATTTCCAAGCCATAGAGTCAGCGTTTTGTCCAAAGACAATCTTCCGTGGTCACGTGGCCAGTGCGACTTAGACACGGAACACTGTTACCTTCCCACCGAGGTGGTCCCTATTTATCTACTCGCATTTGCATGCTTTCGAACCGCTAGGTTGGCGGGAGCTGGGACAAGCGACAGGCACTCACTCCATGGTGTGGATTCGATCTTACAGCTGAAGATCTACAGACCTTACAGCACAGAGGCTTCTGCTCTCCTTAAGTGACAACTGTTTGAAACAGCAAACCATGTGCAATGCTCAGATGAATGCCCAAGCACACATTCTCTCATCAGATCTCTCATCAGTAATATCTAGAAGCCAATATGGATTTGTCAAGAACAAATCTTGTCATATTAATCTTATCTCATTTTTTGATCAGGTAACCTTCCTGGTAGATGGTAGGAAAGCTGCAGACATAATATATTTTCCCTTTAGCAAAGCCTTTGACAAAGTGCCCCATGATATGCTGAACAGCAAGCTAACTAGGTGAACTGGATACCAAGCCTTATGAGAAACAACTGAAAGAACTGGGCATGTTTAGAGGTCTGAAGTTTGATATGATAGCACTTATAAAATACTTGAAAAGCTATGCAGAGGAGGGGCAGGATGTGTTCTTGATCATCCCAGAGTGCAGAACATGTAATAATGGGCTGAAACTATAGAAAGTTGGGTTCAGGCTGAATATCATGCAAAACTTCTTAAGTGTTAGATCAGTAGGATAGTAGAACTAATGACGTCAGCAGGTGATGAGCAGTCCAGTGTTGGAGACATTCAAGAGAAAATTGAAGAGCCATCTGTCAGATCTGCTTTGACTTGGATTCCTACACTGAGCAGAGGTTTGGACTTGATGGCCTCAAAGGCCCCTTTCCAATTCAATTCTTCTATAATTCTATGATTCTATGACTCCAAGATCTGTATCTTACTTCTGCTCTAGCCATGAAGAATGCCTCTCCTTGGAGAAAGCAGTGAAGATGAAAGCAACTGTCCAGATTATACCTGTGTACTGCATACTTCTGCCGTGTACTTAGATATTGTAGCTCCTCACAGGGCTCAAGGACTGTATCATTGGTTGTCTATCAAAGCCTAGGTCTGGGTAGGCATATCACCAACCAGTTATGAGTGGACTGTGCTTCCCTCACTTTTCTCCTCTTTCTTGGGCCCAATGCTGCAGCGCAAAACACAGTTTGTTTTCACCTGGTTTACAATTTTCTGAAGCATAATGGTAGGCTAGCTATTTGGAGTCTGAATGAATAATCAATGAAGGCACATGGGAAGAGGGGGAAGGGATTACCTCTGAAAATGTGTACTTTTATAGTGAAGACGAGGGAAAAAAATTTCAAATAGCTTTCTGAATTCTCCCCCAGAGCGTTTTGCAATCAGAGAAGCAATTTTTACAGATGTTTTCCCTATCAAAAAGCATTTTGCATCTCAGAATGCAATCTGAGTTGTTTGCTGTTGATGTCAATTGCTAGAGCTTCAAAATAACTTCAGCATCTCTAGAGTGACAGGAACTAGAATGAGATGAAAGACTGGACCTTCAAGACCCACAGGCCATCCAACACTTTTTAAACCCCATGGGTGAACTAGTGACCAACGAAAGTCTGATTAGCAAACTAAGTAAGTGTGGGTTGGGTAGAATAAATATTAGGTGGATACACCATTGGTTACAGAACTCCCTAAAACTCAGAGAATGCTTATCAATGGCTTCTTCTCAAATGGGGAGAAGGTAAGAAATCGGGTACCAGAGGGCTCAGTCCTGGGCCTACTGCTCTTCAACATTTTTATTGGATGAGAAGGTACAGAGAATGCTTATCAAATTTGTGTAGATTCCTTTAAGAAGCAACACACACACATTCAGCAAGCCCGGAACAACAGGTTACGTTTAAAAGACACAAGCAACATCACCATAGTTTTAATTTTTTTAAAAAAATCCATGTAGCAAAGAACCTCTCTTTTTTTAAATTGAAGTGTATGAAAATTGGAAACACTTTAAGGATGGGAAGTAAACCTTTCAGACTTCAAGGTTTTGCCTACTGGGATAATTAATATTTGGGGTTTTTTTAAAAAAAAATAAAATAAAAACCTAGTAGGCTGAAGCGTTTGATGCGCTTTTCATTTCATTTGTGTTCCAGAATCAAACCAACCCCCAGTGCAGACTTTCTCGGGAGGTGAAGAAATGTTTTGAGAATGCATTTTATTTGTACCCAGGGATCACGTAATTATTTTTGTTTGTTCGTTGATGACACTATTTATCTCCCTTGCTTTTTAAGACATTTTAAAAGAAAAAAAATCTCAAGGTACTGACTGGACTGAAACATAAAAAGTACAGAAGAAAAACAATAAAACAACAAAAACATTGATTAATGTATTCTTTGTGAATTTCGCCACAAAATGACCTGAACTGTACCACTCTGAGTAAGGTGAGAAATTAAGTCATTTGCTGTTTTTTTGCAGTTTCAGAATCGTGGGGAAAATATGGTTAGAAATGCACATTATGAGAGAAAATGCATGTAAGCATGCATATTTAATTATGTATTTGAATATGTATTTTTTTTTAAAAAAAATGGATTGGTATGGGGTATTTTCCTCTCTGACTGATTATGCACAGACCATAGAGAGTAGGTATATTGCCACTGTGCCTCCTTGACAGGGGCTGGACGCGATAATCCATAAGGACCCTTCCAGTTCAGCAGTTCTTAGATAAAAAGCTCTTGAAACATGGACTTATTGTAGAATGCTAAGAATTTCATGGATCCAGAGAGTGACCAACAGAATACTAAGATGAAGGAATAAAGGCCAAGAAATCATCAAATTCACAAAATGTGGGAAATAGGAATACTTTGACCACTTAAAGACAGCTTTTTGTAACTAAACGTTCTAAGCAAGATAAAAAGGGAACAAAGTGCAGGATGGACTAGCCTTTCTTGACAAACAGCCTGAGAGAGTGGTTTATAGGCAACAAAGCATCCTTTTAAGAGCTGCTGTATCAAAAATCAAGATAGCAGTGGTGACATAACACCGTCTGATAAGAGGGGGAAAGCAACAATAAGAAGAAAACTTATAGGGATTTCTCGGGATTATGAAACTAGTGTTATAGAGGAAAATACTGTAATCATGCGGCACTTGGAATGCTACTAGATTTATTATATTGTGAACTTTTGTGGACATGCAGAGGAAAGCCTATGATACAATAAATCTGTTAATCTTAAAGATACCCCATAACTCTTCATTATTTTGCAGCAATGGAGTACCATGGCTACTTGATAGCATTATAGATATTTCTGATGCTTACAGAGAAATCACTGCTTCTCTACCCATTTCTGTGAAGCCTCCTCTGAAAATCTGGTAGCCTCAGGGAATAACAGTCCTTGTTTGATTTACATGAGGATCAATGGTTTTTTATTCATCTATCAGACATCGGTTCTAATAGAACCAATTACCTTGAGAGGTGGTGAGTGCTCCGACACTGGAGGCATTCAAGAAAAACTTAGACAACCACCTGGCAGATCTCCTTTGTTTTGTATTCCTGCATCAAGCAGGGGGTTGGACTTGATGGCCTTACAGTCCCCCTCCAACTTCACTGTTCTATGATTCTATGGATAATCCAGCCAGGAAATCAGAAGAAGTCTGAGACTTGGAAGGACAGCTTTGAATGAACTAGGAAAGATCTTCTAGTAAGGATGTGTCACTGGAGAACATACCCAGATCAACTATGATATTTCCAGTGATTATATAGTGGTATGAAAGCTGGACAGTAAAGAAAGCTGATGGGTGGTGGGATTTCATTCAGAATATGGTGTTGGAACAGAGCTTTACAGATACCACTTGACTGCCAGGAAGACACGTATGTGGGTACTAGATCAAATCAAGCCAGAAATCTTTCTATAGGAAAAAATGACTAAACTGAGGTTATCGTATTCTCGAAGGCTTTCACAGACAGAAAACTCCTGTCCTCTGAAGATGGCAGCCACAGAGACTGGCGAAAAGTTAGGGGGAAAACAACAAATCTCCAGACCACGGCCAAAGAGCCCACAAGACCTACAACAACCATGAGGTTATTATTCTTGGGGCACATCATGCGAAGATAACTTTCGCTGGAAAGGACAATAATGCCTGCAAAATGTGAAAGCATCAGGGAAAGAGGAAGGACTTAGTACATGGAGCCATGCCCTTGAGGTTGTAAGACCTGAGCAAGGCTGTTAATACAGCGCATTTTGAAGGTGATTCACTCATAAGGCCACCATAAGTCAGAGGCAAAGCAATGGCACATTACAACATAATCAATGGTTTAGAATGGAAGATCTCAAAGCCATGCATAGCAATAAAACACACACACACATTGCACTATAAACAGTACAGAAATCAACGTACTATATTTTATATGTGGTCCATGAGATACAGGTTACTTTGGATTATAAAGGGAAGTCCGGCACATTTATGTGCTTAGAACTAAAAATTGAAATGTCCTTTTCCAAATAATGACAGTGCAGACCCAACCCATCACAAAAATCATGATGAAAATAATACAAAAATAACAAAGCAAACAACAACAGTTAGTTACACTTCAGAAATCAGACCAGAAGACTTATCAGTAGTGATTATAAAGTACCGAAAAAACATAATCATCATGTACTTTCAAGTCAATTCTGATTAACAGCAACCCTTTTCAAGGTTTTTTGGGTACAGAACACTTAGGAATGGTTTAGCATTCCCTTCTTCTGTGGCGCCCTGGGGCTGTGCAGCTTTCCCAAGGCTTACATAAGCTGGCTCTACTCCTGGGAGGCCCAGTGGGGAATCGAACCCCCAACCTCTGGTTCCACAGCCAGGTACCTAAACCACTGAGAAAGTGACCCAAAATAAGGAATTTGTCTTTCAGTGAAAAGAGGAAAAGGAAATGCTGGTTGTTACAGGATGGAAGTTGTGTTCCCATCACCCCTGTCGTCTGCATTGAACTGTTTTTTAAAAAAAAGTCTGGTTTGCTATAACTTTGTGCTGTAAAATTGCACATCTCCTACTGCACAGAATTCCAAAAATAGCATGGACAAAGGTACTGAGATGTACTGACTGGCGTTACCTGGGGACGGGCACTATCAATCTGTTTCTGAAAGGGCAGGAATGATATGTCATTAATCTGCCTCGGAGCCGTAAATAGCATGAAAAGCAAAGAGGGAACAGGAGCGAACGGGAAGCCATAATGGTTAAATAAAGCTGGGCCAGATCCCCGATAGAAAGCCACATGGTCCTTGGCTAAATTCTTCTTTCCATGGCACTTCTCCGTCCACATACCTATTTGGTTTACGTAATAGTGTGCACCCTTCTTAATTGAAAGAGATGATAGACTGTACTACAAGTCCAGCAGAAAGGTCGCCCCGCAAGGCACGGAGCTGTCGAGGGTGGGGCTCCTTCGCTTGCTCACTCGGAGAGAGAAGACGTGGGGGCCTGTGTCATATCGGGGGAGCAGGCTGGGGGTGCAAAAGCCTATAAGAAGGCTGTGCAGCCCTGCATCGCGACATCGGGGTGGTAGAGAGCCTTTTTCAGGCTCTATCTTGTTAATCAAAAACAAAATAAATAACAATAACAATAATTAATAATAATGAAAATAAAAGAAAAAACGGAAAGGAAAGACAGGAAAAGAAAAAAGGCAGCCCTCCTCTTAAGTGGGGAAGAAGAGGGAGGTCTATCCCTTTAGTAGGGCTCCAGTTTTTAAAAGAGGGGATTTTTGAAGACAAACAAAGGGGAGACATATAAAGATACTAATACTAATACTAATGCTAATGCTAATGCTAATGCTAATGCTAATGCTACTAATACTAATACTAATACTAATACTAATACTAATACTAATACTAATACGAAGAAGAAGAAGAAGAAGAAGATGATGATGATGATGATGATGATGATGATGATGATGATGATGATGATGATGATGATGATGGAGAGAAAGAGAGAGGCACAATGCCATTAGACCTTGACCATAACCTGCTTCCCAGTTAGGATGCTGACTACAGGCTCCCTCGCCCTATTTGAGAATTAAGACCCACAGTGAGCATTTTTTTACTTGAGACTGGATGACAGCCCATTGCCTGAAAAAGATGAGCAATATGCCCCCTAAAGAAGGGCAAGGAGGAAAAAGGGGGAAGCAGCCGGTTGAGCACAAGGCTACCCCACATTCCCCTCCAGTTATTTCTTCATATGATGAAGAGGAATGGCCAGATCATAGGTCCATGTGGGAAAAGCCTAGTATCCTGGAAAGGAAAAGAGTGTGAGTGAGAGGGGCTGAAGGTTCTCCAGCAGTTAAGAGGTTGTGTAAGGAGTCCACAGCACAAAAGTTGGTGGAACTAAAGAGGATGGGTGACATCATGCTGTCTCGTATTGCAGTTTTAGAAGGAGAAAGGGCCAGCTTTTCTGGGGCATCTATTGTGGCAACCACGCCAACGATACAGCAGAGACAATCCCCAGTAGCTACTCAGTGTTTGGGATGGCCTCTGCTGGCATCAACGTGCACACAGACCCAGACAGGCATGGAAGTGGCAGAGACACCTACCACAGAAGAGTCACCAATGGGGCAGCGAAATGTGAGCAAAGGAACAAGCGGTAGCCAGGCAGAGCAGAGGGAGGCTTGCCAGGACAGGCTAACAGAAGCAACGCCAGGTGGGTCAATGCCAGGTGAGGGGATCACCACATTGGGCACTACACAAATTGCAAGTGCTTGTCAGGTGACACACAGCAGCAGTAGCAGGGGCCCTAGCAAACTTAGCTCCAGGCCAAGGGACAGTAGATCATGCCAATGCAAGCAAGGGAGTAGGACTGGTGCCTGTGCAGGCAACAGTTATGGACACTGGGTATAACTCAGTAGCTAGGTGTGCCCTGCCAGAAGGTGATCAATCTCTACCACTGGGGGGACCACGTTTTACCAATCACAGTGGGGAAAAAACTGAAAAGATAATACATTGATGTATTTAAGCTGCTGAACAGAAAAGTGGAAGAGAAAAAGAAAGACAAGGATTTGGGCAGCAACAACTTGGTCCAAACGTTGGGTAAGTCATTGATACCGCAGGTCACTGAAGACCTTGGAGCCTTTGGGGCGTGTTGCCCAAAAACACGCATTATGTGGTCAGATATAATTCCAAGGAGGGTGTGGAGATATGCTCATGACCCTAGGAGGATTGATCAGGCAAGAAAGGGAGTCAACAGAGAAGTTGGCTGGGTCATAATGTTGGACCTGGGGTCACTAGTTAAGCTTCCCCAGTTAAAGGTTACATAGCCTGAGTTATACAGGGCTGATGGGGTGCATTTATTGGACAATCAGTTGGATATTTCCTTACAGGATTTGTAAGGGGGCCTTAGGGCTGAAAGTTTCGGCTTGGTGGGGGGCATGGGACATATTTCATAGTCCCTTTGCTGTGGTGGGTAGTGCAAAGGAACAGAGTTAGTTGAGTTCCAAAGAAGACACATGGGATGCAAAACACATCTTCCCTGCCCACCCGATCGCTTTTCTGTCCTCCCAATCATTCGCCCCCCTGCCCTCTTGTCCTCTTTCCCCTCCCTTTCCATTCTACCCACCACCTTCCTGTCCTGGCCAAGCGACCCCACCTGATCAGAGGTGGCGGAGATGGAACCAGTGGTAGCCATGACAGTGACGGTGCACACACTAGCAGAAAAGTTTTTTGGATTTGAGCTAACGTCCATGCAACTTTAACTTGAATCAAAAAGCAGAGATCCTTCTGGCAATGGGAACAGGCCTGTAGCTGGTAAACTGAAATCCCAGGATATGAAGAGCCCAGAAAAGATATAAGATGTTGGAGTTTTCTAAAACATCAAGAGCTTGCTTTAATTACATGGTGATGTTCAGGGAGTACTTTGAGCTGGAAAATGCATAAAAGTAGAAATGTTGGCTGGGCAGCTCTTTTGCATTCATCAGAATTCACTGCTGAGACCTTTTAGCCCTCATCTTCAGTGTATTATTATCATCACCATTGAGCCTGGGAATATTGGGAGAGATTTAAATTAATTGAATTAATTTATTACACTTCTGCTGGAAAGGGAGAAGAGAATGTTAGGAAGGCCCTAATCACAAAGATAAGCTTTTGGGAAGAGTATGGAAAAAGTACTGAACACGCCGGTGTGTTTTGTTCCCCATTATTTCACTTCCATGATACCCATACACTTCTTGGATGGAAGACTCTTTAATTCCTGGAGCCTGTTTGGTGCAGTGCATTAATAAGAAGGACATTTTGATTCATCATCTCACAGTGCAATCACCCAACATGTAACCAGTGCCTTTCCGCCCATCCAAACTTGCCTCCAGCTTAGGCTGAAATATTGCTGTCCACTGGAGCTCTTTCTAATTAGCAAGGCTGAGCAGCAGATTCAAATAATACTCAGGCTAATACTCAATGGACCAGTAACACGATACAAAGCCTATCATGTTCCTAAAGGTGTTCTGGGAATGTCCATCCCTGTATTCCTCAAAGGGAGTATCAGTTTTTCAGTCTGTAGAGCACAAATGTAGCATAAGAGTGCACAAAGTTGCATACAGAAGACAAGTTTTGTTTACTTCTCTGTCTTGTTTGACTTGCAGAGAAATCTTGTGGTGCAGTGGTTGAATTGCGGTACTGCAGTGAAGACTCTGCTCATGACTTGAGTTCAATCCCTGGCTCAGGGAGCTGACTCAAGGCTCACTCTGCATTCCAACCTTCTAAAGTTGGCAAATTGAGTTCTCAGTTCATTCTCTCTCTCTCGATCTCTCTCTGTTTGTGTGTGCGTGTGTTTGTGTGTTTGTGTGTGTGTGTTTAGCCTGCATAATTAAATTGTAAGCCACCCAAAGAGAGATCTAATCACTATGGGGTGGTACATAAGTAGCACACTTTGGCTTATGACCATGGAAATAGCTTCCAGAGAGGAGGAGTCTACTAGTATGTCTAGTAGCAGCTACAGCAGTAATAGCGAACTAGAACCCAATTCATCAAATTCTGAAGTCATACCTTTTGCTTGACAAGTTTATGATCCTGGTGCATCTGCTTATTGACTCAGGTAGGCATGTGGTAATACAACTGTCTGGGAAGGCCTCAAAGCTGAAAGGGATAACTGTATGCTCAAGGAAGTGCCTAATGAGCTGAGATGCTTAATTAACAGATGGCTTTGTTGGTTTCTGCACAAGAGCTCAGAGCAAAGTTGTCATGGCTAATTGAGGCAGGTCAGTCAAACGACAGCAGCCTTTCACAGCCTGCTGATTCCATCATCCTCAGTGGAATTTGTAGTTCAAAATGGAACCCAAGAGATCAGGTATTACCGGGAGGCTAAGAGCGAGGTTACATTACCGAGATACCTCAGAATATGCAACGGTATCCTTGAAACTGATTGAAGTCACATGACCATCATGTGGCATTTGTATCGGGGCAACTTTTATTCTTGCAGGGAAAGGAGGATTCAAAAGTACATACCAGGTGAAGCTTCTCCTTGTCCTTCCCCACTTCTCGTCTACATCTTTTCCTCTCCCTTCCTCCTTCCCTCCCCAAATCCCATACCAATAACATCCTCTGAGCTGGAGAGATATTCAGTTTCATTCTCAAAAAGAAGGGGGCAGGATCACATCCCCAAAGAGTTTTAAAAAAAATAAAAAAGTGAGCTCTCACTTGTGAATCTGTGACAAAGCGATACATCGATAAAATAGACTTTAAGTGAGTGACTCCAATAAGAGCCCAGCTCCAAAAAAGGGAGGCATGGATGAGTGAACGCAGAATGAAAGGAAGAGGCGGCCAATGTTTGGGTCTTGCTTCCATGAGTCAAGAGCTGCACCTCAGCAGCTCAAGGGAGAAGAGGAGGAGGAGGAGGAGGCAAGGAAACACCTGCCATTGTGGCTGCTATTGATGCTATGGCAGTGGCTTGGGTTGATGCAGAGGTGGCTCTCCCTCTTTCCAGGATGAACCCCTCAGCTAGGCATGTGTCATCTGAACCCAGAGCAGCGCTGACATCAGCTGCCATTACAGTTGTGGTGGCGGCAACGGCAGCTGCCTCTTGTCCTCCTCTTGATCTTCATGGTCCATTCCTTCTTCACGTGCAGGCTGGCCGGTCGGCACTCTTGTAGAATTGGGGGGGGGGGAGAGAAATGTCCGTGCAAAATACAGAGGCATTTGCATATGGCAAATTACTATGGAAAAAATTGATTCAACATCTGACTTCGAATAAATGACCCTCTGGTGGAAGAGTAAAAAACTCACTGCCTCTACAATATAAATCAGAATTCCCGGTCAAAATAATCTGCACTTCCATGTACATTGTGTATTCATCTTTTTTTAAAGATTGATTTGAAACACACTAAAACCAGCTTAAATATGGTTTTGGTTTGTTTTCATTAAAGTAACCAAGAATTAATAAATGCAGTGATTTCTGCTGCTTTTCTGGAACTGGGGACAGGGGGCTGAAAATATGTAACTCGGATATGCGTGGTCTCTCCTGTGCTCCCCATACTCGTATGTGGTAAGCCTAGATATGGCAGAATTGTAATAATCCTAGAACTTTGCTGACTAGAAGTTGAGAGGTATCACTCATTTCCTGAAACTCTATCTCTCAAATGAGAGCTACAGCTGTTACCCACAGGCACAGTGTATACTTGAATTCAGAAGTTGACCGGTTCAGTTCCTGGGATCTCCAGATAGAACAAAAAACATCCTTGTTTGAAACCCAGGAGAAATGCTTTTTTAGATAATATGAATCGAGATAGGCCAGCGGCCTGATTCTGTTTTAGACTCCTGTACCCTTTTTATGCAGAACTTCAAGTACCTGGATGGGGCTAGCAGGGTTAACAAAACACCTTCCATTTGAGAGCCAGTGGTAGGAATTAAAGAACAAGCAAAGAGCTTTGAAACCTTATTACACACAAAGAAACTGAATAAACAGGATTGACATAATCTAGCCGTCGGATCTATGAGAATAGATTGGCTCACTCATTCAGCACCAGCTGCAAACTGTTTACAGCAGCTTCTCTCTTGATGGCCGTTGTGTTGAAGGCAGAATATGCTGAATTCAACTTGGTCATCCGGTCATGTGCATTGAGATGGCCAAGGGACTAGCTGCTTTAGGACAGCTTTAGGACGGCATGAAGCAATCCACGAACCAGAAAAACAGAGGAACTGGGCTGGCTCAGAATGTGAGGATCCCGTTTTGCCAAAGCGAAAGGAACCCCTGAACTTTGTTCCCCTTGGTGCTTCGCTTGCTTTAGCAAACTGGGATGGCCCACCTGCCCCTTTCCTGCTCGCCCAGTCACTGGTCCTGATTCCATGCCATTGCTGTCACTGTGCCACCACTGCTGCTGCCCTATCCTCTTTAGGCGCCCGAGGGATGCCATGCTCCAAGGCAGCAACTGGAAGCTTCTTTCATGGAAGCCACTCCAGCAGTGCCCAGCGTCCCTGCAAGGAACCCAGTTACTGCCTTGCCGCATAGCACCCAGGGAGGATGAGAAGGTGTGATGGTGGAGGTGCAACAGGAGCAGGTAACACCTGCACAACAGGCAATGGCCGAAAACCAAGTCAAGAAAGGTGCACGGGCAACTGGAGGTTTTGAAGCATTTGAAGCATCTCTGCAGCATCGGGGATAATAAAACATGAACCCAATCCTAGTTCACTACAGGGGAATTAGACTTCACAGGACCTCAGTTCGGTTTTCTGATTGGTTTGTGATGGTTGGTGGGTCACTAACCATGAGCCATGAACCATCATAAACCACAACTTTTTCGGTTCATGCCCATCTCTAGTCTTGATGCCTTCTGCTGGACGCTTCACATCATGAGATGAACTGGTGTGGTGGAGAGGAGTGGCAAAGTAAATGCTTAGAGCAGGAGAGGGAAACCCTCTGATCTGCAGGCTGAATCTGGCCCACCTCTACTCTGTCTTTCGAGAGCAATCAGCAACCTCGTACAGGTACTACAGTCCCAATTTCAGAATCATAGAATAATGGCATTGGAAGGGGCACTTAAGGCCATTGAGTCCAAAGCAGGACAGTCTCAGTTTCATCGTTTTTGCTTGCAGAGAAAGTGAGTTAATCTGGGACCTACTTGTTCAACTTTCTGGTGGTTCAGGGCATCCACAAAGCTTCAGCACCATATTTCAGGCGAATCCCCCCCTTTTCCCCTGCCAGCTTACTTTACTACCCAACTTTCACACCTTTACACAGTAATCAAGAATACAAAGTTGAGGATGATCTCAACTTTGGTCTCCAGTGACACATCCTTACACTTGATGATCTCATTAGTGAGTAAAAAACAGTGGGTTCAATCCAATCAAAGTGAAGCACTTTTGTAACAGTCTTATGCATGCTGACCTGGAAGTGGAACCCACAGTACTTAATGGCACTTATTCACTGATACAGGATTTCTTTCTTTCTTTCTTTCTTTCTTTCTTTCTTTCTTTCTTTCTTTCTTTCTTTCTTTCTTTCTTTCTTTCTTTCTTTCTTTCTTTCTTTCTTTCTTTCTTTCTTTCTTTCTTTCTTTCTTTCTTTCTTTCTTTCTTTCTTTTAGGATGACAGCCCTAAAACCCACTCATCTAATGCACTAGCTTAAGCAGGTGCTTAATTCACTCACTGAAATCAGTGGTCTTTAAATCTGCTTAACTTTTGTTCAGTTGTGCTTATAGTATTTAACTCTTTGAGGTTGATTTCTTCAATAACGTATGCATGAGTTTCTAGAAAAATAATCTTTTTAATAGTATTTCACCTTTCCCCCCCCCACCCTTGATATTATTTCAAGTCACTGGACAGTGCAGCATTCCTCATTAAGGCATAAATGTGAAAGGCAAGCTAACGTGGCTAATTAGTAGCAAATCTTGCCTTTATGACCCCCTTGAAAAGAGCTAAGTGACCTTTGAGTTAACAATGTTGAAGAATTCACATCTAATTGGCTCCTTTCTTGTTTCTCAATGTGGTGGGTACAAATTGGCAAATGCCCACTTCTGTCATCTGCTTGCTGGTGTGGCTAATGAGGGTGAACATTTATGGAGCCAAAGGGCTCGTTTTATGAACTTTTGCTATTTGGAGGTTTTGAAGAATTCCAAGTGTGTTCTGTAGGCTTATAAACACCTCCCATGTCCAGTCCCATTGTTTAAAAAGAAGGTCCAAAATGTTTTTGCAACCTAGTAAAATAGATTTCATTGCTTCCATGCTTCTTCTGCACCCCTCCCCAGCTTGATGAAGAATCTTGTAGCACTCCAAACCTTGCCTGATCACAAAAATTTAGTGGCCCAATAAAATTATCACTCATTCTTGTGTTTCAGTCCATTACACTAACATCATCATGCTACTGCAGGGACCTGTATGTGGTTCTTTCATGCCCACCTGCATCTCAGGTGTTGTGAAGTCTAATTCCCCTGTAGTGAACTGGGATTGGGTTCATGTTTTATTATTCCTGGTACTGCAGAGATGATTCACATGCTTCAAAACCTCCAGTTGCCTGTGCATCTTTCTTGGCTAGGTTCTAAGGAGAAGATGTCTGTTAGACATGCGTCAGCTAGATCACATTTCCTCAATTCACAGAAAGTTCTTCGCTGTACTTGATTCAATATGAATTACTCCTTCATAGGAGTTCAGCCTCACATTATTTCCCAGTTGCTTATATTATGTCCCATTGCTTACTTGGAGGTAAGCGTCAAGGACTGTTGTCCTACTGATGTTTGTGTTCCTGAACTTTATTGGATAATTGGAGCCAATTGATGATGGGCTGGGGTGCTTCTTGGTTACACTATAGGGTATGTGACCAGGCACCCAACCAATGCCCCAGCACCCCATAAGTTAGCCTCGTGGGACAGTGGTTAAAATGCAGTATTACATCCAAAACTCTATTCATGGCCTGGGTTCAATGACAGGTAGCTGGTTCACTCAGCCTTCCATCCTTCTAAGGTCAATAAACTGAGGACCCAACTTGCTGGGAGTGGGTGGACAATGTGTAGCCCACTTAATTAAATTGCAAACTACCCAGAGGATGCTTTAAGCACTATGATATATAAGCAGCATGCTTTTAGTCACAAATAGCCGCAGGTTATGCAGACCTTATCTATAACATTCTAACCACTAACACATATAAGCTCAAGGAAGCAAGATTTATGATGAATATCAAGGAAGTCATCTTAACTATCAGAGCAGTACAACAATAGAACCAATGTCCTTGGGTGGTGGGGAGGACTGCAATGTCAGAAGCATTCAAAAGAAAATTGGCTAACCTTCTGTCAGATCTGCTTTGATTTGAATTCCTGCCTTGAGCAGGGGGTTGGACTTGATGGCCTTATAGGCCCCTTCCAACTCAGTGATTCTATGATGCTATGATTCCATGAACTCCATAAACCTTGCTCCCGGGTAAAACATCCTTGGATTTGTTTCTCACAATACAAGCCTCGTGCCATGGTTAAATCAGTGCAGTTTCTTGGATGATGCTATAAATATTTTTCCTTATTTTAATTCACTTGCTTTTCCTATCAATATTTTACATGCATTATAAATATTGTGCCCAGTTGTACCCCTGCTCCTAAATTATGCATCGTTATAGTCTGGCCTGTAAATGCTAAAGAAAAGCTTACCACTTCAAGCGATGCATAATTTAGGAGCAGGGGTACAACTGGGCACGTACAAATGTTTATTAAAATAATATGGTTTGAGTTAGAGATAACTCTCGGTACATTTTCTTCAAAGCTGTTCTCTGACTTGGGTCTACTCCAAAGTAGAGCAGAGCAACTGCACCAAGGTTTGGACAATATGCTTGAGTCTGTGGGTCTATAAATATTTAAAATACTTACCAGGAGTGGGGTGAAAACAAAAATGCAAATGAGGAATATGTTTTCATAATTATTCATTTTCCAAATATAGAAAAATTATATCCTGACTGCAACGCAAGTGATCTCAAGGCAGGAATCAAACCAAAGGCTACACCACTTCAAAATAAAAATGTCAAGATCCAAAGGGGTCTGAAAATGGAAAACTTTTTTAGTGCATTATATTCCATCAAGCTGGAACGGAGTGGTTTAATCAGTTCCTCCCCCAGTGAATTTCTATGGCCAAACAGGGATTTGAATCCAGATCTCCTAAATCCTAGTCCATCCCACTATCCACCACATCACACTGTGTATCTCTTGATGTGCAATCAAGTTAGAACCAATGCATCACAAACCTAATAGGTCTTTCAAGGTTAAATAGTTATGGAATAATTTCACCAGATCTATATACTATGGAAATGATCTTTGAAATTATAGTGGTACAGAAAATTTCCTCAACCCCTCTGCCTTGCTTTCTTGCACAGCTGTAGGAATCATAATGAAGGATTTCACATTATATTTGTCATCTGTACAGAGCATTCACACAATTGAAAAGAATTGGTTTCCAGTCTCCTGTGGATAATTTAGTTTGAAAAATGCTTTTTCAAGTTTGCATTTGGAGCCTCTGACTTCAAGCTGAAGCTTAAGCTGGGATGATTTTCAGTTTTCCTCCTGCCATTCCATGCATAACAGTCCAGTGTAATGAGAGAGAGAGAGAGAGAGAGAGAGAGAATGTTCAATTTAAAATCTTGCAATTTTATCACGTTGGATAGTTAAACTGTTCCTTTGTCGGTTGATTTTAAATGGTTAAGCATGTCAACAGATCAGCAGGGCTTTTCAGTGGGATTGAGCATAATAGGTCATTTATTCCAGATAATGGTATTGTAATGATATATTTCATGAAATAACTTAATGCTGAAACTTACATGTTTGCTCTCCTGCTTTGACTTACACTGCACAATGGATCCTCTTCCTATGGGCTTCATAAAATCTCCGAATTGCCATTTCTAGAAGTTTCATCTCCATCTATTTTTCTCTCTTTGCTGACCTGGCTAGCTGGAGGCTCTGCTTGAATGGGTCGGACTCACCATCGCTGTCCAAAGCCGACTGCCGATGTAGAAGTTACACTATTGACCTAAGCTGCTGGCTACGTTGCAGACCAGTTACAGAACACAAGAGCTCATCAGGGTTGTGTTTTTTGTTTGTTTGTTTGTTTTTGTTGGCAACAGAAGGTGAAAGGAGGGTTTGGGAGCACATCACAAAACTGTAGAGAATTGTGCTGAATGCCCCGGTCATGCTCCGTGCGGAGAAAAGTAGAGAAGGAAAAGAGGTTGCAGCTGGTAAAGCTGCAGAGTTTGCAAAGTTTGAGCTGGCTGACATGGTTATGCTTAAAGCTTGCCCTGTTCATGCTTTCACCAAGCACAGTTATCATTACCTTCTGGGAAACAGAGAGAGTGAGAAAGACTGAATATATGTGGATCACACATTTAACTGCTGCATTAGAAAAAGTCTCGTCTTTCATCTCGCCAGTGCCCGGACCATGCTTTTTAGGGATTTATTCAATTCCCTTTTATTGCTCAATAGAAGCCTGGTTGGTAAAAGTTAGAATTAGCTCCAGATCCCCCAGGAGTCCACCCCTCTTGCGCTAAAACAAGCACTTTGCGAAATAATTACTCTGAGACCTCTTTCAGACAGAATATATATATATATTTCTTTACTCGCACTTATGCAGTCTTCAAGAAATAAATAAATGAAGATAGTAGGGGGAAATTAGCTTCTCTGTTCATACGGTTGGATAGAAAAATCCATCCAGGCAGAGGAACGGCTCTCCCCTCCATCTCTAGGCTTGCTGGAAACAACTGGCTCCCAACAAAGGGTAGAAAGACCTGTTAAGGATGCAGAGGAAGGCAGAGTCCCAAATACATATGCTTCAAAGCCCAACTGAATACAGCTTATGTTATTTCTTCCCTCACCGGCATTCACATAATTTTTTGTTTCACATTTATGAAGACTTTGTACCTAACGGCCAAAATTTGATTGGGCAGAGTCCACCTATGAAAAGAGAATGATGTCCTCATCAGCAGTAGGTTGCCACTGACTGAAGATTTCTTTTTTTCAATTTGGGGGTGCACACAAAGTCTTCTCATTGTGCGCGAGCCTTGTGCCTCCCCAGTCTGAAACAGAAGTCTTTAATGAGGAGCAATTTTCTGTGGATGGTGACATCATTCCCATGGCGCCTGCAATGGAACAGAATTTTGACCATTTTATCCTGGGAGAGGCTGTGCCCAGCATGGTGTAGTGGAGAAAATAATGGGTCAGGACTAGAGATGGGGAGAACTCACCATTTTGGTGTGTCATCCTGCTTTATGAGTCATCAAAAGTTGACAAATCAAGAAGCATGAAGTTGCCCCCATGAACCGATGAATAACGAATTTCTTCATTGATTCATGAACCCCCCCTGCTGCCACTGCCCCCCCCCTGCTACCACCCCCACCCCTGTGCTAAGGGAATCCAGGCTGCCCTTTGCAAAGATGGCGGCTGCAACGTCCCTACCCTAAATGAAGCCGCAGCAGCCATCTTTGCAAAGGGCAGCCAGTTTCCCTTTCTACAGCTGCAGAGGCCTGATGGAGACCTCAGCAGAGGCAGCTATTATTATGGTAAGGGGATATTGGCGGCGGGGGGGGGTTAAAGTAGGGAGAGGAAGAGTGTGGGGGTAGGTGGGGCGGTGGCTGCCTATTGGCCTGTTGATCAGCCAATCGGTGGGCTGGTAGGCAGAATCGAAAAGCCATAAGATGGCTTCCCCCCCCCCCTCGTATGGTGACCAAAAAAAAAATGGGGAAATATTTGCCAAGCCATATTCATCAGGACTTGAAATTTGACAAATATGGATCGATCCAATTCATTTTTATATTTGTCCCCATCGCTAATCAGGACTCAGGAGACCAGAACTCAAATCTCCACTTGTCCATGAAAACTCACCAGGAAGGGGTGAAATAGTTTAAAGTCCTTTAATATCTCAGTTACTTTGAAAGGCCCATTAAATTTGCTATAAGATGATTGCTGCTTGATAGCACATATCACATAGCATCCATTTATTTCGGCTAATTCCCATATCTCCTTTCCTTGGCTGAAGTTTGCTTGTGTGCTTCCACCCACCCACCCTCCCCCAGCTGTACACATTCCAGCTGTTTGCTGATGTCTGCACACAGCTATGTGTGCATTTCATTTCTAGGAATGCCCTATTGGCTTTTAAAGTGCACACCTTTTCAAGTCTTCTCACAAGTATCGAGATGCAGGGGAGAAAAATCGCTACTTTCATCAAACCTGTCAGAACTGAGCAAAAATCTTGTCCATCTCTTCCCGAGCCGCCGTACTTTCAAAGCACCTTCTCTCATTTATCACTCCGAACACATGGAACAGCCACACACCACTGCTGTTAGTTGGCTCAGCCTTAAAAACAATGGCATTCTGCTTCCTCTCTATGTGAAGTTTGATAACATCCTACCGTGTTTCTCCAAAAATAAGACAGGGTCTTATATTAATTTTTGCTCAAAAAAAAATGCATTAGGGCTTATTTTCAGGGGATGTTTTATTTTACAGTCATGTCATCTTCTGGTTGCTGCACAAGGGTGGAGGGCAGGGCTTCACTTAAATAGGGCTTATTTTGGGGTTAGGGCTTATATGACGAGCATCCTGAAAAATCACACTAGGGCTTATTTTCAGGTTAGATCTTATTTTCAGAGAAACAGGGCAGTTTCTTGAAAATCATCCTGTTGACTATGTCTTATTTTCCAGAAAGGGAAAGTGGTGACCTGGAGAAATACAAAGCAACAAACCAATAAGGAAATGTTCCATTTACTATAATTTGTTTGTGTGTTTTACTGTTTTTTTTTAAAGTTATTCATGTATAGGATAATACACTTAATTCATTTCATTGTTGGATTTCAGTGTATATTTTGTTGGATACAAGAGCATACAGTGTTTCAGTCACATCCAACCGAACAAACAAGGCCTTGAATTAAGGAATGAAAAAAAATTGAAAGGAATAATGAAGAAGAACCTCATGGCACAGTGGTTAAACTCTACTGCCGTCAAGATTCTGCTCAAGATCTGAGATCAATCCTGGTGGGTTCAAGTAGCCGTCTTGAGGTTAACACAACCTTCCATCCTTCTGAGGTTGGGAAAGTGAGCACGCAGCTTGCTGGGGTGTATGTGCAATGTGCAGCCTGCGTAAATAAATTGTAAATTGTAGAGAGTGCTTTAAGCCCTATGTGGAAATATATAGGCAGCACACTTTGCTTTGTTTGAAGAAGATAACATCTTTATCAATTTCTTCATCCATTTCTTAATTCAATTGGTTTACAAATTGCTCTCTTGCCAGTCGTCTCAGGGCAACCAGCTTCAGACAAATGAAACATATAGATTTAAATCCCATTAATGTCCACCTTCCTGACAAAGGTCTGCATCATCAAAGCTATGGTTTTTCCAGTAGTGATGGATGGAAGTGAGAGCTGGACCATAAAGAAGGCTGACCGCCGAAGAATTGATGCTTTTGAATTGTGGTGTTGGAGGAAGCTCTTGAGAGTCCCCCTGGACTGCAAGGAGAGCAAACCTGTCTGTTCTGAAGGAAATCAACCCTGAGTGCTCACTGGAAGGACAGATCCTGAAGCTGAGGCTCCAATCCTTTGGCCATCTCATGAGAAGAGGAGACTCCCTGGAAAAGTCCCTGATGTTGGGAAAGTGTGAAGGCAAGAGGAGAAGGGGATGACAGAGGATGAGATGGTTGGACAAGGTCATCGAAGTGACCAAGATGAATCTGACCCAACTCTGGGAGGCAGTGGAAGACAGGAGGGCCTGGCGTGCTGTGGTCCATGGGGTCACAAAGAGTCGGACACAATGACTAAACAACAAATTTCCATGAATCTGCTGGATGGAAGCTACTGACAGCTGTTGCAAGAGGTACAAGGGCTATACAACCACCAATTTCATATAATGTTCTGAACAAGAGGGTGGGATAGATCCCTGCATTGGCTCATTTTAGAAAGATAGTGATCTGCTTTATAGTAAAATGGTTCCAGCAAGTAGGGGGAAAATAAATAGTTTTTCAACTGAAGCGTTCAGGATTCCACAACAACCAGGGAGGATCACAGGATCTGTGTGTGTGTTCTGACTTATAGTGACCCTTGAAGGGCTTTCAAGGTAAGCAAGATATTTAAGGAGTGGCTTTCTACACCCCCAGTGAGTTTCCTTGTCTGAGCAGGGATTCGAACCCTGATCTCCAGAGTCATAGTGTGTCACTCTGTCCACTGTACCGCACTGGGAATCAAGAGATCTCTGGGCCAAGCAAAAAAATAAACAAACCCAAGTTCTTAATTGATCGAGTTATGGCTAGACTGAGATGCACGTGGATAAGAGAGAACTAAAAAGATAAACTGCAGAATAAGGCTCTGAGGAAAAGAAATGTCACCCTATTTATTTTATTTTCACAGATCTTTCTGCCTGCTTTATTTCTGCCCTCACATCTTCGGGTCACTGTCCTGCAGTAGCTGATGTACGATTTTCACACTGGCGCTAAGTTTCCTTGCATGCAGCAAGAAAGCAAAATGACAAACTTCCTTTCAAGATCTCCCAGGACTGTGGGCAAGAAAGATATTAACAACATCCTCAAAATCCCAAAGCCAACAGAAGCATAAATATTATTTGCTATTAGTTTGGTCTGTTTCAAATTACAGCGAGAGTGTGCAGAGGAAACAAAATGGGCCCATCTTATTTCATGATTTAATCATCATAAACTATACGCGGGTTCATATTCGCAAACATTTATGGCTTTGTACCACCAGGAAATTTTCTGCAACTTTTGAAGGTTGTTGCTGTACGAACCTATATCAAGAAGGAGAAGATGACAGGTGCTTTTAATGTAGATATTAATCTGGGAGCCGTGCTTATGCTAAATAAAGCCGAGAGGACAACTTTTCTGGGCATGTCTTTAAAAAAAAAAAGTGCGGCCACTGAATTCAGCAATTAGATCAGGGTGGTTAATGGTGTTCCTAGAGTCTGGCTGATGTGCTGAGCTGTATGTGGCGAGACTGAGAGATCTTGCAGGATAATTCAGACTGAAAGCAAAAGGCTCCTGGGTACAGAAAATGTATAGCACAAAAGAAGAGCAATAAACTTCAGACTGAGCGAAATGCGGTCACAGGCCATAAAGAAAAGGAGGAAGAAAATTGGGAGGCAAAACTCCTCTCTCTCTCTCTCTCTCTCTCTCTCTCTCTCTCTCTCTCTCTCTCTCTCTCTCTCTCTGTGTGTGTGTGTGTGTGTCTGTGTCTGTGTCTGTGTCTGTGTCTGTGTCTGTTTCTGTGTCTGTCTGTCTGTCTCTCTCTCTCTGTGTGTGCAAGCCATCAAATACCATCAAATCTAAGTTGCTCTGTGTGTGTCTGTGTGTGTGTGTGAGAGAGAGAGAGAACACACACATGTGTGTGTGCATACAGATGCACATGCGCACACGCGTGCACAAACACACACACAGACACACACAGACACACACAGACACAGACACACACACACACACACACACACGGAGTGCAAGCCTAATAGTTGTAATTTCTGCAGTTTCCAGAAGAGTTAATAGACCACAAGGGGCCTTGGCATTTTCAAGTCTCTGGAGCAGTGGTTCTCACACTGGGGTCCCCGGATAGTCTTGGGCTGCATTTCCCAGAAATCTTGGCCACCACGGCAAGTGGTGAAGGCTTCTGGGAACTGCAGTCCAAGAACATCTGGGGAGCCCAGTTTGAGAACCACCGCTCTGGAAGATGTCCCAAGGTGAAGGGACAGCCAAGCTGTGAGTCAACGGTTTCAACTAGGAGTATGCACAAGCACCCCCCACCCCCCACCCCGCCTGCCTTCACTTGCTCATCTGTCCAGTTCCATCTGTGTTCTCAAATCTGGAGAGCCAGAGCATTAGCCTCCTATTTACTTGCATTGGAGAAACAAACTAATTCCAACCTGGTTGTTTTTACATTGATGTGTATGGAAACTGGGTGCGTGAAGAACTCTTGAGAGTAATAAACCTGCTTTGGGGGAGCGGACATCTCCTAATTGATTGATTGATTGATTGATTGATTGATTGATTGATTGATTGATTGATTGATTGATTGAGTGAGTGAGTGAGTGAGTGAGTGAGTGAGTGATTAATTAATTAATTAATTAATTGATTGATTGATTGATTGGTTGGTTGGTTGGTTGGTTGGTTGGTTGGTTGGTTGGTTAATGATTGATTGATTAATTATGTCCTGTCAAGTCAGCTCTTGAGTTATGACGACCCTTTCCAGGGCATTCATGGTACTCAAAAGTAGCTTACTATCTCCTCTGGTGGGGGCCTCTTTCCCGCCACCCCCAGAAGGCTGCAACATTCTGGGTCCTATGTGATTGGATCCGTGCCTCAGCTTGGAATTTATTTGTAAAATTTGCTTGGCTTTTCCCCACAGCCCAAGCTGGCCATTCTGTTTCAGTCCAGACGCGTCTCATAGCTTTCCTCTCTCACTCCATCATACTCCCTTTACAGATTTGTCTGGTGATTCAGAGCCTGCCGTTGCAGGAGAAACTGCCTCTGTTGTTGGAGAAACTGGAGGCCTCTGCTCTCCTGCCATTAGTAGGCAGTGCCCGCCACTCTCCCATTATCTCAGGAACCTTTACTCAGGGGAAGGGAGGCAGGGAAGGAATCCTGCTGATGACCAAAGGGCCTCCCACATGGCAAACAAAACAAAGGTAACCATTTATCCCGATGTGTTGGTTCAGTGCTGATTAATTTTCTCAAGCATCTGCTTAAGCGTTTGATAAAACAGTCTGAGGACCCATCTGTTTCTGGCAGATAGGGAGTTGCATGATCGCGGAAGGGGAATTGTTAAAAGGCTGCACACCTCATTTAGCAACCATGTTATAAAATTAGTGCCCTGATCAGAAAAAAAAATCAGAGGGCGAGCCCGCTCTGATAACAACATTAATCAATTAATTAGCTGTGTGAGTTGGCGGTGAAGGTTTCAGTGACACTGCTTTAAGGTAAAAAGGGAAATTGTCTTTCTGAGGAGTCCCTGCAAACAAAGAAGAGCAGTGTTCCGATGTGTTTTTCATTTCAGCTGTAATTTCAGTGCAAATCTCCCTGTGTTTACTAGAGATGGGGGATATTTGTATTCTGATACAAATACGAATATCTCTGCGCAGCTCGATTTAACGAGGGTCCAGCCCTCGGGACTGGACTGTCCATTCATACATCCCACTGTGATGCTGGTCCCACTCGTCCTTCCAATGGCACCTGGAGCTTCGCTCTCTTCCTGATCGGCTGGCCACTCAGCAGCCGTGCAGGAAGGATATTCATTCTCCCGTCCCCTACCTGGAGTGGCCACAGAACTCTCTCTCTCTCTCTCTCTCTCTCTCTCTCTCTGTGTGTGTGTGTAGGCACACCATCAAGTCAATCATAGAAATCAAGAAAAGTGAAGTTGGAGGGGGCCTACAAGGCCATCAAGTCCACCCCCTCTGCTCAATGCAGGAATACTGTCAAAACATACCTGCCAGGTGATTATCCAAGTTTTTCTTGAATACCTCTGGTGTTGGAGCACTCACCAATTCCCGAGGTAACTGGTTCCACTGTTGTACTGCTCTAACAGTTAGGAAGTTTTTCCTGATATTCAACCGAAATCTGGCTTTCTTTAACTTGAGCCCAGTTTTGACAACCATTTCCAGAGTCTTCTACATAGAGAGTACACAGAAGCGGTTTCCCATTCTCTACTTCTAGGGGCACCCTGGGGCTGTGCAGCTTGCCCAGGGCCACATAGGCTGGCTTTTCTGGGATGCACCATGCACCCCAACCTCTGGGTCTGCAGCCAGATACTTAACCTAGGGAGCATTCCAGCTAGGTCACAAGGACTTTAAAGTATTATAAATGTTTCAATCATCTTCCACACCCTAATTCTAATCCTCACAATAAATATCGCATGTAGGTGAGGGAATGACAGATCCAGTTTTGAACTTAAGACTCTGCCCTCCAATTATGACACTCTAATCACTACACCATCCTACCCTCCTAGGTGCCGAGACAAAGTGTTTTTTGTTTCCATGTCTGTAGACCAACCAGTCCCATATCGCACTCGAAAGCGACCAAACACCTATGCATTATCTTTCACAAAATAGGGTTAACATCTGTCAAAAGGACAAGCAAAGGGATGCATTCAGAAGATCATGCAGTTGTGGGCTGATGTTGTTTTCTTAGTGATAAAAATATGGTTTGGATGACATGAATATGGAATAAGGTCATTCCGAGTTAGTTTGGTTTTAAAAACACATTCCAGACCAACTTATTGGGGAAGGCACTCCAGTGTTTCAAAATGTCAATCTCGAGGAGAAATTGTCTCTAAAACATAAAGTTAATCGAAAAGGTCACCGTTTCGAAAACATCATTTGGCAAATGCTCCTTCCAGACTTTTGTCAAACTGCAATGCAGAGACAAAGATTAAGGCAACATTGTTTGAACTGAACAGCTATACACATATGAGGACTCATCTGAGTATTTTTCAGAAGACATACAAGTGAGATTTCTTGTTCAGGGCACATTTTCTTCAGACTCAGGTCCCTGATGTATCAGGGCCCTAAGTGCTCAACACTTCATGCCCTGGTAACCTGATGTCAGCTAAGATAAATCCTACAAGGGAACAACAGAACAACATCCTGCTTGTTAGTTCTGGGTTGACATCCAAGAGTAAGTTTTAACTAGAGGAGGCCCATCAAATTAGTGGCCCTTACAATAGTGCTCACTCACCAAATCCCTATGGAATACATGGGCCTACTGCATGCAATTTTCTCCTGGATTTCAGCTGCAGTAAGGTGGCTTCAAGGATGTGGTGGCGCTGAGGGTTAAACCACAGAAGCCTCTGTGCTGCAAGGTCAGAAGAACAGCCATCGTAAGATCGAATCCACGTGACGGAGTGAGCTCCTGTCACTTGTCCCAGCTCCTGCCAACCTAGCAGTTTGAAAGCATGTAAAAATGTGAGTAGATAATTCGGTGTTCTGTGTCTAGTCGTGTTGGCCATGTGACCACGGAAGATAGTCTACAGACAAACGCTGGCTCTATGACTTGGAAACAGGGATGAGAACCACCCCCTAGAGTCGGACACAACTGGACCAAATGTCAAGGGGAACCTTGACCTAAAGTGGCTTCAAATATGTCATGTGAAAAGGGACAGATGATGACTAATCGAGGTTGGCTGTGGGCCAGATCTGACCCAAGTTGTTATGCTGTGTAAAGTAGAGAGGGTAAAGGCTAGTGATTCTAGTTTCATGGAGAAAGCCGTGCTGGGTTTTTGTCAGAACTTTAAAAGAGATATCCAAGGTGGTGGACCTGTTTGGATATATGACTCAACACTTTGGATGGCTCCTGGAGCTGATTTACTGCCTCCATGAAATTGGAGTCCCACAAATTCTTAGGGTGAAATCCAAGAAGGCATGAGACATACATTCCATGTGCAAAAGTGACTAGACTAAGAACGGGAACTTTCTTCAGCAGGTGTGTGCCAAAGGCAGCTAGCTGTTTGTACTTGTTATATGCTGTTACGTCACCTCTGACTTTTGTTGATCGTTTGAATGAATGATCTCCAGAACATCCTGTCCTCAACAGCCCTGCTGAGCTCTTGTAAGTTGATCCTTTTATGAAGTCAATCCATCCCATATTTGGGCTTCCTCTTTTCCTGATGCCTTCAACTTTTTAAAGCATTGGTTTCTTTTCTAGAGAATCTTGCCTTCTCATGATGTGCCGAGCCTCAGTTTCATCATTTTTGCCTCCAGAGAGATTTCAGTCTTGATTTGATCTAGGACCCACTTGCTTTTTGTTCTGGCAGCCCTGGGTATCCAGAAAGCTCTCCTCCAGCACCACATTTCAAACAAATCATTCCCCCACCACCCATCAGCTTTTTCTACTGCCCACCTTTCACTCCTGGCTATCTGGCCAACTTCTGGGCATTGTTAAAGTAAATCTCCCTGTATGACACAAAATTGTCTCCTTTTTATACTTTGTACTGTCAATGAACATCTGCCACCTAAGATACTTCAGTTTATGTAATGTGCAGAGTCAGCTCTTCGTAGTCCTCTGATGTACTGCCTAGCCTATACGCTTATTGCCTAGAAATGATACCTTCAGGTGTCTGAAGTACATGCCATGATTCCCTAGGCCTTCTGCTAAGGAGACAGATCTCAGAGTGAGGGGTCAAGAAAAAGGAGAAAGTGTTATCTTTGTGGATGACATGGCTTTAAACTTGCCCACCCATCTCCTATCATTTCCAGCTGATGCCAATGCTCACAGGCTCAGAACAAGGGTGTTTCATGGGTATTGTATTTGTAGCTGTGGGATCAGTTATTTGTCCTTTTCAGGAGACTGGGTGATTATGGTGATCAGCACTTTTTTTGGGGGGGGGTCATGGGTGTATTGTTGTGATAAGGGGGGAGATGATCTGTCACTGTGATTAATGGGTGTTGTTAGCTAGTCTTTTGTGTGCAGTGATCACCGGTCCTTGTGACTGGGTAGAATTCGTTAACCTTTTTGCAGGCTGTATTTAAAAGATAGCTATAATTTCTATTGAGACATTCTGTTGAGGGTTTGGAGTCATGCTAAATTGAGTAGATGCAATGACTCATCAGCAGACGTCTCTACAGAGCAAGGCTGGCAGTGTGATTTTGCTGACTTTCTTGTCAGCATAGGTGCTGAAGCTGTAGTACTGTTTGATTAATTCATCCACATACTGAAGGTGTTTGTTTTGAACTAATGCTATTCCCCATAGGTGGTCCCACCGAAGAGTCAGTACGTTCACATTCTTCTTCCAGTTCTCTGGTTCTTCCCACTGCCAACCTTTTTTTCAAGGTGTAGCTGCATTTTGTCTGTCAAATGGAGGTAGCAACGCTAGTTCTACTATACTATCAATAAAGGTGACTTAGGATTTTACTAACTCCTGAGTGAATTTTCCCAAAACATATTCACACACACGTCCGCCATTTGGGTTTGTCCTTCTCCCCCACAAAGACATTGCTCACCTCTTGCAAAGAGACCAAAGTGTCTTATGGCCTCAGGAAAGATCTTTAAGATGTGGTGGAATTGAAGCTTAAATCTCAGAAACAGCTGATGGGAATAGTACTAGTCTTAAAGGCTTATGATATGAACTGCTGTAAGCCAGATAAATATTCAATCTCTTGGCTTTCGGCAAATAATGGTAAGGACCTTCTCTTCCTCTAATATGTAGATTATTGCATTATGATCAAATTCCGTGTCATATTGCAAGCTTGAGTCTCTTGCATTCAAATTCAGAGCAATTTTTTAAATAAGTGTGCAATTCTTTGCAATGGCCGGGATGGTGGAAGAGGAACCCCTGCACAAGAATAGCTCTTGAATCAAATATAGAAGCAAATGTTCTCCTAAGTAAATTGGCTACTTTGGAGGGGGAAAAAAAACACAGAAATTCTCTGGGGACTACAGTTCTTTATGAAACGAGACAGCATTTTTATTTCATATGATTTCCGCTGACACTAATGTAACATGAAGAGGTGGGTATCCTTCTGCTTTCCCCTCCTTTTATTATCTTCAAGAAGTATTGATATTTCACTATGTGAGAGATGTACGGACAGGCTGCTAACAACTCCAGGAATCTTCCTCAAATATACCATGACATGATGGATGGCAATGAAGGATGGTTTTCCTAATCAGAAAGATGGGCTGGGTATTTCCCAAGCCATGCTTATTTGCTTAGATCCAATCCTCATAGATCATCATCATCATCATCATCATTATCATGGGCCTTCAAGTCAATTCTGACTCATGGTGACCCTTTCTCAGGGTTTTCTGTGTCTCTTTCATGCCGTCAAATTGGAACAGACTTATAGTGACCCTAATAGGGCTTTCAAGGTAAGTGAGATATTTAAGGAGTGGCTTTCTACACCCTCTGTCAGTTTCCATGGCTGAACGGGGATTCGATCCCTGTTCTCCAGAATTCTAGTCCATCATGCTACCCACTACATCACTCTGAGAATCTGCATGATTTTTTCAGAAGTTATTTATTATTCCCTTCTTCTGGGGGTACCTCAACTGTCCAGCTTGCCCAAGGCCACACAGGCTGGCTCTACTCACAGGAGGCACAGTAGGGAATCGAACTCCCAACCACTGGCTCCACAGCCAGAGACCTAACACTCTGCATTATCCAGAAAGCTAAATTTGATGTCTGGAGATTCGTATTTGTATACAAATATGAATACCCTCGCACATCTGGACTTAACGAGGGACCATCCAGTCACACGTCCGGTGGCAGCAGCGGCCTCGGTCTTCCTTCCAATCACTCCCGGAGCACCACTCGGCTAGCGACTCCTCAGCCTTGCAGAGAGACTCGTACTCCCTCCCATTGCCAGAAGTGGCTAGCTGAGTGGCTGGACCCTCATCAAGTCCAGCAGTGCAGCGGCATTCACATTCGAATACAAATACCTCCCATCTCTAGTCAGGTCAAGCCAGTTCTCACGTGATGACCCTCTTCAGGGTTTTCCAGATAGAGAGTACTCAGAAGTGGTTCACCATCCCCTTCTTCTGGGAGCATCCGGGTACTGTGCAGCTTTGCCCACGGCCACTCAGGCTGGTTCTACTTGCAGGAGGCAAAGTGGAAAACTGAACTACCAACCTTTGGCTCTGAAGCCAGATACCTAAGCCACAGAGCTAGTTAGCCAACTCTCACAGAGATATCTTTGAATAATTACTTTAGTTCGAACATGACTGTTGCATCCCCCCAGTGACCCCTTGTTTGTTCTCCCCAAACCCAGGTCCACCTTCTGGATACATTTCCTCTTTTTACACTGCCACCAGTGGATCTAGTACACAATATACCAAATATATCTCAGACACGTTGTGCTAGTACAACAGGTTTATTGATCTTTTAGTTGCTATGTTAATCTCAGATGTAAATCAAAGTTGTTGAGGATCATTCACTAAATTAGATTTGATTACTTTGCTTGTATGTGCTTTTATTCAAAATAACCACTTTAACAATATTCTTTGACCATCTACAGTATCTATTCTCTATTCCTTTTAAGTCTTTCCTATCCTCTATGATACTCCAGGGACGTGGTGGCGCTGTGGGCTAAACCGCAGAAGCCTGTGCTTCAGGGTGAAAAGACCAAGCAGTCGTAAAATCGAATCCACGTGATGGAGTGAGCTCCCGTCGCTTGTCTCAGCTCCCGCCAACCTAGCGGTTCGAAAGCATGCAAATGCAAGTAGATAAATAGGGACCACTTCAGTGGGAAAGTAACAGCGTTCTGTGTCTAAGTCGCACTGGCCATGTGACCACGGAAGATTGTCTTCGGACAAATGCTGGCTCTATGGCTTGGAAACGGGGATGAGCACCGCCCCCTAGAGTCGAACACGACTGGACAAAAATTGTCAAGGGGAACCTTTACCCTTACCTTTACCTATGACACTCCAACTTTCCAATCTCTGTCTTAACTCTCTCAATTCAATGTCCTAACTCTCTCACTTCCATTCCCTATCTATCTCCCATTCTCTCTGTCTGTCACTTTAACTCCGCCCCTCCTGTCCTATCATAGGCTCCTGCACTTGAGCTCCATATGATGGACAGGAGTGACGTGGGCATTCTGTCACAGTGACATGAGTAGAAAAGAATCCACAGCCTCAACTCCGTAAGCTCAGGGCAGCAATGGCCAGGATTCTGTTTGTTTTCCTTGCCATTTAGTGCAAATGGCATAAATCTCTGTGCCGAAATGTAGCCATTTAAAAAGTGAGTCTAGACATTTACTGTTTCCCATGGAGTCATGTGGCTCAATATTCCAACCCTTCCCTACCTAATTTGGGTTTAGCTTGGCTGGCCACATATTGACTAGGTGCCAAATGGGATTCAAGTCCGGATCAGTCTTCTGTTAATGTAAAAAAGGGAAAGGGAAGGAAAAAAAACACCTCAACTGTTAGAGCAGTATGAAAATGGGACCAATTGCCTCTGGAGGTGATGAAGTCTCCACCTCCAGAGGCAATTGGAGGCATTCAAGAGAAAACTGGACAAACATCCTTCAGATCTATTTTGTTTTTGATCCCTGCACTATGCAGGGGATTGTACTTCATGGCCTTAAAGGCCTCTTCCAACTCCATGATTATATGATTGAATTATTCTAAACTCTTTTTTTTTTTGTTTTCCTAGAGCACAGAGTAAAAACAGACTCCCTGTTAAGGACATGGGATTATTTCAGTTCAGTTTGTTTTAAATGCAAGTATTCTTAAACTATGCACATTTTGTCATATGTGGGATGGGAAGAAGTTGACAGTTTTTAGAAAATGTACTTTGTAAAAAATTGTTCCAGGAAAAGCTATAACTGCCTAATTCATCTGCTATGCCCAGAAATTAACTCTTGAAAGCCTGGGCTTAATTTAGCACCTCTCTGTATAGAAGCATGTTAGTGGAAGCAGGTGACAGTGGAAAACTAGAGACCCTAATGTCACAGGTCTATTCCAGGATTTAATCTGAAACTATCCAATGTCCAAATCAACCTTTCATAATAAGCCCAGCACCTGTAATCAACCCTTTAAAGTTTGAACGAAAACCTGCAGTAGATTCACTCCCTTTGCAATAACGGAGTGATCAACCCACTGCTCAGCAATGCTCTAACCTCTTTTTCAACACCTGCTTTTTTTTAATGAGAGCCACTCATGAATAGCTATAGGACAGTTAGATACAACATGCTCCTCTGCCTATAGGACTTGGGCAGCGAAGGTGAGCAGATGTTTCATTTCTTCCCATTTGGGAGAATGTGTGAATATTCACATAGGCAGGACAGAGGAAAAGTCGGGGTTTTAAGAAAGTCAAATCCAGAAGAAGCAAAGGTGCTAATTTCCCTACTGTACTGGAAATAAATAAATAAATAAATAAATGAATGAATGAATGAATGAATGAATGAATGAATGAATGAATGAATAAATAAATAAATAAATAAATAAATAAATAAATAAGGTCTTGTTGGCAGAGGCGGTGGTGGTTGGAAAATGTAATAGTTCCTAGGTTTATTTTTGGAGCCATCAAGAATACGGCTGTTCTTACAAAGTAGAAGGGGAACTGATGTAGGCATACCTCGCTGCTCGGTAGTTTAATGTATTTGTCTGTGCTCTCCAGTACCATTCTGAATCCATTTCTGGGCTCAACTATAGCCAAACTCTACTTTTATTCATTGGGTACCCATTAACCTGATGCAGTTATTTCGAGAGTCAGCCCTTTGCAGGATATTGGAAAATAAATACTGCAAAGCTGAGGTCTTAAAAGCATTCTCTCGAAACTCTTGTAATGGACAAATAGCCCAGTAGTTCCCAGGTAAGCTTATTCTGGCCATAAATCTACATAACTTTATATGAAAAGGCATTCTTTTGTAACCTTCATTATTTCTTAGGAATGAAAAATGCATTAGAACTTCCCAACCATCACCCACTCCATTGAGGCAAAGAGAGCCCCATCCGTTTTACTCTGGCCTTCAATGGGAGGCTCAGATCACTCTCGGAAGCTGCCCACTTCATAAACTCAGAGCCAGCAGTTCATTCATTCTGAGCAATTTGTCATCTATTCTCAAACTTCTTGTGATTTATGCTATGTGAAGCTTTTCAGAAGCACAACAGATTGAGAGACAGAAGGGAGTTGTGAGACAAGACCAGCCTCTTTGGACAAGAACATAAAGTGAACATACATACTCTTAGCCATATTCATTCCTTAATGAGAGTGCAACATTTGTGTTGTGTTGTATTGCGTAGTGTAGTATTTGGTCACATTCCTATCCTAGCTTTCCTCCAATGCGCTCAGAACAGTGTATACGGCTTCCTCCATCCTACTTTATCCCCACAACAAGCCTGTGAGGGAGTGCACATTAAGACAGCATGACAATTCAAAGATCATGCTGAGTTTTATAGCAAGAAAGGATTTGAACCCAGATCTCCTGCCTCCTATGACAACACTTTGGTCACTACACCAGATGGCTGCAATCTATCACTTAACTCAGACATTAAGTCAATGTAATATTAATGCAATATTGAGATCAATGGTTCCCAACCTTGGGTAACCCAGGTGTTCTTGGACTGAAACTCCCAGAAACCTTGACCAGCAGAGCTGATGGTGAAGGCTTCTGGGAACTGCAGTCCAAGAACACTTGGGTTGCTCGAGACTGGGAACCACTGATTTAGATCAAATGGTGGAAGTATGCAGCTTGTGGGACCCATCTCAGAAAAAAACAGGATCATGCCCCCAGACGTTTTGTGGGGATATAATTTTCCCCTAAAACATGGCGTGCCCCCATACTTTGTTGTAGGGCCTCAATCAATGTTTTGGAAACTGGACAAGATCTCCAGATTTTGTGTTCTCGAAGGCTTTCACGGCCGGTATCTGATGGTTGTCGTGGGTTTTTCGGGCTCTTTGGCTGTGTTCTGAAGGTTGTTCTTCCTGATGTTTCGCCAGTCTCTGTGGCCGGCATCTTCAGAGGACAGGAGTAGGAACCTTCATAACACAGACAAAGAGCTCGAAAACCCCACAACATCCATATCCAGACTTTGCTGGAAATGTGGTCCAAGGGAATAGTAAATAGCTTCTTAACACTTGAAGATTGGGGGCATGTCTGATTTAGTTGGCTTGACACATCTTGGCCAAAGAAAAATAGACTACTAATAAAAAATAAGGTTCTAAATAGAGATGAGGGCATTTGTATTCATATACGAATATCCCTGTCCAGCTGGGCGTAATGAGAGTCTGGCTTCTGGGGCTGGACTGTCCACTCACACATCTGGCAGCAGTGGCAGCCCCATTCATCCTTCCAATTGTGCCCAGAGCACCGGGAAGAGAGTGTTGCTCCGGGCATGATTGGAAGGATGAGAGGAGTTGCCACCACCACCTGACACATGAGTGGACAGTCTGGCCCCAAGGGCTGGACCCTCATTAAGCCCAGCTGCACAGGGATATTCGTATTCATTTTAGAACTAGTGATGGAGGTATTTGTATTTACAAATACCTCCATCGCTAGTTCTAAAATGAATTATTTAAACACAATTATGTCAAAAATGTCATGATGGTAGATATCACCATATATGAGACAGTCCTCATTATCTTTAATCTGAACTTCAGCTCTAAAGGCACCTGAAGCAATTTACCAAAAAGCTATCATCTTGTTGGCTAGTTTAGTAAATCATACTAGAGTAGGCAAATTGAATCAATTGGGATTTGGTAAGTCATCCCCTCTGTATGTTCATCCCCTCTGTATGTTCTATTCAAATACTGTAGGCCTACTCTAGCCTGCTTAGCAGTGGAAGTTGTAGAGTTAGTTTCATTTGAATCACTGGAACTTTCAGGGCAGTTGAGTTTTTAAACCCCATTGATTCAATTGGCCTACTCTAGTGCAAGCTACTACACCAAACAACAGGATTTTGGCCTCTGATTTTGCTGTCTATAAGGGAAAATGATGAGGAGGGAAGACCAGTAGGGAATTATTTGGAAATGAAACAAAGTGAGCTACAAAGTGAAGCAAAGTATGGATGCCAAAGGATGCTGGAATTGAACCTAGCCTCTCTGAAGCATCACTTGTTGGTTCAGTAATTCTTGGGTTTAAAAAGCTGATTTAAAAAACTGCATGCACACTCACTGGGAAATGTAAAGCAATACTGTTAACAGAGGAACCAGAAAGTCTAAAGCAGGAGAAAGTTTATATCTCAAGCACCAATGAAAAGTCCAAGTTTTCCTGGAACGTTATTCACAGGGTCCCTAGGAGGGAGTTCTGTTTCTGTGATCTGTACCCATTTTTTGAGGAAAGGGTATTTGGGAGATTAGCATTCACATCACTTTAATCTGCTGAAGGTAGAGTGGCAGTACATTGATTTTTTTTCTCCTTTGCTTTTGGCAGCTGCAGATCTCAATCCAATTCTGCAGATCTCAATCCAATTGACTGAATTTTCTTGTGTGAGAAATTTTTGCCGTTGTATAGGTTACAGTAGCATTAGTAATAGCTATCACAGTTGCATGACTCCAGGTGGAGGTTAGGGAAATAAGGCAACTGATGTCAGCTTTGCATGCACATTGGAGACTGAGCAGTAGCTCAAGGCACTTAGTTTCACTCCCCATCCCAAGTCATTGCCTGTATTGTCCCTGTTTTCAAGTTCCCCCCACTCCAGTTTGAGCATAAATAATGCATACCAATTCATCACAATATTTTCATACAAACCAAGGTGAGGAGGCTACAAATCAGCTCAAATCAAATTGGTTGTGATTTGTAAGATAAATAATTGGGACTGAATTCAAGGAGATTGTTTTCAGATATTTGTAATTTGTAAATAACTAGAAGGAATTAACAGGAGCTATAGTCAGCTATCTTTGAGAAACAGAAAGGCATTTTTTACAAGTTTAAAGTCTGCAACTATTATAATGACTAGTTGGTTTTACAAATTTGTAACTACTGTATAATGTTAACTATTTACTTGGGGGGGGGCTCATAACTTTAACATAGAAAAACATATCTCATTTTTCATGTAAGTGAAACAATGAAAATGAAAACTCTCCTCAGTATATAACAGTGGAAATAGTTTTCCCCCACTGGTCTTCAGAATTTCTGCATTTTCGAATAAATCAAACTTCATTTTTCTGATCCTTGGCAGTGAAATCAGATGGAACTGGATGTCAAAGCAAGCTATCCAGTGTCAGTCAATGTCCTTCAATGTTGTACATTCAGAGAATAATGGTGGATAGTTGACATAACCCATGATAGAGTAAGATTTTACAAAGCAAATTTGCTTTGGCTGTTTGTATGAGAAATATTCCACACTGCCACAACATTTAATCCATGGGGGAACTGTCAGTGCTGTTACACTTTCCCTGATTCACCCCAAGGCAGTTATAGTTAGGGAATATGGGTAGACATTAGATGTCAAGAAGGTTCTGAGTTGCTTGTTATTTTGGGCCATTGTTCTCAGAAAGCCTGCATGATGCTCTCCCTGCCTGCCCAACTCCATGAAATAGCTCTGTAGCTTTGCTTGCGAGGATCTAATTAAGCTGATTGGAAGTAATGTTGTCAGCTTATGACTCACGGTTAGGTGAAGCCTTTTGACTTGTAAATCCCCTCTTGCAGGCTGGTCTGGTTTTAAGTGGGGTGAAGAATGACTTTCAGAAAGGAGACGGTAGTTGGCTGGGTTGTTAGAGAACAAATCAACCAGGAGGTTGCTCAGAAAGGCAAGCAGAATTTACATCCATGGGGACTTGGGAGGTGAAAAGGGGGATCAGGGCATGGGTCTGGGGCTAAGAATGTTTCTACATGTTTTTGCTGCCTGTTCACAGCTGCTCCTTTCTCTGATCTGTTGCAGCAGCGGCTGGTGGCTCTGGATTCCTGGGTCAGCAAATCTACCTAACAATCTGGAGCTATCCCAGGTGCTGAACCTGTAATACTAAAACTAGTTCACTGCCATGGACACCTCCTTTAAAAAAAATCTCATCTTATGTGATCAAAATGGCAAGCCTCCACTGGCTCTGTGAGTGGGGTATTTTTGGAGGGGGGGTGTCTTGCGACTTTGTGGTTTGTTTTGCTTCGTTTTCAATACTGCCTCTGATGATTCCCATCCATGTCATCCATGCAGTAATGTCACTGCACCCTACAATCCATGCTCCCTTTGGAGCACCACAAAGACAAGTCAGAGTGAGGACAGGAAGCATTGCCATTGCTCAAAATTAGGGTGGCATTCCTTGAGGATCTGGGAGTGTGTTTCGCACCCCCTTTTCTCTCTTCTCCGGAACTTAATGAGTTGTATCCATCACGTCACTGCAAATTGGAAGTGATTGGAAGGTCACTTCTGCTTTTGAGAATAAACTACAATTTCAGATTTCATCTAGCTCAAGGTTTTAAGGCTAAAATAGAGGAATGGGTGGGGGGACGAGTTTGTAAGGGTCTTAGTCCTCCTCTACATAAACTTAGGACCAATTGCCTCCGGCGGTCTGATTGCATCATGAAATCTAATCAGGAGCAACGTATCCTATATTCCATTTGAATAGTATCATTCCCCCAAGGTGCCAAGCTCATCTCTCCCACATTGTGAATGCATTTCAGGGAAGGCAAAGATCCTGTCAAACCATTTCAGCTCAACCTTGCTTTTAAAAACTCACTTCGCACATATTGCAGCTGCGTCAAGGATTTCTACAGAGACTTGTAGAGTTCTCCTTCCTCCTGTCCTCTCAGGTGTACAGGCTGTCTAACCTTCACAGCACAAACAGGTGAAATCCATTCTACGTTATGGTTTCAGCGCAGAATTAAGCAACTGGGATCAAATCAACCAAGCTGAACACACTTTGACAACTGTCTACTTTGGCCCACCACCTACTCGATAATCCCTTTTTTCGAAATGCCAGGACAGCAAGCAGACATTTCATCCAGGTTCTGGCATGTTAGTGTACTGAATCTTAGGTTGCATTTATGGCAAAGGCAAGATTTGTACAGCAGATTGTACACACATGTACACGTCTTAGTCAAGCCATAACTAGAGTCAGGTGGCTGGGGCTTTACCCCAGGTGCTAAAATTCTGAAGGTGAAAACATTTTCTGCTAGATGGCCACAGATCTGATTATTAGTTTATGTTGCTGGAAGGGTGCAGACCCACCTGCCCGCTGAAGGTGCCTTTTCTGCCTCTAACCTCTCCTCCTGAGGGAGAAGGAGGAGCAAAACAGGTGGATTTTGATATGGCCATCCCACAGTCAGACCCAGAGGTTGGTGCCCCTCATGTCATTTGGTGGGGACATGGAAGAGGGTCTTCTCTGTTGCTGCTCCCAGATTTGGAACTCCCTCCCACTGGAGGCCAGCCTGGCCTCATCTTCGTTGTCCTTCTGCAAGTAAGTGAAAACCTTTCTCTCCAGGCAAGTTTCCCTTCAGTGACTGATGACTTTGACTGTCTTTTGCTTGTGTTTCCCATTGCTCAGAGTGGTATTTGTTTCTTCCTTTGTAATATTCCTATACTTAGTGTTTTTAGCTTCAAATAATGACTTTTAATGAAACATGCCACCGTTGCAGACTCATTGTTTTGGTCTTAAATATTGTCTTGCAAGGATGCAAGCTGCTTTGGGTCCTTTTTAAAAGGAGAAATGTGGCGTAAAAATATTGTAAATGAATAAACATCAATTTCATGCTACCCAAATGTAACCAATAAACAGCTCTTCTTGGCTTATAACTCATGCTTTTCGTCTCTTCCATGATTCTCAGTTGTTTCCCACCCACCCAGGGATGGGGACTCAAGTAATGAGACTCACTGTCAAGTCAGGAAGGCAGTGGAAGATAGGAAGGCCAGGCATGCTCTGGTCCATGGGGTCATGAAGAGTCGGACACGACTAAACGACTAGACGAAGTCAAGTCAGACTTGTGTCACATCAGTGACGCTATTTAGACTCGAGTTGTTTCCCTCTCCCCATGACTTGGACTTGATTTACAACTCAGAACCCACCCACCCTTCCTTTTTCTCTGGAGAAAAGGGCTAGTTTTTAATGATTGGGCATCTTTCAGTCTCGAGAGACTATGGTATAGAAGTCTTGGCATAGATGTCTTAGAACAGCGTCTAGTGTGGCTGAGAAGGCCAATTCGAGAGTGACCGTCCCTTCCACACTGAGAACAAATACAATCTGTCCCTCATCCAGCTCCCTAATTTTGCCACTTTGGGGACTGCCTCTTTGCCTCGGCCTGCTGGACAAGGGTCTCTTCAAATTGGGAGAGGCCGTGATGCAACACCTGCCTCCAGGCTGAACGCTCAGAGGTAAGGGTTTCCCATCTATTAAGGTCCATTCCTAAGGCCTTCAGATCCCGCTTGCAGATATCTTTGTATCACAGTTGTGGTCTCCCTCTGGGGCGATTTCCCTGCACTAATTCTCCATACAGGAGTTCTTTTGGAATCTGACCATCAGCCATTCTCACAACATGCCCAAGCCAACATAGACGTTGTTTTTAATAGGGACCTGGAGTTTAGGTTTGGGACTCAAGTGTTGGTATGAAACTCTCAGACTCAGTCTTCTGAATTGGTACCAAAGACTCAGGCTCAATCTTGGGACTTGGACCCAAAGACGTGCAGCATCTCTGCCCCCACCCCTGGAGAAATACATCTACAGGCAACCTGCAGTTGAAAGGCTATATGGCATGTACCCTACTTTTCACGGACTGCTCATACCATGCAACATAAGCAAGGGAACACAGTGAATAAGAGGTGTGTTGGGGGGAAAATAACTGGTGTCAAGTGAGCTGATTCTCCCAAACGGTTTTTAGCACACTTTACCAATGGTAACATTGTCAGCAGTGAATGTGGGGAGATGAACAATTTTAATTTCCCTGGTGTCTTCTAATTATGGCAGCATCTGTTCTAAATAACTTTCTACATAGTATGTGTGGAATGCAGCCAATTAGCTGGGCTTGTATCTGGCTTTCAAGAGTGGTGGCTTTCCGTTTTGCTTCTTAATACAGGTGGCCAACAGAAGGCACATGGAAAACTCAGATGTTTTATTGCCTTAAGAAAAAAGGGAATTCCCTTGAGCTGTCAGCTCTCTGGTCATGTGTCAGGAATGATCATGGCTGGAGAGAGCAAAGGGACTCAGCTGAGATTGTGTCTGGAATAACATAGATTGCAGGTCTACCCACCAAGTGAACTTTGGCCAGCAAATTGCAGATCAGTCTATGAGGTGCTTGACAACTCATTTTGCTCTGTACTCTCCAAAAAAACAACTGATTTGATGTCACAAGACAATTGTTGAGCTCCGTGTGGATCACTGCTGGAGACCAGTGGATTGGCTGAGGGCAAATGATCATGGAACATCTGATAATTGTCACATTGTGTTAGATGACTAGGGATGAGATGGCTGCTTGGTTTCCAAGTAACTGTGAAAATAAGATTAGTCTATGAAAAAGTAAAACAGCTGTGCCAGCCAGGTGTGTTGTTAACTTAAACAAGCAAACAAACTAGAGCTATGTACCATCTTTATTTATTTTTTTATCCCACCTATCTGGGCTTGTGACCACTCTAGGCAGCTTCAGGTAATCGCATAATTTTGAGTCAAATAGTGGTGGTGAGGAGGTTATTTGTGTCAGTTTCAGAAAGTGAACAACCACAGCTAGGTTCCAGTGTAGACTGGGACTATGTTGGATTGCTTTGGGTGTGTGTGTGTGAAGTCTGCATAGGAGTGAATAAAAATATTAAGTTGAAAAAAAGAGAGAAATGGGGAAAGGGAAATGGGAAGTAACAATAATGTAATGCAGCTGGCAAGGTGACACCAATGTCAAAAATGGAGAAGATTTCCACGTTAAGCCTCAGTGAGGACCAACAAGGACCTCTTGAGCATTCTCCAACCACTGAGTGTGAGGATGGTCCCCGAGTAAGGTGACTTGGGGTTTATATTCTTTTGTACTTTCCTATAGTCAATTTATCTGCCTGGTTAGGGCAGTGAAGATCATGTGATGACTTTGTCCCCCTTCCAATATGATTCCTTTTAAAGATGGTCTCTGTGTGTGTCTCTCTCTGTGTATTTGTGTTGTAATGCAGACTTTGAGTGCTCATTTAAGTTGAAGAGGCAACTTAATGCTATGTCACCCAGCATCAGTTTCCCCTTTTCTTTCTTGTTTAAACAGGTTTGTGTACATGTTTAGTCACGTGAACACACACACACACACATCTGGCATTCACAAGGATAGCTCCCTCTCTAGATGTGGTTATAACTAGTACAAAAGTAGAAACTATTGTAATGAGCACTGTGGTTCTGGGACCCTGCCCCTGTTGGTGCCCACGTGTGTGTGTGTGTGTGTGTGTGTGTGTGTGTGTGTGTGTGTGTGTGTGTGTGTGTGTGTGTGTGTGTGTGTGTGTGTGTGTGTGTGTGTCATTGTATCATCATCATCTTAGTACTGTAGATCCAGAAGAGCCTCTACTGATCATCTAGTCCAAAGGAGCATAGTGAAGAATCAAACTCCCAGCTTCTTCCTCTGTAGCCGGATACCTCAACCACTGAGCTATCCAGCATATGGTGCTTATACTAAGCCCCCCAGTTTCCACATATTGTGAAACTGGTTTGAATGATCAAGTATGATATTCACAATAACTGTGATGGGATATGTACATAAATATGTACAAACATACTAGGATGCTATATAGACTCCATTACGATGTCTTGTTTGAAAAGCAGGGAAAGGTCTACAAAGGTGCTCAATGCTCTCTATGCAGCTGAGCTCACATGATTCCATCCTTCTCTGCCTGCCCCCCACCTTACAAGCATCATTGCCTATTATGATGATACCGGCAACCTGCTGTTGTTCTGAGCAGAGCCTTTCCACCCATAGGTGATGCCAAAGGGTCCTCTGCCTTTTGTAGCTCAGCCACCAAATATTAATGGCGTGCAGGACCGTTTGGTGTTCAGAAAACATCCCTCATGTGCCTACAGGACCCATGGGGGAATTGCTCTCTCTTTGAATACCGCAGTGCCCTTTCTCACTGCTAAAATAAGGTGGCGTGTAATCCCTGCCCTTATTAGTTAACCCGAGAGGCAGCGATTTACTGTCACTTCAGATCCATCAGAGGCTGCTCAGCTGTGAATGGATTTTTATGGTTTGCTAGTGGCGCTTCTGCACTGCAACACAGAACATTTGAGTAATTTGCCGATGCGCACAGTGGCAAGACCGCTTTTGTTGTTGTTTGGAGGATGGCTTATTTGACGTTCGCTTAGGAATTGTTTTGAAGGAAGTTCGCCCAACTTTGCAAAAAATGGAAAGTCTCCTCGGTCGAAGGGGACCAGTGGGAATAAAATGTGCTTCGAGACAGGTTGGGCAAATGCGTATTTCTTTCATGGACAGCGTCTTCCTAAAAAGGCTGAAATCATTTTGAGACTTGAGCGTCATACTTATTGGGAGTGGGTATCCACCACCTCCATGGCAAGTGCAGTGGAAAACTGTTGAAGGACAACAATATTCTCAAACCAGCCTCTCCCTCCTTTTTTTGGCATAGTGAGGACAGAGACGAGAAAATGTTGTTTCCAATTCTCTCTGTAGACTGAGGCATTGTAGGAATTGTAGTCCAAAAAAAGACACACACCCATCTGTGTGAGGGCAGCACTTTGATAATTTTTCCATCTTCTCAAAGAGATCTTGGTTCCCGTACCAGGCTAAGATCAGAAAGGGTGTTCTTTGTAGTTCTCATGATTTCTGTAAAATAAATTTGGCGTAAAACTGCTGTCCTTGCTCAAAAGTAATATCTCTCTCTTCGGAAAGCTAAGTGCACATGCACACACATGCACACAAACAGGGAGAGAGAGAGTACACAAGTGCCATAGGGTGGGCTGATTAACCACAAAGATTCAAATATAACACACCCAGTGTTACTGACTTTACCAGTTCATGAAACAAGGTGATAGTTAACTATACCACACTTTTTGCAGAACCGTACAATGGAAATGCATATATTTTCTCTAAGTTACACAGTGGTACCTCAACTTACGAATGTCCCTACTTGCAAACGATTCGAGTTACGAACGGAGTTGCTTTGACCTGCGAATGGAGCCTCAACTTATGAACCAAAAGAAAAAAGAAAAAAACCTTTCCTGCCCTTTTTTCGACCTAAGTTCACCTTAGGTGAAAAGAAGAAAAAAATTTCACTGCCTAGTGGTAGAGTACGGATTAACCGGCTTTGCATTACTTCCTATGGGAACTAATGCCTTGACCTACAAATGAAAAACAGCAGATACGGATTAAATGGTTTTCAGTTCATTCCTATGAAAAAGTTTGCCTCGATTTATGAACTTTTCGACGTACGAACACCATTCCAATACATATTAAGTTCGTAAGTCGAGGTACCGCTGTAGTCCAAGAATATCTGGAAACCACTGTCTTGGAACTGGAGAGAGTTGGAATCGCCAGCTAGAAGACTGTGAGGGAATTTTGTGGTCAAGGATCCCAAGAAAGGACAGGTTAATGGAGGGCCTAGGCCAAAAAGCAGAATTCAGAACAAAGGCTAGCAAGATTCTCTGGCTAAATCCTGGATTGTAAGGGGCTAAAACAGTGTGCTCAGGAGCATCCATACAGAGTGCTGTCCTCTGAAGATGCCGGCCACAAAGACTGGTGAAACGTCAGGAAGAACAACCTTCAGAACACGGCCAAAGAGCCTGAAGAACCCAGAACAACCATTAGATCCTGGCCGTGAAAGCCTTCGCGAATACAGTGATTTTGGTTCAGAAACAATGAAGCTGACACAGAGAGGCCTGGTAGGGATCAGCAGGAGTAGGGCTCAGGTAGAGACAGATACAGCATGAAAATGCACCCCAGAATATTCACCTAAGAACCACTAATATGTCTACTGTGTGTCTAGTTTCTGGTTAGATTGACTGAAGCAATCTGGCTGCTTGTTAGTGATGGATATGGATAGACATGAACCATCACTTTGGCAGTTTGTGCTGGTTCAGATGAAAGCCGAATAGGTGTTCCACAATTTGGTACCTCACACTCTCTGGTGGGTGCTCCCTTGGAATCAGTATCCTGGCTTCCCTGACCCACCTCCTCTGGGTGATGCCTTTGTATGAGCACCCATCGGTGGGGGGTAGGGCGACAAACTACAGATCACCTGTTCAGCCATCACGTGAACTGCCAAACCAGAGGTCTGTACCCATTTCTAGTCATGGGTTCACTTTACTTGTTCTGCCTCCTCCAATCAGAAAAGGCTTATGGGATGTTGCCTATGCTGTCCTTCCTTGATCTAACGAGATTTCCAGTTAAATAGTCTGGGCCATGCACATACGTGCCTCGGTAATAATGAGATTCTGCAGGGTCTTGTACAAAGCTGGCTGTTTTGGTAGCAACTGACATTGTCGAATTTCAAGAAAAACAGGTTTTCCAATTCTGATTTTTTTTATTGTTCATTTTTCATCTTTCTCATCTCTTTCAATCCCATCACTGTAGAGCTCTGAATGGTCTTCTACAATTTGTAGGTTATTCTTCTCTCTTTTGGCTGCTGCTGTTCATCTTTTGTCATACCTGTGATGCAGGGGGCTTCCACCTTTGCTTCTCATCCTGTTGCACACATTTCTCAATAGCCACTGAAGTGCAACACTTGCATTTTCTTGCAGTGATGCACACAGGTCATCCCAGTTGTGCAAATCATGCCAAGAATAGCTACTTTCCCTTTCTTCTGTTTGCCCCAAAATGCATTGCCCAGTTATACAAACACAGAGGATATATTCATCCATATGATGCACATGGCTGTCGGCTGAGTGCCAATAAGGACATTTAACTTAGGAATTGGGATGGCATCAAGATCAGTGTGACAGCCTCCTCACACGTCACAAAGGGGCTGCCACGTCACACTCACACTCACTTTATTTCACGCTGCCACCAACCATTCCCTCATAAAATTCTTCAGACAAAAGTATGATGTTTAAAATAAAAACTTATGTTTATTGATAATAACAAAAGGAATGGTAAATCACTATAATAATTAAAATAAAAGGCAATCAGTAATAATAAAGTACCCCACACACACACTCTCTCTCTCAGACCTTCACTCTAATATATAGCAGAGTACTACACAACACGTACAAGCCCTAACTCCCTAAGTCCCTATCCAGACCCTATCAAGTCCCTATCTCAAACCCTATCTGACTCACACCTCATTCACTCCCCCTTAAATACCTTAGCTCCACCCTCTTATGTCCCACCTCCCATCATGCCATTGGCAGATGACACACAGACACAGCAATGACGGGCAGATGATGTCACCGCTACCGTAAGAAGGCACTAATGTTGACCAGGCAACCTAAGGTATGATGGCCAATAACATTCTCTCTCTCTCTCTCTCTCTCTCTCTCTCTCTTTACCACTCCATTATTGCAAAAACGCCATTCTGGGCAGCTGGACAACAACCAGTTAAAACATATATTGCATGAACAAAAAAATGGAAAGGTTAAAAACACTACCAGCATAAAAAAACAAATGGTGCCCAAAGCAGTTTACTGATTATAGTAGGACAACAGGGAAACAGATTGTCAACCGGGGTTGGTATGAAAGGAAGGGACTGTTTTAAGTTGTCTTCTAAATCAGTGGTACCCAACCTTGGGCCTCCAGATGTTCTTGGACTACAACTCCCAGAAGCCTTCACCACCACCTCTGCTGGCCAGGATTTCTGGGAGTTGAAGCCCAAGAACATCTGGAGGCCCAAGGTTGGGGACCACTGTTCTCCAGGAATGGAGCCAGGCATAACTCCTCCAGGAGATTATTTCTAGGGTTGGTGCCACTGAGGAGAAGGCTCTGCCTTTTGAAGAAGACTTTTAGGCCTCCCTCAGGGTGGCCACACAGAGGTGCCTGGCCTGGGAACCCTTACAAGGGTTATGTGGTACAACCAAGAGTCCTGACTCTATAGGACTTCTAATAACGTGGTGGACAACTAGATATGGTTAAAATCTTTCTAGACACTTTTCTGATCAACCTGGTGTTTTGGAGCAGGGCAGAGGCCAGTGTTAATGTTCTCTTCCCTCGTATCTTCAGTTTTCTAATGCCAGCCTAGGGCTATAGACATCAACATGCTAAACCTCATGGAGGAATTATTTCCAACCATTCCATATAAAATTGTGCATACTTTATGCTGTGAAGATCTATGAGCACTGAGTATTTCGTTCTCCTATCCAGTCTTTCCGTCTGTTTTCTTCCCCTCTCCCTAGCTAAAAAAATAATAATGTTAATCAGGACACAAGCAAAGAAGAAAAAGCAAAAAGATCTCGTCCTTTCCCATTGACCGCAAGGGTGCATGTGCCTGCAGTACCATATCACAGTTGTTGTTTTTTTGCTTCCATGAAACAAACATGCCCGATTGACCTTTGAAACTTTCAAAAGCGCAGGGGGGGGGGGAATCAAGTCTACAACTAATACCACTCTGCAGTTGTTCCCCACCAGTGCTTCCGCCACTTTTTCTTTCCCTCTTGATGAAATCAGAGGCAGGGAGAAAAATCTGTAATGCTGGAAGGGATTTCAAGAGAAAACGACAACGCTTGCAAATTCCCATCGCTGCAATTTCTCCTGAAATTGGCCAATAAAAGGAAAATAGAGATATCATACTGAAAGATTAATGTCATCCTCCATTGGGCGACAGAGAGACAGAAGAATAAGTTACTTAGGCAAATCTCTCTTTTCTAAGAATAATTCTCCCCAGCGCTGTTCCCCCCAGCCCAAGAAAAAATCTCAGGAACCTAAGAGGACTTAAAAAGACATTTTGTATGAAGGGGTTGTGACAATTTAGTGTATAACAAAAGAGAGCAAGTATAGAATGTTTCTGAATTCTGGGGAAACATTGAGAAAGTTTCTTGTGCCCAAACTGAACTTCTTCACTAAAGATGGAACAATCCTATTCATTCTTCCTTTTTCTTTTCTTTTCTTTTCTCTTTTCTTCCTTGCTTCCTTCTTTTTTCAATTATTCTGCACTGGGGTGTTGGGAACAAGGATTCATTCTCTGTTGAATTGCACAAGTCTGAGCAATATGTGGTTTATTTTTTTTGCAATAATTAAGTAAATAAATAGTCAGTCAATAAATATTCATCTGCAGGAAGTGCTCTGAGAAAACTTGGTCTCACTTACAGAGGCCATGGTTATTGGCAGTACAGCACCTGCCAGTCGTGTGTGTGTGTGTGTGTGTGTGTGTGTGTGTGTGTGTGTGTGTGTGTGTGTGTGTGTGTGTGTGTGTGTGTGTGTGTGTGTGTGTGTGTGTGTGAATACAGTGGATCCTTGACTTACAGACGGCTTGACTTACAGACTTTTTGAGTTACAGACTTCTCTGGCCGCAAAATTTAGGTTTGACTTGCAGACTGAGATTTGACTTACAGACTAGAAAAAAACCAAAATGGAACAAAAACGGCCTGTTACGGGATTAATCGGTTTTCAATGCGTTGTAGGTCAATGGAGACTTGACTTACAGACTTTTTGACTTGAGAACCGCCTTCCAATACGGATTAAGTTCTCAAGTCAAGACCCTACTGTATATCCTTTTATGCTTTGCATTATGTTTTGGGAGGTTATAAGAGTTACACATGGGTTTTGAATAGCGATGGGGACAAATTAAAAAAATGGTGATTCATTTTGATTTGTGATTCATCAAGGTTAACGAATCAATGAATACAAATTTATGAATACTCAATATATGACGAATCAGCTATATTTGTCGAAAAAACGATGCATTTTTATATTCATCCCCATCTCTAGTTTTGAACTATGTGCTCCCTAACCGCCAGCATTGTTGAAGGGAGAAGGGTATTTGGCTGACTGGCAGGGATGCAATTGTCCTGGGTCTTCCCCAAAACTATGGTAGCAACAATGGTGGACAGATCCGGTGGGCAAGGAGTGACTACAGTGGGGGCAACGGGAGAAGGGGACAGGCAGTAGCAACACAGGCTTTCTAGGGCCATCCTAGAAAGGTGAAGCTTCATTAATCCTATGCAAGGTAGCATAATGCCAAGGAGGAAGGTAATCTGAGGAAATGCCTCTGGAATGGCATTGCATTGTGAGAGGAGAGGAATCACTGAGGAAGCAGTGGTAGCCATCATGAAGGACACCGGAAGTGCTGGTTGACATTTGCACTCTCAATGTTAAGGTTCAGTAATCTTTTGTGTCTTCCTAGACCTCCCTTAGACTCTGATGACAGCAATAGATGCCCTCTCCAGAAAATTACATATGAACATACACAGAGTTTTGCATAGATATTTTGCACTAAATGGGGAGTGGGGGAGGGAAAATCAAATGGAGGCAGAGGGTCCCATTCTTGGAGTAATGTGTGATGGAGGCCTTGGTCCAAGAAATTAAAAAGATATTCAGTGAGATGACTCCTACTGCTTAACTTAAGAAGTTATTGAATGCATTTTCCCCATTTCATAAAAGATGAATGATTGTGTTAGCCCCCTTGCCTGAAGTCATGTGTGATGGAGGCCTTGATCCAGGAATTTTTTTAAAAAAGGAAGGAAAGAATCAAGCCATTCCTGACTAACTGCTGAGTTAAGTGATTAGGAGAGAGCCATCTGGCTTTAAATCTTTCCAGTGTCTTAAGTCTTCTCTGCACATCTCCCCAGTCATTGGCCCACATATTTGGCTGATCAACCTTCTTTTCCTTCTGCTGTGTTATTGTGCTTCTACAACAGTTAGAAGTGTACTGTTTGAACGCCACTGCAATCTGTCATGCTGTGCTTTTTTCACTTTTTCCTCCTTCCCTTCCTCCTTTTTTTCCAATAACCCTCAGGAATGTTTTCTTTCTTTGCCATGCTCTTGAGATTAATTGCCCAGCAATGGGAAAAGTCACTTTTTTTGGATTACAGCTTTTACCAGCATGGCTACTGGTTACACTGGCTATGGGATTTGAGAGCTGTGGTCTAAAGGGAGTAATTTCTCCAAGTTCAACATCTATCTGCTGATTGGCTACATGGAGGCATAGGATCTTCTTTGCTGGGCCTCTGTGATGTTGCCATATTATCCATCACTTCTAGAGATGGACACAAACCAAATCACATACCAAATTCCCAGTTTTTTTTAAAAAAAACTACATACAGCATACGAGGTTGTAAAAACTCCACCATAAAGCACTCAGAAATGCAGTGGTGCCTTGCTTAACAATGATAATCCGTTCCAGGAAAATCGCCGTTAAGCAAAATTAAAAACACCATTGAAACACATTGAAACCCGTTCAATGCATTCCAATGGGGTAAAAACTCACCGTCCAGTGAAGATCCTCCATACGGCGGCCATTTTCGCTGCCTGTATAGTGAGGAATCCGTCCCTAAACACAGCGGGGAGCCATTTTAAGCACCCGGCTGCCATTTTGAAACCGCTGATCAGCTGTTTTAAAAAACATTGCTTTGCGAAGAATCAGTTCCCGAAGCAGGGAACCGATCATTGCAAAGTGAAAAAACCCTATTTAGACCAATTGCGATCGCAAAAAGTTTGTCGTACAGCGATTTCGTCGTAATGTGGGGCATTCATTAAGCGAGGCACCACTGTAGTTTACCACCATCTTCTTGGACAGCTTTCCAAGGTCACACAGACAGGTCCTTCTCTCAAGTGGCACTGTATTGGACTCTCATCCTTTGGCTCTGCAGCTAGATACCTAACTCAACAAGATACCAGCCAGCTAAATAAAATTGCAGGCTGTGAAGTCGATTCTAACATATGACAACCTTTTCCAGGATGTTCCAGGTATAGAATACTCTAAAGTGATTCACCATTCTCTTCTTCTGATGATTTCTTGGAAATATGCAGCTTGCCCAAGGCCACGCAGGCTGGCTCTACTCACAGGAGACACCGTGGAGAATCAAATCCCAACCTCTGGTTCCACAGACAGATATCCAAACCACTGAGCTACTCAGACGGCCCATCAGTACCATCGAAGTGCTTATTTGAGCCTTGTGAATAATGATCAGGAATTGAGCCCAACCCTCTGCTCAGTGCAGGAATCTAAATCTAAGTATAAATTGCTTGCGTGAAGGTTTGTGAGGTTAAGCAGCAGTGCCATTGGCAACCGTCAGAGATTCATCCAAAGGGTATGAAGTTTGTTCTGCAGATCTTATTAGCATAGGCCTCTTCTTCATCCCTGAAACTCAGGTGCTAGAAAACAATAGCATGCAAAAAATCTATTCCTTACTAATATACTGTATGTATACATATTTGACAGATACTTTCCCTAGCCAGCCAGCCAACAAGAGACATGTTGGGCTGAACAGCTGCCTTTTAATTATTCCCCAAAAGTCTCCATTCCTGAGAGAGAGAGAGAGAGAGAGAGAGAGAGAGAGAGAGAGAGAGAGAGGAATTTGCATTTGTACAGAACTAAGAGAGCTCTCCATCACCTCCCTAAGGACTTCACCACTACATCTGCAAGATGAAATTTTTGAGATTTTACAGGGCAGGGCAGAGGGAGAGGAAGGGGACTGTAAGCCAAGATAAAGTAAGGTAGCTTAGCTTCCTTTCTTGGCACTCCTGTGCATCCTCTCCACTTCTGTTTCATACCCCATTTCTCGAACTTTGATTCCTAGGGGGAAGATGCCTCACCGAGGACAGCAAGAGTTCTTTCCCACTCCTGCCTTGGTTCAGATCCTGCTCGGGGGCTTACCTGAACTGTTGGATATCTCAGTGGTTTCTGCAGAGGTTGGGGGTTCAATTCCCCACTGTGCTTCCTTGACAGGGTTGGACTGATCCACAGGGTCCCTTCCAGCTCTGCAGTTCTGTTGTTGTTAAAAAACACCAGACAAGGTCAATCAAAATTACGCAAACATTGACTGGCATTATGTAACAGATACAAGGTAAAGGTAAAGTGTCCCCTTGACATTTAGTCCGGTCGTGTCCGACTCTAGAGGGTGGTGCTCATCCCCGTCTCCAAGCTGTAGAGCCAGCATTTGTCCGAAGACAATCTTGCATGGTCACGTGGCCAGTGCGACTAGACACGGAACGCCGTGACCTTCCCACCATGGTGGTATCTATTTATCTACTCACTTTTTTACATGCTTTCAAACTGCTAGGTTGGCGGGAGCTGGGACAAGCGACGGGAGCGCCCTCCGTTGCTTGAATTCGATCTTATGACTGCTGGTCTTCTGACCCTGCAGCACAGAGGCTTCTGCAGTTTAACCCACAGCAGCACCACGTCCCTTGACAGATGGGGTAGAGATACAAGTTTTAACCAAAACCCTAAGTATCTGTTAAATATCAGCACAACATGTACGTTGTTCCTCATATTGCTGGGTTTGTTTGTAGCTCTGATGGTGTTATTTCTGACATCTGCAACTGCTTGTAATGCTGTGTGAAATTCTTGTTGTGGTGGTGGTTGTTGTTTCATAAGTGGGTGAGATAGGTGGATCCACCAATGCCAGATTTGTGTTTCTTGAAATTCCAAGGCCTGGAGCAGGATCTTGTGTCATAATTATGAAATTTTGTGTGTGCGTGCATGAGCCCACATGCATGAAGAGTGTAAAAAACAAAGGTCAGGATCCTATTGGTTTAGAGTTAGACTCGCATGACTTTGCCATGGCTCATTGAATTTAATTGGCAAGCTGCCCAGGCACATCTCGGGCACAACTGGGATATGCCCTGGTGCCACATCAGTTAGCAGCAGTTAACTCTGGCAAATTCATCAGCCTTATGTGAAAGGTCCCCAGACAGCGACACGAATCTTTCACTTTGCCTTAGAGCTCCACGACATGGCTGCTGCAGCAGCTGCAGGAGACAACATAGGACACAGTGACAGCATCTGAGTTGGCTGGATAGCTTGGGGGAGGGGGTTAGGTGCCATTCTGCACCTGTGAGTGGAGCCAACCTGGGTGGCCTTGGGCAAGCTGCACCATCCCAGAAGACAAGAATGGCAAACCACTTCTGAGTATTCTCTACCTGGAAAACCCTGAAAAGGGTCTCCCTAAATTGATATTGACTTTATGACATATGATAATGATGGTGTTGATAATGAATGGCATCTGGCCCTTCCTTGATGCCTCTGGGTTTGGGATGTCCAGGGAATCTCTTTAGCTTCATCGTGCAGTTCCAATTTCACCCACTTTCTTCTCTGGCAAGAAGAGCCCAATGTATCCTATGCAAACCTTTTCTTGGTTCAAACCACAGACCATCTTTCTTAAAATGCTGCATGCCTTTTGGAATAATAATCCTTTGAGATATTGCTCTGCCGTAAGGAAACCAGTGGCTCCTTGCTCCTGACCATCGTCTCCCTGAAATCCCACAAACACTCTGATTCAGTCCGGTTTTGCACTTACGTCAGAAGAAAGTGCATGTGTCCTGTCAGTACACACAATCAAACTGAACCCTGGATTGATGTCTGAACTCTTTCCTTCCCTCTGTGTTTACTCTCTCCCTCCATCTCATGTCGAATGTTGATTGAAAGCTATCTTTATAGCATCTTCCTTTATGCAAACACTGAAATTCATCTCAAGTCAAGCCAATGGTCCTGTAATTTATCTAAGGTTGAACTATGGATACTTGGGGAATTTGAGTGTTGAGCAGAGTTTCTGGGGCTCATGAGGCAGCTCAGTGAGTTGGACAGAGGTTGGGAGTTCAATTCTCTATTGTGCCTTCTAGAACAGCCAGTGCATGTAGCCTTGATCAAGCTTTGTTGTTTAGTCATTTAGTCATGTCCAACTCCTTGCGACCCCATGGACCAGAGCACGCCAGACCCTCCTGTCTTCCACTGCCTCCTGGAGTCGGGTCAAATTCATGTTGGTCACCTCGATGACCCTGTTCGTCCATCTTGTCCTCTGTCATCCCCTTCTCCTCCTGCCTTCACACTTTCCCAACATCAGGGTCTTTTCCAGGGAGTCTTCTCATGAGATGGCCAAAGTATTAGAGCCTCAGCTTCAGGATCTGTCCTTCCAGTGAGCACTCAGGGTTGATTTCCTTCAGAATGGATAGGTTTGTTCTCTTTGCAGTCCAGGGGATTCTCAAGAGCCTCCTCCAGCACCACAATTCAAAGGCATCAATTCTTCGGCGGTCTGCTTTCTTTATGGTCCAGCTCTCACTTCCATGCATCACTACAGGGAAAACCATAGCCTTGGCTATTTGAACTTTTGTTGGCAAGGTGATGTCTCTGCTTTTTAAGATGCTATTGAGGTATGTCATCGCTTTCCTCCCAAGAAGCAGGCATCTTTATTTCAGGGCTGCTGTCACCATCAAGCTACATGGTGCCAAAGTGCCCCCTGAAGATGGGCCCAGTAAACGATTTCTGCTTTATGCTGGAATTTTTACAACCTCACATGCTGCCTTTAGTAGGTTTGGCTGGGAGGAACCTTTTCTGGGCTTGGGTGACTGTCAGTCTATCCAGCAGTAACCGATCATTCCTTCCTGCCTCAGAATTCAAAGAGAGCCCTGTTTCTCTGCTGAATGCTCTATTTTCATCTCTTTTGTTTGTTGCAAGTCAGTTATTTGTTGTTTATTACTTTGCTGTTATTCTTTCTACTACGAATGTCCCAGAGTGAGTTACTGAGCATGTAAGTGCCAGTTAATGATAAAGGGGTGGATTAAATGAGGGACTTGGCTATATCTCCTCTGAGAATCTCTGTGGCTTTTGTTGTGTACTAAAAGGAGAATTTTAGCCTGAAATCCTTAACCCTGCTATATTTTATACTTAAGAAGCACTGGAAAGGGTTGCCATAGGTCAAAAGCCACTTGATGGAGTTTAATTACGATTATTATTCAGACCTTTAGGACAAAGTTCTTTCTATTAGTCTCTTTTCACATGAAGAGCACACTCTGAAGAAGAGAGCAGCCTCTTCTCTAGACACTTCTGGAACCAAGGAAATCAACATTACGTTGAGTATCTATGTGCACAGCAGATGTGGTACTGGCTGAACCATTGTTCTGTGCATGAAAAAAGCAAGGATGGAGTTTAGGGGCTGACCTATCCCATTTCCTTATATATTCAACTTAACCCTCTACGATGGCTGAAAGGTGGCTTTGCTCTTTGTCAGTTCTGATCCGAACTCACCCGATCCAGCTCTCTCACGTTACTCTTATTTATTTATTTTATTTATTTATTTGATTTATACCCCGCCCATCTGGTCTAAAAGACCACTCTGCACGTCTCCAATCATTGTGTCACATTTCCAAGCCATTTAAATGTATTCCACAGAGAAATGCATTATCTGAGAACATAAATCTTTGAAAATATGCATATGAGCCTGTAAATAAACATGATTTTTCATTTTGTTTCTTTATCTTTTTTTTTTAATACACGAGAGATTGTGAAGATGGTACTCTTGGGGCTTGTATGTGAATGCATATATGGTTGACATAGACTGGAAATCATCATCATCATAAAACCTGTCATCAAGTTCAATTTTGATTTATGGATTTATGGCAAACTTTTCCAGGGTTTTCTAGGTACAGTATAAAGACTCAGAAGTAGCTTGGTATTCCCTTCTTCTGGGGATGCTTTGGGGCTGTGCAGGTTACCCAAGGCTACACAGACTGATTATTCTGGGGAAAATACAGCAGCCTCCTTGCCAGAGATGGTTGCATGTGGTGTGTGTAATGCAATCGGAAGGCGCAACAGAGGGGGCTGAGCTCATGATCCAGGTCTTCATCCTGTCTTCATAAGGCATAAACTACATGATGAACTAAACCTCAGAATGAGAACGGAGCCAATTTTGAACCTGGGATGTCATACCAACTGAGATATGACCCTTCTGCAGAGAGAAACATCTACGTTGTCCCGGAAGAATGCACTTTAGCAAAGACAGTTTGGGCTCGTATACATCTAAATTGTGTATTTGTGTCTCCAGGGACCGTGCATTCAGAAACAAGTGCTTATTGCTGTTAATAATGAATGTGCATTGTCCGTTTGTTTACAATCCACAACTCTTTTCCCAGAGACCTCCTCAAGGCAGAGTTGTTTTCTATTTAAAGAAGAACAATTCATCCATTTGTCGAAAATGCAATTTTCCCAGAACTTCTGGGCTTAGTCTAATTTGCAGGTGGAGGAGGGGGAAGGAACTCATCCATGGAAGTAACAGATGGGGGGAAATCAGATCTAAAGAGAGGGAGAGAAATGTGTGGAGAACATTAGGACGCCTGGGGGTCATTGCAGGAGTGCAAACAGTATTGTATGGTTATATTTAATACAGAAAAGGGAACTGCTTCATCCGCCTGAATTCCATGAGTTGACCTCAAAATCTGAATCTCAACACAGGATTTGTTGATAAATGACCGTGTACACAAATATGACCATATTTGTTTGTGTGTGTGTGTGTGTGTATGTGTGTGTGTGTACAAATACATGCATACATACATTCATATATAGATACATTATCATCTTAATCTTAGAACTGCAGTGTTGGAAGGGACCCTACGGATCATCTAGTCCAGCCTTTGTCATGGAGGAGTACAGGGGAATCGAACTCCCAACCTCTAGCTCCAAAACCAGATACCTAAACCACTGAGCTATCCAGCAGTTTTAGATCTCAATTTGAAAAAAACCCCAGCAACACTCCATGTCTTGTTCTCATGCTAAAGGCAAGAGGTCTCATGGGACTTGGGTGTTCCTTGTCCAGGTGTTTCATCCTGTTACGACCACCTTGGTTGATGGCAAGAAGAGACTGGGACCTTAAGGTGTATTGTGCCTGGGGATGTGGTGGCGCTGCGGGCTAAACCGCAGAAACCTGTGCTGCAGAGTCAGAAGACCAGCAGTCGTAAGATTGAATCCACGCGATGGAGTGAGCGCCCGTCGCTTGTCCCAGCTCCCGCCAACCTAACGGTTCGAAAGCATGCAAATGCAAGTAGATAAATAGGGACCACCTCGGTGGGAAGGTAACAGCGTTCCGTGTCTAAGTCACACTGGCCATGTGACCACGGAAAATTGTCTTCGGACAAACGCTGGCTCTATGGCTTGGAAACGGGGATGAGTACCGCCCCCTAGAGTCGAACACGACTGGACAAAAATTGTCAAAGGGAACCTTTACCTTTACTAAGGTGTATTCCTGTTGTTGTTATATTGTTTCAAAGTGGCTCGAAATAGTTTGAAATGGTTTTAAATTTATTAATTGTGTATTTTAGTCTGAGAATACTATTTTATGTTTATCGTGGTTTTTAAGCCTTTTTTGAAAAAAAAATTGCAAGCCGCCTTAGCTACCAAGCCTAAACAAACAAGCAATCCTTTAGATAAATAAAATATCTTTCCCACTCCTATTATGCATTTCCCCAAAGATTCTTCAACACAACACTCTGGGATCAAGCCAAAAGGGTCCTTGGAGTCCACCTGCAGCTCCCTGATCAATGGATGACCTGGAACACGAGCTACAGCTAAAGCTAGTGTACCACTGTTGAATTCTATGGGGCTGTTTCTTGATATGCATTGACAAAGCTTGCAAATATAGTTTCACAAAATGAGTCTCTTCCTATTCACAGACAATGTGGGCAATTATAAGCACAACAAAATACTACCATTTGTGCACCCGAGTCCTTGGCAGCAGTACCAACGCTGAAGTTGCTTCTAGAACTGCAAAGTTCAAGTGTCCCATTGAATTCAAATTCAGGCAAAAATCCAAGATATCTCCCACCACTGGGTTGGTTAGCCGTAACACAGAAGAACTATTTTTTTGGAAAATTCAAGTTCTTTCTATTCTGAATATGAAGAAATTTGCAAATACAGGTGAATTCTTATTGAAAGCAGATAGAAACCAATCTCCTCTCTTCCCATTCTTCTACAGTGTCTTTTCTGATACTTTCATTGCATTTGATCATGTGTTTTTTTCCTCATTGATTCTGGAATAAGATTCTCAAGCCTATAGCTGAGCAACCTAAGTTATATACAGAATTCATTGTGTCTCCGTCCGATTGAATTCAATGGAGTAAGCTGGACATAACTTGATGTGTACTAGAGTTAAGCACAGCCCAACTTCTGCAATATCAGGCTAAAATAAAAATAAAAAATAAAGTAGGTAAACATTTTGTGGCACCCGAAAAACTGTGGGACATGATGGCACTGTGGGTTAAACCGCAGAAGCCTCTGTGCTGCAAGGTCAGAAGACCAGCCATCGTAAGATCAAATCCATGCAACGGAGTGAGCCCCCGTCGCTTGTCCCAGCTCCTGCCAACCTAGCAGTTTGAAAGCATGCAAATGCAAGTCGATAAATAGGGACCACCTCGGTGGGAAGGTAACAGTGTTCCGTGTCTAGTTGCACTGGCCACGTGAGCATGGAAACGGTCTACAAACAAACGCTGGCTCTATGGCTAGAGTCGGACACGACTGGACTAAATGTCAAGGGAAACCTTTACCTTTACCTTAAAGACTGTTTTATTTTAATATGAGCTTTCTTGGACTAGTCCACTTCTTCAGACATAAGAGAGGGACTTGTCCATGAATGTTCACACTAAAATATAGCAATTAGTCTTTAAGGCCCCACAATGCTTTTGTCTTCTTTAATTTCCTCTTGTTTCTGGTTTGATAGGCTAGCATAGACTGAGGCGGCTACTTCACTTCTAAAACTACTTAGCTGCAGTATAGAATGTGCTGTGCAGGCACTGAAAGAATTAAACTGACATTTTTTTCCTGCATCTCTACTCCCAAGAGGCCCTTGTGAACACAGCCTGTTACAATTATTTTTGTATTAACACAACTGAGCTGAACACTTTGTGTCTTCATCTCAAGGCATGTGGCCCACAAATGTAAGTGGCTTGCATAAACAAACAAATTGGAAAGCCACCTATCAGATCTGCTTGGGTTTGGATTCCTGCCTTGAGCAGGGGGTTCGACTCAATGGCTTTATAGGCCCCTTCCAACTCCATGATTCTCTGATTCTATCCAAAGCACTCACAAAACCCATTAGCTGGAGATAGTGGAAATTTCTCCTTGAAGCTCCTATGAAATGGGCAAGAGCAGAACCAGTCAACTATCTTTAAGAAAGGGTAGCAGGTGAAATGAATCAGGCATTGGGAATTTGCAACTCCAATCTGAATATTGGTTTCTGTTAACATATATTCAAACCGAAACGGCATCCTTTGAAGCCTTGGCTTCCTATTTGCCTCTGCTTAATTTCTCCAAATTCAACATGCCTCAGTTGAATTTGTTTATATTTATGAAAGAGAAAGCGATGCAAGGCCATTTAAGGTCAATGAGCCTTGAAGTAGAAGCAGGACTTACTTTAGCATAATCAGTCGCAACTAGAGTAGGCGCATTTGAATCAACAGGACTCCTGGAGGAGTTGACTCATCAAATCCCCAGACCAGTGTCCTGTTGCATAGCTGCACTGGCGAAGTGCAAATTATTTCCTCAACAGTGCCTGATTGCCAGTAATCAGTGTTGGATTCTGCCCAACACTGCATACAAGTCACACACCAGGCAAAACTGAAGCAAAGGATCTTTAATTAGGAGTAGTTTGCCCTGCTATTCACATTATGCTGGCATTAGCTACACAACAGGGTAGTGGGCACGGTTTGGCCCTTGGATGTGTCTGTTCTCTGCCATCAAGTCAGAACTGACTTACAGACTGTAACAGGACAATTTCAAGGAAAGTGAGTTATTTAAGGAGTCGTTTTACCAGTTCCATACACACCCAGTGAATTCCTGCGGCCAAACGGGGATTCGAACACTGTTCTCCAGAGTTCAAGAGTCCATATCTCTGTCCTCTATACCACAAGGGAATCTTTGGGTAGTTAACCTCTCCATATCACATTCCGAAGACAACTAACAAAAGGAGAAACATATCATCTTCATTACCTACTTGTGAGATCACCCAGAAATAGTTGGCTGGCCACCGTTGGGACTTGTCTTGAAATGGTAATGTTCTTCCTGTGAACTTACGATGAGAAAGCTCAAGAGTTATAAATCAAATGACCCGTGGACTGGATAGTTCATGTCCTGGCTTGAAGACCTTCACAGTGGGCAGCTCTTGGGGTGCCTTTTTCTGTCACGTCGAGAAATTCAAATGACTTGAAATGACCCAAACGCCAGAGGGGAATCTCATCCAAATGTGCAAAGAACTGGAAAGAGCCCTGAAGCACGCTGAGCTTGTTTCACTGCCCATTTTATTAGCAGTCTGTTCACTGCCTGCTATTTTCCCCTGGATCAGCTCTTTCGTGCTCCAAATGTTCTTTTCTGTCTTCCCCCTACCCACGTCTCATTTCAAAAGTCACTGCAGCCTCTTAACCTTCCAGCAGCTTGCTCCAGGATGTTACCCTCCTATCTTGGAGGGTCACCAGGTATCCGTTGGGTTACGAGGTTATAATAGTATTGTGATCTTCAGGTTTTAAGAAATCAGGCTGTACTAATTAGTTGTTCTTGTTGCTTCTGTTGTTGCTTAAACATGCTAGCAGACGACAGATCTCTTTTCCCTTGAGTTATAGTGCTTGCTTTTAAAAGCTTATTCTCGAATCTTGGGCATATAGGAAGAGGTCCTCAGCCCTGATTGCTCAATGTGAGAAGAATGTGCTCCAAACTGCTCGGAAGCAGGGCCACAAGCTCAGGATACTGTGCAGGAACAAGATGTGACCTTGCCAGATTGCTTTTCCTGACAGCAAATATCTATGCCAAGAAAACAGAGTTTTCAGGCAGAATCCCATCACCAACTGCCGAGAATTCTGTAACTATTGCGTATAGGTGGGGGCCCCCTGTAGTCACTCCAGCAATGTCCGGATCACAGTTGAATGGTTCAATTTCATCCCCATCTTCCCTTTCACTTGCTTCTTTTGAGTGATGCTGATGGGAACTGCAGTTGCATAATGTCTGGCAGGCCATGGGTTCATCACAAACACCTGAAAAGTGTGGGTAAAATGCATAAAGGCTGAGATTGGGGCAATGACTGACAGAACAGGGGTGCGAAACCAACAAAGGCTCTCCTGGCACTTTTAAGGCCACCCTGTTTCCCTGAAAATAAGACCTAACCTGAAGATAAGCCCTAGTATGATTTTTTCAGGATGCTCATCATATAAGCCCTACCCCAAAAATAAGCCCCACTTAAGTGAAACCCCGCCCTCTGTCCTTGTGCAGCAACCAGAAGAAGATTACATGACTGTATTTGAATAAATGTAGCTTATTGTCCATGAAAACAATTAAACATCCCCTGAAAATAAGTCCTATTGCATTATTTGCAGCAAAAATTAATATAAGACCCTGTCTTGTTTTTGGGGAAACACGGTAACAAAGTTTACCCAGCATCAGCATATGGGGACTGGGTTATTGTTGTTAGATGCCATCAAGCCAACTCTGACTTTTGGTGATCCTATGAATACGTTTTCTTAAAAACTATCCTCAAAAAGCCCTGCTCAGCAGTTCTTAAAACTCCAGGCTTTGGCTTCATTTATGGAAAAAACTTATTATTTGTTAGAGCAGTATGACAATGGAACCAATTACTTTGGGCACTCCAATGCTGGAGGCCTTCAAGAGAAAATTGGACAACTTTTGATTTGGATTCCTGCACCAAGCAGGGGTTTGGACTCGATGGCCTTACAGGCCTCTTCCAAATTAATGATTCTATGGTTCTATGAGTCCATCCACCTTATACAGTATTTGGTATTCCTCTTTTCCTGCTGCCTGCCACTTTTCCTAGCATTATTGCCTTTTCAAAACCTGCCTTCTCATGATTTGCCAGTTTATTCAGACGCAGCCCATGAAATCCTCTGGCAAATAGATCATCTCTCTCTCTCTCTCTCTCTCTCTCTTTGTCTGCCTGTCTGTTTTAATTTACGTAATCTAGTTTAATTTAATTTAATTGATAGTCTTCAACATGCCACAAGATTCTTTAAGCAGCAGAACCTCATCACCCATTGAGTGCACGCACAATGCTCCACCATTTAGGCAGTGACGATTTTCCACAGCTTTGGCAAGGAAACATCCAGGACCTTCTTGCGTGGATGCAACCCTTACTGGAATCATTTGAGGCAAGCCAGAGCTTGCAGGAGTTCTGCAGGTGGGATGTGCAGTAGATGCAACACTAACCCCTGCAGTAAATGCAACGCTAACTGCTTTCGCTGGTTTTGTCGAAACAGATTAAGACAGCTACCTTTGCCCCCAAAATACGGGCAGATGCTTTCTGGTGTATCTCCTTCATATCCTCTTCCTCATCTTTTGTTTCTTTCATGCTTTTCTGAAATGTAATCTATAATATCTCTGAACAGATCACAATCGACAGTAATTGTTATTATCTCCCATGCAATTTTGATTACTATTTGTCATTTTGTTAGGCCTGTAACCTTTTAAATCTTCTCATTTATCACTGTGAGTGTAAGTGTGATTTATGACTGTGTGTCCTTTCAATTTTGTTATCATTCTTTATTACATGCGGAACAATTTATGTATCCATTTAAAGAGAGCTTCATCGTCAAGGCCATTTTGGTACCTGAGCTTGAAATATCCACATCGCCAGTGTCCCTCTGGCTGTGTCCAAAGCTGAAGGCCCCAGCAGTCCACAGAAGTGATTTTTTTTGGAAAAAAAAACCTGGATGATTGTGGGAGATGCTACCCAACAAAGTAACTTTTGGCATGCTACTACCCTGTTTCCCCCAAAATAAGACCTAACCTGAAAATAAGCCCTAGTGTGATTTTTTTTCAGGATGCTCATAATATAAGCCCTACCCCAAAAATAAGCACTAGTTAAGTTAAACCCTGCCCTCCACCCTTGTGCAGCAACCAGAAGATGACATGACTATCAAATAAAACATCCCTTGAAAATAAGCCCTAATGAGGTTTTTTGGAGCAAAAATCAATATAAGACCCTGTCTTATTTTCGGGAAAACATGGTAGTAGGACAAACCACAACATTGAAATCATTTATTTAAATGGCAGCTCGCTGTCATTGGTAGTCCGACACACAAGGGGTCAGACTTATAAATTCAGTGTATGACGTTTGAGGGGACAATGGGCATATACAGAAAAGCTCGGCTCAGATGTTCCCTCTGATCAGTAGTAATTAAGGATGCTGACATGTCTTTGGATCCAAGTACCAAGTCTGAGTCTAACTCTTTGGTACCAAGTCCCAAGTCCCTATTAAAAGCAAGGGTTCTTTTTTTCCTCCAGAAAAAAAGGGAGAGGTTGGGTGGGTTCTAAGTCCTTAGGTCAGTCCCAGTCACTGAAACAAAGAAAGAAAGAAACCCAAGTTGAGTCTGAGTTGAGTCACCGATGCAACTTAAGTCCAACTTGACACAAGTCCTGAGACTCAAGTCCCCATCCTGAGAGTCAAGTCCCCCATCCCTCTTTTTCCCTACAGGGAAAGAGAATCCAAGTGGGTAGAGAAATAACAAGCCAGCCAAACAGTGAATACACCACAGTCCAGTCCCAATACCTCAATGGCTAGCTGTTTATTAATTAAAACATTTCTATTTCACCTCTTATCTGTACACCAAAACTTCACGACCTGGGCAAATCAAGATCTACAGATCCCAAATGGCTGAAATGAGACCCGACCCCCCCTCAAGTGCCAATTGAGCTTCTGTGGAGAGATTGTTTCACAACTAGGATACCAGAGCAGAGAAGATGTGACATGGTAGTGCAGGTAGAAGGAGCTGGACTCAGGAGCAGAGAAGTATATGGTTGTTGATTGGCGAGGAAGATCCAGATGGAGACCAGCCAGCCAAACTATAGCCCAAGCACCACAATCCTAGTCAAGACAATCCACAGGAATTTTCAAGAGGAACAGGGAACAAACTTGCATGAAAGCATATTGTTGTGCTGTAACAACACAATGGCTGGAATCCCAGAGACGAGTTACACAAATGGAATACCCTGTGGAAGAGAATTAAAACAAGTTAAAGAAATCTCTTTAGATATTATGTCTTCCTTGTTGAGTTGCATGTCTCAGCAGGCAACAGATAAAGTCTATGGAGATTTCTTAACTTATGCACATTTCTTTCCAAAGGTTACTCGGTTTGTGTAACTGCAACACAGGATTTCAGCCAATGTATCCACCTATGTTCATTGAAATAATAAATACATTTAAGATTTGGAAGGCAGTTAGATTAGGCATCCTTCAGTCTCGAGAGACTATGGTAACGTGCTCTGAATAGAGGACTTGGAACAGCATCTAGTTGTGGCTGAGAAGCCAATTCGAGAGTGACAATCCCTTCCACACTGAAGACAAATCCAATCTGTCCCATCCAGCTCCCTGATTTCGCTGGTTTCAGGACTGCAAATCCCCCCTCTCCATGTCACTGAAATAGTCCAATGGAAAGGCAAGAGCCAATACAACTGGCTCCAGGAACATCACAGGAGTTGCCAGAATGGCATGAACTGCCTCCAGGACTCCGGATTTTGCCTTGAGGTTGACTCCTGAAGCCTTTTCCATCCTTGTGGATATAGCCACAAGGCAGTGGAGGTTTGAAATCAGAGTTTTCCTTCTCCTAGATGGGCTACCTTCCAAGGCTGATGAGCCCCACCTACCCAAAAGGAGAGGGGATTGGCCCTGGCTCATCAGCAACCACATAACTGTATGTATCATCAGAAAAGAAATGGGTCCTCCTCACTATCTAGGGGGCAGCACCTTTCCTCTCCCTTCTTACCCAATAATGTCTGCTGCGGTGGTTATTAATGTTTCTGACTTTTTAAACTGATATTGTAGACCATTAGTTCCCAACCTTGGGTTCCCTGATGTTCCTGGATGACAACTCCCAGAAATCCCAACCAGCGCAACTAGTTTTGAAGGCTTCTGGGAGTTTTAGTCCAGGACCATTAGAGGACCCAAAGTTGGGAAGCACTGTTGTAGACTAAGGTGTATCACAAAACATTCAGATACATGTTTGGAACTGTTATACGCAGCAGGATATCGACATGGAGCTCTTAAATGGCGCATTTGGAGGTGCCCTCCTCTTGGATTTCCCTGGTTTAAGGGATACAGAAAGCAGGGGATGTTGTAGGAAATGTTTTTTTGGGGGGGTGTCTACCACCCCCAAATGGTCACTAGCCATGCTGGTGGGATGTTCTAGAAACTATAGTTCAACATTTTCAACATCTCTGAGAAGAAGACCGCAGCCAGATTTCACATCGAGCTTGGTTATGTGATTTTACGTCTGTCAGAACTGGAATAATGGTTGGATTTCATAAAGTTTTTTAAATATATTATTTCTTTTAGCAATTATGTTTTAGTTTTTAGTTTTTTTAAAGTACTATTTTTATAATTTGTAATTTATTTACTTTTTTTAAAAAACACACAACTATTTGAGTCCTGCCATAGGGAGGAAGGCAAGATATGGATGAATGAATTAATGAATGAATGAGTTGGGATAAAAAAAAAACCCAAAATCTATCTATCTATCTATCTATCTATCTATCTATCTATCTATCTATCTATCTATCTATCTATCTATCTATCTATCTATCTATCTATCTATCTATCTATCTATCTATCTATTAGATTTTTACCCCACCCCTCTAGACAATGTCTACTTGGGGCGGCTTACATAGAATATTGGTGGTTTCATACAGCTTGCATTTCCTGTGGCTGCAAAGGAAAGGTCAGCCTCATCAGCTTAGGCCAGCTTAAAGATAAGCCCCACAAAAGACATCTATTTTATCTGACAGAACATCTAAACCCGTCTAGTCCTTGAGAAACATGACTTAAATACTGATGAAGAGAAATTGCCAGAGGGGGGAAAAGTATGTTTCCCCCAATGTGTTCTGATGGCTTCACTTCTTTTTCTGTCTTGTTTGAATGTTACAGTTGCTGAACTTATTTTGCTTTGTTTTAAGAGGTCTTGTGAAATCAAAGCCCACAGCGTCCTCATGGATCTTTTCATGCTTTTTAAATCCTCTGGATTACAAGTCTTTTTAGGAAATACTATGAGGAATGTTCAGAGTTTGCTGGCCAGATCATGACAGCAGGAAAACGCAAGAAGGTAAAATAATTCGTAGCTTTTCTACTTGTGGAACTGGTAATGTTAATTAAGCTTTTGAAATATCAGACACATTCAAGATGAAACTGGTAGCTGGTTGTCTTCCACACTGAAGGCAATCTTTGTCCCTCAGTCTGGCACCTCTACAGAAAATAGGCTGTACAAAATCCCAGAAGGGGGTGAACAGTGGGATTCTATTACATGAGTATTTATCTAGAAAGAAGAAATAAACGTATTAAAGCTTCAGCTGATGCAAAGACGTCTAATTGCAGTCATGGCATATTGGTTATCTCTAGAAAAGCATCTGGATTTACCTTAGAAGTACTAATCGCTACCCAATTAAAGTCAAAGACCAGAGAAGGAAAATGAGATAATTGACAGGGAAAGTCATGCCGTATGAATCAGAAATCAGAAAGTCATGCCATATAGAAGCATAGGCTCATGGAATAATTGAGTTGGAAGGGGCCTATAAGACCATTGAGTCCAACCCACTCAATGTTTTTTTTCCCCAGATATTCAGCTGAAACCTGGCTTCCTGTAGCTTGAGCTCATTATTATATGTTCTGCAGTCTGGGATGGTCGAGAACAGATTCTTCTCTCTCTCTGTATAATTACCTTCCAAGTATTTGAAAAGCGCTATCCTACCCGCTCTCAAGACTTCTTTTCTCAAGGCTAAACATGCCCAGTTATTTCAGTCATTCCAGCTAGGTCCAGAACTGGACACAGTATTCTAGATGAATATAGGAGGACTAGGACCTCACAGGATTTGGAGACCATACTTCTGTTAATGTATACTTGTCTTTTTTGCAGCCACGTCACACTGTTGGCTCATATTCAGCTTTCGATCTCCAACAATTTCAAGATCCTTCTCACTCATAGTATTATGGAGCCAACATGAATTATCATGTTGCAAAACAGAACAGGGAATATAAACAACAAAATTTTGCCTTTATATGTCACTTAGAAGTGGGAAGAAACACTTCTATATTGCTCTCTACTGCCTTTTTTTTTTTTAATGGCTATGTTCATTCCATCTCCAATATGAAGATATTAGAGAATTTTAATAAATTCTGTAATAAGGAATAGAAATTCATCTCTCCCCACTTCAAAAGTGGCAGAGATCATGTTGTACCCCTAGCTGTTAAAGAGCAGGACTTGCATAGGAAAAAAAAGAGTGGGAGTCAGAAATGCTGCTGAAGATTCTAGATTCAAATCCAGATGTTTTGAAGAGGGATGTGTTAGAAGAGGGATGCCAACCTCAGATGAAAACACACGAAGACGTGTGATAGATTACTTTGAGCAGCCATCCTCTCTTCCATGGCTCACCCTTAGCGAGCTTTTCTTTTCACGTTCATCAGACACATCCACAGAATCTCAATCCACAGGCTGAGACCCTGTTGGTCTGCCCTACTTCCACCTAGTCCAGACCCAGTGCAACAAAGTTGTGTGTACGCCAAAATCACAGACAGAAGTCTTTTAGTAGTTCTGCTGCTGCTGAAGACATCATTCCAGTTACACAGGCAGAGCTGCACAACAGGATTTTGGCCACAGACTACAAGTAAATCATTGTTCTTACTTTATTTACTTGTCAATGACACGGTGATGTTCTGTTATTCTGCTCAATATTCAGTAGCACACTGAATGATGTACCCAATCAAAAATGAATAATAATAAAAAATGATGTACAGAGTTGTGCACTTTGCTATTCTTACAGTTTTAAAAAAGGAAAAATCTAGATTCATTAAAGATAGCCCTGCTGGTCCTCCTCGATATCTCAGCGGCCTTTGATACCATTGACCACGGTATCCTCCTGGGGAGGCTCTCCGAGTTGGGAATTGGTGGCCTGGCATTGGCCTGGCTCCGTTCCTTCTTGGAGGACCGTCCCCAGAGAGTTCAGCTTGGGGAGAGGGTCTCGGCCCCATGGAGTCTCAACTGTGGGGTTCCACAGGGGTCGATTATCTCCCCAATGCTATTTAACATCTATATGAGGCCGCTGGGTGGGGTCATCAGGGGATGTGGAGCTCGGTGTCATCAGTATGCTGATGATACTCAGCTGTACATCTCCTTTCCACCTACCGCAGGAGATGCCGTTCTCTCCCTTCAGCGCTGCCTGGGGACCGTACTGCAATGGATGCAGGAGAACGGGTTGAGGCTGAACCCGGACAAGACGGAGGTACTGAGGGTGGGCGCTCCCACAGTCGGGTGTTTGGGAAACTTCCTCACTTTTGGGGGGGCGACCCTCCCCGCCAAGGATGGGGTCCGCAGCCTGGGGATCCATCTGGACCCGGCGCTCACCAAGGAATCCCAGGTGGCGTCGGTGGTCCGAACCGCCTTTTACCATCTTAGGCGGATAGCCCAGCTGCGGCCCTATCTCGAGGTGGGGGCGCTCACTACGTTGGTGCATGCGCTCGTAATCTCAAGATTAGACCACTGTAATGCGCTCTACGTGGGGCTGCCTTTGAGGCTGCTGCGGAAATTACAGGTGGTGCAGAATGCGGCGGCCAGACTTCTTAGTGGTGTGAAAAGGTACCAACACATTTCGCCCACTCTGGCCGCATTGCATTGGCTGCCCATCCGTTTCCGCATCGACTTCAAAGTGTTGACGCTTACTTATAAAGCCCTAAACGGCTTGGGGCCTCGATACTTGGCGGAACGCCTATTTCCACCAAGTTCTACCCGTGTCACTCGCGCGAGTCAGGAGGTGAGGCTGAGGAGCCTAACGCCGAGGGAGGCCCGGAAAGAAAATACAAGAAATCGGGCCTTCTCGGCAGTGGCTCCTCACCTCTGGAATAACCTTCCCCCTGACATTCGAGCGGCTCCCTCACTGGGTACTTTTAAAAAACAACTAAAAACTTTGATGTACCGGCAGGCTTTCCCGTTTATTAACTCCTGATCACCCTTCCCTTCCCTTCCTTTTTCTTCCTTAGTTTTGTCCCATCTTGTCGTAACTTTTCCTTTGTATAATTTATTTTAACCGTATTGTTGTTGTTTATTGTTGTAAGCCGCCTAGAGTAATCTTAATTGATTAGATAGGCGGGATATAAATAAAATAAATAAATAAATAAATAGCCGCTGAAAGTCCACACTTTGGACAGATGATTCTCTTCCATTTGGGTATATGGACTGCACCCCACTCTACGATCTTGGAAATATTGTGCGTAATAATGTCCATTATTACTGCGCCTTCAGGAGAAAAAAATCATTCCCACGATTGGGGAAATAGAAACTGCTGCAACTTGGCGGAAGGTTTACACAATGCCCATCTGAATTATTTTTGGCAAAATTGTTTATTCTAATGCAATCCTTTGCCACAAGTACAGTCATTATTATTTTACAAGATTGCCATCCCACAGTGAAAGCAAAGCATGTGAATAAACATAGAGTGAAAACAATATTGAGCCATAACGTAGTCAAATACAGAGGCCAGTAATATCTGGGGAGAAATAAAAATATTCATGGACTGCTTAAAGACCTCAAAAGAAAGGCCCAAGCCAATCTCAAAGAACACAAAACTCTGCAACAGCGGGATAGTAAATAATGAGGAGGAGGGCTTTTCCCAGTTTGAAAATCCTTACCATTTATGAATCTTCACACCACATCAAAAGAAACTATTCAATTTAAAAAAAACAACAACACCCTCCAGTTCATGAATGTGGAATATTGTGCTTCTGTATCCATGAATCAAAAATCCAGGAAATCCCCCCATAAGTGCTGCAGAATATTGTGCCAATGTTACCAGCAGGGGAAAAGGAGGCCAAGTTTTACATAGCAAAGGGCAGCCTGAATGTTGAACAAAACCCATGGCACAGTCAAGATGGTCTACAGCAGGGGTCTCTAAACTTTTCAGTGTGAGGACCACGTCATATATTTTACACATTTTCGTGGGCCAAAGGAGGGAAGGGGGACCCAAGTGATCCCCCAATCCCACTGTCTTTGCGAAGACAACGGGGTGGGGGATTGCTTGGGTCCCCCTTCTTTCCTCTTCTTATGCCTGGGCCATATAAAAAGGCAAGGCGGGCTAGATGGGGCCCACAGGCCGTAGTTTGGAGACCTCTGGTCTACAGGATACCTTCTTCTGCTCTCTACCATTCACAAAGTGGCACCACGCAGGGGGAAATCCCAGAAGCTGACTCCTTTTTTTTTCATCAGTTAAACACTTCAACACAAAGCAATTGTCAGCGGTGTTTTTCAACAGGATGAATGCTGAATCCTGCTTTCAGCACAATATATTGGTACCCGCCCAGGCACCAAGAATCATTGGTGGAGGAAAAATTTCTGGTGGGGAGAGGAGGGACCTTATTCTTCAAGGAAGGAAACTATTGGTTATGCCCATGAGCACAATATCTTACCCTTGTCGTCATTTCCCTATTTTATCCAGCACCTTGAATGATAGACCTAAAATATATAAATGTGTGCATACACATACACAAGTAGGGACGTGGTGGCGCTGTGGGCTAAACTGCAGAAGCCTATGCTGCAGGGTCAGAAGACCAAGCAGTCGTAAGATCGAATCCACGCGACAGAGTGAGCGCCAGTTGCTTGTCCCAGCTCCCGCCAACCTAGCGGTTCGAAAGCATGCAAATGCGAGTAGATAAATAGGGACCACCTCGGTGGGAAGGTAACAGCGTTCCGTGTCTAAATCACACTGGCCATGTGACCACGGAAAGATTGTCTTCGGACAAAACGCTGGCTCTATGGCTTGAAGAGTGGGATGAGCGCTGCCCCCTAGAGTCAGACACGACTGGACAAAAATTGTCAAGGGGAACCTTTACCTTTACCTTTTACACATACACAAACATGTTTGGGTACCTTGACGTTGGTGAAATGTAAGACTTCCTTGCCTCTTGTAAGCTCCTTCCACCATCATTCTTTTGCACACCAAATTCTGAGGAGCTGTTTCAAGGGAAGGGCAGTTACCCCTAAACCTCAATTAAGGGGCATGCATCACCCCCCCCAAAAAAAAGGGGGATGAGAGGACACGGATTTGCTAAAAATGCAAAGATGTAAATCAGATTGTTTAAATAAATGAACAAACACTACACTTGATCTTTGCCAAAAGGCCAAGAAGTGATATGAGATATTTATAGGAGACCATTTCATATCTTGGCATAACATTCAAAAATTCGGGGAAAATGGTCACGGAAGCCAGGCTGCTGTCTCTGAAGATAGTGGTGGAAGAGTAAGAGAAGGAGGTGGCACAACTATGTAGAGAGGTGATGGCGGTGATGAGAAGGGGGGGGACAGTGGGAAGTGCGTGGAGGTATTTCTCCCTCCGCCCCCAGGCATGAACCAGAAAAATAAAACATGCACGAGTTTATTTTTCCAGTGATCTGGGGCTGATTCGTGGATAGCCACAAATCATGAACCACCCTGATTCATTATTGTTGTTTTCAATTTGTGCCCATCCCTAGCTATGGGTCTCCCCCCACCACATTTCAGTGCTTTAGGAAACACTGTTTTTAAGCTCGTGTTTCTGCAAACCACTTTACAGAACTTCTCCCATTCCCCAAATAAACGGGCTCATTAGCAGAGCACATTTATTTGCTGGTTTCTTAAGGCTATGAATCATTTGAGCTCCTTCTCTGCCTCTCATGCTCTCTCTTTCTCTCTCTCTCTCACACACACATCAGAACCAGTCAGTAGATTACTGCATTTATTGGGTGCTTTATGCTTTTTTTTTCCTTACAATTTCTCAGAAGTAAAAAAAAAAAGAAGGCCCAGGTGAAAAGATCAAGGTGTCAAAAAAGAACAATGACAAGAACTAAAGATGCAGTTCCATTTAATGATTTATAGGAGTCCTCACATTGCTAGGATGCTGTGGGTGGTGGGTTAAGGAACAGGAGCATTGTAATTATATTCTTCTGTATTAAATTCCACTGTCAAAATCTGCAGGAAAACATTTTATAAAATAAATTATAGGGACCAATGTGAAACTGTCTGCTGGTGGAGTTTGAAACACAATCCATTCAGGTATATTGTATTGTAGATTTTTTTTTCTGTAGGTTTCTATAAGTCAGTTCATGCCTAGGGGGAAGTAACCAGTACCTGTGGTATCAAAGTAAATCGGTACATAGTTTTTCTGTTACTGTTATGTGCTATCAAATCGCCTTCCGTTTATGGGGGGTTCATAAGTGAGTGGTCCAGAAAATGTCTTATCATTAACAGCCATTCTCAAGTCTTGTGAACTCAAGTCTGTGGTTTCCTTTATAGTGTCAATCCACTGTGCTTTTGTCCTTCCCCATTTCCTTATGCTTTCAACTTTTCCTAGCATTATTGTCTTTTCGAGAGGATCTTGTTTTCTTATGATGTGACCAAAGCATGACAGCCTCAGTTCCATAATTGGTTCAAGAGAGACTTTAGGCAGTCACTGGAAATACAAGCGTATTGATCAACTTGGTCTAGGTCCCCAGTAACACATCCTTACATTTGATGAACTTATCTTGCTTCTTCATATTTGTCCTCCTGAGTCTCGGTTTTCTTCTGATTTCTTGGCTGCAGTCTTCATTCAGTTTGAGGACTAAACCAAGTAATACAAAATCTTGAACCATTTCAATTTTGTCATTGTCAACCTTAAATTTATGTCGTTCTTCCGTAGTCATGATTTTTTTTAATCTTCTTAGTATTCAGCTGGTTTCCCAGGTAAAGGTAAAGTTTCCCCTTGACATTTAGTCCAATTGTGTCCGACTCTAGGGTGCGGTGCTCATCCCCGTCTCCAAGCCGTAGAGCCAGCATTTTGTCCATAGACAGTTTCCGTGGTCACGTGGCCAGCACGACTAGACATGGAACGGCATTACCTTCCTACCATGGTGGTACCTATTTATCTAGTTGCATTTGCATGCTTTCGAACTGCTAGATAGGCAGTAGCTGAGACAACCGATGGGAGCTCATTCCATCATGTGGATTCGATCTTACGACTGCTGATCTTCTGACCTTGCAGCACAGAGGCTTCTGCAGTTTAACCCACAGTGCCACCACGTCCCTACTAGATGGTTTCCTAGAGGAGTCAAAATGTCTCATTATGTTCAGGTGGCACAATTAGATTCACTTTTGCCCTTCTAGCTGTGTGTGTGTGTGTGTGTGTGTGTGTGTAAGTGCTAGCTTCTGCCACCTCTGCCACTATTCTTCATGTGTGACACAGTGTGAGGCTTCGAGACTGTCAAAAGAGGATGGGAAATATTCTTGTTAAATTCCTCATTCTTCAAGTCGCATCGTAAAATTCACCTCTGTCTGAGAGTGAGACAATGAGTACTTTTCTTTCTGTCAAGGGTTTGTGATATACACAAAAGGCTGCTGGTGAAACAAGGGTCTTTCCTTCTGAGAATCAAAACACACAAAGATGCATGCAACACACAGAGAGAGTCACACACAGAGAGACTCAGGCAAAATAATCACAGAAGGACTTGCTAATTTTAAGAAAGCACATGTAGAACAGACAGAACTTTGCACCCATTTCCTCCTCACTTATTCAGAATAGACATTTTTTGATACAAACTTCTCCTGTGCTTGCCATGTCTTCTGGTTTCTCTTTTGGTTCTAATATAGTGATCAGCTTTCACTGCTCGCAACGTGTTTTGTCACATAATATCCTCCTTTCCAGCCTGTTTGTGCAAGGCTAGCCAAAGGAATTGTGCTACCTGGAGCCAAGTGCAAAGGTCCAACTGAACTGGGAACTGAATTTGAGTTCGACAGTGGTCAAGGGACAGCCTCCTCCATGATATTTAAAAGTAAAAACCCTAGCTTAGCACAGAGCATGAATCCCAACAATTTTTAGCTGGGGACCTTTTTAATTATTTATTTAAAGTATATCTCTCAGAATCTCCCAGCCAGCCTGATTAATGTAAGATTCAGTCCGTCCGTCCGTCCGTCCGTCCGTCCATCCCTCCATCCGTCCATCCATCCATCCATCCATCCATCCATCCATCCATCCATCCATCCATCCATCATGATTTGTAGGTCATCTTTCTCCCAATGTGGGGACCCAAGGCAGCTCACCATGTTAAAACAAGTATTAGTAAAACCACAATAAATTGCAGACTAGAAAGCAACTGAATGACAGTAATAATCAAACATCTACTAAACAATTTAAAACATTTTTTAAAACTTTCAAAATATTAAAGACCAGTTTTCAGGGATTCCATCCTAGGTATTAAAACTCTGGCTAAAGAAGCGAGCCTTCAACTGTCAGCAGATGGATAAAGGGGGGAAGTTAACCTAAATTTCCAATTTGGGGCCTTCCACAACCTGAGAGCAGCCACAGAAAGAGCCCTCTCCTGTGTTCCTATCAAACCTGCTTCTGATGGCAATGAGACTAAGACAGGTGCCTCCTCTGGGAGCCAGGAAGATGGGGAGATGCGGTCCTTTATCAGGTGAAGTATTTCTGGAAGAGTTTCGTAGAGGAAATGAGTTAGTAATGAGATGGCGAAAAGTGAGACGCTGATAGCTAAGGGTGCTACCTTCTGCTTGCCCCCATGAAGCAGATGCCTTATAGCAGTGCTTATTTAGTGCTGAGCTTATTGCTTCTGGTCACCCTTTTCTACAGGGCCTCAGAGTTTCATCTGCAGCTATTTGCAGTCTGCTGCTGTATAGGACAAATTGTGGACTAATGAAACGCTGAGAATCGGAGCGAGCTAGAAGAAGGCATATTATTTCATTTCATTTTCTTTCATTTTAAACTGTATATCGAATGTCCCCTGTCAGCTAAATTCAGAGTAGCTTAGAACAGCTCAGATTACTAAAATTAATTTCATATAATAAAACCAAGAGCAAGGTAAAAAAAAGGCAATGGAGGGGGAGGGAGAGTCAACCCACTCAAAGCTCACCGAAAATTCAGCAGATTCAGACCACATTCACAGCTCAGCTAGTGCACTGTGGATTTAGGACTTGGACAATTAACCAGTATAATAAGAGTGCATCTCTTTGCATACAGATGATCGATGGATGAAATACGGGAGCTACTAAGAGACATCTTTCCCCACCTTTCCAGTATCTGTATAGCCCACAAATACTGGATCTTTCTCTGAATAGAAGGACTTGTTTTAAAAAGTGATAAAATTTATTCTTATTCCTATGTGGTGTGGTTGTGGTACTGGAGGAGACTCTTGAGAGTCCCCTGGACTGCAAAGAGAACAAACCTATCCATTTTGAAGGAAATCAACCCTGAGTGCTCACTGGAAGGACAGATCCTGAAGCTGAGGCTCCAATCCTTTGGCCATCTCATGAGAAGAGAAGACTCCCTGGAAAAGACCCTGATGTTAGGAAAGTGAGAAGGCAAGAGGAGAAGGGGACGACAGAGGATGAGATGGTTGGACAGGGTCACCGAAGCAACATGAATTTGACCTAACTCCAGGAGGCAGTGGAAGACAGGAGGGCCTGGCATGCTCTGGTCCATGGGGTCACGAAGAGTTGGACACAACTTAACGACTAAACAACAACAAACTTATTCTCCCAAATCTCTCCGACACACAGAGTCTTGTCCCTGTAGTGTTGAGATTAGTGTCCATAGAAGGAGACATGAATTGTTCAGTTTGTTTGTTTTGGTTCAGGGATGTTAGCAGACCCTAAAATTGAATCCTTTTACAGGAGAGGTATTTTAGCCACCATGCATATCAAAACATAAGTCTTCCTTGGATGTCCCACAAAACAAACCCAAAGAGACAGGTGTCACTTTGTCCCTCCTGCACATTTTGTAAATTTAATCAAATCCCAAATAAAAGAATAAGAAAAGATGGTGGGGGTGGTAGGATCATTTTTCTCTGGGGAGATGAAAATTCATTTGCCTCCTTCCTGCTGCTGGAAACAAATGCAAAGCAGCTACAGAAGCTTCTGTTGAGAAGGAAGGCTTAATTCTGCAACTGAAGAATTGAGGAGAAAGGTTAGAAGCAAGCTTCTGAGAAGATGATGACAAAGATGTTGAGGGAAAAATATGAAAGGGACCTGCAAAGTGGAGGGAGAGGATGATGTATGTGATCAGGTTTCAAATATTTATTTGTTGGAGCCTGGAGATGAAGCATTCCTGTTAAATTCCTCATCCTCATCAGTTTAGGCTCCCCCATCTTGATGAGACATCTTAATGAGGAATGTACAAGGTGCTCGATATAGTCTTTCCTTCCTGAAGGAAACCCTATTTCTGGCCAAGTCTTCGATAGTTAGTTTAAAAAAGGTCTCTGTAGCAGTCTGTGGAACAGCATTTGGGGAGTAAAACCCACTCATATATAGTAGGCAAAGGAGGACTGATTGTTGGTTAAAAAGAGAGAGAGAGACTTGAACAACCCATCTAGTGCTTCTAATTTTTAATGCATGTGAGGGAGCTTTGCTTTTCAATGAGAAAGAGTACTAGGTCTCTGCTGACGGCTTCAAAGACAATATACGGAGATAGCAGAAACTTTGTGGAAGGTGGAGAAATATTCCTGCTCTGCCTCTCATACTTCAGGTGAAGAACCTCATGAGCCTGGCCGAATACTCATTGAGGTCTTCCATCTTTTTGTGGCAGCTTACACCAAAGGTAGGGAGTACTTTCCACAAATCTACAAAGAGCAGAGATAAAATTGTAGACTTTAATCTGCCCTCCCCTTCCCTTTTCTGTTGGTTTTCTTCTGGCCTGTAGCCAAGTGCCACACAGTGCCAGGGAAATGGGAGACTTTTTCCCAGAAAGAAAAGGACTTCAGAATGTGAACTACAGAATCAAGGGATTGGAGTGAGCACAGAATCAGGGCTGGAATGGATGCACTCTCATATTGCAGATCTCTTCAGTTTTTCTTTGGCGAGGCCATTATTTATCTTCATGCACATTGCATAATCTGAGACTGCTATTTCAACTTTAAGTTCGGCGTCAACATTTCATGCGAAGCTCAGGGGGATTAAGACATTAATACAGATAGGGGGTATGTGTTTTTCCCCCCTCCTTTCCTTTCTCTTAGTATCTCCCTGTTCCATCAAAACAGAACTGAATATGAAAAAGGCACTGCAAATGAGTTTCTTCTATATGCACATGACACCATTCCATTGTTCAGATGTGAAGGTATTCTTCATAATTTCTTTTTGGTATTCTTCACAAACAACAGAAGAGTTTGTTAATAAAATGTTAGAAGGAATGAGGTGAAGCATTATTTAAAATAAGCAATAAAGAATGAGTTGCCAACAGAAATAGATATGAAATGAATCCCTTTTGGTGAGTAGTCTTCACATCTTCCACAATGCAAAAGGAAAGGAAAGGAAAGGAAAGGAAAGGAAAACACTGGACTCTGAAAAATAAGAAAAGCATGAGAGGCTGGGGGAGAGTTTCAGCTTGGTCAATCCTATCAGTATTGAAAAACCTACCAAATGTGGTGGCTTTTGTCTTTGTTCAGTATCCAAGACCAACACAAATGTTCTAATCTGAGGACTAGTGGTGTAAAAGGCAAATTGGTTCCTAGTACTTCATAGATATTAATGTTTATCTACATGATGAACATGTCATTGATGCCAAAGGAAGCCAGTGCAGAGTAAAGGGAATTGCCCTCACTCTGCGTTTGCTTTATGCAATTTGCTAATGTGGAAATTAAATGAAGCCGTCCGGACAGATCCTGAAGCGGAGGCTCCAGTACTTTGGCCATCTCATGAGAAGAGAAGACTCCTTGGAAAAGACCTCGATGTTAGGAAAGTGTGACGGCAAGAGGAGAAGGGGATGACAGAGGATGAGATGGCTGGACAGTGTCTACGAAGCAACCAACATGAAATTGACACAACTACGGGAAGCAGTGGAAGATAGGAGGGCCTGGCGTGCTCTGGTCCATGGGGTCACGAAGAGTCGGACACGACTAAACAACAACAACGTCTGGTTAATAATGGAGACATGCAAAACTAAGTGGGGGTGTTCATAGACCAATCTTGCCACTCCTGCCTTTATTTCCTCTCACTTCTATATTAGCCTAACAGGATTTGGGTCTTTCTCTTGTTGCAGGGTGTTTTATTTTTCCCCCGCAGCATGTAGCTGCACACAAAATTTGTCTGGAACCTCCTCATCTTCATCACTGCTGAAAGACTGCAGGCTGCATTCATCTCAGTGTAAGAGACCCTAACCTTTTAGAGCCCGAGTGCCCAAACTGGGGGGGGGGGGGACAGAGGGTGGCAGGTGGTGGCAGAAGTGGAAGAGGTGGCGGCGGAAGCAGAAGTGGTGGTGGAAGGGGGAATCATGGGCACGGAGGTGCCTCCAGACCCCACTCCAGATCCGCCTCCAATCATGCCCAACCCCTGCCAGTGCCAGCTGCTCCGGATCCTGGCCCACCATCTGTCAGGGACCTAGCACCATGGCTGCAGCCACCTCCTCATGTTTGGCTGCCAGGGGGTCACGATCTGGTGATTTATGGCTTGCATGCCCACAAAGAGGGGTCTGCGTGCCAGCTGTGAAATAACGTTCCTCCGGTGATTCGCGCGGCCCCTTTGCTGGGCACTTTCAAGACCCAACTAAAAACATGGTTATTCATTCAGGCTTCCCCTCCTGTCAATAGCTAACTCTTTCTTTATTTTTTTTCTTTCATTCAATATTCATCTATTATTGTATGTGTTTGGATGTATGTTTTATTGTATATACCTTTTTGGAAGCCGCCCAGAGTGGTCGACCAGACCAGACGGGCGGGATATAAATAAATAAATAAATAAATAAATAAATAAATAAATAAATAAATAAATAAATAAATAAATAAATGTGGATGGAGTGGTGGTGGTGGTCTGAAGGGGTATTTGGAAAATCTGCTTCAAACAACCCCTGCCTCTGTCTCTGTCTCTGTCTCTGTCTCTCTCTCTCTCTCTCTCTCTCTCTCTCTGTGTGTGTGTGTGTGTGTGCCTGTGCTTTGGCATGACCAGTTGGATGAGAAAATACAGTGGCACCACAATATTCGCTTATTCTAATCTTTATTTGCATTTATACAAAGACAAATAGAAAGCAAGCAAAAAAAAAGGGGGGGGGAGAAAATCTGAGTTAATGTTTCTTGTTTTCAATTATCATTTGAGCACGGCAGGCTGGGCCCCTGTTTGGCATAGCAGAACTAAGCTTGCCTCCATATAGCGGACCGTTTCTCTCCTTTGGGTGACAGGCTTCGCCTGCAGTGGTTTAATAAAGAGGCTTGGCTTTCTCTCCCTGTTTTCCCTCAACAATGTACATTGTTATTACCGAGCTCCAGATAAACACAACCTTGGTCTCGCAGGGGTGGGAGCGTGTGCCTGAGATGTGGGCAGGGAGAAGCTAGCCAGGGAAGAGAGGAGGGACTTTATTTGAAATCTCAGAGTGATTACTCATTAGCTGATCCACCTTGCTCACTGCAAACCACCGATTTCCAAACTCTTTTCAGGTTTTATTGCAGAACGCTCTTGACTAATCCCCCTGAAGGGTTGTAATTTGTAACTGAGTCGAAGAGAACAATATTATTTCACAGCAAAACAATGTAGCATTAAAAGTAATAATATCCACAGATACATATGGGCGAGATCCTCTGCAATTCAACAGATAAAAATTCAATTTGATGAAATTAATTATACTCTGCAGAAGAGGATTGTTCATACTTTCTGTCTCCCTCTTTCTCCTCTGGAAGAAAGTCTGCTAGAGCTTGCTGCTGATCAGTAGTAAATATACAGTGAATAACTAGCCAAAAGAATCTGCTCTTAGAAGGCACAGTGACACCAACAGCCAGTAGTTTAAATAGCATTATTTTTTAAAAAAATTTATGGACGAGATCAGCAGCAGCTGCTACCAGTCATTAGGAAGAATCCATTGTCCATCTGTAGAGCAAACATTTCTGCCATTGTAATTCTGCCTGCCCTGTAGCTGGCTGGATAGCTCAGTAGTTTTGGTACCTGGTTATGGAGTCAGAGGTTGGGAGTTGGATACCCCCCTGTCCCTCCAGGGAGAAGAGCCAGCCTACGTGGCCTTGGGCAAGCTGCACAGTCCCAGGATGCCCCCAGAAGAAAGGAATGGGAAAGCACTTCTGTGTATTCTCTGGCTGGAAAACCCTAGAAAGGGTCATCTTAAGTAGGAATTGACTTGTCGGCATACATGTACAGTGGTGCCTCGTATAACAAGTGCACCATTTAATGACGAATCCGCATAGCGATCTATTTTTTGGGATCGCTAATGTGATCATATTGCGATGTTCTGAATGGGAAAACATTGCATTGCAACGATCGGTAAGCATTTCGCTTACCGATCTTCGCATTGCGATGTTTTTAGAACAGCTGATTGGCAGTTCCAAAATGGCCACCGGGTGCCCAAAATGGCCACCGCAAGCATTTTTGCACGCTGCCCTCGCTTACCAAGGCAGCAAAAATGGCGGCACTATGGAGGATCTTCGCTGAACGGTGAGTTTGGGCCCCATAGGAACGCTTTAAACAAAGTTTAATGCATTCCTATGGGGTTTTTAGTTCCGTTTAGCGATGTTTCCGGATAGCGACAATTAATCCGGAATGGATTACCGTCGCTATGCGGGGCACCACTGTATTATTTATTCCATTGACTAGAGAGACATTGTACAGATCACACACTGCAGCAGACAGACCTTCTCTATCTGCAAACCTACACCAGATATCTCCTTGCACAAGTTGTCTACATGGGACACCATTGTACTACCTGTACAAATGATTTTTTTGTCCATTATATTAAAATGGAACCTCCAGATTTAGAGGCAGTGAATTTGAACATCAGTTGTCTTCTGGGGTAAAGGCAGCAACGTAACACTCTATTTGAAGGTTTCTCCGAAAGCATTGGCTGGGCACTAGTGGGGCAACTACTATTGGAGGTGGGCAGATATAGCATGCTGTGCTAGACATAACTTCAGTCTGACCTTCTGGCAGTCCTTCAAATAGAGAACTGTGCTGTGTAAAAGAAGAACTGTGGCCAACCTACCTCTTCTAAGGTTTATAGGAGAACTACTAGAGCTTCTGGAAGTGAAAATTCTCCTTTTTTAATGAAGGAAATGGACCTCCATCTTGGCCATCTTGGCTAGAAGCCATTCCCACCCCTTCCAATCCTTGCCTTTCCTTCCTTCAGTGACCTCAGCAGGATACACCTTCTGACATCACCAGGACCTGCCCCCCTCCTGTTCGTTTTGGGACCTGAAATCCCAGAGGAAGAGATATGGCTGACCTGGGAATTCAAACAATATCTTTGTGGGAGACAGCATCCCTACAAAGTTCCTTGGCATGACTACTCCCCACCCCCCATAAAGGTGTTGTTTATGCACCAGAAGGTATGCTAGGGACCAGAGATAGGTGCAAATTAAAACACGAATTGCAAAATCAGTCAGAAATCACCAATTTATATTCATCTGAATTGATGCCCCCAATGAATGCAAGTTGGTTATTTTAGCAGTTTTTTGATTTGTCAATTTGTTGGGCTACAAAACAGTCCCTCAGGCACCTAGAAACACTGAAATTGCCGAGAAGCCTCCCCTCACTCCTCTACAGTCCCTCCAAGATTGGTTAAGATTGGGTTTCCCCAAGCTAGCTACTCAAGTACACTTTCCTGAAGTGAGCCACTTTGTGGGTATATAACTTGGATATCTGAAATCCAAACTTCACCAATTTGCTACACTTGTAGAGGAGAGCCAGGGAAGCTTCTCTGCCATTTTGGTGTCTTCTAGGTACTAGGGGGTCTGATTTATATGGTTTTAAAGGAAAAACAAACAAATTGACCAATCAATTTGTTGATAAGTCAGAAAAAAATCATAAATTCATTATTTGTGATTCGTCGATTGCAAATCCAAACGAATCACCATTTTTTCGATTTGTGCCAATCGCTGCTAGAGACCCATTCTTCCACCTTTGCATGTGATTTCGGACATGCTTTCCCCTAAGATTGGTTACTGTGGTGGAATACACTGCACCCGTTTTTATTTGAGCAATTACTGTATGTGTTTGGGTCATTGTCAGCCTTTTGAAGTCAGCTAAGCATGAGATGTGAGGACACAGTAAGAGTCTGGCTGCCTTCCTCTCTCCTGCCGTTATCTCACATTCTTTGCTTCACTCCAGCACTGGAGAGAAAAGGGTGCTTCCTCATTGTTATCAAACTGCTACAGGTTCTCTCTGAGCGCTCCAGCAAGCACACTTCATTTGTTATACACATAGTTTTATCTTGCCTTGGCCAGAAGCATAGTTTTTCTCTCCTAGTCAGATGCCAGAGCCTAATGTTAAAGTTTGCTGGGAAACGGTCTCCTCTGTGTCAAGGGAGGTATGCTGTTGGCAGGCTGCCTTTCCCAAGTCAAGGTAGATAAAGCCGCATAATGCCCATGGCTGTCTATGATGGCTGAGGCAGTATGTTTTGATGGGATTGTTCTTCAAACAGGATGGCCCTCAAGGGGTCATGGATCTTGTGCAAACATCACACAAGATTTAGTTAAGCATAGCTCACAAGAGAGGTGATTCCAAATATGTTCTGGAAAGGACAGTCAGTAAGAGCCGTTCAATTGTAGAATGGACGTCTTCAGAAGTTGGCTGACTCTCTTTTATTAGTATAGTGGTGCCTCGCTTAACTACATTAATTCGTTCCAGCAAAATCGCTGTATAGTGAAAATGTCGTAAAGCAAATATAAAAAACCCATCGAAATGCATTAAAACCCAGTTAATGCATTCCAATGGGCTAAAACTCACCGTCCAGTGAAGATCCTCCATACGGCAGCCATTTTCGGTGCCTGTATAGCAAGGAATCTGTCCCTAAGCACAAAGGGGAGCCATTTTGAGCACCCGGCGGCCATTTTGAAAACCTGACAGTCAGCTGTTTTGATCGTTGTAATGCGAAGAATCAGTTCCCGAAGCAGGGAACCAGTCTTCGCAAAGTGAAAAAAAAAAACCCATTTAGACCATCGTTTTGCGATCGTAATTATGATTGCAAAAACATCGTCGTAAAGTGGATTCGTCGTAATGTGGGGCAAGTGTTAAGCGGGGCACGACTGTAGTTTTTAAGGTTGGATGGCAATCTATCAGGGATGTCCTAGCTGTGTGTTTCCTACATTGACAAGGATTAGACTATGTGATGTCTGGGGTCCCCTCCACCACTACTCATTGTATGATTCAATAGTTCTGTCGTCTAAGCCAGCCGTTCTCAATGAGGACTACATGCCCCCCTGGAGCCCTGACTCATATGATGGGGGGGTGGAAAACTGGAAATAATTTTCACGCACCACATCATAAGGTTCGTTATGTGACTTATACAATCCTGATTAGGCCTGCATTTCTTTCATGTTGTGTTTATGGCTGTGGCGAAAAAAGGATAGAGAATGGCTGCTTTAGGCCAAACACAACATTTGGTTTTGCTTTGTTCCATACTTTCCATACACCTATGTTTACAAGCATGTCTTGTTTGTGATCTATTGCTTGCATAAAAGCTTTCAACTTCATCTTTTTTAGTATCCATTTCTTACTTGATAGTTTCCAGTCCCTTTCTTGCATTAGAGTTTCCAGTTTATCTTTATTCATACTTCTCATATTCCATGTTCCAATAGTATGTGTTGTATAGCTTCAGATATTCTTTTCACTTCTGTGCACACCAGCCACTAGACATCCTTTCAGCTTTAATTTAGTTGCATTATTAGCAGCAGAGATTTTTGTATTTGCCCTTTATTCTTCCTTTGTAGCTGATAGCTTATGCCTCTTTAAAAGTCCTTACCGAGTAATTTTGCCAACCTGACATACTTCCCTCTAAACCACTGTTTCCCTGTCTTGCCCCCCCCCCCCAGGATAGCCAAACTACCATGAGCCTTAACCATGCTGGCCAGGGCATCTGAGAGTTGTATTACTTAAAAAGGAACTTCCCCAAATCTTGCTTCTGCAATACTGAGAAAGGCTTTTTGCTTCCTATGAGTTTGAACAAAGTCTCCCCCAAAGCAGTGTCAAGATCTATGCAGATTTATTGGATTTAATCTTGAGGTCCAACATTTCTGGATTGCTTTGACATAGTATTGTAATCTTTTTAAGAACAACATAATGAGCACAGGTTCTGTATATTCCAGTCTCTGCTGTTTCTTTCTGCATTCAGCATCCTTCTCCCACTACAGTGTTCCGTCTCCCACTGATTGTTCATTAAGGTAATGCATTTAGCACCCAGCCAATTAAAGCCAATGCTACGCACTGCTATAATTTTCACCCATCCATACAAATTGCGTTGGTAGATTCCAGGCAAAGAGAACTCGTAAATCATCCACCAGAGCCATCGTTTGGAGCGTTTCTCGTGGGCACCTGAACATAAATCCTGTGCCTTAGTGATTAAAATTCCAGCTCTAATCTTTCAGGATTCCTTTTAGTTTCCCTTGAACAAGATAAATAAAATAACAAATGCTTAGCAAAGCTATCTGCCTGGTGCTTATCTTGGGAGGACAGAGAGAAATAATAGCCTGTAATGCAGGAACAGAGTTGTTAAAAAGGAGCTAGATTTTTG